>NC_057810.1:472863912-473463912 GCF_018294505.1 Triticum aestivum | reverse complement strand
GCCCTCCGCCGCTGAAGCTCCCGCCGGATTCCGCTATCCCTCGCTGCCTTCGCCCCTCGCCGGTGCCGCCCGTCTCCGCCACCGCCAACGAAGACCGCGCCGAACCCCGCCGCCGACCTGCGCCGCCCGCGCGCCCGGCAACCCGCCGCCCTCCGCCGCCAAGCTCCGCGCCGCCGCGGGCTGGACCTCGCCTCCAACGGAACCCGCCGGAGCCAAGCCCTCCGCCTCCTCTTCCACCAGATCCGGCCGGGAGCAGGCCGGATCCGCCTCGCGCCGACCTCCTCCGCCCTCCGCCGGCTCGCCGGAGCTCCCTCCATCGCCGACGATAACCTCGTCGCCGATCTGCACCGCCCCGTCCCGGAACGCCCTAGACCAGCCCTCCAAACATCCCTGCTGCACCGTCTCGTCCCCGGGACCCCGAGATCCAGTTTCTGCGAGGGTAAAAACGACCAAGTCCCTGATTTTTTGCACATTATCATGCCATGTTTGACCTGTTGTATCTCTGTATCCGTAACTCCGTTTTGCGCGTGTAGTATGGCAAATTGTTCGTCTCGACGAGTAAATCATTTCATTCCATTGCATCATATTCATTTGAGGTCATCTAGATGCCTGAATCATCGTTGTAAGAGTGCTTCATAATGTTTTCTGTTGTCTGTTATCAGAACGAGCTCTTTTGTCATTTTTGCCATCATTGATGTGTGCATCCTATGAGGTTGATGTCTACATGTGTTTTGAACTATGCCATGTCTTCTTTACAGAGGTGCTTACCATGTATTTTTGTGATCAATGTGGTGACTAGCACAAGCATGCAAACGAGGCTTCGTGATATTGCTGATTTAGTCCCTGTTCTGCTGTTATTTTGATGTCATGTAAACTTGATGCTACAGAGAGATCCATGCATATTTTGAGATACTTCAGTAAGGATGTTTTGAACATGTGGTTATTGTCTATCCATTCATGCCCTTGGTTGCAATTATGGAGTAGTCTAGCATGTCATTTTCGTGCTCTACTTTTGCTTCAAAATGTTTTCCTGGCAGATTGTTTACGTGTTATTTAATTTTGCCAAGGTTGCTATAGTTGATCCTTGCATGCTATGGACTTGTTCTTGACTTGGTTTGTTTCACAAACATATCTTCTTGACAATGCTATGCTTATCTTGTCATGCAATGACTTGTGGTGAGTGAAAATCGAGCTTGTTAAGTAGGGTACATGATGTTGCTGTTTTGCTAGGCTGAATCTGTTATTTCGCGATGCTATATAACCATGTTGCTACTAATCATTCTATGCATAATCTGGAGATGTGCTCTAAATATGTTTTGATCTACATGTCATCCTCTAACCATACATGCCCCTGGTTGCATTTATAGCTTGCTGTAGATTGTTCATATCTTGCTCCAAAGTTGCTTCATAATGTTGTTGTCAGCCTGTTAACATTATGTTCAGTTGTTTCCATGATTGTTGCTAGTGATCCATGCACCCTATGACCTTGATATTGCCATGCTTAGCTTCAAAAATATGTCTTCTTACTGTTGGTTGCCTTGCCATGCTATATATTGCTCTGTGGTGAGTGGTAGAAGCTCATCTACATGCCTTCATAATTCTGTTTCTGCCATGTTTGAATCTGTAATATAACTTGCTATGTTTACGTGGGTGTCATCATATTTTCTGATCCTTTTTGGCTTATGGTCAGTAAGGGACTCTTGTTCTATGCAATTAGTAGATTCATGCCATGCCTTTGTTTGCCATGATAAGTTCCTGTAACATGTTGTTTGATAGCTCTAAACATTGCAACCTGATGTTATTTTCTGCCAAGTCTGAAATTGTTATAACTTGCAATCTTGACATGTGTGTTTGAGCATGTTCTAGTGATTTCTGGAGATAGCTCAGTGTTCATGTTTTGTTGTTCTTTACCTGTACATCATGCCCATGCCTTTTGATTTCTTGTTGAGGTCCTGTAGCATGTTGTTTTGATGCTTGCAATATGCCTAGTTGCTGTTTTGGACAGCTTGTCCTTATAACTTGTATAGAGTGCATGTGTTGAACCGTTGCTCCGTTTTGAGTGTGCTCTATATGAAACTTGCTTAGAATTGCATGTAGTTTCATATTATCATGTTGCATCCTTGTTTTGAGGTGTTTGCTTGATGTTTGAGTGCATTTTGCATCAATGCCATGTTTAACTTGTTTTGCTCATATCTTCTAGGCCGTAGCTCCGAATTAAATGATCTTTATATGTAACTTGACTAGAATCTCGTGTAGATCATCTTTGTGCATCTTAAGTTGTTGTTTAACAACTTGAACATAAGGTTTATTCAGATCTGGACCATTTTCGAAATATGCATATGAGGACTTACCGGAATTGTTATATGTTGTTCCCGGCCTCATTTAAACTTGCTTTGATGTGTTGCTCTTGTTTGCATCATCTCTTGGCATGAGTAGCTTCATGTAGCTTTGTCATGCATCATGCTTGTTGTGCATCATGTCATGTTCATGTGTGGTGTGTTTACGATGTTGTGTGCTTCTTTTCGATAGTTCCTGTTTCGTTGCGATCGTGAGGATTTGTTCGTCTACGCTTGGTTCGGCTTCATCCGTTCATCTTCTTCGTGGACTCGTTCTTCTTCCTTGCGGGATTTCAGGCAAGATGACCGCTACCCTGGATCTCACTACTATCATTGCTATGCTAGTTGCTTCATTCTATCGCTATGCTACGTTACCTATCTTTTACTCATCAAGCCTCCCAAATTGCCATGAACCTCTAACCTTTGACACCCTTCCTAGCAAGCCGTTGCTTGGCTATGTTACCGCTTTGCTCAGCCCTCTTATAACGTTGCTAGTTGCAGGTGAAGTTGAAGATTGCTCCATGGTGGACAGGATCTTGGTTGGGATATCACAATATCTCTTATATTTTTAATGCATCTATATACTTGGTAAAGGGTGGAAGACTCGGCCTTATGCCTGGTGTTTTGTTCCACTCTTGCCGCCCTAGTTTCCGTCATACCGGTGTTATGTTCCCGGATTTTGCGTTCCTTATGCGGTCGGGTGATTTATGGGACCCCCTTGACATTTCGCTTTGAATAAAACTCCTCCAGCAAGGCCCAACCTTGGTTTTACCATTTGCCTCACCACCACCTACTTTTCCCTTGGGAGTCTCTCTCTTCAGGGTCATCTTTATTATAGGCCCCCCGGGCCAGTGCTTGTCTAAGTGTTGGTCCGAACTAGAGCCCTTTGCAGCGCCCCCTGAAGGAAACTTGAGGTCTGGTTTTAGTTGTACGGATTGCTCATCCGGTGTTGCCCTGAGAACGAGATATGTGCAGCTCCTATCGGGATTGTCGGCGCATCGGGCGGTCTTGCTGGTCTTGTTTTACCATTGTCGAAATGTCTTGTAAACCGAGATTCTGAGTCTGATCGGGTCTTCCTGGGAGAAGGTCTATTCCTTCGTTGATCGCGAGAGCTTGTCATGGGCTAAGTTGGGACACCCCTGCAGGGTATAATATTTCGAAAGCCGTGCCTGCGGTTATAGGCAGATGGGAATTTGTTAATGTCCGGTTGTAGATAACTTGACACCAGATCCGTATTAAAACGCATCAACCGTGTGTGTAGCCGTGATGGTCTCTTTTCGGCGGAGTCCGAGAAGTGAACACGGTTTCTGGGTTATGTTTGACGTAAGTAGGAGTTCAGGATCACTTCTTGGTCATTACTAGTTGACGACCGTTCCGCTTGCTCTCTTCTCGCTCTTATTTGTGTATGTTAGCCACCATATCATGCTTAGACGCTGCTGCAACCTCACCACTTTACCCCTTCCTTTCCCTTTAAGCTTTGCTAGTCTTGATACCCATGGTAATGGGATTGCTGAGTCCTCGTGGCTCACAGATTACTACAACAACAATTGCAGGTACAGGTTGTGCGATGATCATGACGCGAGAGCGATGTTTGCTTGTGTTGGAGTTCTTCTTCTACTTCTTCTTCGATCAGGGGATAGGTTCCAGGTCGGCAGCCTGGGCTAGCAGGGTGGATGTCGTTTGAGTTTCTGTTTGTGTTTCATCCGTAGTCGGATGTTGATCTTATGTATTGTGATGTTGTATTCGTGTGGCATTGTTTGCCTTATGTATGTATCCCCATCTATTATGTAATGTTGATGTAATGATATCCACCTTGCAAAAGTGTTTCAATATGCGGGTCTATCCTTGGTGGGACCTTCGAGTTCCTTTTGGATAGGGTCGCATATTGGGCGTGACAGGATTGCACTCGACGCACTCAACCGACGCTCTCCTGTTGACTCTTGGTCTTTTTATCTTCCAGGGTAGTGACCTTGGGTAGGATGTATAGGTCAGGCCTATGACCCTACCTAGGTCTGTATCCTTGTCAGTAGCCCCCGAATGGATTAAGGTGCAAGTGGAAAGTAGGTCGAAGTTGAGCCTGCTCCGAGCTTCGTGGCTTCACGAGTGCTTTCTGCAAGACTGACCGCCCACGTTGGTACTTCGGTGTCGACTCAGTCGCCTTGATCCATTCAGTGAGTAGTCGACTGAACTAGTGACCTCATGCATCGAGTGCTGTGTCAGAGCGCGAGATCTTGGGAGCGATTGTTTGCGGTGTATCCCGGATTTCGCGGGATATGAAATTTCAGGGAAGCACGCGGGACGGAGAGCGCCAAACGGGCGGTCCGGATAAGTAGCGATGACCCGATTACCGTGCCGCCTTTTTCGCCACGTACGCTGCGTGCAATTGTTGTGGGATTTGACGGGATTGCCTGGTCCCATGCGTCAGTCACTCGGAAGTGACCCTTTATAAGGTGACGGGGCCGAGGCGCTTGCACTATGCACGCCTGCTCTCCCTTCTTTCTCCTCTGCTTCTCTACCGCGCCCAGCGCCTCCGCTCTCGCCGCCGCTACTCCCCCGCCATGGTGAAGGACAAGACGGCAGCACTAGAGCACGCTAAGAAGGCGATGGGGGCGGCGAAAGGCAAGAAGCAGAGCCGCGGATTGTCGTCGCGTGCGGGGCTGCCACCGGGCTGGATCCAAGGCGATTGAATCCGGCCCTCGGTCCGGCAGGAGGATCTGTCCGAACTGGAGGAGTCTGGGCTGTTTTGCCAAGGGAATGGCGAGGCTGCCAAAGGGGGAGACGGAACCACAACCTCGACCGGGTGAATGTGTTCTGCTTGCCACTCATGTCGACCGGGGTTTCTCACTCCCCCCACGCCCTTTCTTCCGGGGATTTTTGAACTTCTTTGGCGCTCAGCTCCACCACTTTTCTCCCAACACCATCACGTATTTAGCTGCGTTTGTATCGATATGCAAGAACTTCTTAGGGTGTTGACCGCACTGGGGTCTCTTCAAACATATCTTCACCATTCGTTCCCAGTCGGTAAAAAAGGCGAAGTCGACTGATTCGAAAACCCATGTCATCCAGATGTGCGGGGGTTTAGGTATCCAAAAGAGGAATAGGAGTGCCTTTCCCGCTGTGACTCTCCCTGAATCTGTTAGAGGTTGGCAGTCGTCCTGGTTCTACTGCTAGGATGTCGCAGCTCCAGGTCAATCGACCGGTCTTCCCCACTTCTCGTTCGACCGTGTTCAGACTCCTGCTCCACTGAAAGTAACCGCTGCTGAGACCGTGGAGACCAGGATGTTGGTGGACAGAGTGGTCCAGCTCATCAATGATGGCGTTACCGGCCTGGACTTGCTGGAAGTGTTCCTTAGTCGACGCATCCAGCCTCTCCAGGCTCGCAATCACCCGATGTGGTTGTATTCCGGACCGGACGACACCGCTCGGGCCCATCCAGAAGAAGTGTTGTCCGAAACCATAGCTTTGTGGCTGAGGGGTATCACAGGCAACCAGGACAACCCTAGAGGATCCAGGTGAGTTGTCCCTTTCAGCGACAGCAACCCGCCCAACAAGGTATACTCTTTGTTCCGACTGCTTCCTGCTCACGTTCCGACTGTACTTGATGTTGGCTGACTCTTACTCGATCGATTTGCTCCGCAGGTATTCACTGAGATGCATTCGATGCCCAACGGTGAACAGGCTTTGGAGCAGGACCAGGAGGGGGAGGACAGTGCAGAGGAGAGTGGCGACTGGGAGTCTCCGGGAGAAGAGGAGGAGGAGGAAAGCGAGGAGTCGGATGAGAAGGAAGAAGCGGACTCACCGCCGCGCTCTGAATGTCGCTCCAAACAGCAGCATGATCCGTCTGGTGGGCGCGGGAAAAGCGTGGCTCCGAGTGCCAATACTCAGAAGCGCACTCGGACGTCGACTCCAGAGCCGACAGAGAAGGTGGCCAAGCAGCCTAAAGTTGCTCCTCCCAAGACTCGGAAGACATTGCCACGGATCAAGATGGACATCCCTGTTGCTTCGGGGTGAGTATATCGCTTGCGTTTTCATAGGTCGACTGAAGATTTTCTTGTTCTGACCAACCAATTCATGTGTCTTTCCAGTCCCACCTCTGCTTCCACTGACATGGACATTGACAAGGCGCCAGGAGATGAAGAGGCCACCTCACGAGTCGGTAAGTCTAATCGACCATGCTTCATTAAGTTGAGTAGATCACCAATCGGCAGAGTTTCTGACATTTCTCTCTTTCTGTAATTCTGCAAGAAGTTGTTGTGCTCCCTGATGACAAAGAAGAGGCACCTCTTCAGGAGAAGAGGAACAGGAGTGGGAGCTCTGGTAGGAGGAGCCTTGAAGTTTAGGTCCCTCAGTCGACGCCGGCGCTCGAGGCGGTGGTCGAACGTTCTGGAGAGCCTGTTCAGACCAATGTCACATTCGCTAGCCCGCTGATGACTGATCATCCGGTGGGCTCGACTGCTCCGACTCTTGCTGCTCCAGTGCAACCCCACGCCTCTAACTCAACGACTGCTCCGGCTGCTCTACAACCATCACTTTTTACTGCGTATCAGACTCCGGATGACTCGCCGAGTGCAGCTAGGGAAGCTCTTCGCTAGGTGAACCTTGTCATGGAGCAGGTGAAGGTGGTGCACGAGGCTAGCCAGGTGGCTTACAATGCCAGTACTGCCCTTCAGGCCAATGTTCAGGTCAGCAAGACTCCGACTGAAATTTCGAATGTTGTCTTATATCTGATCAGCCACTGGGGTGTTCTGTTGCTTAGAGCCTGGGAAATTTTCCATGCCACTCGACTTGAGATGAATCTTAGAAGACTTTCTGAACCAGTGGGGGCACGCCATGTGCACCCACTGGGTGTAGTCCCCGAGACCACGGTCGACTGCTGGCAGTCGACTGATGTCTGAGAATGTATCTCCGTCTCTTCTCTTTTTTTAGCGCACGATGGGCGGACCCTGCTGATTATTGATCTGAACTAGTGGGGGCACGCTAAGTGCACCCACTGGGTATAGGCCCCGAGACTACTTGTCGAATATTTGATTCGGCAGTGGTCTTAGAGTAACTTTTCTCCATCGATGCCCTTTATTTCTATCGACTGACATATCACTCTTGCTGACTGCAGAGGTCTTGTGATCTTGGAGCTCGTCTTTCCGAGTTAAAGAAGAAGCATATCAGCATTGAACTTGACCTTGAACTCGCCAAGAAGAATCTCAAGACTGCTCAATAAGAGACAGCCATCATGGGAGGTAACCATTCGACCGTTTTGTCTGCTTAGTAGTTCACACTTTCCACTGCTTTTCATTCAGTCTCTTTGAACCGAGTGACTTCACATAAGCAGATGTGCATAGTGAAAACCGCCAACTTCAGGCTCATCTAAAGAGTGTTGTTTCTTTAGAGAGAATGAAGGAGGCGTTGGAGAAGAAGGACCTGGACCTTGCTGCTGCTCAAAAAGAAGCTCGTGAGAAGATGACGCTTGCAGACCAGAAGCTGGCTTCAGTCGGCAAGTTGGAGGATGAGAACGCGAAGTTGAAGACGGCCATCTCGGACGCTAATCGGGAAGTCGAGCGACTGAGAAGGACAAGGAGAACCTGACCACTGAAGTCGACGGCCTCAGAGCCAAGACAGGCAAGCTAGAGTCCTATTTGGAACATCTTGCGGCGAAGCTTGTCTTGAAGCTTGAAGGTATTGTTGTTCAGTTAGATAACTGTCGTCGACTGAAATTTGCAATACTGTCGACTCATTATTTTTTGCAATGGAACATAACTTTGCCAGGACTTTGAAGCTGAAACTAGACGGGTCGAGACAGGTCTCGACCCCATCAACTGTCCCGTGAAAGTTGAAGTTGCAATGAACTTGCTTCAATTGGAATCACGCTTGGACGGCACAGTCGACTATCTAGCTCGGCTGAAGGCTGCAATGACCCAAGTGGACGACAAACTCTGTCCTCAGGCAGAACTTTCTCGAAGTCTCGAGTCGCTGATGACTCAACTCAACCAAATCCCTGACCGAGTGCAAGAATGGAAGAAGTCCTCTGCCCGCTATGGCGCTGACGTCGCCTTGTCATTGGTTCGCGTGCACTGCAAGGAGGCTAAAGAAGAGAAGTTGGCGGCCCTCAAGGTAGCGAATACTAAGAAGCACTCTTTCCAGGACTTCATGGACACCTTCCTCGAGGCAGCTACCCGCATTGCCGACAGCATCGATCTTGACAGCTTCTGTGATCCGTCTAGCCCTTCTCCCGTCGAGTGACGGAAAAAAACATTATGCCTCACTTTTATTTGCCTCGGAATGCCGAGTGATTTTGTAATCGTTAAAACTCCTTCAGGCCTGACGCCCGAGCACTTTTAATCTGTGGTTAGGAACATCTAGATTTATCTTTGAATATGTTGGTTTATCTTTGAGTGAAATCCGTTCTTCTCTTGGATCGGTCTCTCTTTGTTTGGCGTAGGTGAGGGAGTCCTGGATAAGGGGGTATCCGGACAGCCGGACTATATACATCGTCCGGACTATAGAAGCGTCAAGATACAAGACTCAAGACTTCAGCTCGTGTCCGGACGGGACTCTCCTTTGCGTGGAAGACAAGCTTGGCGATCCGGATATTATGTTTCCTTCCTTGTAACCGACTCCATGTAAACCCTAGCTCTCCAGTGTCTATATAAACCGGAGAGGATGGTACTTAGAAGGCCGATCACAATTACAATCATACCATCATAGGCTAGCTATTAGGGTTTAGCCTCTACGATCTCGTGGTAGATCTACTCTTGTATTCCACATATCTTCAATATTAATCAAGCAGGAAGTAGGGTTTTACCTCCATCGAGAGGGCCCGAACCTGGGTAAACATTGTGTCCCTTGCTTCCTGTTACCATCAGCCTAAGACGCACACATCGGGACCCCCTACCCGAGATCCGCCGGTTTTGACACCGCCATTGGTGCTTTCATTGAGAGTTCCTCTGTGTCGTCGCTTCGAGGCTTGATGGCCTCTTCAAGCATCAACAGCGCAGTCCAGGGTGAGATTTTTCTCCCCGGACAGATCTTTGTGTTCGACGGCTTCGCACTGCGGGCCAATTCGCTTGGCCAGTTGGAGCAGATCGATAACTTCGCCCCTGGCCACCAAATCAGGTTCGGAAACTTGAACTACATGATAGATATCCGCGGAGACTTGATCTTCGGCGGATTCGAGCCTGCGCCAGGAACACCGGACAGTCACGACGAGCACGGCCTAGACCTGCAGTCGGACAATGCTCAGGACATCATCCCCGAAGCAGCCCCAGATCTACATCCAGGGCAGGTTGCGTTGCCTATGGACGGAGGGCTGGACCCCACCCGCGGGCTGCACACTCATCGACGGTGGAGCCGAACACAGGTCCCACCTCTGTGGAGGCCTGTTACCCTGGGCTCCCGGACTCATATCCGGCTGTTGGTCCTGGTCCGCTTGCTCTTGAGCCAGCCGAGCCAGGTTGGGCTTCGGTAATGGAGTTTACAGCTGCAGACATCTTTCAGCACTCGCCCTTTGGCAACATGTTGAACTCAGTAAGGTCTCTCTCTTTGTCAGGAGACTCTGGGCCGAACTATGTCCGGCCCGAGTTGGAAGCAGGCGACAAAGGAATTCGATGCCCGCCCACCACCCACTTCATTGCCACGATCGAAGATTTAACCGACGTGCATGACTTCGACTCCAAAGACATCGACGGTATGGACGACGATGCAAGAGAAGCTCCAGAATCCCTGGGGCGCGGGACTACTACCTTGTCACACGATGTTACATGGTAGATACGCCCAATAAGGACAACATCAATAACCCGAAAGATAAAACACCCGGGCAAAAGCCAAAAAGGCGGAGCAGACACCGCTCAAACTCCAGCAATGGCAAAAGTAGCGACAAGAGCGCAAGAAGGGCTGATATGCCCACAAACTCCGAAAGCAATAATCACCACACGGACCCAGCGATGGAGCATGACGAGCCAGGTCATGCCAAATCAAGTTCGGAGCAAATACCCAATCATAATGATCCGGAGGGACGAGCTCATGATGCCGCCCAGAATAGGAAGACAGTCCTGACGACAATGCATTCATCATCCCTGACGAGCAAGTGGAACGAGACAGCCTCCACAGAAAGCTTATGGCCACCGCAAGAAGTCTAAAAAAGCAGAAGCAACGGCTCAAAGCCGCACAGGAAAAGCTCAGCCAAAGATGGAATAAAGTGCTAGACACTGAAGAAAGATATGGCGATGACCGCCATATGAAAAGCTATCCAAAGCGCAAGCTACTGCCAGAATTCGACGACGCGGTCGTTCCACCAAAAGAAGATTCGACCAAGAAACCAGACGTACCGCTTCACAACCATAACAGAGCGGCTGCAGACACTACGCACGATCCACGCGAGCATCCGGATAAGAAGGCTGGTGCAGCCAGGTCCATATATGGATCTAGAAGACACACCCCAGCGAAGGACTTGGGTCACACAAATGCTCATACAAGCCAGATACTAGTTCGGAATCAACCCCAAACACAACAACAGCCGACTACATGCCACAATGCGCCCAGATACAGAGGGGCTCCTCACCCCCTGTGCTTCACCGAAGAAGTACTGGACCATGAATTCCCACAGGGCTTTAAACCTGTGAACATAGAGGCATACGACGGCACGACAGACCAAGGGGTCTGGATCAAGGATTTTATCCTGCATATTCACATGGCTCGTGGGGATGACCTCCACGCCATCAAATACCTTCCCCTCAAGTTGAAGGGACCAGCTCGACACTGGTTGAAAAGCCTTCCCGAAAACTCAATTGGGAGTTGGGAGGAACTCGAAGACGCTTTCAGGGCCAATTTTCAAGGGACTTATGTCCGGCCTCCGGATGCAGACGATCTAAGTCACATAATCCAACAGCTCGGAGAGTCAGCCTGCAAGCTTTTGAACAGATTCCTCACTAAGAAGAATCAAATTATCGACTGTCCGGATGCTAAAGCCTTAGCGGCTTTCAAACACAGCATCCGTGACGAATGGCTCGCCCGACACCTCGGCCAAGAAAAGCCAAGGACAATGGCAGCCTTAACAAGCCTTATGACCCGCTTTTGCGCGGGTGAGGATAGCTGGCTGGCCCGTAAAGGCACCAGCGACCCCAGCACATCCGAACTAAGGGATGGCAACAGGAAGCCACAGCGTAATAAAAACAAACGCCAAAACAAGGAAGAGAGCCCGGACAACATGACGGTCAACGCCGGATTCAGGGGCTCTCGACCTGATCAGCAAAAGAAGCCATTCAAAGGCAGTAAAGATGGACCGTCCGGTCTGAACAGAGTCCTGGACAGACTATGCCAAATTCATGGCACCCCGGAGAAACCTGCGAACCACACCCATAGAGAGTGCTGGGTCTTCAAGCAGGCCAGCAAATTAAATGCCAAACACAAGGGGAGGGGCACACCAAGCGAAGACGAGGATGAATCCCACTAGCCGAACACTGGGGTACAGAAAAAATTCCCGCCAGAGGTTAAAAAAGTAAACATGATCCACGCGACTCACACATCCACGAGAGGGCATGAACCGCGCCCATAGAAGCGCACGATGCAGAGCCCATCGTACCCACATCTCACTACTGGATGTCTCGTCCGATCTCTTTCGATCACATGGACGGCCGAACTACAATTTGGCGAGGAGGATCACAGGCCTTGGTGCTTGACCCAATAATCGACGGATACCGTCTCACCCGTGTCCTCATGGACGACGACAGTGGTCTCAATTTAATATACGAGGACACTGTCCGCAGAATGGGGATAGACCCATCCAGAATTAAACAAAGCAACACCACCTTTGAAGGGGTGATACCAGGCGTTGCAGCCTGCGCCAGGGGCTCCGTCGTGCTGGAAGTAACATTCGGCTCCCCAGGCAACTCCAGAAGCGAAGAGCTGCTCTTCACTGTCGCACCCTTCCAAAGCAGCTATCACACATTGCTAGGAAGATCGGCCTTCGCCCACTTCAACGCATTACCACACTATGGCCACCTTACAATCAAGATGCCCGGTCCCCGTGGCGTTATCACCGTTAGTGGAATCATAGAGTGCCCTTCACGCGCAAAGGAATACGCGACGGCCCTGGCGGCCGGACTATAAGCGGCCTCCAGTATTAGAAAACATGATTGGTCGTTACGACCACAGACACGGTTAGACAAGTCCGGTAGCCCGGATAAAATTCAAACATGGCACCGTCTATGTAATCCCATAATGGAAACCAGGGGCTGTCTATATTTAATACAACCCCATGCTTGGCTCGACCTTATTGGCAGGCCAATAGCTTACACTTTTTTATTACTAATCGCATACTTACGTTGCACCCTCCTATGAGTTTTTTTACAGACAACGTTCGGCCGATACCCTCCCAGGATACGGCACAACAGAGACAAAGGCGTAGACGTGCAGCAGGGCCCCGTGCAACATGTTTCTTTTTAGATTAAGCCCTTGTGTAAACCTTTTCTATGGCCTCTTGTTGTTTAAACCATCCCATGGGTTCTATACCCACAGAGGTACTGTCGTTTTTGGCATTTGGCCACGGCAGACTAAATTGCACGTACCTAGAAATAAAGGGCTTACAATAGGCTCTTGTCAGCCTATCTTCTTTTACAAAAGACCGAATACCCTTGGGAGTGTTCGGCGTCACGAGTTTTGCCGTATATGCATCAGCTCCGAATCATGTCTTTGGTCAAATGTTGGGTTTGCCCGGCTCCTGGGTTTTCCGCCTTATGTTTCGCTATCATCCGGCTAAGGCAGGCCAAAGGAGAACTACTGCGATTGTGCCCTAGTTATTCCGGATGAGCGCCTCAGTAGAGAAAGCCGAAAATTGACCGTCATGATACAGCGAGAGACTGTTCAACCACTCGAAGACTCACTGGAATCCCTAAAGAATCCTCCGCCTTAACGAAGGGCTGTTTCCCGGCCATGTACACACGCGTCCGTATTCGGATGCACGTGAAGGTACCAGGGGCTACATAGTAGCCCCACCATTATACTCCCACGGCTAAGTGAAAGTGTTACAACTATATAGTCCGGTTGCCTAGTTCGATGTGCGATCACCTCCTTAATGGACCAAGACGTTTGATCAAGTGTGATTAAGCATATTTTTTGCGAACACCCCCGCATTATATGCATGGGGGCTGAAGCCAACGACTGCTATCTTTCGGACTACTTATACATATAAGAACGACCGCACAGGGGGGACAATCATACTTCCGGGTAAAAGTATAAACATAGCCTCATAATTAAACTAAACATTGTTTTCTACAATGATTCGACTTATCACTTGAATATAACACTCTTCGAGCACTGCGCCTCTATTAGGCGGGCACCTTCTGTAACTTGCGCTAGGTAGTGCTCGGCCGAATGTTGGCCTCCCGCTGGATCCTGGCTCGCTATTACAGTGGCCTCCATATCCGTCCAGTAGGCTTTAACGCGGGCTAGAGCCATCCGCGCACCCTCTATGCATGCCGACCTCCTCATGGTGTCAATCCGGGACACGGCTCCAAGGAATTGTTGCACCAAACCAAAGTAGTTGTCCGGCTTAGGCCCCTTCGGCCAAAGATGGTCTATTACGGACCGCAGTGCAAGTCCGGATAGCCTGTGGAGCTCCGCCATAGCAGCCACCTTCTCATTCAGTGGCAGTGGACGAGTGGGAGCATTGAACTGCGACCAGAAAAGCTTCTCCACTTCTTCATCACCTTGACCCTCGAAGAACTTGACAGCGTCAGCTGTACTATTCGCCAAGTTCGCATATGCATCTGCAGGACTCATGCGACCCGCCAGGGGAGCATACTTCGGATCCAAGAACTTCGTCTGCAGTAAGTACGAGCCCCGAGCCATGATTTTGTCAGCCTGTTGGAGCTCCTCCCGCATACTCCGGATTTCGGTCCGCATCTCCTTGGCGGCATTACGTGCCTTGTCCAGCTCGGCCGAACTAGCCTTATTCTCCTTTTCAAGGAGTGCGTACCAGTCGGCGGCATTTTTTAACTCCCCAGCCATTTCGGCCATCTTTTCCTCGCTTCGGTGATGAGCAGCCTGTTCGGCTCTCAATTCTTCGGCTGCCTTTAGGGCAGCCGCATTGCTAGCCCGAGCTTGTTCCTTGGCTTGAGCAAGTTCCGCCCTCAGGGACTCCACGGCAGTAGCACCATCTGAAGTGCAAATACATGGCATTAATATTCTGCCCCTCTTGCATTTCCCTATACATCATAATAAGGGAAGCCGAGCACATACCCTATGACTCCTCCAGCCGCTTATTCACCAGCGTGATATCGGCATCAATTGATCCGATCTGCCTCAGTAGTTCGGCAGCTTCAACAGACTGGTCGGCTGCCGGATCCTTGTATACCTGCGCACATTAACGGCACAACCATTAGTATATGATCCCCCATTTGCCGCCTACGGCGGGCAACAAGAGTCTCAGGGGCTACTATCTATAGGGAGCACTCCTAGCGCGCGCTTCATAATCAATAAATTGTGCATTTTTCTCTACATACCTCAAAGCCTTTGAGCAGGCTTGTAAATGCCTCATTCAAACCGCTGGTAGCGGATGAAATCTTCGTGAGCACCATGCTCATTAAAGAGCGGTGCTCCTTCGAGAGCATGGCCCGCTCCAAACGGCCCGTCAGTATGTCCGGCCGGACACTGAACTATGCCGGACCCTTCTCATCGCCCCCCGTGGAAGTCAAACGCTCCGGGCTCAGGGCGACTGACGTATTAGTCTCCGGCTTCGGCGGGTCCGGACTCCTTCGTGACGACACCTCTATGTCGCCTGCTTCATGAGGCGGAGAGGTGAGTGGAGTCTCACTCTCCATCATCTCCGGACGGAGGTCCCCCGAAGACGAACTCTGTTGAGAAGAGCTGCTCGCCGAACTACAAAAGACAAAGTCCTGGTTATGGATCTCGGAGTAACATCACACTTTCGAATTAATTAATAACTTACGGCTCGGTGGAGGGCTGGCCCGTTGGTGGGCATGACATGGTGAGGGTGCCCGTCGCGGCAGAGCCCTCTGGTGATGTTTTCTTCCCTTGCTTGGGCGTCTCCGCTTCCAAGTCTTCGGAGGCGGACCTCTTCTTCCCGCGTGGGGAGGAGGCTTTGGCCTCCCCTTTCCTGCTATCCTCCATAGGATGGGTAGAGATTTCCCTGGTCTGGATGCGTAGCGCGTGAAGTTCGGCTTCACTGCCCTTTCCTTCGCCTTTCCTTGAAGGGATTTTGCTGAGCGCCCGGCCCAGCATCTTTGCAATAGTGGGACCAGGCGAGCCTTCGTGAAATGGCACCGGACACCTGGTTCTCTCCGCCTTATTGAGCCATTCCTGGCCACGAAAGGATTCTCAGAATAATGGTTATAATAAATACAAATGAAGTGTCCGGCTTCAAGGTTACTTACTTGGGCATCTGGGCAATTGCAGCTTAGGCCCGCATCCTCTGTGGTGTCCGGACACTTTGCTTGTGGTCCGAAGAACAATTTACACATTCCTTCGAGCGTCAGGCTGAAGAAGTGCTTAATGGTCCACAGACCCTCTGGATTAAACTCCCACATACGAAGAGGCCGACGTTTGCATGGCAACATCCGCCGGACTAGCATTAGTTGAATTATGCTGACAAGATTTATGTCCCTCCTAATAAGCTCCTGGATATGGTTCTGCAGTTCTGGTACATCGCCAGCAGGCCCATAATTCCGTCCCACATCGGTCCAAGATGCCAACTGTGATGGAGGGCCTGAGCGGAACTCGGGGGCAGCTACCCACTTTGTGCCTCTAGAAGCAGTGACATAGAACCATCTCCGATGCCATACGTCGGATACTTCTGGAAAAGAACCCTCTAGCCATGGGTCGTCAGCGTTCCTGCTTATTATGGTGCCTCCACACTCCGCATGTCGCCCCTCGATCATCTTCGGCTTCACATTGAAGGTCTTTAGCCACAAGACGAAGTGTGGGTTGACGTGAGAAAAGCCTCGCACATAATAATGAAAGACGAGATGTGGAGGATGGCGTCTGGAGCCAGATCATGGAAATCCAAGCCATAGTAGAACATGAGCCCCCTCACAAAGGGGTCAAGGGTGAGGCCTAGGCCTCGGAGGAAGTGAGGAGTAAACATGACGCTCTCATTGGGCTCCGACGTGGGGATGACTTACCCCGAAGAAGGAAGCCTGTGCTGGATATCAGCGGTCAGGTATCCGACCTCCCTAAGCTTCGCAATATCCTCCTCCTAAATCGAGGAGGCCACCCACCGGCCTGCTGCGTCGGATCCGGACATATTGGAGGATCTGGGGTGTTGGAGCTTATGTTTTGGGCGATGGAGCTGGAGGTACGAGAAGGAGCAGGAGAGGCGGAAACGAGGCGTAGGCCTTGGCCCCTTTATAAAAGGGATGAATACCAAGAGTCCTCAGCGTGACCGCTTGAGGCTTATCTAAAATATACGCAATTATATCAACGGTCACCGTGGGGTCACATATGCCCATATTGATGAAAGATCCCGTATTAAGAGGGACACTATCTCTGCTTTGGCAGGACGTGCCGATAAAACTGCCTCGCAACGCGAGTCGAGGTGGAGCAGGAAACGCTGGTTCGGGTTGGACCAGGCCACGACGCAAGGGCACGCCGTACGAAGATTGCCAGCAGAACGGATTTATGCTAAGGGTATGTAAAGATCATCTTGCAGATCTGGACACGGTCTACATGTTCAATAATAACCTTGGAGTATTCGGAGGAGGAACCCGCCTTGCAATGCCGAAGACAAGACTGCGCGCCGGACTCATCGTCATTGAAGCCTGGTTCAGGGTCTACTGAGGGAGTCCTGGATAAGGGGGTATCCGAACAGCCGGACTACATACATCATCCGGACTATAGAAGCGTCAAGATACAAGACTCAAGACTTCGGCTCGTGTCCGGATGGGACTCTCCTTTGCGTGGAAGACAAGCTTGGCGATCCGGATATTATGTTTCCTTCCTTGTAACCGACTCCATGTAAACCCTACATCTCCGGTGTCTATATAAACCGGAGAGGATAGTCCTTAGAAGGCCGATCACAATTACAATCATACCATCATAGGCTAGCTCTTAGGGTTTAGCCCCTACGATCTCATGGTAGATCTACTCTTGTATTCCACATATCTTCAATATTAATCAAGCAGGAAGTAGGGTTTTACCTCCATCGAGAGGGCCCGAACCTGGGTAAACATTGTGTCCCTTGCTTCATGTTACCATCAGCCTAAGACGCACAGATCGGGACCCCCTACCCGAGATCCGCCGGTTTTGACACCGACAGTAGGTGCTGAAGAAGGATCAACAGTCGAACAGTTGGACGAGCCTTGGGCAACATTGATCAGATCATCAGCAAGGTACTCAGCAATGGTCTTGACGTTCCTATCATCAGCAAGGGGCCAACCGTTGGATGGGTGCACACAATCTCGTCCTTCTTCTTGACGGTGCAGCCTCCGAGGGGTGGTGGTGTCGTGGTCGACCTGTAGCCCCGCTCACCACTCGGTAGGGTTTATCGGACTTAGGCGAGTATCGGACTGCAGCTAAGTCCCTGAGTGAGAGGACTGCTCATCACTCGGTAGGAAGTTTCAAACTTAGGCGAGCACTGGACTGCGGCTAAGTCTCCGAGTGGGAGGGCTACTCACCACTCTGTAGGATTTTTAAAACTTAGGCGGGTACTGGACTGCGGCTAAGCCTCCAAGTGGGAGGGCTGCTCACCACTCGGTAGGATTTTTCAAACTTAGGTGAGTACTGGACTGCAGCTAAGCCCCCGAGTGGGAGGGCTGCTCACCACTCGGTAGGATTTTTCAAACTTAGGCGAGTACTGGACTGTAGCTAAGCCCCCGAGTGGGAGGGCTGCTCAACACTCAGTAGGATTTTTCAAACTTTGGCGAGTACTGGACTGTAGCTAAGCCCCCGAGTGGGAGGGCTGCTCACCACTCGGTAGGATTTTTCAAACTTAGGCGAGTACTGGACTGCAGCTAAGCCCCCGAGTGGGAGGGCTGCTCACCACTCGGTAGGATTTCTCAAACTTAGGCGAGTACTGGACTGCAGCTAAGCCCCCGAGCGGGAGGGTTGCTCACCACTCGGTAGGATTTCTCAAACTTAGGCGAGTGTGCTCACCACAATCTCGTCCTTCTTCTTGATGGTGCAACCCCCCCCCCCCCGGGGGGGGGGGAGGGTCGAGACCGACTCATACCGTTTGGTAGGATTTTTATCACTTAGGCGAGTACTGGACTACAGCTAAGCCCCCGAGTGAGAGGCAGACTCACCACTCGGTAGGATTTTTATCACTTAGGCGAGTACTGGACTGCAGCTAAGCCCCCGAGTGAGAGGCAGACTCACCACTTGGTAGGATTTTTATCACTTAGGCGAGTACTGGACTGCAGCTAAGCCCCCGAGTGAGAGGCAGACTCACCACTCGGTAGGATTTTTATCACTTAGGCGAGTACTGTACTGCAGGTAAGCCCCCGAGTGAGAGGCAGACTCACCACTCGGTAGGATTTTTATTACTTAGGCGAGTACTGGAGTGCAGCTAAGCCCCCGAGCGAGAGGCAGACTCACCACTCGATAGGATTTTTATCACTTAGGCGAGTACTGGACAGCAGCTAAGCCCCCGAGTGAGAGGCAGACTCACCACTCGGTAGGATTTTTATCACTTAGGCGAGTACTGGACTGCGGCTAAGCCCCTGAGTGAGAGGCAAACTCACCACTCGGTAGGATTTTTAATACTTAGGCGAGTACTGGACTATAGCTAAGCCTCCGAGCGAGAGGCAGACTCACCACTCGGTAGGATTTTTATCACTTAGGCGAGTACTGGACTGCAGCTAAGCCCCCGAGTGAGAGGCAGGCTCACCACTCGGTAGGATTTTTATCACTAAGGCAAAACAGATTCGCAGCTAAGGCGACACGTATGAAAGAAATAAACAACAATCATTTGGAATACTGTAAAATTATGTCTTTTGATAATCAAACTAAGAGGTGCTTCTTATTACATCTCATCAGTCTAAATACTTAAGAGTAAAAAGGGCGGAGCAGTTCCGCATTCTAGGCGCGCGGTTCATCTTTGTTGTGCTCGACGTTGAAGAGGCGATATGCTCCATTGTGGAGCACCTTGGTGATGACGAAAGGGCCTTCCCAAGCAGGGGCGAGCTTGTGTGGCTTCTGTTGGTCCGCTCGGAGAACCAAGTCCCCTTCTTGGAATGCTCGACCCCTTACATTCCTGGCATGGAATCCACGCATGTCTTGTTGATAAATGGTCGACCGGATCAAGGCCATCTCTCTTTCTTCCTCCAAGAGGTCGACTGCATCTTGTCGAGCTTTCTCTACTTCCTCTTCTGAGAAGAGTTCGACTCATGGAGCGTTGTGGAGCAAATCACTCGGCAATACGGCTTCGGCCCCGTAGACTAAGAAGAATGGAGTCCGTCCAGTCGACCGATTGGGAGTTGTCCTCAGCCCCCAAAGCACTGAATGGAGCTCATCGACCCAAGCTCCTGCTGCGTGCTTGAGGTCACGCATCAACCAGGGCTTCAGTCCTTTGAGAATCAATCCATTCGCTCGCTCAGCCTGCCCATTCGACCGAGGATGGGCGACCGAAGCGTAATCAACCCTCATGCCTTGGGAAGCGCAAACAACTCTGAATTCATCAGAGTCAAAGTTCGATCCGTTGTCAGTGATGATGCTGTGTGGTACGCCATATATGAATATCAATTCTCTCATGAAACTCACAATAGTATTTGCTTCAAGGTTTTAATGGGCTTGGCTTCGATCCACTTGGTAAACTTGTCGACAGCTACTAGCACATGGGTAAATCCGCTCCTACCGGTCCTGAGGGGTCCAACCATGTCCAATCCCCAAACAGCAAAAGGCCAGACGAGTGGAATAGTCTTTAGAGTTGATGCAGGTTTATGGGACATGTTGGAGTAAAACTGACAACCTTCACACTTGTCCACTATTTCTTTTGCCATCTCGTTGGCATGTGGCCAGTAAAACCTGGCTTGGTATGCTTTGGCCACGATGGTCCGAGAGGACGCATGGTGACCACAGGTCCCTGAGTGAATATCATTGACGATCATTCGGCCTTCTTCTGGCATGATGCACTTCTGGCAGACCCTAGTTACACTTTCTCTGAACAACTGACCTTTTATCACGGTAAAGGCTTTAGACCATCGGATGATCTGTCGAGCCTCTTCTTCATCTTCTGGAAGTTCCTTCCTAAGAATGTATTCAATGTACGACACTGTCCAGCCGGGAGTGATGACCAAAACCTCCATGACTAAGTCGACCACGGCTGGGATTTCGACTTCAGTCGGATCTGTGGCACTCTTGGGCTATGGTGATTCTTTGGTGAAAGGATCTTCCTGAACTGAAGGTGAATGAATATGTTCCAAAAACACATTTCGGGGAACGGACTCACTCTTTGAGCCTATCTTCGCCAACTCATCTGCAGCTTGATTTTTCAATCGGGGTATATGGTGGAGCTCCAAACCTTCAAGCTTCTTTTCCAGCTTTCTTACTGCATTGCAATAACCAGTCATGGCCGGGCTCCTAACATCCCATTCCTTCATCACTTGATTAACCACCAAATCTGAGTCGCCATAGACCATAAGGCGACGGGCACCGAGTGAAATGGCCATACGCAACCCGTATAAAAGTGCTTCATATTCGGCTTCATTATTGGAGGAATAAAAATTAATCTGGAGAACATAACAAAGCTTGTCTCCACGGGGGGATACCAATACTACCCCAGCACCTAAACCATTCAGCATCTTGGAGCCATCAAAGAACATAGTCCAATGCTCCGAGTGAACTTGAGTCGGTAATTGCTGCTCAATCCACTCAACAAGGAAAACTGCGATTGCTTGGGACTTGATATCCAATGGAAGGAGTTCAATCGCCCATTTTGTGACTCAACCAGTTGCATCTCTGTTATTCAGTATTTCAGATAGTGGTGCGTCGCTGACGACTGTAATGGAGTGGTCAGAGAAATAATGTGCAACCTTCTTCATGGTCATGTATATTCCATAGACAAGCTTCTGATAATGTGGATATCGTTGCTTGGATGGAGTCAAAACTTCAGAGAGATAATAAACTGGGCGTTGAACCTTGTAAGCTTTTCCTTCCTCTTCTCGCTCGACCATGAGTACTATACTAACAACTTGTCCAGTGGCTGCAATGTAAAGCAGTAAAGGATCTTTGCTGATTGGCACAGCGAGCACCGGCTGGGTGGAAAGCAGGGCTTTGAGCTCTGCAAACGCTGCATCAGCTTCTTCAGTCCACTCGAACTTATCAGATTTCTTCATCAGTCGGTAAAGAGGCAAGGCCTTTTCACCGAGACGAGAAATGAATCGACTCAAGGAGGCCAAACAACCAGTCAGCTTCTGAACATCATGCACTCACACGGGGCGCTTCATTCAGAGGATGGTATCAACTTTTTCTAGATTGGCGTCGATCCCTCGTTCGGAAACGAGAAAACTGAGTAACTTTCCTCCTGGAACTCCGAATGTGCACTTTGACGGATTAAGCTTGATATCGTACCTTCTTAGGTTGGCAAAGGTTTCTGCTAGGTCAGTCAATAAGTCGGAACCTTTGCAAGACTTGACCACAATGTCATCCATGTATGCTTCTACATTCCAACTGATTTGAGTGAGCGGACACTTCTGAATCATTCTCATGAATGTGGCTCCAGCATTTTTAAGACCAAATGGCATGGTGACATAACAAAAGCACCCGAACGGGGTGATGAAGGCTGTTTTTATTTCATCGGGACCATACAGTCGGATCTGATGATACCCGGAATATGCATCTAAGAAAGACAAGCGCTCGCACCCTGTAGTTGAGTCAACAATCTGATTGATGCGAGGGAGAGGGAAGCGATCTTTTGGGCAGGCCCTATTGATATGCTTGAAATCAATGCACATACAAAGTGAGTCATCCTTCTTAGGGACCATGACTACATTGGCTAGCCACTCGGAGTGGTAGATTTCACGGATGAACTCTGCTGCCAACAGCCGAGCCACTTCTTCGCCGATTGCTTTTCTCTTCTGCGCGGCGGACCACCGAAGGTGCTCTTTGATGGGTTTTACCTTGGGGTCGACACGCAAACGGTGCTCAGCCAGTCCCCTGGGTACACCTGGCATGTTAGAGGGTTTCCATGCAAAGATGTCCCAGTTCTCACAGAGGAACTGGATGAGCGCTTCTTCCTATTTGCTGTCGAGTGAGTCGGTGCAGCATTGGGATCGGTCGGGTGAATATGAATCGGCTTCGCTTCACCAGTCGACTAAAATGCAGAGTCTGTAGCAGGCTTCTTGGCTTGGAGCAAATCACTCGGATCTGCACTCTTCTGATACTCTTGGAATTCAACTGCTGCCATCTGTGCATCGGCGATTTTGGAACCTTTCTGGAAACATTCCTCTGCCTTCTGCCGATTGCCAGTAACTGTGATCACACCTTTGGGGCCAGGCATCTTTAGCTTGAGATACACATAACATGGTCGAGCCATAAAACGTGCATAGGCTGGTCTACCCAGAATGGCATGATAGGCACTCTGGAAATCCACAACTTCAAATGTCAACTTCTCCTTGCGGTAATGCTTGGAATCACCGAAAACCACGTCGAGGGCGATCTGGCCGAGTGATTCGGCTTTCTTTCCAGGGATAACACCATGAAAACTCATGTTTCTCTCGCTAAGTTTGGACATCGGAATGCCCATCCCCTTCAAGGTTTCAGCGTAAAGGATGTTCAAACCACTGCCACCGTCCATCAGTACTTTGGTAAGTCGAGTGCCCCCAACCACGGGGTTGAGCACCAGTGCTTGCCTCCCAGGGGTGGCTACACGAGCAGGATGGTCAGACTGGTCGAACGTGATGGCTGTCTGAGACCATCTCAGCTATGTGGTCGTCGCCGCCGGATCGACAATATTCATTTCTCTGTTGATGACCTTCAATCGACTCTTGCTCTCAACATCAGCAAAAATCATCAGAGTGGAATTGACTTTGGGATAACCATCATCTTCCTCTTTATCCTCATCTTTATCCGACTCTTTCCCCTTCTCATTGGGTTGTTTCTCTCGGAACTGCTGGATCAGGAGTCGACATTATCGAGTAGTATGCTTCGAGTAAATCAGATTACCTTCTTCATCTTTCTTCGTGTGGATGTGACATGGCAAATCCAGCACATCATTCCCTGCTTGATCCTTTACCTTCTTAGGGGGCCAGGGCCCCTTAGGTTTTCCCTTAAACTTTCCTTGAGTCACTGCTGCAACCTCTCCAGGTGCCGCTGGTTCGGCCTTACGCTTCTGTTTCCGACTGGAGTTACCCCCACCGGCCTCTTGACCGATTGGTTTTCTCTTCCCGCTATGGAGTCGATCCTCTTCTTCTCTATTAGCGTATTGGGTTGCTATCTCCATCATCCGAGTCGTGGTCAAATCCCCAGTCTCACCGAATGTCAAGACCAAATCTCTATATTTGACGCCTTCCTAGAAAGCGCACACTTCTTGATGCTCTGAAACATTCTCGACGGTGTGATGCAAAGTGGACCACCTCTGGATAAAATCTCTCAAGGTCTCACTCGGCTTATGCACACAATGCTGCAACTCGGTCAATCCCGCTGGTCGTTTGCAAGTGCCTTCGAAAGTTCCAACGAACACTCGAGCCAGTTCTTCCCAACTGTACATACTACTCGGAGCCAGCTGAGTCAACCACGCTCGGGCTGACCCTTCCAACATCTAAGGGACATGTTTCATCGCAACTTCATCGTTTCCACCACCAATCTGCATAGCCACTCGGTAATCTTCAAGCCAAGTTTCAGGCTTGGATTTTCCGGTGAACTTACTGACCCTGGACGCCAACCTAACGTTAGGAGGAATCACCGCTGCCCTGATGGCCCTGCTAAAACACTCGGGACCGGAAACATGCACTCTGCTGCCACTTGGACGATCTCTGCCAGGGTCTTCTCTATGTGCTCTGTTCTGGTCGACCAGACCTTGGACGAGGATAGACCTCGCATCGAAGCCCGGTTCCCTTGGGTCGACTGAGGCTCTGCGCTCACCACTGTGACGGCGCCTGTCATCGTTCCACCGAGGCACATACAACGCACTCCTCGGAGGAGGCGTGGGTCCTCGACGATGATTGTCACGGTCGAGTGGAAGATAATACTGCCCACGTCCCTCACGCCGCGGAGGCGATCTTAGGCTGTGAGCCGACTAAACCGTGTCCGCTGCAACGGATCTGGTGTGAATCCTATTCCGCGACTGAGATACTACCGTGTTTTGCTCTCCTTCTGCCCGGAGCAAGGCCCGGATCTGCATCAACCCTCTGCCAGCTTCTGACTGGGAAGGTTGGATCGACTCTGCTATTTGGGCTGCAGCTGTGAGATTCCGAATCAGAGTGCGGTATACCTTAGGTGGAGGCAGAAAAAGCTGTCGTCGACTAGACTCATGGATCCGCTCCTGAGTGTGCTCGTCGAGAGCATGCTGAAGGTTATCCAGCCGAGTGCGCTCAGCCAAATTAGCTAGGCGCACCTCCCAAGGCTCAAGTCTCGGGGGTTTCTCCAACAGTGGGCATGTGGAGTGCATCCATGTTGCGGCGACGAAGTTCTTCCCTCTGCTGCAAAGACAGGGGTTCGGGTCAGTATTCCTCGTAGATGCGCGATGGATCGCCGCCTCCGCCTCCGCCGCCTTCACGATGGAAACTGGGCGGGCTGTGAGGTCCGTCGACCATCAAGACTTCAGCCGCAGGGTCATTGCTATCGCACTCGGATGCGGTCTCTGCAGAGCTAGTCGACAGGTCGAACAAGCCATGGAGAGTTTCGTCGGGGTCGATTGCCGCGACTTGATGGGCGGTCGAACGTCGAGCCACCGTGTGTTTCATCCACCGCTGAAGCCGCGACCGACCGGATCGCTTGCGGCGACGAACGGCGGGGAGTGAAAACACCGTCGGGGTCGACTGATACTGAGTCGACGGCTGCCGAAGGAGAACGCCGCGAACGCATGCTCGGAAGTGCGTTGCCCCTCGAACGGGGAGCGCCTCAACGTCCAGGGGAGCTTCTTGAAGCCACGCAGAGTTGTTGGCGACGAAAACGAGCGCGCCGAGACGGATCTCGCGGCCCTCAGCCAATCCGCCGCCGGAAACCATGGCGATGACGATGGGAAAAACTTGCAACCTCACCAGCAAGTCGCTAAGATACCTGCCCCAAGGTGGGCGCCAATTGTCGTGGTCCTAAGACTGACAGTAGAAAGGGGGGTAGGTATGGAGAGGCAAGATCTCAGCTATGGTGAAGGTGTACACACGAGGTTTACGAGTTCAGGCCCTTTGCAGTAGAAGTAACATTCCTACGTCTCGGTGCCCGGAGGCGGTCGATTGGATTATGTGTGTGATATTACAGGGGGTGCGAACCCTTGTCCCAGAGGTGGGGGTGGCTTATATAGAGTGCGCCAGGACCCCCGCCCACCTCCATTACAAGGGGCTTAATGTACATAAAGTAAGGGGCGTTACTGGTAACGCCAGCCTCAAGTACTCTTAATGCTTATAAAGACTAAAGGGTGAACATCCGGCCGTTGCGTGCCCTTCCGACTCCTGGTCTTCGATAAGTCGAGTGACTCTCCATATGGTCGGGTGACGGTAGGGGGAGGACCTCCGAGTGATGTGGCCGTATAGTGGATTGCACTCGACGTTCTTGACCGGCGCTCTCCTGTTGACTCTTGGTCTTTTTATCTTCCAGGGTAGTGACCTTGGGTAGGATGTATAGGTCAGGCCTATGACCCTACCCCAGGTCTGTATCCTCGTCACCATCCTCTTGACTCAGGAGTTCTCCTTCAGCAAGAGAGAGTTTTTCTGAAATGGACAATGGTGTTGGTGATGGTTTACATCCCTGAAATCCAGCTCTATTCTAAAGATCAGTTGCATATTTTTCTTGGGAAAGATGAAGACCACCTTCCTTGTTTTTCTTGACTTCAATACCAAGGAAGTAATGCAGGTCACCTAGATCCTTGAGGGAAAATTATGAATTCGAATCCTTTAATAATGCGGTTACTGCCTCATTTGATGAGCTTGTGGCAATGATATCATCAACATATATCAGCACAATTATGTATGTTTTGAACTTGTTGTAAATAGTGATGTGTCAGATTTAGAAGGATCAAAACCAAGTGTTTCCAACTTTGAACTCAGATGTGAGTACCATGCTCTAGGGGCTTGCTTCAACCCATAAAGAGATTTATCAAGCCTGCACACATGGAAAGGTTTATTCTTATCTTCAAACCCAAGAGATTATTTCATGTACACTTCCTATTCCAGAACACCATGAAGAAACGTATTCTGCACATCTAGCTGTCTGAGACTCCAACCTCTGGATACGACAATAGACAAAACAAGACGGATACTGGCAGCCTTAACAACAGGACTGAATGTATCCTCATAATCTATGCCATGCCTCTATTTGAATCCTTTAGCAACAAGTCTAGCCTTGTAACGATCTATTGTACCATCTGACTTTCTCTTTATCCTGAATACCCATTTGCAGTCAATTAAATTTTTACCTCGATGTGAAGGAACTAGGTGCCATGTCTTGTTTTTCTGAAGTGCTTGGAACTCTTCCTCCATAGCTTTTCTCCACTTGGGATCCACACTTGCTTCTTGAAAAGTACTAGGTTCTCCTGTTGAACACGCCAAGCCAAATTCAACTTTATAATTTACAGGTTGCATTACCCCTGTTCAAAGTCTTGTACGTGGCAGTGTAGTATGTTGCTAGATAGTTGTAGATGATCCATGCGCAGAAAATCCCATAGACTGCTCCTAGACAGAGGATCCAGGGAATCCCGAGGTTGCTGCTATGACATGTGCCACTACCGGATCTTCTCTGGCCATATATGTGGGCGAAGCTTCAGTGGATGGTGCAGAAAACCCAGGCGGGCCAGCTGGATCAGGCTGGGATCCTGCGCCTGCAGCAAGCTGGCGCATCGTCCGCCTGACGTAGACCCATGGGTCCGGGCCAAACCATGTGGTCGCCCGGTCCCCTGATGGTGAGGCGCGCATGGATGGCGGCCCCCTAGGCGAGGATGTTGCAGGCCGGGGTTGGCGAGCAGCCGCTCCTGGCGTTGATTCTGTGCATTAGCGCTCTGATCCCGGATCAGATCGCACATGTGCTGACACCGCCGTTCCCGAGGCAGATTCGGGAGCAGCCCTGTCACGTAGCAGAGGACACATGAAATATGGGACATTTTGGCCATTTTCTTCACCATTTGACGCCAAATTGTTTTCTGTTGCTTCACCACTTGAGCCTGCGTCATCACAAATCTCATTTGCATGGTTAGAAGAGTTAGTCAAGTGGTCAGTACAATTGTCGTTCCCTTGATAAAAACCAGACAAATGAGGTGTTAGTAGAAGGATTTCTTGGTGAAGTAGGGCACCGGCATTAGGATGTAGATGAGCAAAAGGGAAGACAGTTTCATCGAAGACCACATCACGAGAAATATATACTCGACCTGTAGGAACATCAAGGCACTTGACACCTTTGTGTTGCACACTATAACCCAAGAAAACACATTGTTTTGAGCGAAACATGAGTTTTCGAGTATTGTAGGGATGAAGGTTTGGCCAACAAGTGCATCCAAAGACACGAAAAGAGTTATAGTTTGGTCGAGTATGAAGGAGTCGTTGCATGGGAGTTTCATTGTTGATGAGATGACTGGGTAGCATATTGATGAGATGAGCTGCAGTAAGAAATGCCTCATCCCAAAATTTGAGAGGCATGGAGGCACCTGCTAGGAGAGCAAGTCCTCCCTCAACTCTATGCCTATGTTTGCACTCGGCAGATCCATTTTGTTTGTGGGCATGAGGACATGAAACATGATGCAAAACACCCAACTTTTGGAAAAACGAGTTTAACTTCTTGTATTCACCACCCCAATCAGATTGGACAGCAAGGATTTTAGTGTCAAATTGGCGCTCAACAAGTGCTTGAAAATTATGAAAAACTTGGAAAACGTCAGAACGTTTTTCAAGAAGGTAGATCCAAGTGAATTTACTGAAGTCGTCTATGAAACTAACATAGTAAGTATTTCTACCAATGGAAGAAGGAGCTCGACCCCATACATCAGAAAAAATAAGTTGCAATGGAAACATGATATGGTAATTGACGAGCTTTCACTTTCTGACAAGAATCACAAATAGTTTCAAGACTATGCTCACCAACACATGGGAGCTGATTATTTGGAAGCACTTGTTGAACAATATCAAAAAAAGGATGTCCTAATTGCGCATGCCACCGTTCCGATGAAATTTTGATAACACCACACACTTGTTTATTGAAGCTTCTAAAGTTAGGAATCAAAGGGTAGAGCCCATGCACACATCTACCGCGGTAGAGAATTTTCCTCGTGGCCTGATCACGAATCAAAAAGAAGTAGGGGTGAAACTCGAGAAAA
Source organism: Triticum aestivum (assembly GCF_018294505.1). NCBI lineage: Eukaryota > Viridiplantae > Streptophyta > Magnoliopsida > Poales > Poaceae > Triticum > Triticum aestivum. The sequence goes on along the minus strand of NC_057810.1, from coordinate 473,435,178 downwards.
ACTTTGTTATCTATGGCAATAAAATGAACAGAAAGAAGTTTTTTCTCAGTTTGTGGGACATGTAAGATATTTCTGAGATGAATATTCCGATGAGGGGTATTGACAATTACACGACCAACATGATCTATCTTCATACCTTCACCGTTTGCTTGTGGACTTGATCATGCCCACGGTACTTCTCGCTGATGGTCATCTTTTCAAAATCATTGGTGATGTGATTTGTGGCTCCAGAGTCAATGTACCAATTGGTATCAACTACATAAGATGTATATGTAGCTGCTGAAACTTTCTTGCATTGGGAATTGTTCTCGGCATAGCGCCAATCACAATCCTTTGCAATGTGGTTATTTTTTTTTCAAATTTGACATTTATTTTCATACTCATCATAACCTTGAAATGGACGACTAATAACCCGCAAGTATACAAACTAATTGTAGCCTCTTTCGATAAGTAAGAGTGTCGAACCCAATGAGGAGCTAAAGGTAGAACAAATATTCTCTCAAGTCCTATCTGCCACTGATACGACTCTACGCACGCTTAGTGTTAGCTTTACCTAGAACAAGTATGAAACTAGAAGTACTTTGTAGGTGTGATGGGATAGGTTTGCAAGATAATAAAGAACACATAAATATAAACTAGGGGCTGTTTAGATAAAGAAGCAATAAAGTAAATATAGCGACTGTGGAAAAGTGGTGGTAGGAGTTGTGAAATTTTCCCTGAGCAATTGACTACGTTACTAGACCGGTAATCACTATTGCAATTCTATTTGAGGGAGAGGCATAAGCTAACATACTTTCTCTTCTTGGATCATATGCACTTATGATTGGAACTCTAGCAAGCATCCGCAACTACTAAAGATCATTAAGGTAAAACCCAACCATAGCATTAAAGTATCAAGTCCCCTTTATCCCATACTCAAACAACCTACTTACTCGGGTCTGTGCTTCTGTCACTCACTCCAACCACCATAAGCAAATCATGAACATATTGTAAACCCTATAGCGGGAATCCCTCACGCTTGCGCGACACGGAGAGCACCATAGGACAGCACCAATAATAAAACATGCAACTCAAACCAATCATAGCAATTCATCAATCACCGATAGGACAACGAAAATCTACTCAGACATCATAGGATGGCCACACATCATTGGATAATAATAAGAAGCATAAAGCACGATGTTCAAGTAGATGGTACAGTGGGTTGCGGGAGAGTGGACCGCTGTAGCTAGAAGGGGGAAGGTGATGGAGATGTTGGTGAAGATGGCGGAGGTGTTTGTGAAGATCGTGGTGATGATGATTGCCCCCGGCAGCATTCCGGCGCCACCGGAAGCAAGGGGGAGAGGGGCCCCCATCTTATTCTTCTTCTTCCTTGACCTCCTCTCTAGATGGGAGAAGGGTTTCCCCTCTGGTCCTTGGCTCCCATGGCGTGGGAGGGGCGAGAGCCCCTCCGAGATTGGATTTGTCTCACTGTCTCTCTGTGTTTCTGCATTCTCAGATTCTGCCCCTTCACCATTTCTTTTATATCCGGAGATCCGTAACTCCTATTGGGGTGAATCTTTCGCCCAGATATTTCTCATAAAATTAGCTTTCCTGCGGCAAAAGAAGAGCATCAACCGCTTTACGGGGGGGGGGGGGATAGGAGAGTCCAGGGCGCGCCTGCCTCCCTAGGGCGCGCCCCCTATCTCTTGGCCCCCTTCGGCACCGTCTCGCGTTCATTTTGCTTCCCAAAAATCACAAATATTCCAAAATAATTCTCCGTCCATTTTTATCCCGTTTGGACTTCGTTTGATATGGGGTTTCTGCGAAACATAAAACATGCAACAGACAAGAACTGGCACTGGGCACTGGATCAATATGTTAGTCCAAAAAAATAGTATAAAAAGTTGCCAAAAGTATATGAAAGTTGTAGAATATTGGCATGGAACAATGAAAAATTATAGATACGATGGAGACGTATCAGCATCCCCAAGCTTAATTCCTGCTCGTCCTCGAGTAGGTAAATGATAAAAAAGATTATTTTTGATGTGGAATGCTACCTAGCATAATCTTGATCATATGTCTAATCATGGCATGAATATTAAGACACGAGTGATTCAAAGCAATAGTCTATGATTTGACATAAAAAACGATAATACTTTGAGCGTACTTAATAAAGCAATCATGTCTTTTCAAAACAACATGGACAAAGCAAGCTTATCCCTATAAAATCATATAGTTTGGCCATGCTTCATTTCGTCACACAAAATGCTCCCATCATGAACAACCCCGATGACAAGCCGAGCAATTGGTTCATACTTTTTAACGCGCTTCAGCCTTTTCAACCTTCACCCAATACATGAGTGCAAGCCTTGGATATAGCATTATAGGCGGAATAGAATATGATGGTGGGGGTTTATGTGGAGAAGACAAAAAGGGAGAAAGCCTCACATCAACGCAGCTAATCAACGGGTTATGGAGATGCCCATCAATTGATGCCAATGCGAGGAGTAGGGATTGCCATGCAACAGATGCACTAGAGCTATAAGTGTATGAAAGCTCAAACTGAAAACTAAGTAGGTGTGCATCCAACTTGCTTGCTCATGAAGACCTAGGGCATTTGAGGAAGCCCATCATTGGAATATACGTACAAGCCAAGTTCTATAATGAAAAATTCCCACTAGTATATGAAAGTGACAACATAAGAGACTCTCTATATGAAGAACATGGTGCTACTTTGAAGCACAAGTGTGGTAAAAGGATAGTAACATTGCCCTTTTTTTCTTTTTTGTTCTTTTTTCTTTTTTTTCTCCTTTTTTGTGGGCTTCTTTGGCCCCCTTTTTTTATTTAGGCTTCTTTGGCCTATCTTTTTTTATGTGGCAATGCTTTACAATTATGATCATCACACTTTTATTTACTTACAACTCAATATTACAACTCGATACTAGAACAAAGATATGACTCTATATGAATGCCTCCGACGGTGTACCGGGATGTTCAATGATCTAGCGTAGCAATGACATCAAAAAACGGACAAGCCATGAAAACATCATGCTAGCTATCTTACGATCATGCAAGGCAATATGACAATGAATGCTCAAGTCATGTATATGCTGATGATGGAAGTTGCATGGCAAAATATCTCGGAATGGCTATGGAAATGCCATGATAGGTAGGTGTGGTGGCTGTTTTAAGGAAGATATAAGGAGGCTTATGTGTGATAGAGCGTATCGTATCACGGGGTTTGGATGCACCGGCGAAGTTTGCACCAACTCTCAAGGTGAGAAAGGGCAATGCACGGTACCGAAGAGGCTAGCAATGATGGAAAAGTAAAAGTGCGTATAATCCATGGACTCACATTAGTCATAAAGAACTCATATACTTATTGCAAACGTTTATTAGCCCTCGAAGCAAAGTACTACTACGCATGACCCTAGGGGGATAGATTGGTAGGAAAAGACCATCGCTCGTCCCCGACCGCCACTCATAAGGAAGACAATCAAAGAAACACCCCATGCTTCAAATTTGTCACACAACGCTTACCATACGTGCATGCTACGGGACTTGCAAACCTAAACACAAGTGTTTCTACAATCCACAACTACCCACTAGCATGACTCTAATATCACCATTTTTATATCGCTAAACTATTCCAAGGAATCAAACATATCATATTCAGCGATCTATAAGTTTATGTAGGATTTTATGACTAACCATGTGAATGACCAATTCCTGTCATCTCTCTAAATAGATATAAGTGAAGAAAGAGAGTTTAATTCTTTCTACAAAAGATATGCCCACGCTCTAACAAATATAAGTGAAGCAAAATAGCATTCTACAAATGGCGGTTTTCTATGTGAAGAGAAATAGGCAATCCAAACTTCAAATGATATAAGTGAAGCACATGAAGTATTCTATAAAGCCATACTCAAAAGATTTAAGTGAAGTTCAATGAGCATTCTATAAATCAACCAAGGACTATCTCATACCACCATGGTGCATAAAAGAAAAGTGAAAACTAAATGCAAAAGACGCTCCAAGACCTGCACATATCGCATGAACGAAACGAATCCGAAAACATACCGATACTTGTTGAAGAAAGAGGGGATGCCTTCCGGGGCATCCCCAAGCTTAGACGCTTGAGTCTCCTTGAATATTTACTTGGGGTGCCTCGGGCATCCCCAAGCTTGATCTCTTGCCTCTGTTCCTTTTCCTCATATCGAGACATCCTCGATTAGACACTTCATCCACACAAAACTTCAAGAGAAAACTCGGTAAGATCTGTTAGTATAATAAAGCAAATCACTACTCTAAGTACTGTTGCAAACCAATTCATATTTCGTTTTTGCATTGTGTCTACTGTAATATAACTTTTTCATGGCCTAAATCCACTGATATAAATTGATAGATTCATCAAAACAAGCAAACTATGCATCAAAAACAGAATCTGTCAAAAACAGAACAGTCTGTAGCAATCTGAATATTCAACATACTTATGGTAACCCAAACATTCTACCAAAATTATGAAAAATAAAAAATTTGTACGGAAACACATTTCAAAAAGAATCAGAACCGTTTGTCATTCCAGTTAAAAATGTAAAATCGCGCACTACAGACATAGTTTCTGTCCTGCACCGTACAAACCAACAAGCATTGTAAACATCCTAAAGGTAAACCTTGGCACATTATTTTTATAATACAATGGAATTGTACAACGGGATAATTATTTTTTGATGAAAAGTTTCTGTATCAAGATTCACAAAGTTTCCTTGAGCATGAACAAAGTTCAAGGCTAGCTCCCACTTTAACAATGCTTGTCTTTCTCACTTTCACTTTCCTTTTTGAAAAGTTTTTAGGTTCCCCTATTTATTTTTTTTGTTTTTAGACTATATAAAAGCACTAAACAGAAATAAATGACTCTCTAAAACTTCTGGGTTGTCTCCCTGGCAGCGCTTTCTTTAAAGCCATTAAGCTAGGCATATAGTGCTCAAGTAATAGATCCACCCGGATCCCAAGGTATATCAAAGACAATTTTAATTAACAATGATTTGTAATTTAGTAGTGAGCACAAAGTAACATATATCATGCAGCAACGAAGTCTAACTCTCTTCCTATGTATCGGCAAAAGAACAATTCATGCACACCAAGTAAAGGCCAATGCATAGTATAAGCAGTTTCTTGCAATTCTATCGTGTTGGAAACATAAAGAGGCAGAGATGTAGTTCCTCTCTCATAATAATTGCAAGTTGGAGCATCAAGCACATGCATATTATATTCATCAAAATCATCATGTGCAACGGTAAAAGGCAACCCATCAATATAATCCTTAGTAAGCACAAACTTCTCTGATATAGTGTAGTTGGGAGAATTCAAAAAGATAATAGAACTACCACGTGTGGGTGCAATAGCAACAATTTCATGTTTAACATAAGGAACTATAGCAAGTTCATCTCCATAAGCATAACTCATAATGGCATCTTGGCCACAAGCATAGCAAGCATCATCAAAAAGGGGTAATTCAAGAGAATCAACGGGATCATAACAATCATCATAGCAATCATCCTTTGGTAAGCACGAAGGGGAATTAAACAATGCATGAGTTGAAGAGTTACTCTCATTAGAAGGTGGGCACGGGTAGCTAATCCACTCTTCCTCCTTTTGTTCTTCGCTCTCCTCATCATCTTTTTCATCCAATGAGCTCACAGTTTCATCAATTTCCTCTTCCATAGACTCCTGCAAAATATTAGTATCTTCTTGGATAGCTGAGGAGTCCTCAATATATGGTTTAACATAGGCATTAGAAGCATAATTATCATAACAATATTGAAATATGGCAAAATTTTCAGATTTGTAAAGAGTAGCATCATACTTTTCTATCAAAGAAGCAATTACATAAGCACCCTTAAAAGCAACAAATTCTTCAGTTTGTTGAACATCATATTAAGTATAAACACCCTTAGCATACGAAGATACGATTCCATTATCACTAAACAAGCATTGATAGGGTAGGTGTTTCTTAGGGTCTTCAGAATAACAAGTAAAATCATAAATTTCACATAAATTCCAAGCATAGCATTGCAAACGATGAATTTGATCCAGTAAAAGTTTCCCTTTTTCAGATATGCGGTGTCGCACATAACAAGCATGCTCATCTAAAGATTTGCCCTCAACTAAGCTAGATGGGGTTTCAGCACGAGCACATAGGGATCGAAGATGATCCAAATAAAAAGCTTCAGGAGTGTGATAGATTTTGAGTGGTTCTTCAACCATTGGTGTAGTAGGTACAACTAACTTTTCTGGAATTTTGCGTTTCCTACCCATAACTAAAGATAGGAAACAACTAAGAACAACAAATAAAAATTACTTAGTGATAAAGCAAACAAGCACACACGAGAATATTCACCCCACGCTATGACTCCCAAGCAACGGCACCAGAAGGTTTTGATAACCCGCAAGTATACGGAATAATTGTAGCCTCTTTCGATAAGTAAGAGTGTCGAACCCAACGAGGAGCTAAAGGTAGAACAAATATTCTCTCAAGTCCTATCTTCCACTGATACGACTCTATGCGCGCTTAGTGTTTGCTTTACCTAGAATAAGTATGAAACTAGAAGTACTTTGTAGGTGTGATGGGATAGGTTTGCAAGATAATAAAGAACACATAAATATAAACTAGGGGCTGTTTAGATAAAGAAGCAATAAAGTAAATATAGCGACTGTGGAAAAGTGGTGGTAGGAGTTGTGAAATTGTCCCTAAGCAATTGACTATGTTACTAGAACGGTAATCACTAGTGCAATTCTATTTGAGGGAGAGGCATAAGCTAACATACTTTCTCTTCTTGGATCATATGCACTTATGATTGGAACTCTAGCAAGCATCCGCAACTACTAAAGATCATTAAGGTAAAACCCAACCATAGCATTAAAGTATCAAGTCCCCTTTATCCCATACTCAAACAACCTACTTACTCGGGTCTGTGCTTCTGTCACTCACGCCAACCACCATAAGCAAATCATGAACATATTGCAAACCCTATAGCGGGAATCCCTCACGCTTGCGCGATACGGAGAGCACCATAGGACAGCACCAATAATAAAACATGCAACTCAAACAAATCATAGCAATTCATCAATCACCGGTAGGACAACGAAAATGTACTCAGACATCATGGGATGGCAACACATCATTGGATAATAATATAAAGCATAAAGCACCATGTTCAAGTAGATGGTACAGTGGGTTGCGGGAGAGTGGACCGCTGTAGCTAGAAGGGGGAAGGTGATGGAGATGTTGGTGAAGATGGCGGAGGTTTTGGTGAAGATCGCGGTGATGATGATTGCCCTCGGCAGCATTCCGGCACCACCGGACGCAAGGGTGAGATGGGCCCCCTTCTTCTTCTTCTTCCTTGACCTCCTCCCTAGATGGGAGAAGGGTTTACCCTCTGGTCCTTGGCTCCCATGGCGTGGGAGGGGCGAGAGCCCCTCCCAGATTGGATCTGTCTCTGTGTGTTTCTGCGTTCTCAGATTCTGCCCCTTTACCGTTTCTTTTATATCCGGAGATCCGTAACTCCGATAGGGGTGAATCTTTCGCCCAGATCTTTCTCATAAAATTATATTTCTTGCGGCAAAAGAAGAGCATCAACCTCCCTACAGGGGAACCAGGAGAGTCCAGGGTGCGCCGACCTCCCTAGGGCGCTCCCCCTATCTCCTGGCCCCCTCGGGCACCGTCTCGCGTTGATTTTACTTCCCAAACATCACAAATATTCCAAAATAATTCTCCGTCCGTTTTTATCCTGTTTGGACTCTGTTTAATATGGGGTTTCTGCGAAACATAAAACATGCAACAGACAGGAACTGGCATTGGGCACTGGATCAATATGTTAGTCCCAAAAAAAAGTATAAAAAGTTGCCAAAAGTATATGAAAGTTGTAGAATATTGGCATGGAACAATCAAAAATTATAGATACGACGAAGACGTATCAGCATCCCCAAGCTTAATTCCTGCTCGTCCTCGAGTAGGTAAATGATAAAAAAGATTATTTTTGATGTGGAATGCTACCTAGCATAATCTTGATCATATGTCTAATCATGGCATGAATATTAAGACACGAGTGATTCAAAGCAATGGTCTATCATTTGACATAAAAACGATAATACTTCCAGCGTACTTAATAAGGCAATCATGTCTTTTCAAAACAACATGGCCAAAGCAAGCTTATCCCTACAAAATCATATATTTTGGCCATGCTTCATTTCCGTCACACAAAATGCTCCCATCATGAACAACCCCGATGACAAGCCGAGCAATTGGTTCATACTTTTTAACGCGCTTCAGCCTTTTCAACCCTCACGCAATACATGAGCGCAAGCCATGGATATAGAACTATGCTACGTCTTGAGCTTGCGTTGGTTTTCCTTGAAGAGGAAAGGGTGATGCAACACAGTAGCGTAAGTATTCCCCTCAGTTTTTGAGAAGTATCAATCCAATAGGAGGCTCCTCACAAGTCCCACACACCTACAGAAACAAACAAAGAACTCGCAACCAACGCGATAAAGGGGTTGTCAATCCCTTCATGACCACTTGCGAAAGTGAGATCTGATAGAGATAATATGATTAGATAAATATATTTTTGGTGTTTTATGATATAGATTGGAAAACTAAAGATGCAAATAAAAGTAGATTGAAAGCTTATATGATAAGAAATAGACCCGGGGCCATAGGTTTCACTAGTGGCTTCTCTCAATATAGCATAAGTATTACGGTGGGTGAACAAATTACTGTCGAGCAATTGATAGAAAAGCGAATAATTATGACATTAGCTAGACATGATCATGTATATAGGCATCACGTACATGACAAGTAGACCGACTCCTGCCTGCATCTACTACTATTACTCCACACATCGACCGCTATCCAGCATGCATCTAGAGTATTAAGTTCATAAGAATAGAGTAACACATTAAGAAAGATGACATGTTGTAGAGGGATAAACTCATGCAATATGATATAAACCCCATCTTTTTATCCTCGATGACAACAATACAATACGTGCCTTGCTGCCCTGCTGTCACTGGGAAAGGACACCGCAAGATTGAACCCAAAGCTAAGCACTTCTCCCATTGCAAGATAGATCAATCTAGTAGGCCAAACCAAACCGATAATTTGAATAGACTTGCAAAGATAACTTAATCATACCTAAAAGAATTCAGAGGAGATTCAAATATTTCTCATAGATAAACTTGATCATAAACGCACAATTCATCAGATCTCGACAAACACACCGCAAAACAGAGTTACATCGAATAGATCACCAAGAAGAGGAAGGAGAACATTGTATTGAGATCCAAAAAGAGAGAAGAAGCCATCTAGATAATAACTATGGACCCGAAGGTCTGAGGTAAACTACTCACAACTCATCGGAGAGGCTATGGTGATGATGTAGAAGCCCTCCGCGGCCGATTCCCCTTCCAGCGGAGCGCCGACGAAGGCTCCAAGATGGGATCTCGTGGATACAGAAGGTTATGGTGGTGGAAATAGATTTTTTTTGTCGTGTCCATGGTGTTTTCGGATTACATGGGTATATATAGGAGGAAGAAGTACGTCGGTGGACACTCGAGGGGCCCACGAGACAAGGGGGGCGCCCAGTAGGGGGGCGCCTTCCACCCTCGTGGTCGGCTCGGGAGCTTCTTGACTTACACTCCAAGTCCTCTGGATCACGTTCGTTCCAAAATTCACGCTCCCGAAGGTTTCATTCCGTTTGGACTCCGTTTGATATTCTTTTTCTTCGAAACACTGAAATAGGCAAAAGAAACAGCAATATGGGCTGGGCCTCTGGTTAGTAGGTTAGTCCCAAAAATGATATAAAAGTGTAAAGTAAAGCCCATAAACATCCAAAACAGGTAATATAATAGCATGGAACAATAAAAAATTATAGATACGTTGGAGACGTATCAAGCATCCCCAAGCTTAATTCATGTTCGTCCTCGAGTAGGTAAATGATAAAAACAGAATTTTTGATGTGGAATGCTACCTAGCATATTTCGCAATGTATTTCTCTTTATTGTGGCATGAATGTTCAGATCCAAATGATTCAAAACAAAAGTTCATATTGACATAAAGAATAATAATACTTCAAGTATACTAATCAAAGCAATCATGTCTTCTCAAAATAACATGGCTAAAGAAAGTTCATCCTTACAAAATCATATAGTTAGGATATGCTTCATTTTCATCACCCAAAATACTCCCATCAAGCACAACTCCAGTTTCAGCCAAGCAATTGTTTCATACTTTAGCAATTTCAAACTTTTTTCAACTTTCACGCAATACATGAGCGTGAGCCATGGATATAGCACTATGGGTGGAATAGAATATAACGATGGGGATTGTGTGGAGAAGACAAAAAAGGAGAAAGTCTCACATTGACGAGGATAATCAACGGGCTATGGAGATGCCCATCAATTGATGTCAACATGAGGAGTAGGGATTGCCATGCAATGGATGCACTAGAGCTATAAATGTATGCAAGCTCAACAAAAGAAACTAAGTGGGTGTGCATCCAACTTGCTTGCTCATGAAGACCTAGGGCATTTTGAGGAAGCCCATCGTAGGAATATACAAGCCAAGTTCTATAATGAAAAATTCCCACCAGTATATGAAAGTGACAACACATGAGACTCGCTATATGAAGAACATGGTGCTACTTTGAAGCACAAGTGTGGCAAAAGAGATAGTAACATTGCCCCCCCCCTTTTTTTTCTTTTTTTCTTTTTTTCTTTGGCCTTTCCTTCTTTTTGGCCTTTCTTTTTTTTCTTTTTTTCTTTGGCCTTTCCTTTTTTTTCTTTTTTTGGCCTTTTTTTTCTTTAGGGACAATGCTGTAATGATGATGATCATCACACTTCTATATATTTACAACTCATGAATTACAACTTGAAACTAGAACAAGATATGACTCTATATGAATGCCTCCGGCGGTGTACCGGGATGGGCAATGAATCAAGAGTGACATGTATGAAAAAATTATGCATGGTGGCTTTGCCACAAATACGATGTCAACTACATGATCATGCAAGGCAATATGACAATAGTAATGTATGTCGTGATGATGAACGGAACGGTGGAAAGTTGCATGGCAATATATCTCGGAATGGCTATGGAAATGCCATAATAGGTAGGTATGGTGGCTGTTTTGAGGAAGATATAAGGAGGTTTATGTGTGATAGAGTGTATCGTATCATAGGGTTTGGATGCACCGGCGAAGTTTGCACCAACTCTCAAGGTGAGAAAGGGCAATGCAAGGTACCGGAGAGGCTAGCAATGATGGAAATATAAAAGTGCGTATAATCCATGGACTCAACATTAGTCATAAAGAACTCACATACTTATTGCAAAAATCTACAAGTCGTCAAAAACCAAGCACTACGCGCATGCTCCTAGGGGGGAGGTTGCTAGGAGTTAACCATCACGCGCCCCCGACCTCTACACAAGGGAGGGCAATCAAAAGAGCACCTCATGCAATAAATTTGTTACGCAACTTTTACCATACGTGCATGCTATGGGACTTGCTAACTTCAACACAAGCATTCTTTAAATTCATAATCACCCAACTAGCATGACTCTAATATCATTACCTCCATATCTCAAAACAATTATCAAGTATCAAATTGATCATAGCATCCAATTCACTTCTATGATAGTTTTTATTATACCCAACTTGGATGCCCATCATTCTAGGACCAAATTTATAACCATAGCAAATACCATGCTGTTCTAAAAGACTCTCAAAATAATATAAGTGAAGCATGAGAGACCAACAATTTCTTCAAAATTAAGCCACCACCGTGCTCTAAAAGATATAAGTGAAGCACTACAGCAAAAATTATCTAGCTCAAAAGATATAAGTGAAGCACATAGAGTATTCTAACAAATTCCAATCAAGTGGGCTTCTCCCAAAAGGTGTGTGCAGCAAGGATGATTGTGGTAAACTAAAAAGCAAAGACTAATATAATACACGACGCTCCAAGCGAAACACATATCATGCGGTGAATAAAAATATAGCTCCAAGTAAAGTTACCAATGAACGAAGACGAAAGAGGGGATGCCTTCCCGGGGCATCCCCAAGCTTAGGCTTTTGGCTATTCTTGAATATCTTGGGGTGCCATGGGCATCCCCAAACATAGGCTCTTGCCACTTGAGGGAGTCCCGGATTAGGGGGTGTCCGGATAGCCGGACTATAACCTTTGGCCAGACTCCTGGACTATGAAGATACAAGATTGAAGACTTCGTCCCGTGTCCGGATGGGACTTTCCTTGGCGTGGAAGGCAAGCTTGGAGATACGGATATGTAGATCTTCTCCCATTGTAACCAACTCTGTGTAACCCTAGCCCTCTCCGGTGTCTATATAAACCGGAGGGTTTTAGTCCGTAGGACGAACAACAATCATACCATAGGCTGGCTTCTAGGGTTTAGCCTATCTCATGGTAGATCTACTCTTGTACTACCCATATCATCAATATTAATCAAGAAGGAGTAGGGTTTTACCTCCATCAAGAGGGCCCGAACCTGGGTAAAAACATCGTGTCCCTTGTCTCCTGTTACCATCCGCCTAGACGCACAGTTCGGGACCCCCTACCCGAGATCCGCCAGTTTTGACACTGACATTGGTGCTTTCATTGAGAGTTCCGCTGTGTTGTTGCCATCAGGAAGGATGCCTCATCCTGTCTTTAAAGACGACACTGTTGCTAAAGGAGCTTTGGCTATCGGCCAAACTCTCCGGCTAGGCGGTTTTCTTATGACCGCCTGTTCGGCCGCTGCACCGACGATGACTTCTCGGGTCATCGAAAGCAATCTTCAGGTCAACTTGGAACTCGCCAAGCAGCAACATCCGATGGAGCTCTCTTCCTTAAACGAGCTCTTGGATCGCATCGCCGCCCTGGGAGTCGCTACAGACTACGATCAGATTGGGCTTAAACCCGATCTGAGAGAGATTAACTCTCCCCAGGTCACCCACCATGTTGTAGTGGTGGAGGAACAATGCGGCAAGCCTTCATCTATCGTAAGGACTAGTTATGTCCAGATTCCCGATCCCTCCAAGCCGGATACCCACGGAGGGGAGGATGTTACTCATGCCCTGAACCTAAAGTCAGGCAGCGGGCTAGATTCATTGGACGATATCCAAGAACCCAAGCTTCCGAGTCTCAGATTAGGCGAGGTTTCGAATTTAATGCCACCCGCCCACCCAAATATAAGGGATTTATCCCAAATTCGGCAAGAGCCCGCAGAAACAGTACACCATTACTGGGCCCGATTCCTCCTGGTTATGAACAGGATAGAGGACTGCCGCGAGGAGGATGCACTTTCATTCTTCTGCAATAATTGCACGGACAAGGGAATCCTCAACGCCATAAGTCGCCGTGAAATTACACGCTTCGCTAACTTGGCATCCATAGTACGAAAATACTGTGCGATGGAAAGCGTCCGGAAAACTGAAATAAAATTCTGGGACGATCCGACCCCGAATACAACCCCAGTCCGAAATAAAAGGGCACGTTATCGCCAGGCACCTGGGCTAAACACCAAAAAGCAAAAACCCTCTATAGGGTATGGAACCGTACTAGAGGGATGGCTCAATGGACCCTGTAAAATTCATAGTACAGATGGCGCCACACCAACTCATAGCCTTAGAGCATGTTGGATACTCCGGCAGGTGGCCAGAAGTGGCGAGGAGCTTCTAACTCCAGAATCCGCAGAGCACCAGCCTAGGAATACCAGTACGGTATCAACAGTCTTCGAGACTTTCGCATGAAACAATATGCGGAAATGAACACTCCGCAGCCTTACCGAAGTCTACCAGGTAGCAACAATAAACCCATGGAGCGACACGGCTATTACCTTTAATGCCAGTGATGAACTTAAATTCCGAACAGCCCGAGCACCAGCCGCATTGGTCCTCAGTCCAATAGTGGACGGATTTCGACTTACCAAGGTACTCATGGACAGTGGCAGCGGATTGAACCTCATTTATGAGGAAACCCTTCGAAAAATGGAAATAGACTGGAGCCGCATTGAGCGAAGCAACACAACCTTTAGAGGAATAATCCCCAGTCGGGAAGCGTGTTGTACAAGAAAAATCACACTGGATGTGGTGTTCGGCACGCCGGACAATTACAGGTCCAAGGAGGTCACGTTTCAAGTGGCCCCGTTCAAAGCGGATACCACCTCTGTTAGGGCGAGAGGCATTCACAATTTTTCAAGCTATACCCCACTACGGGTACATGAAGCTCAAAATGCCCGGACCCAACGGAATCATCACACTTGCTAGTGACCCGGACATAGCACTCGACGCCGAAAACAAGACAGCCGCACTGGCCCTTGAGGCACTATCTGAAGCCCTTGCGGCCGAAGAACTGACTGCACTGCGCTCCACGGTGAACAGGGACGACATGATACTCGATAAAAGATCCAAGTCCACCTCCTTTAAACCAGCGGACGAAATAGTCAAATTCCAAGTCCATCCAACGGACCCTACAAAAACGGCCTCCATCGGGGCGCAATTAAACCCTGATGTAGACGCCGCACTACGAGAATTCCTACGCAAAAATTGGGACATTTTTTCCTGGCACCCTTCAGATATGCCAGGAATCCCACGCAGGCTGGCCGAGCACAGCCTAAACATCCTAAAAGGATTCAAGCCTGTCAAGCAGGCTCTTCGGCATTTCTTTGAACCTAAGAGACAAGCCATGGGAGAGGAGCTAGCCAAACTACTGGAGGCCGGATTCATCAGATATATAAAACATCTGGATTGGCTAGCAAACCTGGTGATGGAACCAAAGAAGGACAAATCCTGGCGCCTATGCGTTAATTTCAAGGACCTCAACAAGGCTTTCCCAAAGGATCCCTTCCCCCTCACCCGCATCGATCAAATTATCGATGCTACCGCAGGACACGATTCATTGTGTTTCCTCGACGCATACTCTGGCTACCATCAAATTAAGATGGCAGAGCCAGACCAAGCCGCAACAGCATTCATCACCCCATACGGCCTATTCTGCTTCAACACAATGCCCTTCGGGCTCAAAAACGCCGGCGCAACATATCAGCGCATGATTCAGACATGTCTAGCAAACCAGATCAGCAAAACAGTTGAAGCATATGTGGATGATGTGGTCGTCAAAACCAAGCATGTCGAAACTCTAGTAGACGAATTGAGGCTCACATTCGATAACCTTCGAACATATGACATCAAGCTTAACCCAAAAAATGCGTTTCCGGCATACCAGCCGGAAAGCTTTTGGGCTTCATTGTATCCGGTAGAGGAATTGAAGCAAACCCAGCCAAGATCCGAGCTCTGTCACAATTGGATATTCCAAAGGACCTCAAACAAATACAAAAATTGACTGGATGCGTGGCGGCTCTAAGCCTCTTCATCTCCCGCTTGGGAGAAAAGGCATTACCCCTTTATCGCCTCCTTCGGCGCACCGAACACTTCGATTGGACGGATGCTGCCACGGCCAGACTCGAAGAAATAAAAGCCATATTGGCAACAAACTCGGTCCTGGCCGCGCCTAACATCGGCGAATCAATGCTATTATACATTGCAGCAACTCATCAAGTTGTAAGCGCAGTGCTCGTCGTCGAACGAGAAATGGACGAACACAAATTCCCCCTTCAAAAACCAGTTTACTACGTGTCCACTGTCCTCACTCCATGCAAGTCACGGTACACGCATTATCAAAAGATAGCGTATGCGGTGTTCATGGCATCCCAGAAGCTACGACACTACTTTCAAGAGTGTTCAATAACAGTAGCCTCCGAAGTACCTCTTAACGGTATTATAAACAACCGCGACGCGACAGGCCGGATTGCCAAATGGGCCATTGAGCTCCTCCCGTTCGACATAACCTATAAGCCATGGCGAGCCATCAAATCGCAAGTTTTGGCCGACTTTGTTGCCGAATGGACTGAAGCCGAACTCCCTAAAGAGTACGACACATATTCCAACTGGATCATGCACTTCGACGGCTCCAAAATGTTAGCAGGTCTGGGGCTGGCGTCGTTCTGACGTCCCCAACAGGAGATACAGTTCAATATGTACTCCAGATAATGTATACAGACTCTAACAATGCAGCCGAATACGAGGCCCTTCTACAAGGTCTCCGGATGGCAGTCTCCATGGGCATCCAACGCCTAGAGGTGTGTGGGGATTCGAACCTCGCGACATCCCAAATAAATGGAGACTTTGATGCCAAGGATCCGAAAATGGCGGCTTATCGCAACGTTGTCCTAAAAATGTCAGCTCGGTTCGAAGGGCTCGAATTTCACCATATAGCCTGGGAAAACAATCAGGCAGCAGACGTCTTGGCAGGCATCGGCACAAAGCGCGATGCAGTCCCCCCAACATTTTCTTGGAGAGTATTCAAGCCATCCGTATCATGGGAAGGGGAATCCGGAAATAACAGCCCAGACCCAGCCGCACCGCCTGACACTAAACATTCTGACACAATGGGAGGCTCTGCCAATGAAGTAACATCCTCAGCCCACGTAATAATGGCAGTCATTGCCCCATGGACAGAACCATTCCTAGCCTACTTAGTGCGGCGATCTAAAGCCGATAAAGTCCATGAAGGAGAGCTTTATAAGAAAAGCACCACCGGAGTCCTTCAAAGGTGTATCTCCGAAGAGGAAGGGCGGAACCTTCTGGCTGAAATTCATGCCGGACTCGGCGGGCACCACGCCGCATCCTGGGCCCTTGTAAGCAAGGCCTTCCGTACTAGATTTTATTGGCCGACGGCCCGGGCAGATGCTCAGGACTTAGTCCAACGATGTGTCGGTTGCCAATTATTTGCTAACCAAAGCCATATGCCACCCACCACCCTCCAAACTATACCCATCACCTGGCCGTTCGCTATCTGGGAGCTTGACATGGTTGGACCCCTTAAAGGGGGAACCCACAAGCAAAAATACCTATTGGTCATGGTTGACAAATTCACCAAATGGATAGAGGCCAAGCCTGTTATGACGGCCGAATCCGGACCGGTGATAGACTTCATATCAAGGGTCGTACACCATTACGGCGTCCCCCACAACATCATCACTGATAACGGCATGAACTTTATGGCCGACGAGGTAAAACTCTGGTGCAAAAACATGGGCATCAAGCTCGAATACGCTTCAGTCTATCACTCACAAACTAACGGTCAAGTCGAGCGAGCAAATGCTCTAATCATGAGCGGCATCAAACCCAGGCTAGTGCGGTCCCTCAAGGAATCTAACACGCACTGGGTAGAGGAGCTTGACTCCGTACTCTGGGGGCTGCGGACCACGCCGAATCGCACTACCGGATTCACACCATCTTTATGGTATATGGCGCAGAGGCAGTTCTGCCCTACGACATAATTCATGACTCACCTCGTGTGCGCATGTACGAAGAAAGAGAAGCCGAACTCGATCGGCAGGACAGTTTGGACGCCTTGGAGGAGGAGCGCGATGTGGCAAAAGCCCGTTCCGCATTCTATCAATAGCAAGCTCAAAGATATCAAAGCAGAGAAGTACGGGCCAAAACTTACAATGTTGGCGAATTAGTTCTACGCCTACCAGACAAGAAAAAGGACAAACTCAAGCCCAAATGGGAAGGTCCCTTCATAATCGACCAAGTCCTGACTGGTGGAGCATACCGTCTGTGAAATGCATCAGATAACCGACTCGAGCCGAACCCATGGAACGTAGTCCGTCTACGAAGATTCTACGCCCAGCGTCGGACTCTGTGTTCGTCTCCTTCCTCTATCCATTTTTTACACATTAGCTGTCTTATATTTCTCTCCTTCTCCGTCCTTTTCTCTTATAGCCTTTTAAGGGCTCGTTTGCGCCTCGTTCGCACACAATTGACGTGCTATCCGCGCTCATTATACCTGGGGGCTTCTTTAACAGAAGCTTGTTTATACAGGCCTCATGCCCAACACATGTGTCACACTTCCGCATGTACCTTTTATTCACCATTATATGCATCGATATGACTTAAGTTTTGGCAAAACTGGGTTGCCTGGCTCTTATGCTTACCCCTACGTTCCCGATTGTTCGGCTAGGCGGTAAAGGGAGCACCTCTGTGATTGTTACTGCCGGGTTAGCCAGATGTGTACCTCAGACTAGGTGAAGCCGAAAGCTAGCGTTCTTAAGGGAATATTCGGTCGGTGAACTAAAAGATGATTTTTAACTCGTTTATTTATCCACTCCCAGATGCTTTTCTGCTTTTTTCACAGTCCGGACATGCACTTTAGGTCATGCCTCCCAGGGAAAGGAACCCCTAACGGGACTATTCTCCCTGGAAGATGTTTCTTACTAACCATGTAATATAACATAACTAGTTGGGCACTTGTCTGATAAAGCACTAATGACCCCTACGCCTGGTCTCCATGCATGCCCCGATTCTTACATAACCGAGAGGGTATTCGGACACACTCCGGACTATCGGGTCCCGAGGTTGAAGCAAAAAGGTCCGCCATGACAAACGATTTACAATCCGGCTAGGAGGCATTTTACATGTCATTTTAAATTACATAGTCAATTTGACTGGGTACATTCCTCTTCAATACCATCTAACAGGCTGTCTAGTTTACAGTCCTGTTGGGAATATTTGGCGGCCAACTCTACCTGGCCGTACACTAAACTGACAGGGATCTCCTTCCCATCAGGCCCTATAGGTCCGACCTCGGCCATGTGGTTTGGGTCAGCCTTCGTATACCGTGTCTTCACCATGGCCCAGGCCTCCCTGGTGCCTTGACGGCAGGTCGATATCATCCATAATCGGAAGCGCCGCCACGCTCCCTTCAACTTCTTTGCAAGCTCTCCAAGGCCTTCGGGCATGGAGACGGACGGCCACAAGGCCTGGGCGACGCCTTGCATCACCTGCCGAACTCGTTCATGCAGTTGTGAGAGCTCGGGAAGAAGGTCACCCATAGTACCGGGCATTTCCTCCGCGGGTCGACCTGTCAGCATACCTACAGACATAACTTTGTCAATCGACTTCCTTGCCGAACTCTTCTTTTCGTAGTTTGTTCAAGCACTTACTAAAAATGCCGCGTCAAAGCCGCCGATTCTCCTTCACGGAGTCCGACAGCTGAGCACGAACATCCTTTAGTTTCTCGCCCAGCTGGGTGTTGGCATCTTGGAGCTTATTCTTCTCTTGCCTCACCCTCGTAAGCACGCTCTCGCTGGCCTTTAACCGACGCAAGAGTTGTTGCTTGTCCGGATCCACTCCGGCGCCATCTACAATGTTATTGTCAGATTTGCAAGCACGCCGCACTCTTCAACAAACTTATCTTTCAAAGCATATATTACCAGAGGGGGTCTCCTTGGCCTCCCCTGTCGCGGCTAGTGCCGCCTCAAGTTGGGCCTTGCACTCTTCCAGCTCCTAGGACAGTTGGGTATTCTTTTCTGTAAGATCCTGCATAACAAATGATCCATAAATCAGTTGTTCTAACTGTTTCAAGTCTCGGGGGCTACTGACATATATAACCATCAAATTTTCTCACCCGTATGTCTTTTACATACTGCTTTGTGGCTCTGGCTAGACCATTTTGAGCGGCACGGAGACATGCATCTCCTGTGTTGAAGGCATCCAATGCCTCTTGGGAGAAACAAGCTTCACGAAGAACCATCCAGCGACGCATGTGGTTCATGGCACTCTCCACCTCAGAATTGGTGGCAGACAGTCCGTCCGCATCCTCTGTCGGAGGAGCGTCCGGTACGTGCTTTGTGTCCCCCTCCGTTTCCGGACCCGGCCTTGGAGCCTGGCCGGTGGAGGCGCGATTGGCAACCTCTCCGGATATAGTCTGGCGAGCGCTCTTTTTCATGAAGAGAGCACGAGCGTTAGTACGCCTTGAGGGAATAAACCCTGGGAATAAAATGGCATGCCATACTTCTATGTCGGCGTCCTAATCCGGACCGCACTTCTTTTCAGCCTGTTGGGCCTTGATGCCGCTTGTTGGCTAGCCGCCGCAGGCTCGGCCCTTCGCCTCAAGGACTTCCCCTGCAAAAACGCCATTGGTATGCGGTGATCAAAAATAAGCACGGATGGATCATGTTAAGAGTGTTGGGACTTCGGTCTCGGTTACTTGTGAGGCTGGAAGTAGTCCGGGATAATCGGCCGTAATGGCCACTAAGGTGTTGTCATTGCTCAATTGATGAAACACCCCATCGATCAGCTCCACACATAAGTCCGGGTCCTCTTGGGAGTCCGGGTCGAGGGACCGTTCCGGGTCCTCGGGTTGTGGAGGAGGGCTGTTTATCTCCTTTACAGTCTGGCGTAGCTCCTGCATTTAAATTGCTAGACTAAATACTTAACTATGGGAATATGAAACGGATGGGCAAGTAAAAGTGTTCGCTCACCCAGCTTGGAGGATTGTACATAGAAAATCCGCCCCGTGGGTTGACGCGGATGAATTCCTTGTACAAAGCGGACATGATCTTTATTAGAGCGTTAGCTGATTCCGGCCCCTTACGGCCGCATCGGGTGGCGTCGTCCTCCCTGTTGAAATCCCACATGGGGTGGCCTCTATACTGAAGCGGCTGCACCCCCCGCATAATGCATGTGGCCATGACCTTGATCATGGTTAGTCCGGAATGAGCTAACATCCTTATCCGGTTCATCAGGTAAAGGACATCCTTGTCATTTTCCTTCTGAGGGCTCCGTGGACGCTAGCTTAGGCGCTTCTTCAGAGGAGCATTATCGAACTCAGGGAGGCCGATCCGAACAGAGTCCGGCAGGGGGACGTCTTCTATATAAAACCACTCTGAAGGCCAGTCTTCGAACACCTTATTTGGGGTTCCGGATAGATATCCGGTCCCGGTGATACGACATAGTTTGGCTCTGCCCACTTGATATATCGACCCCTCCTGAGAACGGGGCACGAGGCAGAACAACTTCTTCCACAATGCGAAATGGGCCTCAATGCCCAAAAACAGCTCGCAAAGGGCTACGAAGCCTACAATATGCAATATGGAGACAGCCGTAAGTTTGTGTAACTGGAGGCCATAGAACTCTAGGAGCCCCCGGAGAAACGGATGAATTGGAAATCCGAGCCCTCTTATCAAATAAGGGACAAGGCATACCCGCTCTCCTTTGGAGAGATTGGGGACGTTCTCCGCTTGCTCTCCCCCATTATAGGTGGCAAGCCCGGCTCGAACCGGGACCATGTAAGCTGGGGAAAGAAGACCCTTGGCTTGGAGCGCCACTAGCTCGCTGTGCGGGACGGAACACCTCTCCCAAACTCCAGGCTGAGGGCTGGGGGGCGAGAGGAGGAGCTGCGTCGACCGGCCATGATGGAATGGATCTCTGTCGAATGCGCTCCGATGAATGCTCGCGAAGGGAGGATGGTGTGATTCGGATCTAAATCCCCGTCTCTTTTATAGGCGGCCCATTTGCACAGCTAGGGGGGTAAATGAAAAACACCCTGTCTTTTCGCATTCATTTGACATGTGGAAAATGGCCATTATTGGGCGCAGAAGCCAAGGAGCGCAACATTCACCAGATGCCGGACACTATTCAACAGGTATATGGGAGTTGGAGAAGAACCCGCCTTGCAATGCCGAAGACAAATTTGCGCGCCGGACTCATCATCATTGAAGCCTGGTTCAGGGGCTACTGAGGGAGTCCCGGATTAGGGGGTGTCCGGATAGCCGGACTATAACCTTTGGCCGGACTCCTGGACTATGAAGATACAAGATTGAAGACTTCGCCCCGTGTCCGGATGGGACTTTCCTTGGCGTGGAAGGAAAGCTTGGCGATACGGATATGTAGATCTTCTCCCATTGTAACCGACTCTGTGTAACCCTAGCCCTCTCCGGTGTCTATATAAACCGGAGGGTTTTAGTCCGTAGGACGAACAACAATCATACCATAGGCTGGCTTGTAGGGTTTAGCCTCTCTGATCTCGTGTTAGATCTACTCTTGTACTACCCATATCATCAATATTAATCAAGCAGGAGTAGGGTTTTACCTCCATCGAGAGGGCCCGAACCTGGGTAAAAACATCGTGTCCCTTGTCTCCTGTTACCATCCGCCTAGACGCATAGTTCAGGACCCCCTACCCGAGATCCGCCGGTTTTGACACCGACGCCACTCCTTATTCCATAGTCCATCAAATCTTTACCCAAAACTTGAAAGCTTCACAACACAAAACTCAACAGGAAATCTCATAAGCTCTGTTAGTGAAAGAAAGAAAAACCACCATACCAGGTACTATAATTAACTAATTCTTTATTTATATTGGTGTTAGACCTACTGTATTCCAAGTTCTCTATGGTTCATACCCTCACATACTAGCCATAGATGCATTAAAATAAGCAAACAACACATGAAAGGCAGAATCTGTCAATAACAGAACAGTCTGTAGCAATCTGTAACTTTCGGTTACTTCTGGAACTCCAAAACTCCTACCGAAATACGATGTCTTAGGAAATTTGTCTATTGATCTACAGCAAAAATAATCAACGCAAAAGCTCGTTTCTGTGATTTATTGAATTTTTTTCTCATGAGCGCAAAGTTTCTGTTTTTCAGCAGAATCAAATTAACTATCACCATAGGTTATTCTATAGGTTCTACTTGGCACAAACACTAAATAAAACATGAAAACACATCTAAACATAAAGTAGATGCAAAATTTATTACTAAACAGGAACAAAAACAAAGAACACAAATAAAATTGGGTTGCCTCCCAACTAGCGCTATTGTTTAATGCCCCAAGCTAAGCATAAAAGCGAGGATAGACCTAACTAGTGCCATCTTTGGCACTTGATTCTTCAATAGGGAATTTATAATTTTTAGGAGTTTCTTTCTTTTTAGCAATGATTAAGTTCCTAGGCAAGAAATCAAGACATTAATTTGAAGCAAAAGGTTCCTTTATGATAGTGGAAAAACTAGAGTGAACACTTATGGATTTGAGATCCGCATTTTCCTTACTAGAAGATTCACCTTTATTTTTAGGAACATAAATTAATTTTCCAAACGTAATAGGAGGAGTTGAAGTATTTTTCATAGATGAAATGGCAGACCCTGGATTAGTAATTATATCCTCAAGTTTACCTATTCTCGTAGAATCTTGTTCTATTCTTTCATTAACTATAGGTTCCTTTTCTTTATGATTTTTCACAGTAGTCCCAACCTTAGATCCATATTGGGTAATTTGGTTGTGGATATTTTTATCCAAATTTTCAATTAACTCAAGAGTGGCGATTTTATTTTCAATAATTTCAAGCCTTTGCATCACATGTTCTAAAGTTAAAACAGTTCCATTAACCAAAAGAGGTGGTGGGACAAACAAATCTAACATAGCATTATAAGCATCAAACGTATGGCTACTCAAGAAATCACCTCCGGTAATGGTATCAAGAATGCATCTATTCGAAGGAGTAATGCCTACATAAAAATTGCGAAGAAGAACGGAAGTAGAAAGCTTCCTAGTAGATTTATTTTGAGCATTACAAATTCTATGCCAAGCATCTTTTAAATTTTATCCCTCCCTTTGTTTAAAATTACACTACAAAAAAAAGACACATCCGTGACATTTTGGGCCGAACGAATTTTTTTCTGTCATACTTATGACACTTCTATGACGATAATTGTGACAAAACCCGGTATCATCATAGATGTGGTGGGCTCCTACTTCTATGACAAAAAATCATGACAGAAAATGCGCTTTTCGTCCTAGACGGGCCGGAGACGGAGCTGCTTGACATTCTTTGGGCCGTCCATGACGGAAAAAACCGTGGTAGAAGCGAGGGCGAGGAAAATTTTGGGGAGTTCCCGATTACGGTGGGTGGTTGGACACCGAGCGATGCGCGTTTCTCTCGTACACGTACGCGCGTGTGTGCGAGGCGTTGGGCTCTAAAACCCTAGTGACGCGTCACATAACTGAACCCGAGCGATTGCACTCGGGCTACGCGTTACTGAACCCGAGCGATCGAGCGATTCCTTCACGCTACTGCTGCTAACTGAAGCCGATCAATGCTGCCTCTGGATGAACAGTGAGAGTTGCGGGGGGGTTGGATGAACAGTGAGCGGTGGCATTGCCTCTGGATGAACAGGACCCCAGACCCCAGATCCCATTTCGAACGTGGCCGTTGGAACACAAGGCTGTTTCCTCCGTTCTGCGGTAAGCCAGCCTCGTTTCCATCGCCTGTTCCGTCCAAGCCGGTTGGCTCCCTCGCATTCCGTTGCCTCCCAGTGAACATGACACATTTCGTTGCCTCCCCATGAACATGACGCATTTTGTTGCCTCCCCATGAACACGACGACGACGCTATTTCTCTGTTCCGACCCAGCCATGTACACGAGCCCTGGCCGTACATATGTGTGAGTAGGTGTTCGAGACCCCGCCCATATGTACACATACGTGGCCGTATTTTCTTTCTTGCACATTGGCCGCTGTACGTATGTGTACATGCTACATGCACGCCTCTACATCGACACGTGTGCCCCTCTACATCCACCAGTATATATGTATGTACACGTTCGCGACCAGAATGACAATGCTATGTACGCTTCGACCAGGTGGGTCCCGACTGTCACGCACTTCCTTGCGTGTGAAGATGTAGCTGGTGGGTCCCAGAAGTCAGGAGGGCGACTTTTTTTCGCGAAATATAGTGGCCCGTCCAGTGTATCCCAGCTTTCAGGTGGAGGAATCATTATTTTCCGTGTAATAAGGAGGCACTTCCTTGATGCGGTGTGGACCCAGCTGTCAGCCTCTCCATGTACAGTCCACGTCCGATGGAAGTCGTTCCTTGACCACGTTGACCACGCCGCGCTGAGAGCACCACGGCGGTGGACGATGGCGAGGCCTGGGAAGGGGACGACGCGGAGCCGGGGAAGACGCGGCAGTGGAAGCCCGCGCGGAGAGGAGTACGAGGGTTTACTAGTTTGGCTACGGTGTGAGGCTGTCGTCGCCGCAGAATAACAAGGGGTGTGGGTGAGTAGAGGGATGGCCTGGCCAGCAGTGGGAGTAGTAGGGGCGGTGAGGCCTCCGCGGCATCACAGCCGGCCACGGTAGGCAGGAGCATGCAGCACGACCGGCGCTAGTTTGGGCGGCTGGAGCAAGAAGACCAGAGGTTGAAGAAGCACTACGGCCGTTGGATGGAAATCATATGGTCACTAGAGCTAGAATCGTTCATATTGACTAAGTTGACAAAGCGCTCCATCCCCGTCAACTTAGTTGGCCCACAAGTCATCCTCCCACTATGGTGGGTCCCAGCTAGCAGGGGGTATTCATTTTTTTGTGCGTAATAAGGAGGCACTTCCTTGCGTGCGAAGATATAGCTGGTGGATCTGACCTGTCAGCAGGGGGAACATTTTTTTCACGAAATACATAGGCCCTTCTGGTGGGTCCCAGCTGTCAGGTGGAGGAACCATTATTTTGTGCGTAATAAGGAGGCATTTCCTTGTGTGCGGCCATGGACCCAGCTGTCAGCCTCTCCACATATAGTCCACGTCGGATGGATGTCATTCGTTGACTAGGTCATGTCGAGAGCACCATGGTGGTGGACGATGGCGAGTCCTAGGAAGGGAACGACACGGAGCTAGGGAAGACTCGGTAATGGTTGCCCACGCAGTGGGGAGTACGAGGGTTTACTAGTCCGGCTGCCGTCGCCGAAAAATAACAGGAGGTGTGGGTGAGTAGAGGAATGGCCTGGCCAGCAATGAAGTAGGGTGGGGCGGTGCGGCCTGTGCGGCAGCACAGCCGACCAAGGGAGGCGGGAGCAGGTAGTCCCACTGACACTGGTTTGGGCGGTTGGAGCAAGAAGATCAGATACTGAAGAAGCAGCACGGCCGTTGGATTAACATCCAATGGTCACTGCTGCTAGAATCGTTTGTGGACTAAGTTGACAAAGCCAAAGTACACGTCAACCTAGTAGACCCACAAGTCAGGCTCCAAATCTGTCCCAAATAGCATACAACCCGAAACTTCTAGCCAGATTCAAATTAATTTTAAATCTAAATATACCTTAATTTAAATTCAATGAAATTTTACCCGCACAAAAACAATGAAATTTAAAATATCAAAATCCGAAAGAAAACAGTATTTCACAACTAATTGCCTGTTTGCTGTATTTTTTCATTTTACAGCCCATTTTTATTACTTATAGCCCATTTGTTATTACTTATAGACCATTTTCTGGGCAAAATGCATCCCTCCTCATCTTGAAATATTTCCGGCCCAACAGGGTGGAGAAAAGCAAGTAGGCCTACGTTGGTTATTCTGCAACAAACAAAATAGCTGGCTAGCCATTTTCAGAAAGGAAAAAACAAACTGGGCTGGTCATGTGCTAAACATATGAAATAAAATCTTGGGCTAGACGGGCCACAGGTCTCGCACAACCATGTTGATACCCTTCTCCGTCCCGAAAAAACAAGATTGCTGCGTGCGCTGTTGGGTCCCTACTGTCATCTTCACCATGTACAGTCATCTCCTTATTCCTCTCGGTTGTTGACCATGTTGACAACACCGGAGGGCGGCACCACGGCGAGCGAACCAAGGCGGAGGACGATGGTGAGGCCTCGGATGGGAACGAATAGGAGCCGGGGAAGATGCGCAGAGATTTAGGGTGCAATGTGGCCATGATGCGTGCGCGGCAGCACAACCAGCCATGGGAGGCGGGAGCAGGCGGTCCCATCGGCGCTGCTTTGGCTTTGGCGGCTTGAGGAAGAAGAGACTGAAGAAACACGGCAGACATTGAATGTCAATCCAACGGTCAAGGTTGGCACAATCATTTGTTGACTAAGCCGAGACCAAGTAGCATTCTTTTTTATATATAGGAAGAAAATAAAAACTGGCTCGTTGGCCTGATAACTTTCCCAAAACTGCGACCGTTTGATCTTGTGTCGCAACTAAAACTACGAGGAAAATGCGTTCGTCTGCCGTCCTCCTCCCACGAAACTAGCACCCTTGGTTTTCAACCAAGAGGTGTAGGGTTCGAGTCCCAGGAACTCTCAATTTTGTCCTCCTTCCTTCCTCGCAAAAAAAGTGAAAGAAAATCAAAGACTTGGGAAGGCATACAGAACAAGCTAGTGTACCAGTAAAGAGACGTTGTCGAGTTTTAGAAAAAAGAGAGACGTGCTCCTCTAGCTAGTTCGAATCCAAACCTAGACTATGATTATATATGGTGCTATACTACTCTGGAAGTAATGAAACTGACATATCCAACGTTCGCTTCTCCTCTTCTCTACTTACTCTGCCTAGCATCAGAAGCTCTGGCCGCCGCAACCATGTCCGCTGGCTTCTCGTCCACCTGCTCTTCAGCAAGCAACAACCAGATATGCGCCAAGTCGCCACCCGTACCATCGCCTGTGGGTCTCATAACACCCCCATCGGCACACGCACCGCAGCCGATTGCTCATCGCAACCCGCTGCCATTGGTATGGTGCCACTGCTGCAAATCACGTAGAGTCATCTGTCGCGTCTCAACCACAATCCTCAACCCTGGCCGAGTCTTCTACAAATGCCCGAATCATGGGGTAATAATATGTTTAAGTGTTGTTCGGCTGCTTTCAGTTGCTGATTTTTTTAATAGTTTGGTTGATGATCTTCCAATTTGATTTGTGCAAAAAAGGGAAGATTCGTGTGATTTGTATTTCTGGGAAGTTGCTGATGTGGGGGAATGCAACTACGCTGATTATTTGTTTAGCCGAGGAATCCCAATACCAGCGGGTTGGGGTGTTGGACAAGTAACTGAAGGAACGGCAGAAGAGGAAGATGCAGAGCAGAAGGTTATAGATGCAGTTCCTCTGATCATGGCCAAGCAATAGCTGCTGAACGACCTTGACAACAATGAGGAGATGAAAGAGCTTGTGAAGATAATGGGCAAAATCGATGTGCTCTGTAGGATGATTGTTTCTTTATTTGTAGTGTATGTAGCACTCGTGATGTATTTTGTGGCTATGACATGAGCACTTTGCTAAAACTAGTAATGAATGAAACCTGTGTAGCAGGCTGGGCGTAGTGTTGTGAACATCTAATGATTTCTATTAATAGAAATCAGGGGGTATCCCCTTTTGCTCATCAATAAATAAATAGCAGAGGCCATGTCGGGTCAACTTTGTTCTCATTCGAAGACGTCGAGCAAATTGCAGTCCAACAGCAAACTATGTCAGCAAATTCAAGTTTCACAGCCAAATATGAGTACAACTAAACAACAATGTCATCATGTTTTAGTCGTCATACAATCACCAAACACAAATCAGCATACATAACAAGTGATGTTCTCACAGCAAAATACTAAACAACATGTTCATCAGGTTTTAGTTGTCATAGCAAACACAATTTCACATTGTAGATAAAAAAATGTCTTCTGACAGGCAAATACGACAAAAGCAATGTAATCATCATCCGCAGCAGCAGCGTCAACATCTTCTCCATGTGTATCAGTCTGAATCATAATTCCCCACGGTGTCATCTTCTTCTTCGTCCTCAACGTCCTCGAACGTTGGCTTCTTCTTGATCAACTCTTGTATGTCCACAGCACGACAGGCAATCTTTTCGCCGGCGTCATTGACGTGATGGTTCTCAAAGATATTAGGAAAATCTGTGTTATCTTGTACATTAGGAGCAGTGTAAGCATCATCTTGTTGTGCAACTTCAATAAACGAATTCCTCTGCTCAAACCTTTGTAATACTCTCCAGTCATCGCTACGTGCAAATGTGTCTTCCAAGAAAAAAATCTGTGTTTCTTGATTTGCCAAAATAAAAGGCTCGTTGGTCTGGTACGCCGCCTTGACATTGATGGATTTTAAATAATCATCAGCTCTGGGTTTTGCGATCCTGGAAAACAGGTTATACCAACGACAGCACAACAGAACCACACACCGAGGATCCTCGAAACTAGAGATATACTGTAACTGAACAATGTCTGTTATGTTAGCATACATTTCAGTTGTCTCTTTGTCATATGTACTCGTACTCATGATGGCACTATTTTATGTCTTCCTGCCTTTGTCTGGTGCAAGGGTGTTGTAGTGCACATCTCCAACAACGAAAGATTCATAATGTCTTACCCGAGTATCAGGACACATTGCTAGTGAGTAAAGGGCATCATAAACTGCCTGCCCATCCTCCCGCATCTTCATAACCTATGGTTAGAAAATAGACAAGTTTATCATCTTATGTACTCAATATATTAAAAAATTGACAGTGCAATTCAAAAGCTTACATGGCTCTTGAACCATTTCGCAAATCCTGCCATAACCAGTTTGTCAATGTTTGTTGGATTTTGCGGCAGTAACTCCTTTTTGTAGATGCTGCACAACATAGTGATTGCATCAAACATCTAAATATATATGAATGTGCTGCAAGTTTAGTAGATTACGATGTATAAGCTGCAGTACTGCACTTACTTGATATAAGGTAGTATCTCAGGACAGTTATTCAACACATACCAAACCATTTTGTCCAAATCTTTAGGTTTGTCCTCTTGTCGACTCTTCCCTGTAACTCGAACAAAATAATCGAAAACATTGAGCCTGGGATTGTATTCACCCACCTCTTTGCTAAGCTGATCAGCTGTTTCAATGTATTTTGAGCAGAATGTCAACACTTCTTTAGCAATGTAGGCCTCTGCAATGGAACCCTCGAGTCTAGCTCTGTTCCTAACATAGCCCTTGAAAGTGCCTAGCCGCCTTTGAATAGGGTACATCCAGCCATACTATACTGGACCTCTAAGTAGTGCCTCATCAGGTAGATGAACAACCAAATGCACCATCACATCAAAGAAGGCTGGAGGATATATCTTCTCAAGGTCGCATAGGATAGTTAGTATCTTGTCTCTAAGACGCTCCAAAGCATCTATCCTGATATTTCTACTGCAGAGTTCCCTGAAGAATTGTCCCAACTCTGCAACTGCTTTGTATAAGTCAGGGCGGCCAAATCC
Organism: Triticum aestivum; assembly: GCF_018294505.1. Classification (NCBI taxonomy): domain Eukaryota; kingdom Viridiplantae; phylum Streptophyta; class Magnoliopsida; order Poales; family Poaceae; genus Triticum; species Triticum aestivum. Next base: position 473,405,288 of record NC_057810.1, on the reverse strand, counting down.
TCTAAGGATAACAGGTAAAACCCTTTGAAGTAGGACATGGCAGTCATGAGTTTTCAACCCTTGTACCTTGTTTCCATCTGCACTGACTCTCCTTTCAGGGTTGGAAGCAAATCCATGTGGGAATCTCACACATGACAGGACCTCGCAGAATTCTTTTCTTTTTACCCTGTCCAAGACGTACACAGCTGGTGCCATATCCCGTGGTTTACCTTCATCTTGCACCTGCAAATCCTGTCTGATACCTAGGTGTGTCAAATCAATCCTAGATTTTAAGGTATCTTTCGTCTTGCCTTCAATATTAAGAAGTGTGTCGATAATGCTGTCACATATATTTTTCTCGATGTGCATCACATCAAGATTATGCCGCAGATCCAAATCTTTCCAATACTCCAAGTCCCACAAAGTGGACCTGCGGGTAAACAATAATCTCTCTTTTGACTGCCATGCTTCCTTTTCCCGCTAACATTACCAGGATTGTTTCCTGGTGTAATATGCCTGACCTTCTGTAATTCCACTTGCAACTCATCGGTGGTGAGACTCTTTGGCGCATCACGGTTTTCATGCTTTGCATTGAACACATGTCTTCGGTATTTTCTAGGATGCGGCTTGTCCTTGGCAAGGAAATGGTGGTGTCTAATGTAACAGATCTTGCTAAGTAATGCGTATGACAGCGGATTCCTGTCACAGCGAACACATGCATTGTAACCATGTGTTGTTCGCCGTGACATAGTGCCCAAAGCCGGATAATCATGGATGCATCAAATTATAACAGCACGCAGAAAGAAATCAGCTGGTGGGCTGCTATACAGGTCTCGAGTGAGAACACCCCTCCATAGCTGTTGAAGTTCCTCCACAAGAGGCTCCATGAACAAATCAAAATCCTTTCAAGGACTTTTTGGACCTGGGATGAGCTAGGCCATCATGTAGTTTGATTCTTTGGTGCAGACATTTGGAGGCATGTTGTAAGGGATAACAAGCACTGGCCACATGCTATATGTGGTGCTCTGGTGGCCAAATGGGTTAAATCCATTTGAAGCTAAGCCAAGTCTAATGTTTCTCGGGTCAGCAGCAAACCTTTTGTGTTTATGATTGAAGCTTTTCCACTCACTACCATGAGATGGATGGCTCATTACATTCTGATCTCTGTACTCCTGGTTCCTAGAATGCCACAGTACATCCTCTCTTGTTTCAGCATCATGAAACAACCTCTGCAATCTTGGTATAATTGGAAAATGTCTCAGAACATTATGAGGAATCCTCTTCACAGCATCGCCATCTTTTCATCTTGATGATTTGCATTTCGGGCATTCACTTAAGTTGGCATAATCCTTCCGGAACAGAACACAATTATTCTTAGAAACATGGATCATATCATATCCAATTCCAATTGCACGAAGGAAAATCTTCATTTTACTGTAGGTGTGTGGCAGCTCAGACGCATCTGGGAAAGATTTGCAGAAAGAAGCCAACATCGCATCGAATGATTTGTTGGCCATCCGCTCAGATGTCTTCACCTGAACTAAGCTAACCATAGCTGAGAATACTGACAGCTTATTTCCTGGGGTGACAGCCACGTCGCATTGTTCCAACATGCGGGCCCACTGTTTTTCTTCTGCAGGTGAAAGTTCACGGAATGCACGAGCATTTCGTAGCATTGTTTCAATGTTGGTCAAACTCACTGGCTCCGCCACCACCACCTCCTCCTCCTCTTCCACCTGAGCATCAGGCAGATCAAGATGGTGATCTGCTGCTTCCACGTAGTCAATAACATTGACGTTCACAGTTTCACCTAGTATATGTGACCGGCATCCCATACAAGTGTAGATGATTTTGCACAGTTGACTGGGGTCTTGTAACTAAATTCATACAACTGCTACATGGGCAGAGCACATCTGATTTCGGACCATCGTACTCAGCTCTGATAAAGTTCATGAAGTTTTCAACCCCCTCGACATATGCAGCAGAGAATCTTCGAGCAGAAGTTATCCAAGTACTATCCATCTGTTAGACATACAAATTAGTTCTTCTACTAGATATTACAGGGAAAACATATATGCTTTTTTATGAAGTCCAGAAAAAAATACCTAGGTCGATGTCTAAAGCTATGGCAAGATATTTGGATGAGCAGATCTAAGTAACGAAATATATGTAAAGCTAATTCAGCAAACAGATTTGAGTGCTAAAATATGGCAGGTTGTTTCAGCAGTCAACGAGGCCGAGCACACAGCCATCAAACTATCGAAGGCCATCGCAGCAACAAACATTGAGTATAAAACGGTGTAGAGGTATTTCACCTAACAGATTGGCTACTAGACCATGGCAATCTACATCACAATAAATATATGGCATGATATTTTAGCAACTAATCGGCCTTGGCATGCCATCTCAGCTAAGCAGATTGAGTGTAGAACAGGGCAAGGAAGCTTCTTAAGCAGAGCATATTGACTGTAAAGTACTTCAGCAAACAGTGAGATTAACAGCGTCTATCAGCTAACATTCAGCGCTACACCGACATGAACGGGGCCTTAGTCTAGAATGTGTGTACCGTGGGAGAAGCTGACCGCCATGCGTCTCCACACGAATGTCGCGAGCGGTGGTGGTGATGACCACCGTGCGCCTCCACAAGAATGTAGCCAGTAGTGGCGGCGCGGCTAGAGGACAGCAGTCTACGAGGGTGTACTGTGGGAGCGAGAGGATCGCCGTGCGTCCCCTCGACAAACAGCGGTGCTGACGTATCGGTGCAGCGGGGAGGGCGGCTTTGGCGGAGCAAATGGAGTGGAGGGGGACGGGGGGATGGGGGTTTTGGGAATATTATTGGCTAGTTGGCCGAAGGGCGGTTGAATCGGATTTGGGGGGGGAATTTAAATGTGGGGTGGGGGGGATTTTCGCGCGGTGGGCGGGGGGAGTTTCGCGCATGGTCGGTTTCTCCAAGTGCAGTCCCACGTGTCAGCAAAGAGGCAAGCCAAAGCACGTTCCGTTTGCGTGAGTCGTGTGCAGGACCGAACGTGTGTGGGGTGCAATGCGACCGCGACAGGAGTGCTATGAGTGTACCGCCTTTTTTCCTTTTAAACTAGGTGCTTCGCCCCCTCAAAAAAAAACTTGTTGCTTCGCGCGATCCATTGATACTACTACTAGAGTACTAGTAATCCGGTAATCCCGACTAAAACGGCGCGGCCGGGTCTTTTCCCGCGTGATATGCTAGGAGGTTGGCTTAGTTGGGTTTTTTAGGACGAGTAATGCTACACCTACATAATCCCAGTTACGTAATTAACGTAATGTGAAATGTGTGAGATGTTGATTGTAGATTTGGGGGAGGGAGGGGCACACCACCATGAAAATCAGGGGAGGAGAGAGAGAGGCAATTTACGTTAACCCTTTCGTAGGTTCCCGTAGATGTAGAAAGATGTGAAATGCGTCAATGTGTAGTGGACGTACTATTGGAGTGCCTAGGATAAATTGTGTATGTATAGACCCTATGTGTTTATTGTACTTCGCATGTTAGATTTGTCTCGGTTCAATAAAAAGCAGAGTTGGTGATGATGGTGTGCCTGCCATCCTGCTATAGGTCGTCCAATTTATATCTAACGGAGAAGAAGGAAACTATGACAATTTACCCGCACTCCTTCTTCATCCTTTTCTCCCACAAGATCTTGATCTTCCGTGCAACGCACGGGCATCTTGCTAGTACTCCTACAATATACTATATTATTGTGAAAGTTCAAATACACCGGCCGAGATTAATGCAAACACGGCAGATTTTTATTACATTTCAAACTTTTACAGGACAGAAAAATAAAAGAAACCCGACCCTAAACCTATTCTACGACGGCGACCGACGTCCTCCATCTGCGATCTCTATGTACGGGGGCGGGGTTCAAGACCCTTGAAGTGAAGGTGCGGTCTCTGGCGAGGAAGAGTAGAACATGGGACACGGACCGGCCAGTTGGCACACCAGGCCCTGCCGCCTCCCATGCCCTACTCATCCTCGGAGGAGTCCCCGACATCGGCAGTGTCGGACGTTGGACAGCGGCAAGTAGGACGCGTGGCCACCAGCGTGGCCACCGCTTGTGCGGTCGCGTCCGTGTCCGGCTACGCCGCTATTGCATCGCGAGAGGCGACTTGAGCAAGGGCGGCAACCTCGAGCTTCATCCCCGAAGACAAGCTCTCCCGCAGAGCGTTCGCACTTGCGGTCATGGAGGATGTAGTGCCAGGTAGGAGGACGACGCGCTATGGTGTGGAGGTTAGCTGGGCATTGCCGCTTTAAGTTGCGCATTCTGGTGAGGCCAAGCTCGGGTGTGTCATTAAGTCGCCGGAGTTAGTTCCTCGGGCACTGAGCCTCTTAACGACGACATAAAAACGGATGGCATGAATGCGGGCAGTTGGCGCCGGCTGGGAACGCACCGCGCGACAGCGTGAGGGACGAGGGTTTTGGTGTGCCAGGGTAGTCAGTTGCGGTCATGGCAACGTTGGAGATGCCCTTTGCTCACATGCGATCCCCGCATGTCATTGAAAAAGCAAGATGACCCGGCATGGTCTCAGGTCCTGAGGATGCAGTTGGCCATGCTACACCACTCCGCGGACGCGTCACGGCGCCCCGTGCATCCTCGACGAGCCGAGTGTTGTGGGTGTGTTTGGATTGTGGCCAAAGTGCACCTTACCAAAATTTTGGTCATGACGCAAAGATTGGTCTTTGTTTGGATGGTTGCCATTTTTTTGGCATGCCAATGAACTCTAGCCAACTCTAGTTCATTTTTCTTGCCAATGTTGGCCAAATCATGGGCAACCAATACCTCAACGAAAATTTTGGCTACCCAATGCTTTGATGGGGCAACCTTGGGCACAAACCAAACATACTGTTGGTCGTGCCACAGCACTAACGCCACCCTCGGCACACTGAAACTGACCGTGTCTAGCAACGATATGAGCGTGTAGCTCACCAGGGTCACCGTGTCCAGAGGCGGTGCTGGAGCTGCGCCACATTGTTGGCCCCAACGACCCACATGAACAGTTGTCGGTTGCCGAGGAGGTCGTGGGCCAGCTCCTCCATTGGACTAGTCTGCGCTACATCGTCCCGACGGGTGTGCCCCACATGTCGGTTTCCCTGTTTTCCCGGCCATATTCGAGCGTCAGTGCTCCGCATTGCGCATTAGGCCTTTCACTATGTAGGCCAAGCGAGACAACTTGTTGTTTATTTGAGCCATTCAAGTATAATCATGTGGCGTTTGCTTATTTCTCATTCCTCTCCAACCCTCTTCTTCGTCGATCGTGTCACCCTCCGGTCGAGTCCATCATCCCGCATGCCTCATTTGAACATTCCGCCGAGTATCATTCGCATGTACCCACGCTAGTCTTCTTCCAATCGATCCCAGACCCCGAGATGAAATCGAGAGAGAACGAGCGGGGGCACGTGATACCTAAGGCGGATTCAAAATTTTGAAGCGGTGATCATAGCATCCGCAAATCATATATAAAGGGTATTCAATGTTCGTTTCATTTTTGAACATACAATATACTCCCTCCTATCCTTTGTAGTTTACATATAAGTTTTATGTGTAGTCAAAGTATCTCTACTTTGATCAAAAAAGTATCAACATTCAACAACGCCCAATCAATATTGTTAGATTCGTACGTACTCCTAGATTTGTACTCGAGATGGTTTCCAATTTGTTTTCAACCACGTGAATGTGCTTGTTTTCGCGCATGCTCTTCCTACTAGGATTTCGCCATGTATAGCCAGTCCAATAGTAATTTTTTTAAGCTCCCTATCCAATAGTACACGTGGAGTATTGACAACATCTGTACAGAGTATGCAGTGCTCATAGTAGTACTCCCTCCTTCCATTTATATAGGGCCTATGTGTAGGAGAGAGATGTGAAAAAGTAAGGGGAGTGAGCTCTCATGCAAGAGCCTAGCTATATACGCATTCCTAGTTAAATACAATAAATATGAAGAAAGAGATAGAGAGGAGATGGAAAAAGGTACTAATACAATAGCCAACCTTTTTTGCGGAAAATAGCCAACCTTATAGCCCACACTACCGTATGAGTGCATATAATAGATGATGGCTATAGATGACATGGCAGTCCCTCATAGCCATCGACTGGCTATATTATTAACCATGCTCTAATGCGTTTTTAAAACCACATTTGACTATTGACAAGATTAATAGTACATGAGATGTATAATGTGAAAATTATATCATTGGAAACTCCTTTCACATACAAATTTGACTGTATGCTTTGTGTAAGTTGCATGTCATATATTATTACTCTAACATTTGGTCAAAGTTAGCCTGGAAAAACGCATTAGGCCCTGTATAGTAAATGGAAGGAGGGAGTAGTAGTGGAAGTGGATCCTCTGACGTAGGTATCCCTGCCTTACCCTCCCTTTCGGTCACTTACTGGCGGACCCCATGCTTGCTAGGCCCCGCGTGTCAGTTACTCAATGGGTTCATCCACGTCAGGGGATCCTCATCCGTAGTATAATCCCTCTGTTTTTATTTACTCCGCATAAAACGGCGGGAGTGGTAGTATAATAAATGACACAGGCCGTGGAGGGGGAGGGACGTCGGTTTGCTCTCAACTGCGGTCCCACAAGCGAGCGAAAACGCAAGACGAAGCATGTTCCATTCGGTGAGCGACGTGGAGGGTCCAGCGTGCCAAGCTGCAATGCGAATGCGACAAGAGCGATATACAGTCAAAACCGATTGACTGGTCGTCACCGGAACTATTCACACCAGAACCTTCGCTGCTCGGCCTACGCCAGCCATTGCCCTAAAACCATACCTAATCTCCAGCCCATTCCCCCACCTTTCGATCCCCTAGCCCGCATCAAGCGTCCCCTAGTTCGCTGGAAAGCCATGGTGCGCTGCAAGATCACTTAATACAAGATGCTGACATCGAAGCACCGTGCAGAAATCGCGACGGCGGTTGGCGCCATAGACCTCCATTCCCAAGCTCGCTTTACGGCGGGCCAATCCCCGAGTTCTCTGGAGCCAATCTACAAGGAGGAGGAAGATGATCCAATGTTCATGGCGGAGGTCGCGGCGCAGAAGGCCCCCGATGGGTATGAGACGATGGATGTCGACTTCGTGCCGGCGTCCGACTCCCCCATGGTGCAGGTGGACCAGTGGTTCAACATGGCGATACTAAAGGAGGGCCATGAGGCAGAGGATCAACTCAATGCGGAGCATGCGCATGCCGCTGCCATCGAGGCTCTCCTGTAGGCGGAACCAGATGTCGTGGATGTGAACCAGGCGGCGGAGGCTCAACTTGAGGCGGAGCGCGCGGATGTCGCTGCCATCGAGGCCCTCCTGCAGGCGGAACCGGACGTCCTGGACTTGAACCGGGCGGCAGAGGCTCGACTCGACGCGGAGCGCGCAGATGCCTCTCTCATTGATGCCCTCTTGCAGGCAGAACCGGACGTCCTGGACTTGAACCGGGCGGCGGAGGCTCGACTCGACACGGAGCGCGCGGATGCCGCTCTCATCGACGCCCTCCTGCAGGCGGAACCGGATGTCCTCGACTTGAACCGGGCTGTGCTCTCGTCCGTGTAGAGCGCCCGCACGCTCCGCGTGAACAAGTAGCTAAAGGCCGAGGACAACCACGGTGCGAAGACACACGTCGGCAGCTACGGTTGGTTCACGCCGGCAGCCAAAGACGACGAGGCCGTCTCGTTCCGTGAGCAGTGATAGTTTTTCTTTATGTTGTTGTTTTTATGGATCTTTTGCTATGTAAAAACATATATTTTTTATGCAAGTCACCTGACTTGGGTCAGTCTACCATTTCAGGCGGTTGGATGAATATCCTATGTCTCCTAACCCTTCTTCCTCACCTCTTCTTCTTCCCCAACAGCCAAAAGACCACCGCACGGGCCGTACGGATACTCCCCAACATGCGGTTGGATAAACATACGCTATGAACAAAAATTATGTGTCAGCGGTAGGATGGATGAGTTTGGTTTGTTCACATGCGACAGCACGTGTCAGTGAGGGTGTGTTCCCTTGGTTGATTTTGCGGCGTGCAGGAGCGACTGTGTGAGGGTGCGGTGCGACCGCGGCGTGCAGAAGCGACCATGTGAGGGTGCGGTGCGACCGCGACAGCCGTGCGCAAGTGTACCTCCTTCTCATTTTGAAAACTTTAGGCAAGCTTGCAAAAATGTGTGGCGAACTATGGCAATGCAAGGCTTAGACCCAAACAGGACATACTAGGAGTACTAGTGTTAAAAAAGAAAGGCAGGGTTTTCCTTCACGGTATTTAATCGATACAAATACTCGTTTTACGTGTCAATTAATGCGTATTTTTTTCTCCAAAGACCAAAGAGCTAACCATCTCACTCATCATCGCTTGATTAATGAAGCGCCATGCAAACCAACCTTCTCACTGACGCATGCATGCAGGGGATATTAATGTCCTTGGTTGCTAGTACGAGGCAAACCCCATCAATTTTGCCTTGATTAGTGTTAGTGGCCTTTTGCAAATTGTAATTTTGATATACTAGCCTTGTGTACAAAAAAATGGAGGTAGTAAATATATTTCACTTCCTTCCCCATTGCGGTGACGTCGACAATATCTCGAACGCTGTGGTTTAGCGAAGTGCGTTCGACGGATAACACCATTGAGGCCTTGAGGGAGACCACGGTAAGTCATTCGCAAGTGCGCCTGCAAGCCGAGACAACCGCCTTATTTGCATCCAGGAAGTCCGTTGAACCAAAGGACGCCTAAATGTACTAGTACTACTAGTACACAATAGCGTCGTCCGTCCAGCTTAGTGCGGTGAGATGGTTTCTCGAAGAAGACGATGGAGAAGCGGAGTCAGTGAATAGTGAAATGATGGTTGCTCCGTCCGTGCTTTTGTGATTTGACGCCTCACTGCTTTGTGATTTGTGATAGAAGGGACAGGGGAGTAGACTCTGTGCTCTATACTGTACTACATGCGTCCAAGCATGGGAGAAAGAGGAGAGACGTTGCATTTTTCTATTCCTTCAGTCAATCAATCAGGAAGCTTCGGTTCCATCTTTTTGGCTTTGGCAACACCGTCCACAATGGTTCCCACGATGCCAAAAGATATTTTTCACATTTGGCTACACATCGTGGATGCCCTTAACCGTACCACTTGGTTTTGCTCCTGTGTGCTATCTATACAAATCTCAATTATATTGATCTAAAAAACAAGATTAGTAAAAAGGAGGTGATTTTGCCACGCGGATGGTGGGGGAGGTTTCTTATTTTTAGAGGACGTTGTCCTAGCAGTTTGCTAACATGCGGTCCCATTTGTCAGTGCTTTACCAAGCCGATCCGCGTCCCACATGAGGCAGAACAACGGCAGAAGCAACACGTGGTTAAGTTGAAGAAGATGAGGGAGAAGCGGATTCAGCAACGAGTGAAGTGATGGTTGCTTCGTCCCTCTAACTTTTTCTTTTATAGCATTATTACTTCATCCCTCCAACTTAACTGCAGGAAAGGTGCAGCTTTGTGATTTGACGCCTCATTGCTTATTACTACGCCGGCGCCATGACTGGGATGCTTCACCCCAGCTGCTCTGCACTGTATTCTGGTATGGCACGTGGACCCGGTAGCTTGATGTCCCACATGTCGGCGAAAGGGACTAGAAGATTTATGAAAGCGAGCGCTCCACTCTTACGACGGAGGAGTACACAACACGACGGCCCAGTGAACTGTCACTTGTACTGTATAGTACTATAGTTTTGCTGTTTCGCACGATCCATCGATACAAACCCGATTAAACAGGAAAGGGCGGGATTTTTCCCGCGCGGTAGATGATACTGGCCATACATTTCAAAGGCAATTTTAATGTATGCAAACTGAATAATTAAGTAACAATATGATATCTAGTAAACTAAAAACGCATATGATTTATTGCGTTAGAGTGTAGTAGTAGTGATTTATTGCATAGTTGTCTCTCTCTATATATATATATATCAGGCCCTGACAGACACATACAAAACCAAGTGATTCCCGCGCACGGGTTGGAGTCTTGTCGCACCTGCGTAAATTTGTGTTTATCTGACCTTTTCCCTATGCGAACTGAAAGGTGGGACCCACAAGGAACATGGTAAATTTAACTAGTCAACATGGCGCCAGGCAGACTATTTGGCCAGTCAACAGAGTGCAATCCGATGCTGAACCGTGAGCAAGTGACCGTAATCAGCTTATTCTGAAGTTCGGTGACCGTATTACGCTTTTCTCTCTGTAGGCCCTCCCAAACTACATCTCTACACATTCTCGCATGTTACATCTAACTAGCAAGATGCCCGTGCGTTGCATGGAACATCAAGATGCATTTGTATGAGTAGTTTATCTTGTGGGAGAAAAGGATGAACGAGGGAAGGCCTTATTTGCAAATATTGACTGGGCGTGGGTATCTTTTTGCAAAATTTCCATTTTTCCTTCCTATCCGTCAGATATAAATCGGACGGCTTATATTGTAGGATGGCAGGCACACCATCATCACCAACTCTGTTTTTATAAGAGTGTATTTTAAGTGTATTTTATAAGAGTGTAGATGTAGAGTAGATACAAGCAGACAGGTGGGCACAATGGTAGTGAGATAATGTGATGCAACACTAGAGGTGCCACGTGGAGCGTTTAACTGGTCAATTGGTCATGTCTTAAGAAAATACAGAGTTGTACGGTGAGCCCGTGACTATATAATAACCACTAAACGTAAATGGTGACCGTAATGATCGGCATTGTATATATCACGAGAGAAAGATGAAACATGCGTGAATGTGCTGGGGGCTTACTTTTAGAGAACCTGGAAATAGTTTGTGTGCATACGTGAAAGGGGCGTACATGGGGGGTATGCAATGGAGAGAGAGATGCTCTTCGTTTCTCTTTATTATGACTAACTTTGTATATAGTATAGAAATATACAAATTCACAGTGCGGAATAAATATCATTGTGGGCACCATGCAATGCAAATTAGCGTTCGTACTCCTCCATATAACTCTGTAATGTTGTATATACGTAGAACCTCTAAAATAATTTTTTGGCCACACTTTATTCACAAGGAATGTTGTATGCGAAATAAACGTAAAGAATGGGCTTTTTAGATCAATGGGGTACGTTATGTAACATGTGTTAATGTGTAGTTGATGCATTTGGCAGGGCCTAGAGAGGTATGTGTGTGTATTACGTATTCGAGAGAGGCATGGATAGAGGGGCCGGCGGGGGGGGGGCGTGGGAGAGATAGCACGAGAAATGAGAGTGGTCTACAAAGAGAGAGAGACGAATATCACATCACGACGAGAGATTCCCTTCCCTTGAGTGTGTATATGCAAGGGGGGAAGGGATAGAGGCACCAGGAGAAATGTTTTGTGTGTGTGGTAGTGTTTGTGTTGGTATGTGTGGGTGTGAGAAGATAATGAGACATGGGGGCAGAGGGTGTGTCCCCGCGTGAGGTCTGGTGGGTCGAGGTGAGGCCCTTCGTTTGGTTCTGTCCTGCGCCACATTGGTCGGCCCATGACGCATTTCGGAAGACCCATGGATGACTAGTCGTACAAGACAAATAGAGCAGAATTGTGAAGGACTCCGTGTCCACTGACAAAGCCGGCTAGGATTTGTAACCCTAGGTTCTCGAACTAAGGTAACCCCTTTATCTCTGATATTACTATTCATTCAACCTAACTTTAAGGGGCATCCTATAGAATGCTCTGCTAGAATCATACTCGTCAATTAGGAAGAGAGGTGTGAGACAATGCGTGAGAGACATGCCTAAAGATAATGTGCGTACATGAGACACGTAGGCAGGTCCATGTATATAGAAAGGGTCGATGGGGATTGTGCGTGTGTATGCTTGCGAGAGGAAGAGTGCTTGTGATAAAGGTTAGTGAAAACAGTTGTAAATGGTTACGATAGGGAGGGAGGGTTATATCTAGAGTATGTGTGTGAGAAAGACACCTCAGGAGAGAGTGTGTGAGCATGTGTGAGAGACCACCTATGGAGAGTGAAACTACATGTAAAAGACTGTTGTACACATTTATTAAAGATATAAATTGTATCCAGGTATTAGGATGGGATCATGATATTTGCAATTCGCGTAAGGAACGGTCATTGATCCATCAGACATCTAGATTCTATCAAATTTGAGCATGTCTATGTTATTATTCGACACAATTGATCCACATAGTTAGTATTTTGAACTCCAGACAATGCATCGCTTTAGCAATCGAATATAAACGTGAGTATAGTTCCTGTTGTGTGTGTAAAGCACATTATACATACGAAAGTTACACCATGAACATTATAAATAGCTACCTATGAACTAGCATACATTTGAATTCAACTTAAGGTGGTTTAAAAAATCGAATTCAACATGAAGTCCATTCAATTATTTGAATTTGATATCCTGGCATTTGTAAATCATACCTAAATTATGGGCGCTCCAATGTTTGCTCTGATTTTGTACATAATAGCATATGTAGTCGTGTACAAAATAGATTCAAATTTAGATCCTCCATTCCAAAATAATCGTAGTTATAGGATTTTAAAGTGTCAAAATTTCAAAAAGAAGCGGATAATTTAATGAGGTTTTCAAACATACAAGGTCAAATATAACGTTGTCTATTTAGGTCAATCCTCATAGTTCAAGAGTACTCTAAACGTGAATGCTTGTGTTTCAAAATTTCGAACGAAGCGCCAAAAGAGCCTCTACTCGCCTGAAACCGCGTGAGACTAATGTTTGGTAGTACAAGGAAATTACTTTTCTAATAACTCCGACCCGTGAAACCTACTGGCCCGACGTCCAAAGGTCTAAATCGGGGTAGGTTTGTAGCTTCATCTAGATGCCACGCAACCGCCTCCGAAAAACATTCATACACAATGGCCGCCTAAGCACACATGCGCGCGGACGAAATCGCTCCCGCCCACTATTTGGGACACCTGGGATTACCATCCTACCCCAAACCCGCAGTAGGTCCGAAATTTAAGAGGGGGGCAAAGTTTGTACTTTCCCCAAATTTCAAACAAGCGTGTCCCATCTCCTGTTCAAAAAAGCCAAAAACAAGCACGTCCCAGACCAAAACATGGTTCTCCCCCTGTCCCACGTCCCCCCTGCCCACCCGTACGATTCCCCATTCATACTCCGTGGGCGCCAAAACTACCTCTCCACCAGCCACGAAACCCCGGCGTCCTCCGTCCGCCACCCCATCCCACCCATCAACCGCCGCCCTCCTCCATCACACCGGAGCCGATACCCCAACGTCGGCGTCCACCGCAACCTCAACCGCAACGCCCTCCATGGCTAGTAGTTGAAGCCGAGGCCGAGCAGTCTGTACCCGAGCCAGTTCACCCATGCCGTCCTGCGCCTCACCGCTGCCGCTCCAACTTCATGACCGTCCACTGCACCGGAGTTGTTCCTGCTACGCTGTCCTTCGCCGCCTCGGATCTGCTTCCCCTCTGCCGATATAGGGCTACGGCAACACAGTTAACAATTTGGCCATGGGTTTGTCCAAGGAACCATGGCTCTCCAAAACATCGGTTCCCCTAGAAAAAACAAGAAGATCCCCGCGACATATCGACACCACACTAGCAACCAATATGGGTACTCCTCTTCCCTTATTCATGCAAATCTTACATGTCTGCTTGCACGGTATTCATCCCATAGAAGACACTAGTTGACCGCTTCTTCTTCATACTATATGTTCCTAGTAACTTACGATGCACAAGGTTTCTCCTCATATACTATTTCACCTTAGCTAGAGGTCCGTCGCCCCCCTGAATTTAAATTTCTGGCCAGTTGATTCCCAATTAACGGAAGCATTCCCCAGCATAACAGACGCTAGTATGCCTATTATGCTGGGGAAGCAGCACCTTGGTGTTTATCTTAGGGGCGTGTGCGGCCTAGAGCTGCTGGTGCCCGATCTGGAGATTGGAGGTCGGCCGGGATTAAAGGGATGGCCTGGGGCGCTGCCAAGCACGGCGGTGGTGTGAGGTCGAGGGGAGGGCGGGGCGGAGGAGGCAGGGGTCTGGGCCGGTGGTCGCTGGCGGTTCGAGAAAGATCGTCAACAGTGACTGGCGGGAGGTAGACGAAGGCCATCTGCATGTTCCTTATAGATCGGACAGTTCATTAAAAATATCGACTGACCTATTTATTTTCAGTCGAATATTATCTTAGATATGACCACATGTGGTGGTGTGCTGGAGGAGTACCTGCATTTCCTGTGCTCGTATATTACAAAATCATACGGAGTAGAATCTAATTTTGTTTGCTATTATATGTCTCCTTTCATTTATATTTCAGCCACCTGCTATCTGCTACTTTTACAGTGCACTAGTTCTGCACACACTTCACCCATACTCTCACTATTGTGTTTTTATGCAACGGTATTTCAGAGTCTGCCTCGAGAGAAGCAGAAAAGAAAAGAGAGAAGTTGCTCCAGCTTGCTATGTGGGTAGGCACAACACATTATAGTGCTATAAAGGGTGTAGTGTCAGCAGATGGAGACGGTAAATGTAGCTCTGGAGTTGACGACCTCGCTCGCAATGAACCACCATCCCAGGTGCTTGCTTTAACTTCGCGGTGTCATATGTGGTTGCATGTTCCATATGGTGTCTAGCTTGTATTCAAAAGGCCGAAGTCGGTCTTTATTAAGATAAGGAAATATATTTTTTACATGAACCACCATCCCGTGAGCACCAGAAGACAAATAGCTAGTCAGGGCACTGTCCGAGCCAGTGACAAGCCCAACAAAGACGGGCATCACGTGGAAGCCAATTAAAAAGCCACGATGGTGGCGAAGCTGCCCGCCTCCCACCAGGCTCTCAGGTCCTAGATGATCATGCTCACCACTCTAGTCGGATGTCTAGCTTGTATTGCTTCCAATTTGGTTAAATTGCATCTTCTTAGCTTACACATTATACCTTTGAATATGACATGCCTTTTTGTTTTTGGTACATACTAGTACATTTGTGTATTAACCATGTTCTTACATCAAACTAATGTTCTTGTGTGTCCCTCATCAGTCACTTATGATGAGCCAGTCCGGCAAGTGGACTACTCCTCATTTAAAGAATGCAGCGTCAGCCTCCCAACATGATTCTCAAAAAACATCAAGGCTAGATGAAGATAGTGAACGTAGCTCTATAGTTGATTACCGCATTTCCCCTACACTAGCATCGCAGGTGCTTGCTCTAACTTGGCAGTGTGATATGTGGTTGCATGTTGCATGTGGTGTCTAGATTGTAATTCTTCCAATCTGGTTAAACTGCATGTGCTAGTCTGCTTAGCTTATACATTATACCTGTTAATCTGACATGCCTTCCTATATTTAGTACATAGTACATCTGTCTATTAAGCATGTCCTTACATAAAACTATTGTTTTTTTGTATCCCGCATCAATCAATATAACGAGACACCTTTAGTATATGCAGTGCAATATTAGTTGCATCTTTCATATGATTTATAGCATGCGCTGCTTCTAATTTGTTGAAATTCCATTTATGATGGGACGCTTTTAACTTGGCAGAGTCATATTGGTTGCATCTTTCATGTGGTGTCTAGCTTGCATTGCTTCTTATTTCTTGGAATGGTTTCTGCTTAGTTTACACAAACAGTTGTGAACATGCCATGCCGTCCTATTTTTCGTACATATTCCATCCTGGTATCATGTGTTTGCCTTACATCAAAGTAGTGATTGTCAGTATCATGCATGAATGAGTTCTGAAGAGATAATTTTATTGCTTTTTCTTGTCAGTTTTACTTGACAATTCAAAATCAATAAAGCAGAAGGAAGTTAGCAAGGTAGCGGATAAAGGTGCTCCTTCCGAACGGAGGGCCTCTACAGTTTCTACTCCTCCACGCCCCCAAGATGAGTTCCAAGACAACACATGCATAAACACTCAACAAAGTTGTGTTTATGATGAGCACGTCTCCCCTAGTGCACCATCACCGCTGCTCCCTCTAACTTGGCACTGTTATATGTGGTTGCATGTTATGTGTGATGTCTAGCTTGTATTGCTTCTAATTTTGTTGAATTCCATCTACTTACTTTACACATTATACTTGAATAAGACACCTGTTCCTGTTTCTAGAACATACAATATCTGTCTATCACACAATGTTCTTACATCAAATTACTACTATTGTGTAACCTGCAACAATCACTTATCATAAGACACGTTTGACTTCGGAGTGTGATATAGGTTACATCTTGCATTCTTTTCTAGCTTGCACTACTAATTTGTTGAAATGGCACTTATGACTAGATAGTTTAAATTGGTAGAGTGATATTCGTTGCATCTTTCATATGGTGTCTAGCTTTCATTGCTTCTAATTTGTTGAAATGCCTTCTCCTTAGTTTACACATCATAAGCTGTGAATATGCAATGTTGTGAATATGCAATGGCACTAATGACGAGAGACCTCTAACATGGTAGAGTGATGTTGTTTGCATCTTGCATATGATTTATTTCTTGTACTGCTTCACATTTGTTTAAACCCCATTTATGATGAGACACTGTTAACTTGGCAGAGCGATATTTGTAGCATCTTTCATATGGTGTCTACCTTCCATTGCATTGCTTCTAATTTGGTGAAATGTCTTCTGCTTAGTTTACACATCATAGTTCTGGTTATCTCTTCTATCTTATTGTTCGTACATATTACATCCTCCTATCATGTGGTTATCTAACATCAAAGTTTAGTTTGTCTGCATCATGCATCAATTTGTTCTGAAGAACTAAATTGTTATTCGTTTTTCTTGTCGGCTTGACTTAACATGTCACAGAGAAAGAGGAAGAAACATAGAATGGCAAGGAATGAGAAGCGGATGAATCCTGCAGATTCTGCTGGTACTGATGGTGCAATAGAAGGTCAAAGTCCAGCAGAAAATTCTACAAACAGGGCATCCCATGCTACACGAGATGCAAAAAAAGCCAAACAGAAACAAATAGCCGCCACCAAACAAGTAGAGACAGCCCTAGTTCTTGCAACACCTTCCACAGTACTACCAGTTGCACGACTTACTTGTGTGTCAACTGAGCTAGCAGCACGTTCCCAAGCTCCCTTGCCACCTGACACTACTTCCCAAGCACTCTTGACACAAGACAAGTTGGCAATATCAGATGAACCTTGTGAGCTTCAACAGCAAGAAGGTAGTTGCTGGAGTCAAGTTACAGTTGTATGCTTCTTTATATGTAGTCTCACAGTTTGATGTACACTAACACTTCCTATTTTCATTGTTGGACTAGCACCTAGGCGCAAGAGGAAACAAACATCAGGGATAATGCTCGATAGGTTAACTAAATCTAGAGGAGGAAGAATGGAGATCCGTTTTGAGGCAGGTTTAAAAAGGCCACGTGATGCTATAGAGTCAGCCAAGTTAGTATCAGAGGCAGCGGTTGCCGTTAGGTGTCATGTACGTATCCTCCCAACATGGATTCAGTATAGGAATGACAAAGAAGAAACCCAGTTCAACACCTTCCTCGACCATTTATCTGTAAGTATGGTTATGTATGGAAACTAGTAATATCGTCTTGCTCCCAACATGGATTCAGTATAGGAATGACAAAGAAGAAACCCAGTTCAACACCTTCCTCGACCATTTATCTGTAAGTATGGTTATGTATGGAAACTAGTAATATCGTCTTGCTCTGTCCCATACTTTCTAGGTTGCTGATAATGAGACTCCCATAATTTTCAACAGATGAGGTTCAAGTTGGATAGCCAAGATGATGCAACCAGACAAGCTTGCACCCATGTTTTCAAGTCTGCTCTGCGATAGTATCGGTATAACTTGAGGAAAACTCACTTTGAAGGCAAGGCTAACAGCGAACTTTCCCAAACATCTCCAGTGGAAAATATATCGGATGAAGACTAGAGGGGCCTTATTAAACACTGGTCTGATCGGAAGGATCAGGTACATTATATATATGTGATCAGATCACATGTTGAAGTCCTATTTACGCATGTGCCACACAAATCTATCTTCTTGTAGGTGAACTGTTCAAAGAACAAGACCAACCGTACGAAAGTGAAATTCCAACAGACGACAGGATCTCGTAGCTATATTGCACACTGTGAGACTATTGTAATTAGCTGTTGTTTCACTCTTTTCATTGTACCATATTATAGGATCTATATTGACTTGTTTGAAATGCAGAGGAAAGCCCGCAAGGACCAAAAAGTACCTGAACCAAATGCTGTGGAAATCTTCAAGGACTGTCACACCAGCAAGAAGAAGGGCATGACTACACCAGTCAAAGCCGCTATTGTAAGTCCTTAATCCTCATGCCTTTTAACTACTACTTACTCTGACTTGTGCCTTGAACTGCATGGTTTGCAGCCAATGTCTATTACTCTTTTCAATTTTATACACAATTGTCTTAGCGTATCATTGCACCTTACAAGGTTTAAAAGAGAGGAGTGATGTTCCTTTGATCTTGACCCATAATCTAGTTCCGTGCTGGACTTGCCCACACAACGTTACAATTGCCTGTTTGTCTGTTCTCAGTTGTTTTGTGATATGAATGATGTCATACTATGCTTACCGCATTATATACTTCGTCTCTTTATCCTTAGCCCTCAATACAATGTGAAGAAATAGACAATACATTAGTGATGGTACATGGTCATATGTTTGGAACCTATTTTTATTATCTACTTTGCAATAAAATACAACTAATATTTTACATGGGATCACCAGAATAAGTTTTGTATATAGACCAAAGCTACTTTGTTTAGTTTTGCTGCCTCCTTAATATCTTCTGTTCTGGTACTACTAATGTAAAAACTCAACTTTTCAGCGAGCTATGGAAAAAATGGTGGAACCGCCACCTTCTGAAGGTGGCGAGGCAACTATAACCGCAATGTCAGCTCTTGCTGCATTGGGTCAGTACCTGTCCACTAACAGTGCCAAAAGCACGTTCCTGCGTAATACTGGGTTGGTTGTTAAGGAAATCTCATCCAAACTGCCTCATGATCAAGATATGCAAGCTCAAAGCAATGTTGTATCTGCGCTCCAGACATAGGTCCATTCCCTAACAGAGACCCTTTATGAAACAAGGAGAGACACTGTTCGATGTCGTCAAGATATGCATGGTTTTGAAACCAGACTATCAGACATTTGCTATGTTGTTCAGGAGCCTAGGAGAAATGAAGGCGAGGGTTATGGTGCTCCATCGGACAATATAGCATGAAAACGTAACAGTCAGGTCAAATGAACTAAGCTTCTGAACTTCTGGTGGTGCATTTATCTGCTAGACTGTTAAGTTTTATGACAACCTTCCTTTTGTTATATAGTTGTAATTTCTTTTGGTGCGATACAAAATTTGTTCTTAACATGCAGCCACCGGCTGAAGAAAACAGCAAGCCATTTTTGTATAGTGTAGGGTGTTCCCCATATTTGCACTGGTGGCAATCTTTGATGCCGAGTGGATGTAATATGTGCAATCGCCTTAATAGCCTAGCGTTAGTTTCGGCCTTATTTATTTCCTAGTCTACTTTTTCCCTGGTTTGTTAGTGGCCGCAACAACCATGGGCCATATGCGGGCCGTAGGATCCATGGGTCTCCTACGGGTCGTAGGATCCATGGGTCTCCTACTGGCCGTCGATAAATGGGCCTGCATCAGGGCCGTAGAGTCGGCGGGCCTCTGGTCGTTGGATAAATGGGTCTACATGGGCCATAAACAGGCCTAATTGGTACCGTCAACAGGCCGGAGGACAGCAAAGGCTTAATTCTGTCATAGGCATAACGGGTCGTTAATGGGCCAGAATATAGGATAGGCTGGAAACGACGCAACGGGTTAACAGGCCTGAAACGGGCCGACTCTTGCCATGGGCCGAATTTGACCCACTGACGAGCTGACACGTGTTTCGTCTAGCCAATAAGAATTTTACTTGTGGAAATTTCCCATTGGTCCAGGCTGTTAATGGGTTATCGGATCCAAAACCTGACCTGATAGCTTAACAGCGTTCCGTTATGGTGGATGCCATGTGTCGGTCACCCTTGACGAAAGCACTTCTGTGACGCGCGATTTATCGTCATGGAAGTGGACACTTCCGTGATGATAATTTTGGTAATGTCATGGAACACTTCTATGACAACACAGGTATGACTATCTTGATTATGTCATTTAATCGTCATGGATGTACATGAATGACAAAAAACGCGACCTACTATGACAAACACGTATCATCACGAAAGTGTATTTTTTTTGTAGTGTTAAGAGTTTCATGTTCGGGAGCAACAACAAGGATAGGAGGACTAGCCATTAAGACAAGGTAAATGATCTAACAGACGAGCAAACAAAAGGGCAAGCGAAAGAGAGAGAAGGAGAAGATTGGGAAAGAGAGGGCGAATAAAACGGCAAGGGTGAAGTGGGGGAGAGAAAAACGAGAGGCAAATGGCAAATAATGTAAATGCAAGGGAGATGAGTTTGTGATGGGTACTTGGTATGTCTTGACTTGAGCGAAGACCTCCCCGGCAACGGCGCTATAAATCCTTCTTGCTACGTCTTGAGCTTGTGTTGGTTTTCCTTGAAGAGGAAAGGGTGATGCAGCATAGTAGCGTAAGTATTTCCCTCAATTTTTGAGAACCAAGGTATCAATCCAGTAGGAGGCTCCTCACAAGTCCCACGCACCTACACAAACAAAAAAAGAACTCGCAACCAACACGATAAAGGGGTTGTCAATCCCTTCACGGCCACTTGCGGAAGTGAGATCTGATAGAGATAATATGATAAGATAAATATATTTTGGTGTTTTATGATATAGATTGGAAAAGTAAAGATGCAAATAAAAGTAGATTGAAAGCTTATATGATAAGAGATAGACCCGGGGGCCATAGGTTTCACTAGTGGCTTCTCTCAATATAGCATAAGTATTACAATGGGTGAACAAATTACTGTCAAGCAATTGATAGAAAAGCAAATAATTACGAGATTATCTAGACATGATCATGTATATAGGCATCACGTCCGTGACAAGTAGACCGACTCCTGCCTGCATCTACTACTATTACTCCACACATCGACCGCTATCCATCATGCATCTAGAGTATTAAGTTCATAAGAACAGAGTAACGCATTAAGAAAGATGACATGATGTAGAGGGATAAACTCATGCAATATGATATAAACCCCATCTTTTTATCCTCGATGGCAGCAATACAATACGTGCCTTGCTGCCCCTACTGTCACTGGGAAAGGACACCGCAAGATTGAACCCAAAGCTAAGCACTTCTCCCATTGCAAGAAAGATCAATCTAGTAGGCCAAACCAAACCGATAATTCGAAGAGACTTGCAAAGATAACTTAATCATACATAAAAGAATTCAGAGGAGATTCAAATATTTCTCATAGATAAACTTGATCATAAACCCACAATTCATCGGATCTTGACAAACACACCGCAAAAAGAGTTACATCGAATAGATCTCCTAGAAGAGGAAGGAGAACATGGTATTGAGATCCAAAAATAGAGAAGAAGCCATCTAGCTAATAACTATGGACCCGAAGGCCTGAGGTAAACTACTCACAACTCATCGGAGAGGCCATGGTGATGATGTAGAAGCCCTCCATGGTCGATTCCCCCTCCGGCGGAGCACCGACGAAGGCTCCAAGATGGGATCTCGCGGATACAGAAGGTTACGGTGGTGGAAATAGTTTTTCGTCGTCTCCCCTGGTGTTTCCGGGGTACATGGGTATATATAGGAGGAAGAAGTGCGTCATTGGACGCCCGAGGGGCCCACGAGACAAGGGGGCACGCCCAATAGGGGGGGCGCCCTCCACCCTTGTGGCCACCTTGGGAGCTTCTTCACTTGCACTCCAAGTCCTCTGGATCACGTTCGTTCCAAAAATCACGCTCCCGAAGGTTTCATTCCGTTTGGACTCCGTTTGATATTCTTTTTCTTCGAAACACTAAAATTGGCAAAAAAAAATAGCAATACGGGCTGGGCCTCCGGTTAGTAGGTTAGTCCCAAAAATGATATAAAAGTGTAAAGTAAAGCCCATAAACATCCAAAACAGGTAATATAATAGCATGGAACAATCAAAAATATAGATACGTTGGAGACGTATCACACTATAGGTGGAATAGAATATGATGGTGGGGGTTTATGTGGAGAAGACAAAAAGGGAGAAAGTCTCACATCAACGCGGCTAATCAACGGGCTATGGAGATGCCCATCAATTGATGTCAATGCGAGGAGTAGGGATTGCCATGCAACGGATGCACTAGAGCTATAAGTGTATGAAAGCTCAAACTGAAAACTAAGTGGGTGTGCATCCAACTTGCTTGCTCATGAAGACCTAGGGCATTTGAGGAAGCCCATCGTTGGAATATATAAGCCAAGTTCTATAATGAAAAATTCTCACTAGTATATGAAAGTGACAACATAAGACACTCTCTATATGAAGAACATGGTGCTACTTTGAAGCACAAGTGTGGTAAAAGGATAGTAACATTTCCCCTTTTTTCTTTTTTCTTTTTTCTTTTTTCTTTTTTGCTTTTTTCTCCTTTTTTTGCGGGCTTCTTTGGCCCCTTTTTTTATTTAGGATTATTTGGCCTATCTTTTTTTTATGGGGCAATGCTCTATAATGATGATCATCACACTTTTATTTACTTACAACTCAATATTACAACTCGATACTAGAACAAAGATATGACTCTATATGAATGCCTCCGGCGGTGTACCGGGATGTTCAATGATCTAGCATAGCAATGACATCAAAAAACGGAGAAGCCATGAAAACATCATGCTAGCTATCTTACGATCATGCTAGCTATCTTACGATCATGCAAGGCAATATGACAATGAATGCTCAAGTCATGTATATGATGTTGATGGAAGTTGCATGGCAATATATCTCGGAATGGCTATGGAAATGCCATGATAGGTAGGTATGGTGTCTGTTTTGAGGAAGATATAAGGAGGCTTATGTGTGATAGAGCGTATCGTATCAGGGGGTTTGGATGCACCGGCGAAGTTTGCACCAACTCTCAAGGTGAGAAAGGGCAATGCACGGTACCGAAGAGGCTAGCAATGATGGAAAAGTAAAAGTGCATATAATCCATGGACTCACATTAGTAATAAAGAACTCATATACTTATTGCAAAAGTTTATGAGCCCTCGAAGCAAAGTACTACTACACATGCCCCTAGGGGGGTAGATTGGTAGGAAAAGACCATCGCTCGTCCCCGACCGCCACTCATGAGGAAGACAATCAAAGAAACACCCCATGCTTCAAATTTGTCACACAATGGTTACCATACGTGCATGCTACGGGACTTGCAAACCCCAACACAAGTGTTTCTACAATCCACAACTACCCACTAGCATGACTCTAATATCACCATCTTTATATCGCAAAACTATTGCAAGGAATCAAACATATCATATTCAGCAATCTACAAGTTTATGTAGGATTTTATGACTAACCA
Organism: Triticum aestivum; assembly: GCF_018294505.1. Classification (NCBI taxonomy): domain Eukaryota; kingdom Viridiplantae; phylum Streptophyta; class Magnoliopsida; order Poales; family Poaceae; genus Triticum; species Triticum aestivum. Next base: position 473,381,886 of record NC_057810.1, on the reverse strand, counting down.
TGTGAATGACCAATTCATGTCATCTCTCTAAATAGATATAAGTGAAGCAAGAGAGTTTAATTCTTTCTACAAAAGATATGCCCACGCTCTAACAAATATAAGTGAAGCAAAATAGCATTCTACAAATGGCGGTTTTCTATGTGAAGAGAAACAGGCAATCCAAACTTCAAATGATATAAGTGAAGCACATGAAGCATTCTATAAAGCCATACTCAAAAGATTTAAGTGAAGTGCAATGAGCATTCTATAAATCCACCAAGGACTATCTCATACCAGCATGGTGCATAAAATAAAAGTGAAAACTAAATGCAAAAGACGCTCCAAGACCTGCACATATCGCATGAACGAAACGAATCCGAAAACATACCGATACTTGTTGAAGAAAGAAGGGATGCCTTCCAGGGCATCCCCAAGCTTAGACGCTTGAGTCTCCTTGATATATACTTGGGGTGCCTCGGGCATCCCCAAGCTTGATCTCTTGCCTCTCTTCCTTTTCCTCATATCGAGACATCCTCGATTAGACACTTCATCCACACAAAACTTCAATAGAAAACTCGGTAAGATCCGTTAGTATAATAAAGCAAGTCACTACTCTAAGTACTGTTGCAAACCAATTCATATTTTGTTTTTGCATTGTTTCTACTGTAATATAACTTTTTCATGGCTTAAATCCACTGATATAAATTGATAGATTCATCAAAGCAAGCAAACTATGCATCAAAAACAGAATTTGTCAAAAACAGAACTGTCTGTAGCAATCTGAACATTCACCATACTTGTGGTACCCCAAAACTTCTAAAAAAATTAGTAACAATAAAAAATTTGTACAGAAAGACAATGCAAAAAGAATAAAAACCGTTTGGCGTTCCAGCTAAAAATGTAAAATTGCGCACTACAGCCAAAGTTTATGTCCTGCACCGTACAAACCAACAAGCATTGTAAACATCCTAAAGGCAAACCTTGGCACATCATTTTTATAATACAATGGAATTGTACAAGGGTATAATTATTTTTTGATGAAAAGTTTCTGTAATCAAGATTCACAAAGTTTCCGTGAGAATGAACAAAGTTCAAGGCTAGCTCCCACTTCAACAATGCTTGTCTTTCTCACTTTCACTTTCCTTTTTGAAAAGTTTTTAGGTTCCCCTCTTTATTATTTTTTGTTTTTAGACTATATAAAATCACTCAAAAGAAGTAAATGACTCTCTAAAACTTCCGGATGTCTCCCTGGCAGCGCTTTCTTTAAAGCCATTAAGCTAGGCATATAGTGCTCAAGTAATGGATCCACCCGGATCCCAAGGTATATCAAAGCCAATTTTAATTAACAATGATTTGTAATTTAGTAGTGAGCACAAAGTAACATATATCATGCAGCAATGAAATCTAACTCTCTTCCTATGCATCGGCATGTCATAAAAGAACAATTCATGCACACCAAGTAAAGGCCAATGCATAGTATAAGCAGTTTCTTGCAATTCTATCATGTTGGAAACATAAAGAGGCGGAGATGTAGTTCCTCTCTCATAATAATTGCAAGTAGGAGCAGCAAGCACATGCATATTATATTCATCAAAATCATCATGTGCAACGGTAAAATGCAACCCATCAATATAATCCTTAGTAAGCACAAACTTCTCCGATATAGTGTAGTCGGGAGAATTCAAACAGATAATAGAACTATCATGCGTGGGTGCAATAGAAAAAATTTCATGTTTAACATAAGGAACTATAGCAAGTTCATCTCCATAAGCATAATTCATATTGGCATCTTGGTCACAAGCATAGCAAGCATCATCAAAAAGGGGTAATTCTAGAGAATCAACAGCATCATAACAATCATCATAGCAATCATCCTTCGGTAAGCATGAAGGAGAATTAAACAATGTATGAGTTGAAGAGTTACTCTCATTAGAAGGTGGGCACGGGTAGCTAATCCAATCTTCCTCCTTTTGTTCTTCGCTCTCCTCATCATCTTTTTCATCCAATGAGCTCACAGTTTCATCAATTTCCTCTTCCATAGACTCCTGCAAAATATTAGTCTCTTCTTGAACAGCTGAGGAATCCTCAATATATGGTTTAACATAGGCATTAGAAGCATAATTATACTAACAATATTGAAATATGGCAACATTTCAGATTTGTAAAGAGTAGCATCATACTTCTCAATCAAAGAAGCAATTTCATAAGCACCCATAAAAGCAACAAATTCTTCACTTTGTTGAACATCATAGTAATTATAAACACCCTTAGCATACGAAGATACGATTACATTATGACTAAACAAGCATTAGGGTAGGTGTTTCTTAGGGTCTTCAGAACAACAAGTAAAATCATAAATTTCACATAAATTCCAAGCATAGCATTGCAAATGATGAATTTGATCGAGTAAAAGTTTCCCTTTTTCAGATATGCAGTGTCGCACATAACAAGCATGCTCATCTAAAGATTTGCCCTCAACTAAGCTAGATGGGGTTTCAGCACGAGCACATAGGGATCAAAGATGATCCAAATAAAAAGCTTCAGGAATGTGATAGATTTTGAGTGGTTCTTCAACCATTGGTGTAGTAGGTACAACTAATTTTTTGGTATTTTGCGTTTCCTACCCATAACTAAAGATAGGAAACAACTAAGAACAACAAATAAAAAATAATTAATGATAAAGCAAGCAAGCATACACGAGAATATTTACCCCACGCTATGACTCCCCTGCAACGGCGCTAGAAAAAGGTCTTGATAACCCGCAAGTATACGGAATAATTGTAGCCTCTTTCGATAAGTAAGAGTATCGAACTCAATGAGGAGCTAAAGGTAGAACAAATATTCTCTCAAGTCCTATCTGCCACTAATACGACTCTACGCACACTTAGTGTTCGCTTTACCTAGAACAAGTATGAAACTAGAAGTACTTTGCAGGTGTGATGGGATAGGTTTGCAAGATAATAAAGAACACGTAAATATAAACTAGGGGTTGTTTAGATAAAGAAGAAATAAAGTAAATATAGCGAGTGTGGAAAAGTGGTGGTAGGAGTTGTGAAATTGTCCTTGAGCAATTGACTATGTTACTAGACCGGTAATCACTATTGAAATTCTATTTGAGGGAGAGGCATAAGCTAACATACTTTCTCTTCTTGGATCATATGCACTTACGATTGGAACTCCAGCAAGCATACGCAACTACTAAAGATCATTAAGGTAAAACCCAACCATAGCATTAAAGTATCAAGTCCCCTTTATCCCATACGCAAACAACCTACTTACTCGGGTTTGTGCTTCTGTCACTCACGCCACCCACCATAAGCAAATCATGAACATATTGCAAACCCTATAGTTGGAATCCCTCACGCTTGCGCGACACGGAGAGCATCATAGGACAGCACCAATAATAAAACATGCAACTCAAACCAATCATAGCAATTCATCAATCACCGGTAGGACAACAAAAATCTACTCAGACATCATAGGATGGCAACACATCATTGGATAATAATATGAAGCATAAATCACCATGTTCAAGTAGAGGGTACAGCGGGTTGATGGAGAGTGGACCTATGTAGATAGAAGGGGGAAGGTGATGGAGATCTTGGTGAAGATGGTGGAGGTGTTGGTGAAGATCGCGGTGATGATGATGGCCCCTGGCAGCGTTTTGGCGCCACCGGAAGCAAGGGGGAGAGGGACCCCCTTCTTCTTCTTCTTCCTTGACCTCCTCCCTAGATGGGAGAAGGGTTTCCCCTCTGGTCCTTGGCTCCCATGGCATGGGAGGGGCGAGAGCCCCTTCGAGATTGGATCTGTCTCTCTGTCTCTCTCTGTTTCTGCATTCTCAGATTCTGCCCCTTCACCGTTTCTTTTATATCTGGAGATTCGTAACTCCGATTGGGGTGAATCTTTTGCCCAGATCTTTCTCATAAAATTAGATTTCTTGCGGCAAAAGAAGAGCGTCAACTGCCTTACGGGGGGCCCAGGAGAGTCCAGGGCGTGCCTGCCTCCCTAGGGCGCGCCCCCTATCTCCTGGCCCCCTCGGGCACCGTCTCGTGTTGATTTTGCTTCCCAAAAATCACAAATATTCCAAAATAATTCTCCGTCCCTTTTTATCCCGTTTGGACTCTGTTTGACATGGGGTTTCTGCGAAACATAAAACATGCAACAGACAGGAACTGGCACTGGGCACTAGATCAATATGTTAGTCCCAAAAAATAGTATAAAAAGTTGCCAAAAGTATATGAAAGTTGTAGAATATTGGCATGGAACAATCAAAAATTATAGATACGACGGAGACATATCAATGACCCCTATTGTTGTTATGGAGGGGCGCCGATTATTGCCGGAGTAGTAGTAGTAGTTGTTGTTGTGGTAGTGGCCGCCCCCACCACCATCGTTGCCGCCACCGGTGTTGTAATTGCTGCTTCCGCCGGTGTTGTAGTTGTTGCCACTGTTGTTACCACCATAGCCACCGCCACGACCACCACCCTTGTGGTAGCCCGTGGGAGACCCGCCACAGCCTCTAGCAGCAAGATTGGTAGAGGATCTGAAGGCACCTGCCCCCGTTCCTTGGACCATCTTGACTCGTTGGTCAAAATTAGAGACCATTCCGAAGAGATCATCCACGGTCAGGGGCTCCACGCGGACATCCAACACCGAGGTGAGGTGCTGATAATCCATATCCAGCCCCCCGATGATGAAGGAGAGAAGCTCCTCGTCCTTGATGGGTTTGCCAGCTGCAGTGAGCTCATCACAGAGGGCTCGCATCTGACCGAAGTAAGTAGTTGCACTATGTGAGCCTTTTTGGGTGTTTGAGAGGGCGATGCAGCAATTGTTGGCACGGGAGAGGGATTGGGCTGCAAACATGTTAGCGACTGCTGACTAGATCGCGTGGGATTTTTCTAGGGATGCAACCTGAACAAGAACTTCCTTGGAGAGGTTCCGAAGGAGATAGGCCATGATCTGTTGGTCCTGGACGAGCCAGGGGTTGTAGGCAGTGTTGGGAATGATCTCTTCTTTCAAACATAGTTCTTGGTCATGATGGTCTTTGTGGGTTCGGCTGTGGATTGATTGATGTACCCATATAGCCCAGCCCCCATGATTTGGGAATGAGCTTCGGCTTTCCAAAGGACATAGTTGGTTCGGTTGAGAGGCTCGGATGTGGTGTAATTGAGGCCAAGGGAAGAGACTTGGGTGGATTACATCGCGGCTCAAGGTGGAAGATGAAGGCTGCGTGGTGAGGGGTTTGCTAGATGCAACAGAAGAAGGAGGCTCTGTATACCATGTCAAGATGGGTAAAGCGTCTCAACTCTCCTGGTGGAGTGCCCACATATTATATATTCATAGGATGGAGCTTATCCCATAAATACATACACTTGATTGTTACAATTGTGCATAGCACGTTGAGAGAAAGAGAGATACACGGAGGTTTAAAATAGAGTTAAAGAAGAGAGTTACATGTATCAATTTGTAATAAACCATGTATGTTTAATCTTGATATTTAACTAGAAATCCATAACAGCCGCCATAAGATATCCATAACAGCCGCCATAATATATCTTTAACAACTGACAACAGAAATGAAATGTGAACATAAATGCAATGTCGGTGGAAATATGTACTCCCCCAAGCTTAGGCTTTTGGCCTAGCTTGGTAATCACCATCTGTAATAGTCGTCCCGTCCCGTCCCATGTAAAAGTGTTGGGGCGGCGGCACCTGAGCATCCCAATCCTGGGGCTCCTCCTCTGCCTCTGCTTGGGCGTGCCAGTAGGAAATAATGTCCGCCGGTAGGACAGTGTATCCGTTCCTGGCAATAGAAACAAACAAAATAGGTGCATGTAATGGGATAATATCACGGGTTTTCTCACTGAATACCAAGTTATAAGAAAGAGTTTCTAGTAGTTCAGTGTTATCAAGAAAATGGTGGTCCACCATTAACTGATGGTCTTGATAAACTCTAGGCAACAAATAATCCTACTGGCGTATCTGAACATTAAAGTGACTTGCTAAGCGAGAGCATAAATACCACCATGGATTTTACCCTTAGTTCTATTAGTGTGCACACGACGTGCAACAATAGCCCCTAGGATATAGGTGTGCTCATTATAAAGTGCACGGCGTAAAATAGCAAGGTTAGGTGCACTAAGTATACTACCCTTCTCTCTAGCAGTCAAGCATTTCATTATGAAAAGAGCAAAGTAGTGCACAGAAGGATACTGCAAGCTAGTGGCGGTGGCTTTCGACACACCCCTTTCCTCACCCATAGTTAGGTTGCGGAGGAAGTCCTCAAACTCTACCGGTCTAGGCTCTCTTAATTCCATGTCAGAGGGAATTAGACATATCTCACAAAATTCAGTGAGCGGTATTTGGCGAGTTTCATAGTATGAATTAAACTGCACCTCGGGAGGCTCATTCCTACTTAAGAAATGGAAATTTTGCACAAAGGAATTGGTAAGGACATGGTGTTGGTCACGCTCATCTGCGGGGAAGTTGATAAGTCCAATATTTGCAATGATTTGCGTGAACTCTTGGTGGAATCCGGCTTCGTCCATAAAAGCAATGTGCGACCATTCACACGGCCGGACCTCCGTCCATCATGAAGTGTTGATGTCACCATATGATGATTCAATGGTGACTCCCTTGGCATTCTTTTTGGATGAACTCCTTCGAAAGAAATCCATTTTCTTATGAACAGATTTTTGAAAAAATTTGGGACACAAAATGATATCAACAAAACTTAACAAAATTGATAGCAACTAGTCATATGGATGTCTATAGGCTATATCAAGCATTCAAACTACTTGGAACTCAAAGAACTCAACATGCAAGCTCATTTACAACAACACCAAGAGTAGCTAATTACTCAAAATATAAACCACTATAACAAAAACTAATTGGAGCAATGGAGGAGTCACATACCAAGTAGCAATCCCCCAAAACAATTTTGAAAATGGAGCTTCGAGCTAAGAGATCAAAATCCACGAGTTTGTGAGCAAGAACACGAGAGAGAGAGAGAGAGAGAGAGAGAGAGAGAGCTACATTTTTTTCTTGGAGGTAGGTGGTGAAGTGAGCTAAATGGATAAGTGAGGGGGGAACGTGGGGCCCACTACCAACCAGGGGCTGCCAGGTGGGTGTGGCGTGCCCTTATGCCTAGTAGGTAGCAGGGGCACCCCCCTGTGGTGTTTTTTGCATAAAAAATCTTAAATATTTAGAAAAAATCATTTCAATATTTTAGGGCATTCTGAGCAGTTTTATTTTTGGGCACTTTTTTATTCCACGGAAAATTCAGAAAATAGGAAAAAAGCATGACATTTTATTGTATTTAACTAAGAATAACATAAAACAAACAGTAGGGATAGAAGGTTGTGCTTACTAAATTCATCGACCACATGCCTCTCAAAAATAATTCCTTAATAAGGTTGATCAAGTCTTATTAACAACCACGTTCAATTAGCATGAACTCGAAGAATTTTTGTGAAACACTATTGTAACACCCCGGATGTAACTTTCCATATTTTGCAACTCCAACTCTTGCCATTTTCGGCTATGTGTTATGATATTCCCTCCATGGTCGGGTTTTTGTCTTTCGTTTTGCATTTTGTTCATGTCATGCATTTCATATCATGTCATCATGTGCATCTCATTTGCATATGTGTTCGTTTCATGCATCTGAGCATTTTCCCTGTTGTCCGTTTTGCAATCCGACACTCCCACATGCACCGGCGCACCCCTCTTGTCTCTTTTCGTGAGCGGGTGTTAAACGTTTTCGGAATGACCGAGGCTTGCCAAGTGGCCTTGGTACACCACCGGTAGACCACCTGCCAAGTTTCGTGTCATTTGAAGCTCGTTTGATACTCCAACGGTTAACCGGATAACCGCAAAGGCCTCTTTTGGGTTGCAGCCCAACACCCCTCCAAAACAGCCCAATAACCCATCTAAGTCACTTCCATGCTCTCCATCGTCGGATCACGATCGTGTGGGCGAAAACTACACCCCATTTGGAGTCTCCTAGCTCCCTCTACCTATAAATATGCATCTCCCCCTCCAAATTCCGGGTCCCGAAACCCTACCCCGCTCCTCTAGCGCCGCCGGACACGTCCGGATCGGGCCGGACGCGTCCGCTGCCGCGCCCGCGCCAATCGGAGGCTGCCACGTGGCCTGCTCCGCCGCCCACCGCCATCGGCCCGCTCCCGGCCCCCGCGGGCCCAGCCACCGCCGCCTCCTGCGCCTTCTTGCGCGCTCGCACCGCCCGGGAGCCGCCGCCTCCCCGCCGCGGGTGCCGCACCCCGCCGGACCTCGCCGCCCCGTCGCCGCACCTCCACACCGGCCGCCGCCTCCGCCCGCGGCCCCATCGCCTCGGCCCCGCCGCCCGCCGGCCACCTCGTCTCCCTCCTCTCCAGCTCCGGCGAGAGCTACTCCAGCCAACCTCGGCTTCCGCACCCCGGATCTGGATCTGAGAAGACCTAGGTTGACCCCGAAATTCTGTCTTATTTTTTTCTACATTATGTGGCTCTGTTCATCGCATCATACCTCCTCGCATACTACTCCATTTCATGCGCATGATATATCAAAATGTTCATCAGGTTGTGCTCTTAATTTTGTTCCATTGGGCCATGTTCATTTAAGGTCATCTCGATGCCCAAATCTCTAATTCAAGAGTGCTATATAATGTTAGTTTCTGATTCTTAATAGATTGTGGGCATTTGTCATTTTCGCTACATTTATTGTGTGCATCTTATGAGCATGAGCTCTACATGTGTTTTGAATTATTCCATGTCTTATTTACAGAGGTGCTTGCCATGTATTTTTGTGATTTATGTGGTGACTAGAACAAGCATGCAAACTAGGCTTCGTGATGTTGCTGATTTTAGTCCCTGTTCTGCTGTTATTTTGATGCCATGTAAACTTGATGCTACAGAGAGATCACCATGCTTATTTTGAGATACTTCAGTAAGGATGTTTTGAACATATGGTTATGCTCTATCCATCAATGCCCCTGTTTGCAATTATGGAGTAGTCTAGCATGTCATTTTCTTGCTCTACTTTTGCTATAAAATGTTTCCTGGCAAATTGTTTACATGTTATTCAATTTTGCCGAGGTTGTTGTAGTTGATCCTTTTATGATATGAACTTGTTCTTGCCTTGGTTAGTTTCATAAACATGTCTTCTTACTGATTCTATGCTCATCTTGTCATGCAATGACTTGTGGTGAGTGAATCGAGCTCGCAAAGATGCCTTCATAATTCGGTTAATGCCATGCTCTGTTTGCTGAATCTGTTAACGAAACTTGCTATGTTTACATGGGTGCCATCATATCTTCTGATCCTTTTTGGCACATGGTCAGTAAGGGACTTTTGTTCTATACAGTTAGTAGTATCATACCATGCCTTAATTTTCTATGATATGTTCCCGTAGCATGATGTTTTCTTTCCCTAAACATTGCTTCCTGATTCTGTTTATGCCGTGTTCAGTATTTCCACCAAGTCTATGAAGCTGATATCTTTTGCACTTTTGCCATGCTCGTTTGAACCTGTTAATACGTGAATTAGCCATATCTCAGTGTTCATCTTTTTTCAAGCATCTCTTGTACATCACTGCCATATGCTTTGTTGCTATGTTGGAGTGTTGTAGCATAGTTTCTTGTTGCATGCTAAGTAGCATCGTATTGTTTATCGCAGAATTGTGTCATTCTTGTTTTGCTTGCCATTTGCAAACCGTGCATCCGTTTCCGGCGATCTTTATATCGATTTCAACCAAAATCACCTCATATTTCTAGCGACATACTTGGTTTGCCAAGTTGATGCCTTGTTCATCATTTTTTCTTCCGGAGCCCGCATATGCATTGCATATCACATCTCGCATATCATGCCATGTATTGCATCATGTTGCTTGTGCTTTGCACCATGATTGATTGTGGTTCCATTGCTTGTGTTCTTGCTTTGGGTAGAGTCGGGAGACGAGTACATGCACGAGGAACCTGTTGAGTACGCTAACGAGGATCAAACTTTCGACAACTCTGAGAACTTTGCAGGCAAGATGACCATACCTTCGATATCACTTCTATCTTTGCTTTGCTAGTTGCTCGCTCTATCGCTATGTTAGCTCTACCTACCACTTGTTTATCATGCCTCCCATATTGCCATGTCAAGCCTCTAACCATCCTGTCCTAGCAAACCGTTGTTTGGCTATGTCACCGCTTTTGCTCAGCCCCTCTTATAGCGTTACTAGTTGCAGGTGAAGATGAAGTTTGTTCCTTGTTGGAACATGGATATTTTGGGATATCACAATATATCCTGGTTAATTAATGCACCTATATACTTGGTAAAGGGTGGAAGGCTCAGCCTTATGCCTGGTGTTTTGTTCCACTCTTGCCGCCCTAGTTTCCGTCATACCGGTGTTATGTTCCTTGATTTTGCGTTCCTTACGCGGTTGGGTGATTTATGGGACCCCCTTGATAGTTTGCTTTGAATAAAACTCCTCCAGCAAGGCCCAACCTTGGTTTTACCATTTGCCACCTAAGCCTTTTTCCCTTGGGTTTTCGCGAGCCCGAGGGTCATCTTTATTTAACCCCCCCCCCCCCCGGGGCCAGTACTCCTTCGAGTGTTGGTCTGAACTGAGTAGACTGCGGGGCCACCTCGGGGAAACTCGAGGTCTGGTTTTACTCGTAGGATGTCTCATCTGGTGTGCCCTGAGAACGAGATATGTGCAGCTCCTATCGGGATTTGTCGGCACATCGGGCGGCTTTGCTGGTCTTGTTTTACCATTGTTGAAATGTCTTGTAAACCGGGATTCCGAGACAGATCGGGTCTTCCTGGGAGAAGGAATATCCTTCGTTGACCGTGAGAGCTTGTGATGGGCTATGTTGGGACACCCCTGCAGGGTATTATCTTTCGAAAGCCGTGGCCGCGGTTATGAGGTAGATGGGAATTTGTTAACGTCCGGTTGTAGAGAACTTGACACTTGACTTCATTAAAATGCATCAACCGCGTGCGTAGCCGTGATGGTCTCTTTTCGGTGGAGTCCGAGAAGTGAACACGGTTTGGGTTATGTTTGAACGTAAGTATTTTCAGGATCACTTCTTGATCACTTCTAGCTTCTCGACCGATGCGTTGCTTCTCTTCTCGCTCTCACTTGCGTATGTTAGCCACCATATATGCTTAGTGCTTGCTGCAGCTGCACCACCTTACCTCTTTCCTACCCATGAGCTTAAATAGTCTTGATCTAGCGGGTGTGAGATTGCTGAGTCCTCGTGACTCGCAGATTCTACCAAACAGATGAGGTGCCGAGGATACCAGTGCAAGTGGCGCAACCGAGCTCAAGTGGGAGTTTGACGAGGACCTTGGTCGTTACTATGTTTCGTTTCCAGATGATCAGTAGTGGAGCCCAGTTGGGACGATTGGGGATCTAGCATTTGGAGTTATCTTATTTTCATTTGGATTTGACCGTAGTCGATCTATGAGTGTATTTCGAATGATGTATGAATTTATTTATGTATTGTGTGAAGTGGCGATTGTAAGCGAACTCTCTTTATCCCATTCTTGTTCATTACATGGGATTGTGTGAAGATGACCCTTCTTGAGACAAAACCTACAATGCGGTTATGCCTCTAAGTCGTGCCTCGAAACGTGAGAGATATAGCGCATCGTGGGCGTTACAACTATGTTACCTCAACAAGGATATGCATATCCCCAAAAATAAGTATTTCATATTTCTTTTTGGCAGTGGGAAGGGGAAGTTGGAAGCTTCCAATAGTAATTGTCAGAGACTTTTCAATAACATTAATACCATTCACTTGAAATTGTTTCTTCGAAAAGTGCACTGTATGCTCATTACCATTGATATCAAAAGTGACTTCGCTTTTATTGCAATCAATAACAGCCCCTGTACTATTCAAAAAGGGTCTACCAAGGATAATCGACATGTTGTCCTCCTCGGGCATCTCAAGTATACCAAAGTTTGTCAAGATAGTAACATTTGCAACTACTACGGGCACATCCCCATAAATATCGATAGGTATGGCAGTTGATTTGTCAAGCATTTGCAATGATATTTTAGTAGTTGTTAGTTTATTCAAATCAAGTCTTTTGTATAAAGAGAAAGGCATAACACTAACACCGGCTCCCAAATGGCACAAAGTAGTTTTGACATAGTTTCTTTTAATGGAGCATGGTATAGTTGGTATTCCCAGATCTCCTAGTTTTTTAGGTACTCCATCCTTAAAATAATGATTAGCAAGCATGGGGGAGATTTCATCTTCAGGTATTTTTCTTTTATTAGTGACAATGTCTTTCATATACGTAGCATAAGGGGCCATCTCTAAAACATCAGTCAAACAAGTACACAAAAAGACTAGCCTAAGCATTTTAGCAAAGCATTCAAATTCTTCATCATCCTTCTTCTTAGATGATTTAGGTGGAAAGGGAATGGGTTTCTGAACCCATCTTTCTTTACTATGTTTTCTAGCAACAAAGTCTCTTTAATCATAACATTTATTTTTAGGTTGTGGGTTATCAAGATTAACAGCCGGTTCTATTTCAACATAATTATCTGGTTCTTTGTCATTTTCTGGTTGAGTGTCTATATGAACATCATGATTATCTTTTTTATTATCACTAGATGAATGTTCATGACCAGATTGAGTTTCAGCATCAGAAATAGAGGCATCATTATTATCCTTAGAAGGTTTTTCTACCCTAGGTTCACTAGAAGTATGCAAAGTCCTATCATTTTTCTTTTTCTTTTTCTTTTTCTTTTTAGAAGGACTAGGAGCATCAACATTAATTATTTGAGAGTCATGTTCAATTTTTTAGGGTGACCTTCAAGATAAAGAGGTTCCCGAGTCACTTTATCTCCTATAGTTTCTACTCTAACAGCATGATCATTCATATTATTGTTCATTTCACTAAGCAATTCACTTTGAGATTTAGCAACTTGTTCTAACTGGGTTTGAACCATAGAGGCATGTTTTCCTACACCTCTAACATAATTTGCGATTCTAAATAACAAATCACTCAAGTGAGCAATCATATCTGAATTTTGTTTCAATTGTTTCATAACATTTTCACTAAAGTGATCTTGTTTTCTAATGTAGTTGTCGAATTCATACAAGCATTGACTAGGATGTTTATTGTAGGGGTATCACCTTTATCAAACTTTAAAACAGAATTTACCTCTACCACCTGTGGTGGTGGTCTGTCAGGACCATGTATTTCTTCAATAGGTGGTAAATTCTTAACATCCTCGGCTTTAATACCTTTTTCCTTCATACATTTCTTTGCCTCTTGCATAACTTTAGGACTGAGAAATAATATACCCCTCTTCATCGGAGTAGGTTTAGGAGGTGGTTCAGGAAGTGTCCAATCATCATAATTCTTCAATATATTATTCAATAATTCCTCAGCTTGTTCAATAGTTCGTTCCCTGAAAACACAACCAGCACAACTATCTAGGAAGTTCCTAGACGCATCGGTTAGTCCATTATAGAAGATATCGAGTATTTCATTTTTCTTAAGAGGATGATCAAGCAAAGCATTAAGTAATCAGAGAAGCCTCCCCCATGCTTGTGGGAGACTCTCTTCTTCAATTTGCACAAAGTTAAATATTTCCTATAAGGCAGCTTGTTTCTTATGAGCAGGAAAATATTTTTCAGACAAGTAATAGGTCATATCCTAGGGACTACACACACAACCAGGAGCAATAGTATTGTACCATGTCTTAGGATCACCCTTTAAAGAGAAAGGAAATAACTTGAGATTATAGTAGTGGCGAATTTTTACCTCATGAGAAATCAGGTACCCTAAGGAAACAATTGGGTACATGTTGCGGGAAACCACGACCACCTATGGGACCAGGACGGCCCTTTGTTGGTTCGGCAGGGGGCAGTCGCGTTGCACAAAGAGCAGACCAACGCAATGCAGCACGACAGGGATCACACAGTCAGTTTTACCCAGGTTCGGGCTACCGCGAGGCGTAAAACCCTACTCCTGCTTTGGTGGATTGATTGGGAAAAGGTGGTGGTGGTGCGCAGTACACTTGCCCGGTAGGGTTGCTTCGGGGCAGCAGTGTCTACGCATGTACGGGGGTGCGAGTGATCTAATCTTTCAACCCTTATCCTCGTTGCCATGGGCCTCCTTTTATAGATCAAGGGGTTACCACAGTGGCAAATTGGTCATTAGACACTGATATGATAGCAAACAGTGCTATCATACCTAACTCTGCAGGCTGACAACATGCATTTAATGCGCTGCTTAGTGTCACATCATAGGTTGCCCGGCAAGGCTTGTCGGGTTGATTCGCCAGCTCCACACCTGCTTGCTAAACACGTCTCTAGACGGGTGTCATCTGTGGGTCATTTGGTAGGAGATGGCCGCCATGTGGCGAATGGCTGCCACTTAATCATCATGCATCTTGACACCGCACTGATCCACGACGTGGGTCATGGTGCAGCAGTCGGTGGGGTGATCTGGTTTCAGTGAGTCCTGCTAGGCCCTGTCGGGACGCCTTGGTCCTCTTCTTCTGGGGGTGGCCTCGCCCCTTGCCGGGCTCGCCTGCCTGGCAAGGGAGGCCTCTTCTTTGGTAATATTTGGTTCTTCTACATTAGCCTTGGTTCCTCTCGATCCATTAGCTGGTTCTTTGAGTCTCTTGGTTTCTAGTTCTGGTGCTTCAATCTTGATCTTGTGCCTGTGCACAGTTAGGTCAACAGGCCCTGGGTCTGGTGCACCAACAGGAGCCCCTGGGCCTACCCCGAACGCGCTGCCGAGCATCATCGGGGTAGGGCCTAACAAGTGCACAAGCAGCACTGTTGAAGAGATTGGTCCCTTGAGATCCTCCCTGCTTCTTCACTAGTCTTGATTCTGGGACAGTTTCTAGTTTTCCCGCACGTCGCGCGCGATGTTACGAGAAAATGGTCTGGATTGTGTCCTGCATGGCGCTCGTGCCCCACAATGATGGGGCGGAAATGGCCATCCCACTTGCCTCCGTGCTTTTGGCCTGTCCACCATGTGTCCTTCATGCCTCGGGAAGGGAAGGTGGTGGACATGGAGGGCATGGGTGTGAGTGTTGTGGCGGGAAATCAGGTGTCGCTGATTGGAGCAGTGGGTTGGTCCTGATTCCCTATGTCCTTGATGGCCATATTGGATGAGTGGGGTGGCCGCCCTTGGGGAGAGGGGCCAGCCCTCGGCCCTACCCTCCTATAAAAGGGGATAGATATGGTGCTTTTTCACACACACACCTTCTTCTTCTTCCTTCACAACCTCCTCTCGCTTGCCATGGTGAGAGGACGGGGGTGTGCCGATGCTCCAGCGGCGGCGATGAGTGCCTCCGCTCGTCAGTGCATTCCTCCTCCTCCGGAGATCGCAGCGGTGGAGCCTGCTGTGAGAGGAGGAGGGAGGGGAGGGTCAAGGTCGCCTTGGCACTCGAGGGAGGGGAGGACGGGATGGCGCTCCGGCCAGACCTCCGCCAGCAGCTCCCCCTAGTGGAAGGCCATGCCGGAGATCAGCCTCGAGAATTGTTCCTCAGGCTGTATAAACCTCTGTGCGGCCATCTTTGGCTCCCCACCCTGTTCGCCCGGGAAATGGAGCTCGACCCACCGCATGCTCTGAGGTTGCACATGAGGGGTTGCGGGAACGGCGTTATGTGGGTCGACATCGATTTTCCTGCTCCTCATGTGATGTATCTTCGTCGTGGTTGGAAGACCTTCGCCCGTGCCCATAGCCTTACGGAGGGGCATGTTCTCCACTTTAAATTAATGGAGAGCGGTCTGCTCTCTGTCAAGGTCTTCGGGCGCTCGGGAATTCACTTAGGGTGCTGCGCGGAGAGCTCTACCGACGACGAAAGCTCCTCCTCGAGCGACAGTGACGAGGAGGGCCGTGATGGCGATGACGACGGAAGTGGGTGGGAGGGCGACGACTCTGACTCCGACTGATCGCCCCCCACACCATCTTCATCAGGCGGTAGCACCATCATCTGCATCCACATCTCCTCCACGGCAACGCGATTTGCGGTGGGAGTTGGATGCAGTGGTGGGGATGGTGCCCCGGGCTCCTCCAGCAGCCTTCCAACTGGACCTCGGCAAGCTTCCTCGCGGGTTGCAGCTCCGTTTGCCATGTCGTGCCCTGCTGACCATGGTGACGGTGGATGGCGGACCTCCTCCGTCATGCTCTTGATCAGTATGCTCCCCGACGCCTCTCTCTCGTCCTCTTTGCCTTCACCTGTCGTGCCTGGGAGGAGAGGGACAAGAAAGAGGATTGCGGGGCACTTATCTTTTTTTCAATCTTAAAATTGTAGGCTTTGCCAAATTTTAATTCAATAACGTAATCTCATGTCCATGTTTTGTGTTCTGTAATGCATGTACTTATATCAGCATATCAATGAAAAAGATGAACCTTGCTGAGAACCCGTGCATGTATACATCCATGTAGAGGTGAGACGCCTCTTTAGTGTAAATGAACGAGTTTGCCCCGACGGGCTATCCTGCCAGCCTTCTTTTTTTGTCTGCCGGACAACCTTATCTGTTGGGTTACAAACAGAAGGACCAGCCCCCAGCCAACTTCCTTTTATCAAAGGAAACTACAACCACCCTGACTGAAGCAACGTTCAGGCCAGGGATGGGAGCACCCAAGTCTAGAAGGAGTGGCGAGGCTTTCTAATGCACAAGTTATAGTTTATAGAACACGAATGGACAAGAGGTAGAACTTATCTGTTTGGCTTGTCGGGATCGCAGTGCCAGGCAATCTCCTCACTCCTTTGTCAAAACCAAGTCCATAGTGAGAACCTGTAACTTCATGTAAATGAGGATGAATGCAGGATGCAATCCTATCTATATGCATATGCAGATGCTCATGAAATGCATATGCAGTAATATGAAATGCTCATGCATGCATGCAATCTAGGTTGGAGCCCCTCTACAGCCCTTCCTTATTCTTGCACGGGGTAATCGCCCCAGCTTTGTAGAAGGGGTTACATGCAACTGAGGCAAGGCCTGTACAAATGGGTGGCCGCTGGGCAGGGCCCAGCAGCCTCGCGCCTTACGGGTAGAACTTGTGGAGATGCTCAATATTCCATGAGTTTTGCAACAGAGTGCCATCTCTGGTCTCCAGACGGACTGCGCCAGGTCTGGTAACTCTTACTACCTAGTAAGGGCCTTCCCACTTCGGTGATAGCTTGTGTGCACCCTTGGCGGACTAAACGCGTCTAAGGACAAGGTCACCTTCCTCAAAACTCCAGGCGTGAACCTAGCAGCTATGATAGTGACGCAGGGCCTGCTGATAGCGTGCAACACGCGTAGCAGCCCGGAGACGGTTCTCCTTGAGTAGCACAGCGTCGTCACGCCGGTGCTGATCTTGCACGATCTCGTTGTAAGCAAGTACTCGAGGTGACCCATAAATGAGTTCCGTGGGGATAAATGCTTCTGCCCTGTAGACCAGTGTAGCGACCCGACCTCAGATGGTCAAGTCTCTGTGCTTAAGTGTCATCCCTGGATCGTTATGCTGACACACATAGTACTCGAAGATTTATAACAGAGGTAAATCACACGTATAAAGTAACGTAAATACTATTACCTCAATCCATAAAGCGGAAGAAACAACAAGGTTGTGGATTCCCATCAGCACCAACGGCAAATTGAGTGTAGAAATCGTAACCCTAACGTATCACTTACTCATCATAAGAAATCCTGCAACATGAGACGTTGCAGCCATGTAGGTCAGTAAATTGAATGTACTAGCAAATTCACACCATAGTATAAATGATGAACAATAGCTATCACTACATGCATATATGGCTGGTGGAAAGCTCTATGGTTACAGTTTTGCATAAAGCCAATTTTCCCTACAACAAAGGAATAAATTTTATTTAACTATCATGGTGGCTGTTAACCATTGAGAAGGTTCACCCAACTCAATCCCAATTAAGCATCATCATTAAACCCAATCAAATTATATTAAGAGTGATGAGATCAGCATGATAATCCAAGAACCAGATACTCAAGATGTCCATAACCGGGGACATGGCTAATTATGATTAGTTTGTACACTCTGCAGAGGTTTGCGCACTTTTCCCCACAAGACTCGATCTCCTCCGTTGAATTTCTCGCACTACATGATGTTTGAGAAACGGATGGCCGAGACACAGTCTTTCAGAAGCATTAGCACCTTACGATGGGTAGACAGTACCACCTACATCCCCTACATCTGCTAGTCTACCACTGTAAGAGGTCACACAACTTACTCAACTATGCTAGAGCCCATAAAAATCTAACTAACGAACGTTCACTACTGAACCCTAATCTACGAACATGTTCGCTCCAGAGGCTTAACTAGCGAATGCTCACTATTTAACAAAAAACGGTTCGAAATGAAAAAAAATGTGGTCTAATCCTAGCCCTAGATCTCCGATCTATCGGACGAGGGGAGGAGGGGGTGTTACCGTGGCGGCGGAAGTCACCGGCGATGAGGGATATGGCGGCGACGGTGTTGGCTGTTAGCGGGAGGGCGACTCCGTGGTCGGCGACAGCGGCAGAGGAGTCAGGGAGAAACGACGTGTGGTGCTGAAGCCAATGGTGGTGGCGGCGCTCGACTTCGACATCGGAACGATGCGGGAGCAGCGGCGGCGGCGGTTGCGGCGGTGCGGCGCGGCGAGATGCGAGGGGAGGAGGGGGTCCCTGGGCGGCTTTTTAAAGGGCAGGGGAGGGGCGGCGACTGGCGTGGGCAAGGGGCAAAGGAGGAGGCCAGAGCGTACACGGCGGTGTCTGGCAAGTCGTGCGGCGGTGGGTCTCCGAGCAGAGCTCGGGGATGAGCGGGCGAGGGCGTGGGCCGGCTGGGCCGTGGCCTGGCTGGCTGGCTGGGCCGGCCCGGTCCGGTCGGTCCAGAAGTCTCTCTTTTTTTATTTTTTTTACAGACAAGAGAAAATAAAAACAAACCACTAAATACAAAAATGATATATTGGCATATTATATATCAAAATTTTCAAAAAAATATTTCCTACAGCATGAACTTTTTCTAACTTCAAATAAAATCCAGAAAAAAATCAAATAACTCAAACATTGTTATTGCTACAATGAAACCCAATAAAAATCATTTTAAAAATACCAAAATGATTTCAAATTTATTTCTCTCCAATTTTCTACTGTAGGGAATCATTTTACCCTAATTTCTGTATATTTTATTTTTGGAGAAAAATAATTTGAGTAAAACCCAAATAAGTCCAAATTGAAAATTATTTTCAACGGGACTTTCAATTGGATTTATTTTAAACTCCCAACTCATATTTCATATGTTTTGAAGAAGTCATTTTATCTTCCCTCATGAAAATCATTGAGTTGCTTAAAGTTTTAGAATTTGAAATAGTTCCAAATCGAATTCAAATCTTTTCAAAACCCTTTTCATTTAATTAAATGGAAGAAGTCATATCATCTTCACTCCAGGGTTTTATGATGAAAAGTATTTGAATTCACGGAGACCATAAAAGCAAGATGAAAGTTTGGGAAAGTCCTTTTATTCCCTCTCATTTAACTTTCAACAAATTTCAAATTTCACTCAATCAATCACACAACAATCAAACAAACAATCAATCTATCTATTTATTATAATATTCCAAAATTTAGAATTTTGGGATGTTACAAACCTACCACCCTTAAAATGAATCTCGTCCTCGAGATTCAGAGAGGCTAGCAAGAAATAGGTTAGGTTCGGGGTCTTCTCGAAATCCATCGATCATCTCCGGGGACTCGGGTGCTACCACCCTTAGAAGCATTGATACAGTTCCATCAAAACTCATAGACTCCATCCTTATTGTTGACAGTGTCGATCTTCTCAGATCTTCGGGATTAATTCCTTCTCTGGGCTCTTCCGGTGGTGGCATAACCTTTTCCTCAATTCTTCTGTCCTTTTCATCTTGGTAAGGTTATTCCATGACCGGATCTTCTTTGCTGACAGGTCTGGTGCCAATACTGAACAAATTTCGATATCTCATGGTGGTCAACAATTTATGGTTTCTCCTGCAGGAAATGGGTCTGGGCTTCATTCTCACCGTATGACCTATGATTGGCAGCAGCTGCCTTGTACAAGGGAAAACGTCATACCATTCTAAGGTTTAAACAAGGTTTTGATCGTCGTCTCTCTACTATAAGCAAGTCACTCAGATTTACCATCCCACATAGCAAGACGAATAATAAGAGTAAGTCGGTATTGTGATCAATCCATCATGCACACAAATCATTACCTTGTATATGGTTTAGCGAATCTCGCATTCTAACACTCGGTCATTCTTACAAGCATTACAGAATTTCTCTTGTCGACGAACCAAGTTCAGATAAATCCATTGATTCTGCAAGCCAAACAAACAACTACCGTTCCTTCACAACTCTCAGGTTTTGTGTTGCTCCTATAAAATCACAGGTTGATAAAGGCATATCCTCTTCCAGGGTTTTTCCTTCAGCAAGAGTATGCTTGCTTCTTGGCAGGTCCTGGGGCTTGTGGGTTATGGCTCATCTCATCACTTGTAAACCTTGAACTCATCATTGGAGCAACTGATCATTATTCCAACATCCAAATTCCTAGCTTTCTTAAATCCATCCAATTGTATTGTCTCCCTTCCTTCTGTTGGTACCAAACTAAGATGTGATTACTCATACTCATCATGGAGTTACAATTGTTCCATACTTCCAACATCATACCTCCTTTATATCCAATAGTAATTCATCCCTTCATATTCTAGGGGTATTCCCACTTATTGAGATAAAACTCATACTTATTTTACCCGTACTCCACTTCATGGAATATCATTTTCTTTTCTAGGGCTCAAGGGTTCTCACAATTACTACCACCCTTGAAATGCACCAACTCATCCATAGACCATATTTCTCTTGTCCTTGAAATTGGTCCAAATCCTTCTTCGTAGAGTAACAACTCATAAGATCCAAATAAGTACCAGTGATGCTAACTTTATTGATTCTCAACTTATTACAATCTCCTGTAATGAATTGTTCCCACTACTACTACTACATTGTTTTGTTGCTAACTCAACTATTTAGCACAAGTCTCCTTCTCCTTGGGACAATCTCTTGCAAAGTGCCCTGCTTCATTACAGAAGAAACATCTTATTTCTGACAAGTCTCGAGGTTTCCTCATGAT
Source organism: Triticum aestivum (assembly GCF_018294505.1). NCBI lineage: Eukaryota > Viridiplantae > Streptophyta > Magnoliopsida > Poales > Poaceae > Triticum > Triticum aestivum. The sequence goes on along the minus strand of NC_057810.1, from coordinate 473,360,782 downwards.
TACATAGCCCCCTTGGGTCCTCGGCTTCCTTTTTGGGCAACTGCTGAAGTAGTGCCCTGACTCCTTGCACCTGAAACAGGTGATATGGCTCAGGTCCTTCCTGGAATCAATCTACTCCTCTTCCTAGAATTTTCCGTTCCAATCAGGGCTTCTATTTCCAGTGGGTCATACTCTACTTCCTCTGTCAGGAATTCTACTAGATCCCCATTGAGACAATTCTGGGAGATGTGTCCTTCTTCTCCACATGAATAGCAAGACTTGGTGCAGGGTTTAATTCGGTTTTCTTCAGGTGTGTCTTCCACCTCTTCCTTTATCACAGGTTCTTCTAAAATTTCCATGAGGGCTCCTTCATTTCTTCTTTCTTCTGCTGGATGGTTCTTTGCACCATGGGGTAAATGTGACACTGAGCAGGGTAGTGGGTAGTCCCTTCACACAAGAAACACGTAATCTGTCTAGTTGGGCATTCTTCAGCTAGGTGACTTCCTTCACAATTAGGGCATTCATCCTTGTGTTCTTTATGGTTGTGTCCTATTTCTCCACAAAGCTTGCGTGCGCAGAGTTTCTTCATATCCTTTCCATAAGGCTTCAATTTCTGGGACACAAACCGAGACTTTGGCAAAGTCAACTTAAATTCTTTCCAAGTGGTTACTCCTTGCCATCCATTGATGGTTTGGTACATCCTCCACCAAGTAGCAGCACCTCTTTCAAAGCACTGAAGAGCATGCTAGGCCATATCCTTTCCGACTATAGGGTTATTCATCATGTGATCCTCCATGTTTTGAATCCATCGGTTCGTCTCCAATTGACTCATCATTCCCGGAACTATGAGTTCATCTCCATTCATCCTCTATTGGGTCAATGGGTTTGGGGTGAGATAAGAGAGATAGAGAGGGATACACACAATACAAACAATAGTTTTGAAAAGGGCATTTTATTTTGTGGTTGTTGGAAAAACATCAAACAAATGACCGCTCACAAACATCGCATCTAACGTAAGTATATAACAGGGGTTTGGTCTTCTAAAGGTCAATAAATCTTCCAAGTCGCCAAACTCTTCAAGTCTTGTTCATGTCTCCAATGGCTTCTTCCGATCGTGCTTGCCCTTCTCAAGTTCTTTTGCCAGATCATCTCTGTTGACGTGACGTCTCTCGTGACATCCTTTAATATTTTTGGAGTTGCGTTCCAAACTTCTGGGTTTCAACATCTTTGGTATGAACCATGTCCTACTATCCTTTAGTTCCTAATGAATCTCCGGTATCTCGATGTTTTGCTCCTCTAGCTTGGCTACTTTCAGCTTTTGGGTCCTTATTTCTTCACGAATTGCCTCCTTGTCTAATATGACTTCCTAAAGGTCCCTCTAAAATTCTTCATGTAATTATCCATATCCTGGCGATACACCAGCTAAGGTTAAAACTGCATCCTTTGCTGATAGATGCTCCATCAGCCTTCTAAGATCGAATCCTTCCATGCATCTGCATGCTTAACTCCGCACAATGACAATAGCATAAGCGGACAATAACACCACGGTTAGTCATGTCTGTGCCCATGTTACTGCCATGAGCGTTCTTTCCATAATTGATATCTCATGTCTTAGGGTTTTCTTGACAAAAACTTTGAGTTCTAATGCTCCATGTTCCAGTCTTTCTTTGATACACCTTGATTTCAGGTAATGACAGCTTCCTTAGTCTGCCAAGTTCCATAAGTGTAGCTTTCCTAGGTCATACTAATCTGGAAATTCTTCAGAACCTTCAAATTCTCCTAGTTTTCGGAGTCTTCACCGTTGTAGTTTCCATCATTGTAATGCACGGTAAAAATCCTCTTTATTCCAAAGTGGTCTTTAGTTGTCTGATATCTTGTACTTCTTGGAGTGGTCTCATCAGTCGTATCTTCGTGTGGTCAAAAAGGGAAAAGGGTGTGGTCTAACTAAAAGGGAATATTTGAATAAGCTCAGAAGAGAAGAGAGGTAAGAGATCTTTTTGAAAATAAATTAGTAGAGAAAATCTTTCCTATGGGCTTGCCAGTTTCTAGGGTCACGTCCTACAGTCAACATGTGCTCTAATACCATCTTGTAGCGACCCGACCTCAGGCGGTCAAGTCTCTGTGCTTAAGTGTCATCCCTGGATCGGTATGCTGACACATACAGTACTCGAGGATTTATAACATAGGTAAATCACATGTATAAAGTAACGTAAATACTATTACCTCAATCCATAAAGCGGAAGAAACAACAAGGTTGTAGATTCCCATCAACACCAACGGCAAAGTTGAGTGTAGAAATTGTAACCCTAATGTATCACCTACTCGTCATAAGAAATCCTGCAACACGAGACGTTGCAGCCATGTAGGTCAGTACGTTGAATGTACTGGCAAATTCACACCATAGGATAAATGATGAACAATAGCTATCACTACATGCATATATGGCTGGTGGAAAGCTCTATGGTTACCATTTTGCATAAAGCCAATTTTTCCCTAAAACAAAGGAATAAATTTTATTTAACTAACCATTGAGAAGGTTCACCCAACTCAATCCCAATTAAGCATCATCATTAAACCGAATCAAAATATATTAAGAGTGATGAGATCAACATGATAATCCAAGAACCAGATACTCAAGATGTCCATAATCGAGGACACGGCTAATCATGATTAGTTTGTACACTCTGCAGAGGTTTTCACACTTTTCCCCACAAGACTCGATCTCCTCCGTTGAATTTCTCGCACTACATGATGTTTGAGAAACGGATGACCGAGACAGAGTCTTTCAAAAGCATTAACACCTTACGATGGGTAGACAGTACCACCTACATCCCCTACATCTGCTAGTCTACCATTGTAAGAGGTCACACAACTTACTCAACTATGCTAGAGCCCATAATAGCTTGTGGCTACACATGGAAGTTTCTATCATGAATAATCTTATGATCCCTTTGAGCATGGGTGGTGGTCCATAGGATAATCACACGGTAAACCCCGGGATATCCAAAAAAACAGGCAACACTGGGTTCCCCAGGTGCCTCAATCCACCCAGATGTGTATTCAAGTTGCCACCTTAAGTTAACCATTAATTAACAATACTCACATCTGTCATGTATACACTCACCCAATCCACGTCTACTAGCATAGCATAGCAATATAAGCAGTACGTAGAAGTAACTCCCAAAGGTTTGATAATAAACAGGTAAATAGGTACTACCTCATCTACTTCCCAAAACCCACATGTTAAACAGATCCTAATTATGCAATGTGTGAGGGTTGAACTAATGCAATAAAACTGGGTAGTAAAGAGGTATGATCAAAGTGTGAAGTTGCCTGTACTCTTGATGAAGATTGATTCACACTCATAACTCCTGATAGTTCTACTCATCACACTTTGGTCAATCTATCGTGAGCAAGCAATAATAACCACACATAAGCAATCACTCAAAATATCAGAAAGAACGAAGAAAGCAATTCAAAAAACTTCCAAACCAAGCAAATGACTCTTGCAACAGAAAACAATTTCTAACAGTACCAAAATTATGTGAATTTGGCCATATCAGAAAGTTTAGGTCAAGAGCTTCAATTTGCAAAAAGAATCAATTAAATCGGAGTTACGAAACTCAAGTTACAGACGAAACAAGATCGAATACTAATCTGAACTAAACTCATATTTTAAATTGTCAAAAACATGTTTAAGTTGTTTATCTGGATAGAGGGGATCATAACAAATAAGTGGGCATTGGTTTCGTCTAATTCCGACTAACGAGCAAAAAGTAGTGATCGTTTTATGACTAGGGGCTAATTTGTAAAATCTTAAATCACAGACGGGTCCCTGGCAGAAATAAAACAGAAAAAGAAAAAAAATCTAACTAACCAACGTTCACTACTGAACCCTAATCTACGAACACGTTCGCTCCAGAGGCTTAACTAGCGAAGGCTCACTATTTGACAGAAAACGGTTCGAAACGGAAAAAAATGTGGTCTAATCCTAGCCCAAGATCTCCGATGTAACGGACGAGGAGAGGAGGGGGTGTTACCGCGGCGGCGGAAGTCGCCGACGACGAGGGAGACGGCAGTGGCGATGTCGGCTGTGAGCGGGAGGGCGACTCCGGGGTCGGTGACGGCGGCAGAGGAGTCGGGGAGAAACGACGCGTGGTGCTGAAGCCAATGGTGGTGGCGGCGCTCGACTTCGGCGTCGGAATGGCGTGGGAGCGGCGGTATGGATCTTGTCGGTGGCGGCAGTGGTTGCGGCGGCACGGCGCGGCGAGATGCGAGGGGAGGAGGGGGTCCCGGGGCGGCTTTTTAAAGGGTAGGGGAGGCGCGGCGACTGGCGTGGGCAAGGGGCAAAGGAGGAGGCCGGAGCGGACACAACTGTGGCCGGTGAGTCGTGCGGTGGTGGGTCTCCGAGCAAGGCTCGGGGACGAGCGGGCGAGGGCATGGGCCGGCTGGGCTGTGGCCTGGCTGGCTGGATGGGCCAGCCCGATCCGGTCGGTCCAGAAGTCTCTCTTTTTTTAAAAAAAAATTACAAACAAGAGAAAATAAAAACAAACCACTAAATACAAAAGTGATATATAGGCATATTATATATCAAACATTTCAGAAAAAGATTTCCTACACATGAACATTATTCTAACTTCAAATAAAATCCAGAAAAAATCAAATAACTCAAACATTGTTATTGCTACAATAAAACCCAATAAAAATCATTTTAAAAATACCAAAATGGTTTCAAATTTATTTCTCTCCAATTTTCTACTATAGGGAATCATTTTACCATAATTTCCATATATTTTATTTTTGGAGAAAAATAATTTGAATAAAACCCAAATAAGTCTAGATTGAAAATAATTTTCAACTGGACTTTAAATTGGATTTATTTTAAACTCCCAACTCATATTTCATATGTTTTGAAGAAGTCATTATCTTCCCTCATGAAAATCATTGAGTTGCTTAAAGTTTCAGAATTTGAAATAGTTCCAAATGGAGTTCAAATCTTTTCAAAACCCTTTTCATTTAATTAAATGGAAGAAGTCATATCATCTTCACTCCAGGGTTTTGTGATGAAAAGTATTTGAATTCACGGAGACCATAAAAGCAAGATGAAAGTTTGGGAAAGTCCTTTTATTCCCTCTCATTTAACTTTCAACAAATTTCAAATTTCACTCAATCAATCACACAACAATCAAACAAACAATCAATCTATCTATTTATTATAACATTCCAAAATTTAGAATTTTGGGATGCTACAGCCAGGGAGAAGGGAGTCTGCCCGGTAGCTCGGTTTGGTGTTGCTCTGAGGGACCAGAGAACTATAGGCAACTCCTTGATCGACCACCTGTCGTGCTTCTGCGGCGTATCAAAGGTTCTTGTCTTGAGTCCGCGTAGCACTTCAGCGTTCACCCTCTCAGCTTGTCCATTGCTTCGGGGGTGTGCCACAGAGGCAAATGAGATCTTGCATTCGAGGGCATGAACATATTGCATGAAGGAGTGGCTTGTGAACTAGGTGCCATTGTCTATGATGATCCTTGCCGGAACTCCAAAATGACACACCAGATCTTTCAAGAACCCGATAGCTGACTGAGTAGTCACCTTTCTCATGACAGTCACTTCCAGCCATTTTTTAAACTTTTCGATGGCAACGAACAAGAATTCAAAGCCCCCGATTGCTCGAGGGAAGGGGCCGAGGATATCGAGCCCCGACCGAAAATGGCCATGATAGAGGGATTGTCTAAAGCGCTTGGGCAGGCAGGTGGGTTTTCTTGGAATGGAACTGGCAGGCTCCACACTTAGTGACTAGCTCGACTGCATCTTGGAGGGTTGTGGGCTAATAGAATCCTTGCCGAAATGCTTTCCCAACTAATGCCCTTGATCCAATGTGGGAGTTGCACATTCCTTTGTGTATCTCAGCTAGCAGTTCCTTTCCTTCTTCCCGGTAGATACACTTCAATTTCACACCATTCGACATCCTTCTCTATTGAGTGTCATCGAAAAACTGATACATACTGGCCCTCCGGGCTACTCTTTCAGCTTCGTCTTGATCACCGAGAAGCTCTCCGGTTTGGAGGAAGCGGACAATGTGCCTTGCCTAGGTTGGAGCCTATGGCTCAGCAACGAGGACTAGCGACACCTCCTCTGTTGTGGGAGCACTGACCTCGTGTGCAGGGTCCATGGACCCGGCAGGAGGGGGTGGTCCGCCAGGCTATGAGCAGTTGTTTCCGGCAGGGTCTCTACCGGGAGTGGACGGCTCTACCGGGAGAGGCTTCAGTGTCCAACTGTCTCCTCTTCCGGGCCATTATTGCTGGGGATACAAAGGGTTGAGTAAGATGGAGAACAAAAGTTCCAGGTTCCACAGGAAGCTTCTACGCAGCACACTTCGACAGATGATCAGCTATGCTGTTTTTCGCACAGGGTACGTGCATTATTTACAATCCGTCAAAGTGCCCCTCCAATCTTCTCACTCCCTCGATGTATGCCTCCATTAATGGACTATGATAATCCTTGTTAACTTGGCTCACCACCAACTGTGAGTCTCCTCGAATGATCAGCTTCTTAATTCCCAATTCTGTTGCAATCCTGAGTCCGGCAAGGAGCCCTTGATACTCTATTGTATTGTTGGTCGCTTCTTCCCATGCAAAACGCATCTGGATGATGTACTTAAAATGCTCCCCGGTGGGGGTAACAGGAAGCACGCCAGCCCCCACGCCTTGTAGGAAAAAAGCACCATCAAAATAAATAATCCATTCTTGGGGTGATTCCTTGCCGGGGGCAACTGTGTCTGTCTCTTCCTCATCAGGGGTTGACGTCCATTCAGCAATAAACTCTGCCAATGCCCTGCTCTGGACAGTTGATGTGCTCTCAAACCTTAAGCCAACGCTAGATAACTCCAAAGCCAATTCCACTATTCTGCCGGTAGTCTCTGGGTTTCGGTGTATCCGTTGCAATGGGAAACGAGTAACAACCATGATCTCATGGGCTTGGAAGTAGTGGTGCAGCTTCCTTGAGGCCATGATGAGGCAAAGATCAGCTTTTGCATGCCAGAATACCTCGACCTAGCCCCCTATAACAAGGAGCTGATGAAGTACTCTGGGCGCTGCACCACTTTCTTCCTTGTCGCGTCCTTGGGGTTGTCATCGTTGACGTGCTTGTTGCTACTCTGATCCTTTTCTGGTCGTGTTGGCCTTTGCTCGCTCTCTTTCTCATCCACTTCTCGCGGTGCTACTAAGGCTGCACTAACCACTTGATTTGTTGCCGCCAAGTACAACAACAACGGCTCCTGAGGCTTGGGTGCAACCAGGGTAGGCACAGAGGACAGGTAGGTCTTCAGCTTTTGCAAAGCTGCATCTGCTTTAGGGGTCCATTTCACGGGGCCTGCCTTCTTCGAAATCTTGAAGAACTGCAGGGCACGCTCGGCAGACTTGGAGACGAATCTTCTAACTGCGGCAACACATCCCGTCAGGCGCCTTACATCTTTGATTGTCCTTGGCGCTTGCATCTGCTTGATGACCTTGTTCTTGTCGGGATTGGCTTTGATCCCCCTGTGGGACACAAAGTATCCAAGCAGCTTGCCGAAGGGGACGCCAAAAACACATTTCTCTGGGTTTAGCTTCAAGTTGATCTTGCGCAGATTTGCAAACGTCTCCTCCAAATCCTGAATGAGAGTTGCCCTGTCTTTGGTTTTGACCACAATGCCATCCATATAAGCCTCAATGTTTCTGTGCAGCTGATGTTCAAAACTAATCTGGACTGCCCTTGCAAAGGTGGATCCGGCACTCTTTAATCCAAACGGCACGGACAAAGCAATACGTACCGCATGGAGTGATGAATGTTGTCTTCTCCTCGTCCTCCTTCGCATGAAGATCTGGTGATACCCAGAATAGGCATCCATAAATGAGAGAAAATCACAACCTGAGGTAGAATCCACTATCTGATCAATGTGTGGCAAGGGGAATGGGTCCTTTGGGCAAGCCTTGTTGAGGTATGTGAAGTCAACACAAAACCTGCATTTTCCGTTCGCCTTCCGGACTACTACTGGGGTTGCTAGCCAAGTGGGATGTAGCACTCCTCTGACCAAACCAGTTGCTTCAAGCTTCTTGATCTCTTCTGCAATGAACTGCTGCCTCTCCAAGGCCTACTTCTGGACTTTCTGCTTAACAGGTCTGGCGTGTGGGCAGACAACAAGGTGGTGCTCGATTACCTCCCTGGGAACACCAGGGATATTAGATGGTTGCCAAGAAAACACATCAATATTCGCCCACAGGAAGGCAACGAGCGTGCTTTCCTATTTGTCATCAAGGGTGGTGCTGATGGTGAAAGTACCATCAATGCCAGCCAACCCTTTTTCACATGTGGAGCAGCAACCTTGGATCTCTAGATGTTGGAACACTCTGGCACGTCGTCAACGGGTGTCGTGCACTAGGAGGGGCACGCTTCCCAGACTCTTTGCCAGAGGCCCTACAATACGGTTTCTTCCCTTTGTTTTCTTTGGCGGGAACTGCTGCCGATGCAGCCTCTGCCGCAACCGCGTCCCTGTACATCTTGTCCACACAAATGGTGGCATCCTTCTCATTTGACGGGATGGTGAGGACTCCTAGCGGTCCAGGCATGTTCAGGGTATTGTAGGCATAGTGGGATGCCGCCATGAATTTAGCCAAGGCCAGGAGTCCAAGGATCCTGTTGTACGGCAGGGGGAACTATGTCAAACACAATCTTCTTAGTCTGGTAGTTAAGCTCTCCCCCAAATGTTACTGCCAACGTAATCTTCCCGTTAGGATGACTCTTGCCGGGGTTGACTCCTTGAAACATGCATGTAACCTCTAACTCTTCTTCTGCTATCTGAAGCTTGTTGATAACTCTCAGGAAAATCAGATTCAGTCCGGCCCCATCGTCCACCAACATCTTTGTGACCTTGAGGTTGCGAATTGTTAGAGAAACCAACAATGGCAGGCATCCTACCGTAGTGGTGCGGCTAGGATGGTCCTCTTCGTCGAAGATGATGGGCATATGGGACTATTTGAGCGGCTTCTCGGCCTCTGGTGCTGGTTCCACGGCATTGACTTCCCTAGCCCATCGCTTGAGTTGGCGATGGGAGGTGTGCAAAGATGCACCTCCGTCAATGCACAGGGCGTCTGTGGCCTTCTGAAACTCCTGCTGACTGGTTTCCTCTTCATCCCCCTTGTCACTCTCATCACTACAGACTTCTTTCTCCTGGCCCCCGACGGATTTTCCTTTGTTCCGAAAGGGCTTGCCGAGGCGATTTGCTCCATCGCCTCGGCCCTTACCGCTAGTGACGTTCTGACCCTTTTCCTTATCTCGCTTCTCATATTATGCTCTCTGTTTCTTGACCAACTGCTCGAACTGATAGCACTCCTGAAAGTTGTGGCCTTTGGTCCGGTGAATCTTGCAGTATGGCCCATCACCCTTCTTGGCTTTCTCGGCAGCTGCAACATTGCTCGGAGGAGGTTACCGTGGTGTTGCTCAACAACACACACATCTCCCCTCCGCCCATCTTCAGGGATTCGCTGTTGGCCTAGACATGCCTGAGGATCAGAAGAGGCCATCGAGGTGTCATCGGGGTCTTGATTTAGTCGTGCCCGCGCCGGCCGCCGTGGCAGGGATTGCATCATGGGGACGACCTCCCCAGTGTGGGCAGCGGCATGGACTGTTGCCGTGGCTTGGGGAGGTCATGGCGGGGCAGCTCATCGTGAGCCCTCGGCTTCAGCGAAACCGAGCAGACTTTGGATGGTGGCATGCCACTCGTCCATCTGCTCGGCCGTTGGTGGAAACCTCAGCAGTAGTTGAGCCCGCGCCATGGCCTCCGAGGCTGTGCTCGGCATAGATGATGACGATGTCGATCACGCCGTCGCTCGGCTCCATGCGGAGCTAACGGCAGCTGCATTGTGCCCCCGTCGCTGTGGTGCAACCACCTGGTCAGCAGGGTGGCGAGGCGGAGGTACTTGGGGGCCGTCAGCCCTGTTGGGCGCACCAGTTCAGTCGGCCCGCCCAGGGGAGAGCGCACGCGCAGTAGCCGTGCCCATGGCGAGGACGGCTGTGAGAAGGTGGCTCGCCCCGGACCGAGCTCCATCGATGTGGCTGCATCTGTCAACGGCCGCAGCGCGGCCGTCGGGGTGTTGCTGGTGTCGCTCTTCTTTGGCATCTTCTGCTCTCGCGTCGGTCGCGAGGGGGATGGTGTCGGTGCCGCTTGCTCCGGCCACACACCCCGCAGCGTTCGCTCCCTCGTGCGTCTCCGCGTCCCCCGCAGTGTTGGAGGCCGCGGGTAGCGGAGCCCTCGAGGTGGACAGATGAGCTGAAGGAGCTGATTTCTTCTTGGGCGCCATGGTCAATGGCACCGTCGACGATGCGGATGGCGATGAAGATGACGCGTTGCTTACATCTCCAGGTTCGCGCAAGGAGCCCCCTACCTGGAGCGCCAAAGATGTCGCGGGAAACCACATCATCCCATGGGACCAGGACGGCCCCTTGCTGGCTCGGCAGGGGGAGTCGCGTTGCACAAAGAGCAGACCAACGCAAGGCTGCACAACAGGGATCACACAGTCAGTTTTACCCAGGTTCGGGCCGCTGCGAGGCATAAAACCCTACTCCTGCTTTGGTGGATTGATTGGGAAAAGGTGGTGGTGGTGCGTAGTACACTTGCCTGGCAGGGTTGCTTCGGGGCAGCGGTGTCTACGTGCGTACGGGGGGTGCGAGTGATCTAAACTTCTAACCCTTATCCTCGTTGCCATGGGCCACCTTTTATAGATCAAGGGGTTATCACAGTGGCAAATTGGTCATTAGACAATGATATGATAGCAAACAGTGCTATCATACCTAACTCTGCAGGCTGACAACATGCATTTAATGTGCCGCTTAGTGTCACATCATAGGTTACCCGGCAAGGCTTGTCGGGTTGATTCGCCAGCTCCACGCATGCTTGCTTGACACGTCTCTGGACGGGTGTCATCTGGGGATTCATTGGTAGGAAGTGGCCACCATGTGGGGAATGGTTGCCACTTAATCATCCTGCATCTTGACACCACACTGATCCACGACGTGGGTTGTGGTGGAGTAGTCGGTGGGGTGATCTCGTTTCCATGAGTCCCGACAGGCCCTGCCGGGACGCCTTGGTCCTCTTCTTCTGGGGGTGGCCTCTCCCCTTGTCGGGCTCGTCTTCCTAGCAAGGAGGCCTCTTCTTTGGTAATATTTGGTTCTTCTACATTAGCCTTGGTTCCTCTCGATCCATTAGCTGGTTCTTTGAGTCTCTTGGTCTCTGGTTCTAGTGCTTCAATCTTGATCTTGTGCATGTGCACAGTCAGGTCAACAGGCCCTGGGTCTATTGCACCGACAGTACACATTCTACCACAGATCCAAAGGCAAAATCTTTGTTGCCAAGAATGGAACCTTTCTAGAGAAGGAGTTTCTCTCGAAAGAAGTGAGTGGGAGGAAAGTAGAACTCGATGAGGTAATTGTACCTTCTCCCAATTTGGAAAGTAGCTCATCAGAGAAATATGTTCCCATGATGCCTACACCAACTAGAGAGGAAGCTAATGATGATGATCATGAAACTTTAGATCAAGTTACTACCAAACCTCATAGGTCAACCAGAGCACGGTCGACACCAGAGTGGTACGGTAATCCTGTTCTGGAAGTCACGTTACTAGACCACGGCAAACCTACAAACTATGAAGAAGCTATCATGAGCCCAGATTCTGACAAATGGCTTGAGGCCATGAAATCTAAGATAGGATCCATGTATGAGAACAAAGTGTCGACTTTGGTGGACTTGCTCGATGATCGGCGAGCCATATCGGATAAATGGATCTTCAAGAAGAAGACTGACGCTGATGATAATGTTACTGTCTACAAAGCTCGACTTGTCGCAGAAGGTTTTCGACAAGTTCAAGGAGTTGACTACGATGAGACTTTCTCACCCATAGCGATGCTTAAGTCTGTCCGAATCATGTTAGCAATTGCCGCATTTTAGGGTTATGAAATATGGAAAATGGACATTAAAACTGCATTCCTTAATGGATTTCTTAAAGAAGAGTTGTATATGATGCAACCAGAAGGTTTTGTCAATCCTAAAAGGTGCTAACAAAGTGTGCAAGCTCCAGCGATCCATCTATGGACTGGTGCAAGCATCTCGGAGTTGGAATATACACTTTGATTAGGTGATCAAAGCATATGGTTTTATACACACTTTCAGAGAAGCATGTATTTACAAGAAAGTAAGTGGGAGCTCTGTAGTATTTATAATATTATATGTGGATGACATATTGTTGATTGGAAATGATGTAGAATTTCTAGATAGCATAAAAGGATACTTGAATAAAAGTTTTTCAATGAAAGACCTCGGTGAAGCTGCTTATATATTGGGCATCAAGATCTATAGAGATAGATCAAGACACTTAATAGGACTTTCACAAAGCACATACCTTGACAAAGTTTTGAAGAAGTTCAAAATGGATCAGTCAAAGAAAGGATTCTTGCCTATGTTGCAAGGTGTCAAATTGAGTCAGACTCAATGCCCGACCACTGCAAAAGATAGAGAGAAAATGAAAGTCATTTCCTATGCCTATGCCATAGGTTCTATCATGTATGCTATGCTGTGTACCAGACCTGATGTGTGCCTTGCCATAAGTCTGGCAGGGAGGTACAAAAGTAATCCAGGAGTGGTTCACTTGACATCGGTCAAGAACATCCTGAAGTACCTGAAAAGGAGCAAGGATATGTTTCTCGTTTATGGAGGTGATAAATGGTTATGTCGATGCTAGTTTTGACAATGATCCAGATGACTCTAAGTCACAAACCGGATACATATTTATTTTGAATGGTGGAGCTGTCAGTTGGTGCAGTTCCAAGCAAAGCATCGTGGCAAGATATACGTGTGAAGCGGAGTACATAGCTGCTTCAGAAGCAGCAAATGAAGGAGTCTGGATGAAGGAGTTAATATCCGATCTAGGTGTAATACCTAATGCATCGGGTCTAATGAAAATCTTTTGTGACAATACCGGAGCAATTACCTTAGCGAAGGAATCCAGATTTCACAAAAGAAACAAACATATCAAGAGACACTTCAACTCCATCTGTGATCAAGTCAAGGAGGGATACATAGAGATTTGCAAAATACATATGGATCTGAATGTAGCATACCCGTTGACTAAGCCTCTTCCACGAGCAAAACATGATCAGCACCAAGACTCCATGGGTGTTAGAATCATTACAATGTAATCTAGATTATTGACTCTAGTGCAAGTGGGAGACTGAAGGAAATATGCCCTAGAGGCAATAATAAAGTTGTTATTTTATATTTCCTTATTCATGATAAAAGTTTATTATTCATGCTAGAATTGTATTGTTCGAAAACCTAAATACATGTGTGAATACATAGACAAACACTGTGTCCCTAGTGAGCCTCTACTTGACTAGCTCGTTGATCAAAGATGGTTAAGGTTTCCTAACCATGGACATGAGTTGTCATTTGATAACGGGATCACATCATTAGGAGAATGATGTGATGGACAAGACCCATCTGTTAGCTTAGCAAATGATTGTTCAATTTTATTGCTATTGATTTCTTCATGTCAAATACATATTCCATCGACTATGAGATTATGCAACTCCCGGATACCGGAGGAATGCCTTGTGTGCTATCAAATGTCACAACGTAACTGGGTGATTATAAAGATGCTCTACAGGTATCTCCAAAGGTGTTTGTTGGGTTGGCATATGTTGAGATTAGGATTTGTCACTCCGAGTATCAGAGAGGTATCGTTGGGCCCTCTCAGTAATACACATCATAAGAAGCCTTGCAAGCAAAGTGACAAATGAGTTAGTTGCAGGATAATGTATTACGGAACGAGTAAAGAGACTTGCCGGTAACGAGATTGAACTAGGTATGCAGATCCGACGATCGAATCTCAGGCAAGTAACATGCCGATGACAAACAGAATAACATAGGTTGTCATAACAATTCGACCAATAAAGATCTTCGTGGAATATGTGGGAGCCAATATGTTGGATCCCGGGCTCCACAGGCCCAAGAAAGATTCAAACTCTGGGGTGTGTGTGCAAAGAACTCAACCTTCCTAGCCAATTTACCCGCTGCTCTCATGACCTAGCTCGATGAACGGGAAGGAAATGGACACAATAGTGTACCCAGGTTTGGGCCACCTTGCGGTGTAAAACCCTACTCCTGCTTTATGGTGGATTAGCCTCGCAAGGGCTGAGGATGAACTAGTAGAATGGGGGAGCAGCCTCGGGAAGCTTGTTCTTGTGGTGAGCTCTAGGGATTCGGTCTCCGGGGTCCGATCCATTCTATGGTGGTGGCTATGGGTGCGGTTATGGAGAAGGTTCGGTCTGCGAAAAGTGGACTGAACGAAGCCTTCAATAGCCTACTGACGGGCTTTGAGGTACGTGATGTAATTCTTCTAACAAGTTTTTTTATAAGCAAGGTTGAACCCATGTATAGGCAGTAGCCCCTGAGACTCTGTCCGGATTAGAATAATCCGGACAGAGGATCCCAAAATAAGTTGCTAATGCACTATGCTATTGTGTGGTACATGCATCAATGTTGGCGGCTATTGCCCAAGCTGTAGAGGTTTCCGAGCTCAATCAGAAACTTAGATTAGCCGATGAGGAGCTCGACCACGTCAATAAGCGGTTTGACGAAACACAAGGTATGTGGAACTTACATACCAGAGGTAATATGTATATTGATGCTTTTAACATATTGAATTTTCTGATTGCAATTATAGTTGGCGCAGCCGAGGTCGAGTCCCTCAGGAGTGCGCTTGCCCAAGCCAAAAAAGAGGCGGAGGCGAGAAGGGCGGCCACTGACAAGGCGGTGAAGGAGCTGGAGGCGGAGTAGGCTACCCACCGCAAACACGAGGTGCGGGTAGGCGAAGTCGAGCAAGAGCTCAAGGACGCCATTACAAAGTGCGAGTCCTTGGAGCAGAACATTTCGGATCAAGCCTTCGAACTCGCTAAAGCTCTACAAAGCGTGAAGGAGGCCCAGGTTGAGGCCCAGGGTGCTCGCCAGGAGATCCAGGAGGCGAGGAAAATAGAGGATGGTAAGGCCTTTCTTCTGTAGAGTAAATTTACAAGTAGGAGATACATCTTGCTGACCCGAGTTTGGAGTTCCCCAGGCGCGTTTGCGGATCTGCCGAGGAGTGTTTCTGATGCCGCAAAGTTCTTCCGAGCCGAAGAGGGGAGCTCGACGGAGAGGCTATTCTAGTCGGAGTATCATGCGCTAGAGCATCCGACGCCCCTTAGTGATCAGCTAAATCAGCTGACCGAGCTGCATAGGGTGGCCAACTTTGCCATGAAGGACTTGATAGTCTAGTTGTCACCGGCCGAGCCCATATCCAGCAGCTACTTCGGCCTCGTGAAGCGGCTAGTCAATGTGCGTCTTTGGATCGATGCCATAAAGTGGTCGGCCTGCATAGAAGGTGCTCGGATGGCCTTTTCCCACGTAAAGGTGCAATGGGCGAAGATGAAGGCCACCGAGATTGCCACTGCAGGGCCGCCCGAAGGCAAGGATCACCGGAGGCTGGAGAAGTACTTTGGATAGGTCCTCGAGGGAGCCTGAATTGTAGAGGGCCAATGTTCAAAGGATTTCATATTTGAGTAGTGGAGTTCGGTTTGTAAAGACTGTGTAAACTCATGAAGTAAAATATTTATGTTTGAGCCTTATGATTGTGTCAGTTTATCCTCCTGTTCGGCCGTTTATAATTCTGAAGATTACCAGTCGTCGGCTTCTGCCCCCGTGAAAGTATCTCCAGGGTGTTCAAAAATGTGTGTCCGCTCTTTAACCAACATCTTGGTCCATGGAGGAGGCGTCCGCTAGATGAACTAGGCAATCAGACTATACGGCTTTATTATCCTCACTTAGCCAAGGAGTCCATTGGTGGGGCTAAGTACTAGCCCCGGTTGTGTGAATGGCAATTCGGAGTACGACGTCTTTGCAACACGGCTTGGTTAAATCCCAGCCCCTCGTATAGCACGGCATAAATCGCGAACGATTCATAGTATAACACTAAGTCACCAGATCGTTGACTAGCTCTCGCATATCATGATAGTCAGTTTTTGGCTTTCCCTACTTAGGTACTTGACCGGATGAACCGGCAATACAATCGCAGTAGTTCTGGCTTTACTACCTTAGCCGAACTTGCGGAACGTAAGGTGGTAAACAGAGGAGCTGGGCAACCCAACTATAGACCAAAGACATAATTTGGAGCCGATGCATATAGTGCAATATCCGGGACGCCGAAGAGTTCCCTATAGTTGTTCGGACTTAAAAGTTTGCGGGGCCGAATATAACCCCTAGTATGGAGGTCGTGCCATAGCACGTATGTCAGTCGAAAGCAAGGAGGGAACACGGATGATGAGAAAATATAAGAACCCAACAGAAAGGTGGTGATCATCTGCTTCCTTTTATATCCTTATCAGTATGTCAAGGTGTATTTCGACAAACAATGCCATAAATATTGAGGTCATCTTACATGCCTAAAAAAATTTACATCAGGGAAAGTCTAGCACAGGGCCTAAAAGTAATGGTTCAGAGACTCCAGTAATGCCCTGCCGCACGTCTGTGTCGTTTCTCCTTAGTAATGAATCCTTTGATAGGGGTGTTTGATGGTTGTCCGTAAAGGAGGGAAAAGCTAGCCTTGAGAAGGGTCCTTGATGCAACCATGCCGTAGATAGGACTCCTAATGAACCTGCAGTGAAAAAATGTATGAGGTCCAAGTAGGGTCAAGCCATACTATGGAACTTTTCCGTAGTGTGCCCCCGACGTTGCCCAAGGTATTTTGAGTGTGTAGTTATGTATGCTCGGTACATAAGACGAAACCTTATGGGGCAATCGGCGGAGGCCGAATTGCTAATCGAGGTCCGGATCCGTCGAGTTATTGCAGTGATTCACGGACCGGACTCATTTAGAGATGTTGTTGGCTTTAATGTCCGATGAATTATTCGGCTTGATAAGGCCGCCATACACCTCAGCTACAAGGGTCGCGGTGTGCTCTTCAGTATAGAGGGAGCGCTCCATATTTCCATTGACTGTAATAACGCCGCGTGGTCCGGGCATCTTAAGCTTCAAATAGCATAGTGTAGGACTGCATTAAAGCGGGCAAAAGCGGTTCATCTGAGCAGTGTGTGGTAACCACTATGGAAGGGGACAATGTCGAAGATTAGTTTTTCACTTCAAAAGTTGTCTGGGGAGCCGAATACTACCTCCGGTGTTAGTGAGCCCGTACAACAGGCTTCCATGCCGCGTATCACACCTTTAAAGGTAGTGTTACTAGGCTTGATTCTTGATAAATTAAGTTGAGACTGCTACCATCGTCCATAAGGACTCTAGTAAGATGGTATCCATCTATAATTGGATTGAGTACCAGGGCGGCCGAACCCCCATGACGGATACTGGTTGGATGATCACTGCGATCAAAAGTGATCGGACAGGTTGACCTTGGGTTAAATTTTGGGGCGACATGCTCTACGGCATAGACGTCCCTTAGTGCGCGCTTGCACTCCCTTTTGGGAATGTGAGTGGCATAGATCATGTTCACTGTTTTCACCTCGGGGGGAAATTGATTTTGGCCCCCAGTGTTTGGCTGAAGGGGCTCATCATCGTCCTCACTTGGAGGTCCCTTTCCCTTGTGTTTGGTATTTATCTTATCGGCCTATTTGAAAACCCAACAATTCATGTTGGTGTGGTTAGGAGGCTTATCAGGTGTGCCATGAATCTGATAGGGCCTCTCAAAGATTTTGTCCAAGCTGGATGGACCGTCCCTATTGCCTTTGAATGGTTTCTTCCGCTGACCGGATTTAGAACCACTAAATCCGGCATTGACTGTCGTATCATCTGCGTTGTCATTACTGCTCTGACGTTTGTTTCTATTGCAGCGTGGTTTACCATTGCCATCCCTGGCCTCAGAAGTGCCGAGGTCACCGGAGCTGTTGCTTCTACAAGCCAACCAGCTATCTTCACCCACACAAAAATGGGTCATGAGTGCAGTTAAAGCTGCCATGGTCTTCGGCTTTTCCCGGCCTAAGTGTCGAGCGAGCCATTCGTCCCGAACGCTGTGTTTGAAGGCCGCTAAGGCTTCGGCGTCTGAAAAGTCCATGATTTGGTTCTTCTTAATCAGGAACCCATTCCAAAGTTTGCGAGCCGATTCGCCTGGTTGCTGGATTATGTGACTCAAGTCATCTGCATCCGGCGGCCGGACATAAGTGCCCTGAAAGTTGGCCCGAAAAGCATCTTCTAAATATTTCCAAGTTCCAATGGAGTTCTTTGGGAGGCTGTTCAGCCAGTGACATGCTGGTCCTTCCATCTTTAGAGGAAAATATTTAATGACATGGAGGTCATCTCCACGAGCCATATGAATGTGGAGAAGAAAATCTTCAATCCAGACGGCCGAATCCGTTGTTCCATCGTACTGCTCGATATTCACGGTTTTAAACCCTTCTGGAAACTAATGCTACATTACCTCATCAGTGAAACACATAGGGTGTGCGACACCTCTATACCATGCAACATCATGGTGGAGGTCGGATGACATTTGTGTTCGATGCTGACCCCGAGTATTGTAATGTTCATCGCGTCAGGCTTCATAGCCATTATCTCATGACGGGGCCCGACCTCTTGATTCGTAGATCTATCTGGTCTGTCCAGCTTTATTGTCCAGGTCCTAATACAGGTCATACGTATAGCCCGCAGCTGTTGTCTCCTTGCCTCTTCGGCGAGGGGGTGCGGGCTGGTGTTTGGCTTGATGTGCCACTTTATCCCGTCCACGTGGTGGTCGGTCTGGTTGATCTGCATATCTTATTTCGACGGTATTGGCTCAAGGGCTTCGTCGTCGAATTGTGGCAGCAGCTTGCGCTTGGGGTAGCTTTTTATGGGTCGCTCGGGGCCATACTCTTCGGCGGCCAGGACCTTGGTCCACCTTTCATTGAGTGTATCCAGATCACCCTTGAGCTACTGTTGTTTCTTTCTCAAGCTCCGCACGGTGGCGATAAGTTGTCGCTTGAAGCGTTCTTATTCAAGAGGTTCCACTGGGACGATAAATTCTTCGTCACCGAGGATGACATCCTCTTCGGAGACTGGCATATAGCTAATGTCCTCCGAATCTTCATGATCAGCATGTTTGGTAATATACTGACCCTCCTCCCTCTCATCCAATTCGGATGTGGGCTCAACGGGATATTCGAGATCCTCGGCATTATCCGGAGTCTCATTATCTCCGGTATCAGTATTACTATCCTTCGCCCGGCGCGATCGTGAGCGGCGCCGCTGGTGTCGGTGCTTTGGTGGTTCGTCGACAGGCTTGTCCTTCCCTATATCTTGAATGCCATTGTTTTCCTTCTTCTCAGGAATGTCCACCATGTATACGTCGTATGTTGAAGTGGTTGTCCAACGCCCTGTAATGGGTGGGACTTGGCTTGATTCGGCGCCGGCATTGTCGTCCATACCATTAATGTCTTTGGATGCGTAATCTAGCATGTTGGTTAGATCCTCGACAGTGGCTATTAAGTGGGTGGTGGGTGGGTCATAAAATTCCTCGCTCCCAGCCCCAGACCATGTTGGATGGAGTTCGGAGGCAAAGCTTCCGTGATGGCGAGGGATCGCATTAAACCCAGTGCTTTGTCTAAGGGCAAAAGCTGGAAGTCTGCGGATCTACAGGGCTGAGTTCAACGACAGACACTTGATCGGGCCCGATCGACGCAGACCTCGACAGTTCGGAGCTGTCGTCTAGAGGCAAGTCCAAAACCGCATATGGGTCTCTGGTCAGAAGTTCCATGGTAGAAAAGAGTCCGGTGGGGCTGATCCTCCCGTCTTCGGATGATACGACTCGCTCCGGATCTAAGGCCGAGGCAGGTGTGAGTGTCGACCCCTGAACGGGATCTAAGAGCGGATCCTAAGAGCTTCCTTCATGGGGGCAATGGGCGGCAACCGAGGCCGCAAACCCCTCGAAGATCAGCTCTCCTCGGATATCAGCGATGTAACTCGGGTTTCCAAACCTAGTCTTGTGACCGGGGGCGTAGCTGTGGACCTGCTCGAGGGGGCTGGTCAAGTTGGCACAAAGCACAAAGCCGCCAAAAACAAAGACCTGTCCGAGGAGAAAGGTTTCCCTGGACATGGCATCATCATCGATGAAGAGTCGAGCCATCAATCCTTCTGTTGACAACAAAGCGGAGCTCTCAATGAAAGCACCAATGTTGGTGTCAAAACCGACAGATCTCAGGTAGGGGGGCCCAAGCTATGCGTCTAAGGATCCATGGTAACAATGGACAAAGGGACGCAATGTTTATCTAGGTTTGGGCCCTCTTGATGAAGGTAAAACCCTACTCCTCCTTGAATATATTCGATGAGTATAGAGGTTACATGAGTTGATCTATCTTGAGATCGTAATGGCTAAACCCTAACTTGGCTAGCCTGTCAATGTTGTGATCCTGCCTTCGGTCCAAGACCCTCCGGTTTATATAGACACCGGAGGGGCCTAGGGTTGTACAAAGTTGGTTTAACAGAAAGGAAACAGTATATCCAGACACCTAAACTTGCCGTTCATGTATACGGGAGACCTAACTGGACACGAGAGGTGGTCATCCTCCTTGTATCTTGACGGCCCATTAGTCCGGCCCATATCAAATAGACCGGACGCCCGAGGACCCCTTAGTCCAGGACTCCCTCACCCTCTCTACCTTCTTTAATTCTTTGCCACATTAGCATACTTGCTACTTCCGAGTGCATGATACCGGCTATGATACCACCACTATGGCCAGCCTTATAGTGGGGAGTATCATATACTAGTATCATGCATATGATACTAGTGTATGATACTACGTACCTTCGTAGTGCATAGTATCATAGATGACCGTATTTATGGCCAGGCACGAGAGAAAGTAGTATAGCATTTATTATGTTATGGTATCTACCTATGTTACTCTAACCCACTCTCCCTTCTTTAATTCCTTGCCACATCATCATATTTGCTATTCCCGAGTGCATGATACCGGCTATGATACCCCCACTATGGCCACCCTTAGCAAAGAAGGTGAACAAATCATTTGTGCGTCGCTTTGCGAGTTTTCATCCATTTGTACGAGAAGCGGGGAGAAGTTTCAAACATTTTCAGCCGCCAGGTGCGGCCACTAGCATAGTCCTAGTTGGTATTTTAATTACAGGAAATTTAGATGGAGTCTGGACATCATCAAAATTGATGTGTGCCCGTGGCGTGCTCTCACGACCCTGTGGAAAAAATTTGGTAAAGTTTGGCACAAGTTTTGATGATCGCTCCTTCCAAACCAGAGCATCTCACGTGAAGGATCATGGTTTCTAAAAGGAGACGTGTCAATTCAAACTCCAGTGGCCGGTGACTTCATCATTTGGCCTCATAAAAATTTCCATGGTACGCAATCACGATTATACCACGGGTTTGATTTTCTGGCGCATTTCAGGTATCGTTAGCTATATTTAAGACATTGTTTGAGTTTAACGTGCATTTTTTCATAAAAATAAAATTACAACCGGAATTGCGTTTGTTGTTGAAAGGGATGAGGATCGACGTTTGATTTGGGAGCATCCAATGGTGCAGACGTACGATCCATGGGGTTTGGGTTTTGGCCAATTAGAAGCACGACTCAGATTGCACGCGGAGTTTGGCCGGCACACGTCTTTCATGAACGAACCGTGTGCTATTCGCAAACCAGATTGTATATTTTTGTTCACACATACTGTAGTGAGATCAATTAAGTGTGCTACCTCTATGATGATGATGATCATAATGATGACGATAATAATAATAATAATAATAATAATAATAATAATAATAACAATAATAATAATAATAATAATAATAATAATAATAATAATAATAATAAACAGTTCATATTCATTGCCTGAGCTGACAGCATATCAAGGTCAACATATTAACAGTTCTTACATCAACAGAAAACCAAGCATGACTCACAAATTCAGTACACGCGACAGTTCTAAATTGAATGAATTAAGTTGCACGGTAGGCATAAAGACTAGTCTTACGGCTTAATTCCCATGTACAAGGGGGAACTGGGATCATTACGTTGACCCTGAATGAACTTGGGTTTTCTGATGATTTTACGCTTCTCTGTTACATGGGTGCATGATCCCTTGGCTGGCAACTCAGCAAATTCATCGTACTCATCCTCATGGGCAACATCCTCGACACCCAGTACCCTCCTCTTCCCATGCATCACTACATGGCAGTTCTTATGCAAGGAGTCTTCCGCAAAGAAAATCTGGGTAGCATCGCTGGCCAGAATGAACGGGTCCGCGTGATATGACAGTGTTGTCCTGTTAACACATGTCTTCCTGTAGTCATCAACTTTTACATGACCAAGAGGGATCCATGCGCACCTGAATAATGCAACCTTAACATTCACATAGTCAAGCTCCCAAATCTCTTTGATGGTTCCATAGTATACCCTTTTATCAGCTTCATCTACAGTCATGCATTCTATTCGAACAGAGCTATTCTGATGTGAGGTCTTCTCATCATGTTCTTTAGTGTAGAACGTGTATCCATTTATGTCATATGATTGGTACGTCAACACCGTAGGTGATGGCTTTTGTGCCAACCATGTAGCAATATCATCGATGGATCCTTGTGCCAAACGATTCTTCAGCCATTCGGCATAGTTTTTAGTGTGCTCCTTCATCTCCACATCCAATGAAGGCACCATTAGTAAGAAGCTTTGGCGTATCTCCGCTAAGTGTTCGGCATAAGTGCTGAGAACTGGGTTGTTAAACAGACCATCAAATGGGCTTTCTCTGCCAATTCTCCGGGTGCAGCCATTTGCGTGCCAGCAAGGACCGGCTTACCTTTCAGCATTCCCTCGTGGTGAGAGAGGGGCAAACCTATAGGTCTTTGTTTCATGTATTTGGTGCAAAACTCAACCACCACCTCCACGGTATAACCTTGTAGGATTCTTGCCTCTAGATGGTTTTGGTTCTGACAATAGCGCTTCAGTATTCCTATGAACCGCTCAAAGGGATACATGTTGCGAAGAAACACATGATCACAATACTTTATCTCGTCGACAAGGTGCACAGTGAGATGGACCATGACATCAAAAATGAAGGTGGGAAAAACATCTATAGGTTGGACAATATTCTTGCAATATCATCTTGCATATGATCCAACTCTTCAGGATCTACAACTTTCTGCCATAGTTGGTTGAAGAAATCACAAAGCTTAATGAGTGTGTTTCTTATATCTTTGTCCATCAGATTCCTGATGGCCACTGGGAGGATTTGTGTCAACATTATGTGGCAATCATGTGACTTCATGTGTCCCAATTTCATTTTACCTGAGCTCACATCCACAAGACTTCTAATGTTTGCGGAGTAGGAAGAGAGTGTCTTAACTAACAACAAATAGGTGAAGAACTGTGTTTCTTCTTTTGTACTGAAATTGTAACACTTGTGAGCTTTGATGAATTTGTCATCATCTTCTGCTTCACTCTTGCGTTTTGATTGACCAGGAAGCATATTGAGCTGTGAACCGTCACCATCCTTTCTTTTACCTTTAATCTTGAGCAGAGTACCAAGGATGCTTTCACATACGTTCTTCTCTATGTGCACGACATCCGTGCAGACATGCAGTGATGTACACGTAGAATCTCCCAGTAAGGTAATTTCCAGAACACCGATTTCTTCTTAAACACTTGACCCTTGGGTGTTTGTTTCACCATCAAAGCGTGCTTCTTGCCAAGCACAACATTAATTTTTTTAGCCATATTATGGACCACCTCCCCATCATAGGTCTTGGGCCCACATCTACCTCTGTCGTACCATAAGATTCAGATTTCATCTTTCGGTATGGGTGATTTCTCTATAAGAACCTACGATGATGCAAATACATGGTTTTGCACGAGTTGGGAAGAAATCTGCTAGCTGTCCTATCCATGCATGTGACACACCCTACATCTCCCTTTGTTTTCTGCCCCGATGTGTTGCCTAATGCCAGCATATCTTGAATGGTGTGCACCAGCATCGCATGTCGATCAAAAATCTCCTCTCTATAAGCATCATAACATTTTATAGCAGGCACATCTATCCACATTGTCAGCAGTTCTTCTACCAGTAGCTGAAAGTAAATGTTGATGTCATTTCCAGGTTGCTTCGGGCCTTGGATAATCATTGACATCATAATGTATTTTTTATTCATACACAACCAAGGAGCTAGGTCATATATGCACAGAAGAACCGGCCATGTGATGTGATTGGTGCTCATATCACCAAAAGGATTCATCCCGTCAGTACACTACACGTGCCTTATACTTCTAGGATCCTTGGCAAAGTCTTCAAATTTGCTATCGATAAATTCCCACTGAGCCCCATCTTTCGGGTGCCTCATATACTTATCCGCAGTTCGCTCATCATGATGCCATCGCAACCTCTTTGCCTCTCTAAGGTTTGCAAAAAAAATCCTCAACCTTGGAATTAAAGGCAAGTACCAAAAAAACCTTGAATGGGATTCCTATCTTGTTCTCGTTGTCCAATTTGTACTTGTCCTTTGCTCTCCTGCGCTTGTGTCGTGCATGCTTGCATGTGGGTCATGCACGCAAATCTTTGTACCCACCACGGTACAATATACAATCATTCACACAAGCCTGTATCTTTTGTACTTCAAATTCCAATTGGCAAACAATTTTCTTTGCTCCATTCGTGCTTCTGGGGAGCACGTTATGTTCCAGAAGAATTTCTTTGAAAAGACCTAACATCTCTGTGAAGCCCTTGTTTGATAGACCGTTTGCTACTTTAAATCTGAGAAGCGCCAGGGTGACACTCAACTTG
Organism: Triticum aestivum; assembly: GCF_018294505.1. Taxonomy (NCBI): domain Eukaryota; kingdom Viridiplantae; phylum Streptophyta; class Magnoliopsida; order Poales; family Poaceae; genus Triticum; species Triticum aestivum. The sequence goes on along the minus strand of NC_057810.1, from coordinate 473,335,971 downwards.
GAAAATTTCTTTTTCCAACCTGGATATAATTCTTTCTTGGAGTCCGCATCAATTGTTGGCAGATCCTTGTACCAGATCATATCCTTTTTGGGCCCTTGAAATATGCAATCATAGCAGCAAAATCTGGCATATCAAGATCGTTGTCATCTGCGTTGACATCTTGGTTTTCCAGTGGGCATTTCGGCTTTCCGGTGTTCCATTGGTAGCTTGACGCCTCTGCCCCAATGTTAGATTCAACATCCATGTGACACTGATTGGCGTTTGGCATCTCACAGCCCTGGGTATATTCATCCATGACCTGCTCTTCACCGTGTCTAGTCCAACGTGTATATCCTTAGGAATTGAATACTAACCTTAGGAATTGAATACCTTAATTAAGCCACTCACGAAAAGAATACCTTAATTAATTAGCCGCGTGGTGACCTCCACCCAGCAGACAGAGAAGCATGATGCAGTGGCACGCCGAGACAGCAGGGTCGAGGAGCAAAGCTTAGTGCGGCTGCCGCCTGAAGTTCAACCGCGATGGATGTGCTCAAATCATGCCGCCTCCAACCTTGATGGTTGAGCTCCTCCTATCTCCCGCCGCAGACCGAGCATTGACCTCCTATGACACCGCCACCGCCCACCGACCGAGGATTGACCTCTTCTCCGGTAGCCTCTTCCTAGGCCACGGCGCCAATTCTATATGCAGAGCAGATGTTTTATTTTTTGACGGATATCCGCAGAGTGGCTGTTTACACGGTATCACAGTAACTCAATTATATGTATAGGGTAGTACATCACATACGGTTATGTAACGGCAACCATGTATCACCTACGTTGTCTTCTCACATGGTTTGGTGCGGAAATTGTGTGTGAAGTTGTAATACCTAACACAAATGACATGTATAAACAGTGTGCCGTATACAATATATAGTGCCATAAGTAGTTCCCGGCCGTTAGCTTATCCCCACTGTTTCCCCATATACCCCAAATCCCTAGATAGCCTCCAATTTCCCTCGCGTGACGTTGACATTGGGAGAATGCGGACGAGTGGTGCTGATGGTTTCGGTGCGGCTGCTCCTGCTCGTATCGCCACCACGACGGCGGTCGCCGCCGAGCCACTTGCTTAAGGTCATCAGAAGGCAGGTGTACTATAGATCCGAATCGGCCTGTCATGTTCCAATCTATCCTGATCTTTTTTAGCATGTCCAAAGTAGCTCCTTGCTAAATCTGGAGCATGACTCCAGACTCCCGCAACACGAGTTCCACTTCGAGTTTTGCGCCACCAAGAAGTACCAAAAGTTGAGTTGTGTGCATGGGCACACTCCCGCTCGACGTGTATGCACGGAGGGATTCGACATTGGCAGGCGGTTTCTCAGTTGCCCCTTAGAGGTTTATGCTAAGTTCATTATTTTACTTGAGTTAATGCCACCACTCATCCTAAATACTATTTAACATTGGTAGGGATATGAGGTTTGTGCCTTTGTTAACTGGCTGGATGAAGAATGGCATGGCAGGGATCGGAGTGTTATCACCAAGCTCGCAGAAGATAACGTAAAGCTGAAGAAGAAACTGGCTGATCTGGAATGTGCAATCAGTACGATGAAGCAAGAAAGAATCAATCATAGGCAACAGATGAAAGCAAGAGACAAGAAGGAACTAGCATGTGTAGTTGTGGTTGTCGCATTAGCCATGTTGTATGCGCTGTTTGCAATGATGATTAGGGGTTTTGTTTGACGGTATTGCTAAAGCACATCTAGATGTGCTCTAAGTAATGCACATCTAGGTCCTATGCCATTGATGTTACGCGAAGATTCGTGCAGATATTTTCCTTTCTCTTATTTTCTTTTCCTTTGTAGTTTGATTATTACTGGCTTCATCAATAAGAAGAGCTCAGTGTATTGCTTGCCAACTGTCCTACTCCATTCGTACCTGTACAGGTGCATAATCTCAAAACTCGTTCCTTGTTTTTTTCCTGAAAAAAGGAATTAGCCAATAGGATTCATGTGCAACCCCGGGAATTTGGAGCGACTGGGTACAAATAATTGTGGTTGATTATATCAGCACTTAGATAATACGTCAACCCCCACTTCAATTGGCATTTCCTCTTCTCTGCATACCTCGCTGAAGTGTCCACCATCTTCATCGTCCCCGGCAGGCCGCGCTAGACACTTGCACACACTCTGTAATCTCGCTTTCTCGCGATTTTTATACGACCACAGCCATGTCGAGCGACAGCGAGGAGACAGTTCGGCCAGCAGTCTGGCGCCCGATGATAGGTCAACATCGGAATCATCCCGCTCGTCTTCCATGAGTCCGGCGTCGATCCCAGAGCTCGATTATAGCCGGATCATGGAAGGGACGCCGCCTCCGGAGTCGTCAGACAACAACTAGACGGATGAGGAGCCATTGGAGGACGAAGAAGAGGATGACGTGATGATGAGGAGGAATGGTCGAACGAGGAGGAGGACGGCGACGACGATGACGATGGAGGCGGCGATGAAAAGCCAATGGTCAGCGGCAAGAAGCGTCCTTGCCAAGATGATGTCGCGGGGCCATCCAACAACAACAACAACAAGGACTAAATTAAGCAGACTGTATATATCTGTTTCCGTTTGCTCATATTAATTTGTAATCTCTCTTTATCCTGTTCTCATCGCAGACGGTTAGTAATACATATTCGACAGAGATCTTCTAAATTATCGCCCACAAGTTGGTTTGTTGAACTGTGTGCCTTGACGAGCACACAATTCACAAAAAAGACCGTATGGGCTGTCTATAATGATCGCACAAAATTCTGATTACCGACCTGTTTGTCGGGTATCACACACATTTTGTTACGCCGAATCGTCTGTGTTCACCTTGATCATCGCAACCAGTTCATCAGAGCGAACGGTATGTCGTATATCGCACACACATTGATATGGCTACCTGTTTTTGTTGTTCTTCCTCATCGCAAACAGTTCGGATGGATCAACCATGTGCCCTGCAACGCACACACAACTAAAATCGGAACCGTGTTTGATGGCTCCGCCATCGCAAACGTTTTGCATCTTTTTTGACGGTTTTCTTACATCAACGTTTGCAATTAATGCATCACACACAGTTTCATCAAAGGGTCTCTGATCGTAGTGTCGCGTTAGCAGCATCCTGTAGTAGTGTTTGCAAAAACAGGAGTAGAAGGAAATCTTGGGCTTTACTTTGTTGCTGACTCCATGGATGTCATATTGACAATGCAACATGGATTTACAATGAGAGTTAGCGGAAAACTTGATAAAGATGGTCACTCCTATTTTGATGCGGATCTTTGGAGAAAAATGTCTAAGTGTTATGAACTGAAAGCCGGCAATAAAGTTCTAGTGCGTGCACCACAGCCTGGTCTATTTAACATGGATGTTTACTTCCCCAACATCATCAGGCGATCAAAATCTGATCGAGGTTACTGTCCTTTCAACTTTATCCATGTTGGCATATTACTTGGCAAAATTGGGGTATTTGTTTTAACTAATTGATCACTATTTAAGCAACCAATTGTGATTTCATTTTCTGACTCCATTCCTAGGCAGTAACAAATTCTATTTACCAATTTATATGCATTATATATTCTTCTGCCCTGTTCTGAATAAATAATACATTTCCACCTTCTAAGCAGGTTATGTTAGATGCATAGTTAACGATCTGTATGTTATTAAGTGTACCAAATTTCAGTGGAAAGACTTGAAGCATGTCATAAAATTTGCTGATAATCTGACAGAGATAGCACAGTGTATGAACCCTGGGTTTTGGATGGATTAATTATACCTATGGTGCACACATTGAACAAGACCAATTGTGTGCACCAAACGCTGGTACAAAGTCTTATTTTTGTGTTGATCCTCATAAACTATATATATCTTCAATGATATGTTACAATCGGTTTTTATTCCACATTTCAACAGAAACTACCCGCTGCAACTGTACCTGAATCGATTTCCCAGGGTGGTTGAATTAGACTTGTGTCTGCTAATAATGCCAAAGTGATTGCAAGGTACTGCATTTCTCGCAGAAATGGAACCATTCAAATCAACAAGTTCTCTCTTGTCGTGGCAATGTATCCATATTAGAAAATTGGAGACACTATTCTACTCATACTCTACCAAGGCACAGGAGGGTTCTTCCTTTTCATTGATGAGATGTCGAGTCGCCGTGATCAATTTGCTTCCAGCGAATAGTTTTGGCTGTTGGATCTCAGCCTCTTAAAATGTGCTAGTTGTTACTATGTTAAGTATGTAGATATAGAATATATGGTTGTTGGCCCTCAGCCTCTTAAAATGTGATAGTTGGTACTATTTTAAGTATGTAGATATGGACCATATAGTTGTCAAAACTGTGTTACGAAGATCCTCCTTTTGTCGAATAGTGTAACCACTATATATATGTTACTCAAAATGTTGTTAGGCAAGTTCTTAAATTCTCATGGAAAGTATTAGTATCGTACACAGTTCATTGAGTTTAAGCATGTGCGCGGTAGAGCGATAGAGTAGAGGACGTCTATGTTTTCGATGTGGCGATCAACACCGATGTTCAGAAGGCATTTGCATATTAATTGTCCATATTGCAAATTTACACACGTGTTAACATAAGAGACGTATGTGTAACTTACTAATCACCGCACATGAGTACTTCGCAGACGCATCATGTACGATACTCCTAGCCACCGCAAGTAACTAGTTTGCATTTTATAAAGTTTTTTGTACACACAGAATCGCACACGAATTAACTATAGTAACTGTCTGTGTTATAATTTCTCAATGCAAACAGTTCATCCGAGTGGGCTACTTGCCGCGTGTCACACACATCTTGTTTACACAAATCGTTTGTGTTCTTTTGGATCATCGCAAATAGTTCATCTATGTAAACTATATGCCGCTTATCACACACATCTTGTTAAGTTGAACCGTTTCTGTTGTTTTTCCTAATCGAAAACAGTTCGTCCGAGTGAACCGTATGCCGTATATTACACACACCTTGATCTAGCTAACCATTTCTGTTGCATTCCTAATAGCAGACAGTTCATCTGAGCGAACATTATGCCGTATATTGCACACACCTTGATATGGCTGCTCGTTTATGTTGCTCTGTCTCATCGGAAACAGTTCATATGGATCAACCATCTCCCCTGCATCGCACACACAACTAAAATCTAAACAACGTTTGATGTGTCCACCATCGCAAACGTTTTGCATCTTTTTTGATGGTTTTTTTACATCACCATTTGCGATTAATGCATCGCACACAGTTTCGTCAAAGGGTCTCTGATTGTAGTGTCGCGTTAGTAGCATCCTGCAGTAGTGATTACACACAATCTAGCATGAGCATGGGATATTTCATATGCACTTTTCACATGACTATGTTACTTTTCGGATTTTTATCTTATGGAGAGTTATAGTTGGTGAACCTATTAACCTAGGCCCAGCTTTGATAATAAGAAAACACTTCCAAAAACTTTTACATGCGGTTTTATTTCTATTTATCATTATTCCAAAAGTACGAAAAAAATTACTATTATATTATCTTTTAATATCTTGTACTGCTTCCAAAGCTAGCAAGTTTGACACCCTTGTTAGTGTTGTCGGGGCACACATGAAGTTTATTTGTGTTACAGAGCTAATCATTAGTGTAAGAACCTTGTACCTCCATGGATTGCATTACTTTCTCATTGAGGAAAAGTCTTGTTGCTTGCTACAAACCCATGCACTTGGGGGGCAACTAGTTAATAAGCTAAAACCTAACAATCATCATTACTCTTGGAGGATGTGTGCCTCTTAGACAGTTAGAGTTCAACATGGCAATGGATACCCGCAACCCGCAAACCCGGCGGGTAAAAGCCCTATTAGGATAAGGGTTTGGGACAAATAAATACCCATGGGTTTATAAATGGGAAAAAATTGTACCCATCGGGTAAGCCGGGTATGGGTATGGGAATGCAATACCCATACCCGCGTACCCTCGTACCCGCATACCCATATACTACTTTCTTCTAACAAGTAGGACCGCTAACCTCGAACAAAATCCTCTCCCCTTTCCATGTGCATGATCTTGTTTAATTGCATTGATCTGTTTTTTGAACTCACGGTTTTGTTGATCTTATTATATAGTCTCCTTCTGTTGATTATTTCGAAGTAGGGGCTGCAGAAGTACTTTCAATAAAAGAAAATTAGAGAAAATTGTGTTTGTCTTGTAATTGAAAAAAATTAGATATGAATGTTTCTCTAAAAGATCATGTACAGGCTACTCATCCATGTATGTAACTGGACATTATTTAGTGCCATCTATTTGGTGCTTATTGCTATCCTTTCTGAAAATTAATAATATTCTTCTCATTCCAACGCACAACAAATCATCATCTATATGTGCTCAAATGCTAAAATATGGTGTGTATATATACTGAAATGTTGAAGTATACATGCTGAAATGTTATGTATATATATGCATAAATGTTGAAAAATACATGATGAAATATGAATTGGAGAAGGTGACCGAGATGGGTATTTTCACCCGCGGGTATTACCCACACCCAATCGGGTACGTGTATGGGAACAATTTGAAACCCGAGGTGCGGGTACGGGTACAAGTATGGCAGAAAATAATGAGACGGGTACGGTTTTGGGCGACCATTACGCGCACCCAAACCTGGCAGGTGCCATGTTGAGTTAGAGTGTCACTTGAGAGACTTTAAGGTGTGAAGGAATCAAGAAGTTCATACAATGCTCAGAGATTGCCTTCTTCGTGAAGATCTACTTTGAGCGAGGCTTACTTAATGGTTGCCATGGTAGGGAAGGCATGTTATATCTTTGGTGGTCAACCTAGCCAAGACCTTTGTGGTCCTAGGACTTGTGCCTCAACCTCCACCAAATAGTGTAGGTTTCGCTAATAGTATGAACCTCGGGAAATGTCTCAGTGTTTGTGCTTCCTTTTCCTTACTAGTTACTTATTTCTAGTTTCACTTCTCCTCTTTCGCTTGTAGACTTGCATGTTAGACAACTAGGAATAATTAGCTTAAAACTCACCAACGAAAAGGGTTAATTTTCATAACTATGTATTCACCATTCCCTCTAGACACCATCTTCGATCCTACATAAGGGCATCCATATCTTCTAGTTGGATCATAATAAGGGTATTATCAACATGTTGAAACCATGTCCCTCCCCAACCACACCCTCAAATTAGTGTATTATCAACGTGTTGAAACCATGTCCCTACCAACCACACCCTCAAGTTAGGTGTAACATCACCCCCTTGATTTTCCCAGATGCCTAGCAATTATGGAATTGTTGCTAATGCATTGACAACAAAGTTGAAGATGAGAATGTTGATCTCAAAATTGAAGAAGAGGTCATTAACCACAAATTTTAAAAGAAAGGCATTCTAATAAAATGGGGCCACCACAATGTTAATATTTCTAGCTTCCCGAGACTACATATGTGGAATATCTAACCCAAGGAAAAGTCATTCTTCAAAGTCACTCCAATAAAAAAGGATCAAATAACCAATCAGAATCCTTATCCAAATCCAGGTGCGCTTGATCTCGTGAATCACCTCATCGAGAGGATGGACTGCATCAAGAATAAACCATCCTAGGATACAATTAATTTCAGCTAAGTGGATAGCCTAACTAGTCACCGGGGATAATCAAGAAGCAAAATATTTAAATGTGAAATTTAAAAGAACGCGTTAATGGGACAACATATTATGCAAGTTAGAGTCTTGTTGGAGCCACATTGTTTGACCGAACCAACTGTTAAGCTATTCATCAATCTTATCTCTGTAAAGCCAAGTACACACCACTTCTAGATGTAATTTCGGGTTGTTTACAACAAAAACATAATTATATAAGCAAAGGTTTTTAAGTCGCGCTAGAAGGCATTATATAAATAGTGTTACAAGACTTTCTTTTGCCAAAGTTGATCATCAGGAAGGTCTAAAGCAACATTTATCTACTTGAGTTCGAGACAATTTTCTTGACCAATCTATAAACTCATCCTAAATCATACTACATATATTCTTGATAGAATACACAAATGAGACATATAAATTAACACGACATGCAAACCACCTCATTCACGCAATGCACTCGGGTGCCAAGATTTGGCATGACATATCTTCCACATAGTTGCTCGACAAAAAAGAGCTCACCTAAAATAGGTACCGACAAATCGAGAGACACTGGCACTCTCAAACTTTCACATGGCCCTTGAGGGTAGAACCATTCACGTTATCCGGCCCACATAAAGGCAAAATAATCAAACTTGTGGCAGACGACTCTTTCCAAAGGTAACCCAACATCTATTTAAGGTGTCGCCCTTCTTTTCCCCATCACCCTTCTGATATACATACTTCTTCGTAAATCGATGTGCCCCGAGGGCGGAACTACTAGGAGAGTAGTCAGGGCTCCAGCCCGCCGTATAGCCTACCTTATTCATCCATCATGGAATCTCAAGGTCATAAGGTCTTTAAAACATGGATCACAGGTACAACACTTATTATGCCATCTTTTTCTCATAGATCCCGTGTTTCCGTTTCTCATGGTAGAAGTCTGCATCTTCCAAGAGTACTACTTTGAGATAGTTAAACAGTCACTTCAACGTTTGGATCGTCTATGATAAATTACATGGTTTCTAGGCCGACGAATAGGCTACTTCTTTCGATAAACTAAATAAGGATGACATAATTCCTTCTATTTTCTCGAATATGCACGAGTGTGCATATCATATATTAAAGAAGGAAAGGCATAGAAAGCCTCGACCAGTCATTTACAAAGGTGTGAACCTTACACCAATAAGTACAACTCCACCTCACGCACGTTAACTAGGCTACTCCTCCCCACTCACCCACCTAGCTAAGCCTGCAAACACAGCCTCTACATTACCTTTGTAGAGCCCTGCCATCGACCAGCTCCTACCCTCTTTCTCAATTCTCTTTATAAGCCTCTACATTCCTCCTATTTCCTTGTGAGGAAAATTTGACATAAAGTAGGAGTATAAAGATATGCATACCGTTGTCTACGTACTAAGAAGGTCCATGAAGGATGTATTTATTGGAAATGAACAGCTTGTTGGGCTGAGAAATTGTTAGACCGCCCGATTAAAACCTATAGTAACGAAGATCTCAAACATGTCGCCCGATTAAAACCTGCAATAACTAAGAAGTGATAAAAAAACTCGGCAACTTGGAAATAAACTCACAAGCTAAGTAGCGATTTGAAGGAGATTGAAAGTGGGAAGAATATATTCTAGTTGGCCATCTTCGACAACGAGCGGGGAGACTTCAATAGGGATGCACATGCTTTAGAGAAATTTTCATCCTCCCATAGCGAGGGTTGACATGTTTGGTTTTCAGGGCCTCCGGATCCCGCTTGTATCCCTTTAAACATTACTGAGCAATAAAACTCTTTTATTCTCTAAAAAAAGGCAATTATACTGGTAAATCTGATGATGTACCACTAGTTAACTAGAGCAAATTAAACTATAAAAAAGTTGAAGTAAAAGTCTGAAACCGATGAAGATCCATGTTCCTTCACGCATACCTTAGCTTTTTAGCTGTTAAAGTAAAACAGAAAGCATTACATTGTGCCAAAACACATTTGTTCTTTTATACTCCCTCCGTTCGGAATTACTTGCCGCAGAAATGGATGTATCTAGACGCATTTTAGTTCTAGATATATCCATTTCCGAGACAAGTAATTCCGAACGGAGGGAGTAGGTAGCTGTTAAAGTAAAACAAAAAAGCATTACATTGTGCCAAAACACATTTGTTCTTTTATAACACCGTCCGTCCCTTGTCCAACACATGCATGTATCCTACGATCATCCCATCCCTTTCCTCCTGTCAGGAGCAAAATTAGGCACTTTTGCTTGTCCAAGCCCATAAGCAAGCCTGAAACTTAACCGAATATGTTCCAGGCTTCTGTTTTCCAAGGCACAAAAAATGCATTTTCTAGGAAGTGACCCGCAGCTGCTTTTGATAGCACGACACTGTTCTTTGGTAGTGTCCATCCGATCATTTTAGAACCACTGGAGCCTTACCAAGTTTCAATGAGTGGATGGGAAGAAGAGTGTTGTAATGAGCGGTGCGGAGGCAAGGTTATATGTGTGCAAGCAAGCAAGACAGTTGCGAACACCGACGCATATCCAACTGTATAGGCCGAACAAAGACGAAATCCCACGGATTTTAGTAATTCAGTGGGCGCACCAAAGTTACCTCGCCAACAACTTCAGTGTCTACTCTTTTTTTTTCTTTTTTTTTTGCGAATAAACTTCAGTTTCTACTTGATTTCCTCCTTTTCCACTCAGAAAAAGAAACTTGATTTTCCTTTTCAGGGTTGGTGAGGCTGTTTCTCCCTTCTTCTTTTTCTCTGCTCCTCGCTCCCTCGTTTAGCTTTCTCGTCAGTAGAAACAAATTTAAAAAATGTTTTCTTTTTTTTCCAGGACGAGTGTATGGATGAAGAAAGATAAAAGATATTTTTATGATATACTCCCTCCGGTCCTTTTTACTCTGCATATTAGGTTTGTTTAAAGTCAATCTCATCCAACTTTGACCAAGTTTATATAAAAAATTATTGATATTTACATAACAACATCAATATCATTAGATTCATCTCGGAATATATTTTCATATTATATTTATTAGATATTATAGATGCTAATAATTTCTAATATAAATTTGGTCAAACTTAGTTAAGTTTGACATTCGGCAAATTCAATGTGCAGAGTAAAAAGGACTGGAGGGAGTACTAGATATGTATTTGTAGCTGTTTCCGGATCCTAGGATTTCTCTCTTAATCTTCCCTGTATTTAGTAACCGTGCTGTTCTCTTCTCCTCGACCTCATAGTAGGGGTGTAATTAAGCATTAATATTCTCTTAGGAAAGTTATAAGTAGAATATTAGCAAAAACTTTGGCAGATCCAGCGTATCAGTCACCAACCAACCCACTAGGCAGTAGCAGTGCGGCAGAGAGGAGGAGGCCGCTCGATGGATAGGGGTCCTCGCCCACCTAAACCCGCCTACCTCGCCACCCCTGCGCTATTTAAGCTGCCACTCCGCTCCCGTTTCCCTCCAAGAAGAGCTCACCACCATCTCCTCCGGCTCTTCTTCGGCTCTCCTGCTCCTCCTCCTCCGCGCAGTTCGCCGGCCACCAGCACCACCCACCGAGAGAATGGCAGGCAACGGAGCCATCGTCGAGAAGGACCCGCTCAACTGGGGCGCGGCGGCGGCCGAGCTCACCGGCAGCCACCTCGACGAGGTGAAGCGGATGGTGGCGCAGTTCCGCGAGCCCGTGGTGAAGATCGAGGGCGCCAGCCTCCGCGTCGGCCAGGTGGCGGCCGTGGCCCAGGCCAAGGACGCGTCGGGCGTCTCCGTGGAGCTCGACGAGGAGGCGCGGCCCCGCGTCAAGGCCAGCAGCGAGTGGATCCTCAGCTGCCTCGCCGGCGGCGGCGACATCTACGGCGTCACCACCGGCTTCGGCGGCACCTCCCACCGCCGCACCAAGGACGGGCCCGCCCTCCAGGTGGAGCTCCTCAGGTAGTAACCAATTCACCCCCAAATCCTTTGTTTTCCGCAGCTGATCGGCGTCCAGATCATGCATGTTTACTCACTCCATGCGTTGGGCCCATCCGTCAGTCAAATAACTAGTATGAAAAATTTCGGTGTTTTAAGCAAAGCAAACAAAAAAGTGCTAGCTTTTGCCTAGCTGTAGCCTCCTGGGATTCATGTGCCGTGGCATGCGCAGCCATGGAAAGGAGCCTGGCAAAAATGGAAACAAAATACCACAGTAAATACATCCTCACGTAGTCCGTCTCATGGTAGTGGCCAGACCCGTTACCTCATGCAGGTGTGTACATCAGCACGTCCTGATGAGAAACGGAAAATAGACAGATCATAGGCATTTAAAGTCGAGGCTTTAAACTGCGTGCCATGCCGTGCTTGCTGCATAGTACATCGACGGTGACAAGTTGATGGAAGCAAGCAGGACGCAGAGACGCACGCAGTATAGTAGTGAAAAAGAAATAAAGAAACTAAACAAGAGGCAGATCTAATTAAGCGGATGTGGACCGTGCCGGGGCTTCGTCGGTCAGTTGGTTCGCGTCGCGTCGCGTTCCTGCCCCGCGAGAGGCCGGCCGGGAACATGCACAAGCACATGCGTCCCCGATAAACTAGTCACGCGTAGGACACCTGCGCCTGTGCCGGCCGGGTGAATTGGCATGCTCAGCCAAAATGTGCCAAGGAAAAGGTATAAACTGGACAGTGAAGTTGCCTAGATGAACATGCTTATAGGCTGTGTAACCCATCAAGAAGTTTTCTGTGTCAAAAAAAAAGTTTTCTGTGTCGCAAAGAAAAGGTATGAACTCTTTAGATATACAACTTTCAGAAAATATCTTTAGATACTCATTGTATGCAGTGTAGATCTAGTCCTCTGCCAGTTAGCAGGGAGCCAAGTCATCCATCATATCCAAACACACACAAAAAAAATTGTTTACTACTTCTACGTTGTTTGAGCATCATGGTCTGGCTTTCAGCAATAACAGAGGGCATGATCCAGCGACTAACTCTACCGCCACGTACATCTCCGTCCTTCTGTTATCTGTTACTTCACCTGCAACTAACGAACCATGTGCACGTCGCTGTCTTCCGTACAGGCATCTGAACGCCGGAATCTTTGGCCCCGGCGCCGATGGCCACTCGCTGCCGGCGGAGGTGTCCCGTGCGGCCATGCTCGTGCGCATCAACACCCTCCTCCAGGGCTACTCCGGCATCCGCTTCGAGATCCTCGAGGCCATCACCAAGCTCATCAACACCGGCGTCAGCCCCTGCCTACCGCTCCGGGGCACCATCACCGCCTCCGGCGACCTTGTGCCGCTGTCCTACATCGCCGGTCTCATCACCGGACGCCCCAACGCGCAGGCCACCACTGTTGACGGGAAGAATGTGGACGCCGCCGAGGCATTCAAGGCCGCTGGCATCGAGGGCGGCTTCTTCAAGCTCAACCCCAAGGAGGGTCTCGCCATTGTCAACGGCACGTCCGTGGGCTCTGCGCTTGCGGCCACGGTGCTGTTCGACTGCAACGTCCTTGCTGTTCTCTCCGAGGTCCTGTCCGCCGTCTTCTGCGAGGTGATGAACGGCAAGCCCGAGTTCACCGACCACCTCACCCACAAGCTCAAGCACCACCCCGGCTCCATCGAGGCCGCGGCCATCATGGAGCACATCCTGGCCGGCAGCGCCTTCATGGGCCACGCCAAGAAGGTCAACGAGATTGACACGCAGCTCAAGCCCAAGCAAGACAGGTACGCGCTCCGCACGTCGCCCCAGTGGCTCGGCCCCCAGATCGAGGTCATCCGGTCTGCCACCAAGTCCATCGAGCGCGAGGTCAACTCCGTCAACGACAACCCCGTCATCGACGTCCACCGTGGCAAGGCGCTCCATGGCGGCAACTTCCAGGGCACACCCATCGGTGTGTCCATGGACAACACCCGTCTCGCCATCGCCAACATTGGCAAGCTCATGTTCGCGCAGTTCTCGGAGCTCGTCAACGAGTTCTACAACAACGGGCTGACCTCCAACCTGGCAGGCAGCCGCAACCCGAGCCTGGACTACGGCTTCAAGGGCACCGAAATCGCCATGGCTTCCTACTGCTCTGAGCTCCAGTACCTTGCCAACCCGGTGACCAATCATGTCCAGAGTGCCGAGCAGCACAACCAGGACGTGAACTCTCTGGGCCTTGTGTCGGCCAGGAAGACCGCCGAGGCTGTGGACATCCTCAAGCTCATGTCCTCCACATACATGGTGGCGCTGTGCCAGGCCATCGACCTCCGCCACCTGGAGGAGAACATCAAGACCTCCGTGAAGAACTGCGTGACGCAGGTGTCGAAGAAGGTGCTGACCATGAACCCCACCGGCGACCTCTCCAGCGCGCGCTTCAGCGAGAAGAGCCTCATCACCGCCATCGACCGCGAGGCCGTGTTCAGCTACGCCGACGACGCCTGCAGCGCCAACTACCCACTGATGCAGAAGCTGCGCGCCGTGCTCGTGGACCACGCGCTCACCGCCGGCCCCGGCGAAGCCGAGAGCGAGGCCACGGTGTTCTCCAAGATCAACAAGTTCGAGGAGGAGCTGCGGTCGGCCCTGCCGCGGGAGATCGAGGCCGCCCGCGTGGCCTTCGAGAACGGCACCGCGCCCATCCCCAACCTGATCAAGGAGAGCAGGTCGTTCCCGCTGTACCGCTTCGTCCGCGAGGAGCTCGGCTGCGTGTACCTCACCGGCGAGAAGCTGCTGTCCCCCGGCGAGGAGTGCACCAAGGTCTTCCTGGGCATCAGCCAGAACAAGCTCATCGACCCCATGCTGGAGTGCCTCAAGGAGTGGAACGGCGAGCCCCTGCCCATCAACGTCTGAAGCATCGTCCGCGCCACCGTGGAGGAGAGGAGGAGGAGGAGGCTTCCAGAGTACATCCAAAAATAAGACGCTTAATTCGTTCGTGCATGTTCTTCTTCAGTTCCTATCGCCTTTTGCCTTTGGTTGTTCGTGCGTTGGTGTTGATCGACGTGTGGCGTTGTTGTTGATTGTGTAGCTGCTCTGCCGCAGCTTTACCTAAAGATATTGTCGTTGTATTTTGGGGTGAATCATGCTAATACTATGTGGCTTCTTTTTTGCTTGTATTATTATTACTGTCCTAGTAAAAATGTTTTGCTCCTATATAATACTCCCTCAGTTGCCAAATATAAGTCTTTTTAGATATTTCAACAAAAGACTATATATGGAATAAAATGAGTGAATCTACACTTTAAAATATGTCTATGTGCATTCGTATGTTGTAGTCTATTTAAAACCTCTAAAAAGACTTATATTTAGAAACGGAAGGAGTACAATATACCTGTATTTGCTCTGGGTGAATCTTTGGTGCTTATGATTGCAGAAATCTAGCTTTTCAGATTGCCTTTCTCCACACTGTTGGCTGCGAATCAAGTTTGTCACCTCACACTTGAGCCATCAGATGACTTCCATTTCACCCATTCTTAGCTAGTGAAGCTTCTAAACCAGTTAAGAGCACTTAACAGTACTAGCTTCCCTTCGATTGGTTCAAAAGAAGCCACTTGGCAGACTGATCCATCCATATTATGTAGCTGCAAGATTTGTCCTCTAGGTGTCAGTGTGAGCGCCTGACTTGCTCTTTTTATTTTTATTTTATTTATTGAGATCGCCCGTGACTTGCTAGCCGGTTTTAAATTTCAAGATATTTCAGTCATAACCAAAATCACTGAATTTTTCAGTTTTCACTCCGGCCAAAGGACCGAAGCTTTCCACTTGAATTTGGTTCAGATTCCACCTTGTATTTTGAAATTTCAAATAATAGTTTAAGATTATTTGAACACTAATTTGTGTGTACGACCGTAATCGCTGAAATATTCTGACCAAAAGGCAATTGCTTGAGTATCTACCAAGGTACCGATAGAAATGAAATTTATGAAGTTTCGATTAAATGAAAGTGAAAACCATGCTCGCTATAGTATAGTTAAGTATGGCAAAAGGCCATTTGCTCAAGTTGCATTGATGATAATGATGATTGCTGCTATGGGCGCGCCGTCCCCGACTCGTGCCGGCGCTGCTACGTCATCCTTGGCTCCTGCAGAAGCCCCGCCACCCTCAGCTGCGACTGCTGAAGCGTCGTCCACGTCTCCTGCTGGCTCCATCACATCGTCCTCGACTCCTGTGAAAGCGGCGCCGTCCTCAAATCCTGTCGGCATTTCGTCGGAACTGGGCACGGAGCCACCTGTTTCGTGGAGCTCTCTTATCGGCGACGAAGAAGGTGAAGATGACGACGAGCTGGCCCCTCCGCTTCCGGCTACTCGGGCGGACATGACGTGTGATGCAGATTCATGTGGAGGTTGGCAAGAGGTGTTGCCGCAGCGCAACATGCAGTGCCAGGACTCACTGGCCCCTGCATTGGCTCCCCGTCCTGTCCCCGCTTGGCTTCATGGTAGATGTTGCAGATGCCTCCTTCCTGGTCACCGTGCAATGGTTTGTCGAGATCCTTTTAGGTGTTCTCGGTGCCTTGAGAATGGTCATCGAGCTCGTGAGTGCCGCAATGTCTGGCGTCCCCTCAGCTTCTTGGGGAGCCCTACTGTGTCGTTGTTGCCTCGCGTTCCCGTTGGGCACCAACAAGTTTCAGCTCCTCACAAGGTCCAGAAAGAAGCCTCACCCCTCTCGAAGACATTTTGTCGTGATTCTTGGGCATCGATCGTTGCTACTTCTACTGGCTCAGTGGCCTCGGCGGATATCCTGGTGCGGCCTACCTTGGGGAGCCAGGCCGAGCTGCTGCGTTCTGAGCTGCTTGGTATGGCTTTCTTTCGGTTCGAGGAGACGGTTCAACCTCTGCGTGATGTCGTTGACTACATACAAGGTTGGATGTTGCGGATGGAGAGCTTCATGGAGCGTGCTGAGGCTGCACTACGCGAGCTCTCCCTGGCGCTGATAGTATTGCAGAATGCTCATGTGTTGCGCCCTTTGGTTGTGCCTGGTGACAGCTTCGAGATCGAGAGGGGAGCTGAGCTTCATGGTTGCTTCTCCCCTCGTGCTAGAGCCAGGTCATCGTCGTCAGCCTCTGAGGGATTAGACAATGATGTGGTTGTTACTCCGGTGCTACAGATCATGCCTGAGCTTCGGGAACTGTGTGGGGGCCGGTTCTGCCTTTGTCCGTCAAACACCTGAAGGTAGACCTGCCTGAGATCTCGATTGTGGCTTTACCGCCAGCATCATCCCTGGAGTCTAGCAAGATAATGGATGCCGAGGAGTGTGTTGATTTCGACGTTGCAATCTCTCGCTCGCCCAAGTCCATTGGGTGTCAGGCACCGTCTAGCCTACCTCTCGGTGTCATGGAGCACAAAGTTTTAGATGTTGCTGCCCTTCCCTCATCTGCGACCATCGATCAAGTGATGCCTGTGAGTGGCATGACCATTGAGCCAAGTGCGTGGGCACCTACTCCAAATTCAATGATCTCTTCGCGAAAGAACTTTGTGACTTGCTTGCTGGTGTGGAGGTTGCTAGACCTGGTTTGGGCAGGTCAATTGCTTGCCTCCTGACGGGGACGCCAATAAAAGGCAAACAAAAGAAGGTAGGCAAAGGCAAGAGTGGCGCCATAGGCAAGGCGTCTCTTGCTGCTTGATGAATGATCTTCGGTCTCTCGGCCCATCCTCTTGGATTGGGTTGTCGTTGTGTGTTGGGAGGTGTCTGACGTCTTGTGTCAAGGAGTTCTTGTCGGGGGTCATTTGGCGTAGGAGCAGTGTCAGGGTTTGTGGATTTTGTGTTTTCCAAGAGTCTAGTGGTTGCCGCCTGTGCGGTTGTGAGTTTTTTGCCACATGAGTAGTTGGTCATTGCTTCGTTTGTATTGGTTTTCGTCCGGTTTTTCATTAATTAACTGGATAGTTCTTTTTTTCTTAATTAATTGATGAGGTAAAATTTTTGACTCCGTTTCGAAAGAAAGATAATGATGATTGCTAGTAGTGGGCAAGCACAAATGCGCAAATGGATTGCGAAGCCAATCGCCCATGGGCTCGCCACTCCTACCTACCACACGCGACAACAGCATGACGAGAAAGAATTGCCGTTGGGTAGCTGCCGTGCTGGTAGTTTGAAAAATGCCCAGTTCGCTTTCAAGCTTGGCTCTCCCTCTCGCGTTGAAATCAAAGGCAGCCACTTGGCTCGGCATCATCTGCTTCCCTTATCCGGTCACCGCTGCTACGTTGGTCCTCAAGTGCGGTGACACAAATATATGGAACAAAACTGCCTCTGGATCAACCCTCTATTAATGTACGTCTTCTTCGCTCCTCTGGATCAGTAGAGCAGGGCAGCTCCCTCATATGCAGATTTAATTTTACTCCCATCTCCTTCAAACTCACTTCAGTCTATGGGCCTACGAGAAGTAATCTGAAAGACTCTTTCTTCCAAGAGCTTGTGAGCCTCAAGCCTGCACAGGGCACTAGATGGCTAGTGACGGAAAGCTTCAACCAAGTTTATCGTGCCCGGGACAAAAACCGTGCAAATGTGGACCGCTCTCGCTTGGTGCGCTTTCGAAATGCCCTTAACTCCTGTGAGCTGAAAGAAATCCATCTACAAAATCGAAAGTTCACTTGGAGCAACGAACAGACTAATCCGACTTTGAGCAAATTAGACTCTTTTTTCTGCAATGAGGAATGGGACCTAGATTTCGGCACACACATTCTCCATGCCCTGTCGTCCTCGCTCTCGGACCATTGCCCGCTCGTGTTGGCTAGCGACAAGGGGCCAAAACGGCCAAAATCTTTCCGTTTTGAAAACTTCTGGACTAAAATGCCTAACTTCAAGAAGATCGTCCAGGATGCCTGGAATGAGGAAACCACCCACTCTGAGCCCTATCAAGTGCTTTTCCACAAGCTCAAGAGAACAAGTCAGTGTCTTCGCAAGTGGAGCAGGTCCATTTTCTCGAACCACAAAATCCATCTCCACATGGCCCTTGAGATCATCCTCCGTCTCGACATCGCGCAAGAACAAAGGACACTATCAACAGGTGAACGAATCCTGAGAAAGAATCTTAAGAGAAAGGTTGTGGCCTTGGCGGTTCTTGAGCGGGCAAGGAAAAGGCAAAGCTCGAGAATTAAGTTACTCAAAGAAGGGCATGCAAACACTCGTTTTTTTCACCTTCGTATCAATCATCGACGAAGAAAGAACTTCATCCACCGTCTTAAGCACAATAATGGCTGGGTTACGAGCCATGATCACAAGAAAGAAATTATTCAGAGCCACTTTAGGAAAGCCATTGGGAAAGCCCCCCCGCGCTCCAAGGACTTTAACTGGGCCTGCATCCCGTCGTCTTCCTGCGACCTCTCGGACCTTGAGACACCATTCACCGAAGAGGAGGTCCGTTTGGCGATCCAAGAGCTCCCAGGAGACAAAGCTCCGGGCCCGGACGGATTCACTGGAGTTTTTTTCAAAGTATGTTGGGACATCATTAAGACGGAGATTATGCTTGTGATCAATAATTTCTCCAATCTGCATGTGAACAACCTCCATTGGCTCAACTCAGCCAACATTGCCCTCATCCCAAAAAAAGATGGGGCTGAAGACATGTCCGATTTTCGGCCTATCAGTCTCATTCACGCGGTTGCAAAGATCATAGCTAAGATGATGGCTACTCGGCTAGCCCCTCACATGTCCGCGCTCGTCTCCAACACACAAAGTGCCTTCATTAGGAAAAAGAAGTATCCACGACAACTTCATGTATGTCCGCAGCTTGGCCCGCAGACTCCACCGTACCAAATCCCCTACTTTGCTTCTCAAGCTAGACATCAAGAAAGCCTTCGACTCGGTTAGGTGGGATTACCTTATGGACTTGCTGCGCCACCATCACTTCCCAAGCCGGTTCTGTGATTGGATATCTGCTCTCCTTTCCACGGCCTCCTCCAGAGTTCTACTCAATGGTGTTGCTGGCGACCCAATCACGCATGGATGTGGGCTTCGGCAGGGGGGTCCTCTCTCCCCTCTGCTCTTTGTCCTTGCCATTGATCCCCTGCACCATATCCTAGCCAAGGCTACCGCGCAAGGCAACCTCCATCCACTCCGTGGCAACCCCATCCGGGCCTCCTTATACGCTGACGATGCGTCCATCTTTGTGGCTCCTTTTTAAGGAAGATATACAATTCCTCGCTTCAACGCTTTCTGCCTTTGGTGAAGTCATTGGATTAGTCACCAATTGCAACAAGAGCTTAGTTGCGCCCATCCGTTGTGCCGACTTGGACCTTGATGACATCCTTCAGGCTTTCCCGGCGGTCCGGACATCTTTCCCCTTGCGGTACCTTGGCCTTCCCCTGTCGGTCACTAGACTCAAGCGCATACACTTTCAGTATCTTGAGGACAAGATTGCGGGCAAGCTGCCGCCTTGGTCGACTATGCATGTTGTGACCCCTGGACTCATTGTTTTGGTCAAAGCTGTCCTCACAGCCATTGCGATCTACCATCTCACGCCGATGGAGCTCCCTGCTGAGGTGTGGAAAAAGATTGACAGCCTGCGACGTGCTTATCTTTGGGCTGGCTGTGACAAGGTGTCTGGTGGAAAGTGTAAGGTTAATTGGGAGCATGTTTGCAAGCCGAAGATCTTCGGTGGCCTGGGTGTGCTCAATCTTGAGAAATTTGCGACCGCCCTTCGTCTTCGTTGGCTTTGGTTCGAATGGGCTGACCCTCCCAAAACTTGGATGGGGATGGAAACGCCCTGTACTGATACGGACAGAGATCTTTTTTCAGCATCCACAATTGTGACCGTTGGTGATGGCAAAAAAGCAAAATTATGGGAGTCATCTTGGCTCAATGGCCTCCGACCTAAAGATATCGCTCCTAAAATCTTCCAAATATCCAAAAAGAAGGCATGTTTGGTTTGTAAGGCTCTTGACAACAATTTCTGGGTCCGGCAAATTGACATTTCACAGGGGCTCACTTTGGCACATATCCAGGAGTTTGCGGTCTTATGGGAATTGGTTACTGAAGTTGCTCTCAATCCGGATAGGAAGGACACCATTTCCTGGAAATTCACTTCCAGTGGTGAATATTCGACGGCTACAGCGTACATGGCACAATTCGAGGGCCTAGTTCTCAGCCCAACTGCTCTCACAATCTGGAAGAGTTGGGCTCCCCCAAAATGCAAGGTCTTCACTTGGCTTATCATCCAAAACCGTGTGTGGATGGCGGATCGATTACAACGGCTAGGATGGCCAAACTGTGGACTTTGTCCCCTATGCAAACAAGTCCAAGAGTCCGCCTCCCATCTCCTCTTCCAGTGTAGGTTCACTACCCGTGTCTGGCATGCGGTGGTCGCCTGGCTCGGCATGCAGGACCACTCGCCACTGATTTGGCGCCATGAAGACACGGTTCAAGATTGGTGGCTCAAGACGATAAACTCTGGAGGGCACATCAAGAAAGCCGCTGCCTCTGTTCTGATGCTTGTCATGTGGAAAATGTGGAAGGAGCGGAACGCAAGAGTCTTTCGCAACACGGCTTCACCGACCACCATTATTGTTGCCAAGATCAAAGAGGAGGCCCATCTTTGGGCGTTGGTGGGAGCCAACCACCTGAGTGAGCTTATGTCGCCAGAGTAATCTTTTTTTATTGCCGCTCTGCGGCTCTTGTTTAAACCTTCTCCTTAATTAATAAAAGTGGCAAGTCTTTTGCCTTGTTTCAAAAAAAAAATGGCTGTGTGCATCACCTGATGCAGATCTATTTCAGTTCACCTAATCTGTGTTAGAGTTTCAGTGACATAATAGTAGTTGGTCGTGCACTCATGTTCTCATCCGCTAACTGTTAGTACTCCCTCCGTAAACTAATATAAGAGCGTTTAGAATACTAAAATAGTGATCTAAACGCTCTTATATTAGTTTACAGAGGGAGTAGCATATTGGACCGATCAAAAACTTTTCTTCTCAAATTATAATGTGATGGCAACTCAACACATCTCGACAACTTTGCTGTTTACCTACCACGGTTCCTACCCGGCACCAAACAAGGTATCCAATGGGCAAAACAGGGGAACAAAAGAAAACAGCACAGTACAAAGGCATGTGAATAGATCATGTTTTTCGATTAGACATTATCGTAAAATGATTTTCTAATAATTAATTAATGTTCCAGCTTATTGTGATTGAACCACTCTGACCAACCTTAGGTTGTTCATTCAGCGAGAATAAGTGAGATGCCAGTGCTGGGTCCCAAGAAATGCTGAAAACAACACAATTTTACAATATGCAATCTACCAACCACAGCTTGCTTGCAGACAATAACAAGAGCTACTAATCAGTGAATAAACTCAAACAAGCTATCGACGACATACTGCCTGAGGTTGCCCCAATGGTATGATCTGTTCTCCTGACCGAGTTTTGAGGCAGAGGGTTCCAGCTAAGCTTCAATGACGTAATGATAACTTTATTAATAAACATATTTGAAGACTTTCACCAGTAACATTATAATGCTTATAAGGATTTGTTCTAAGGAACTTATATGCAACAGGGAGGTGAGGTGATTAACCTGTCAAAGTCTTGGTCAGTGGATGAGTGGGCTACTTATTGATGGAAGGTGGATACAAGTCACACACTCGAAGACAGCTAATGGTACATGTGGAGCATTATTATTTCCAAAACCATGTAGAGCATTATCTAGAGGCCCCTTGTTTTGAATCATTGAACTGAAAAAACAAGTGTAAGACTGAAGATATGAATGTCATGTTAATCTATTCATTGGATACCTACGACCAAGTAAGAACGGTCGCTTCGTTCAGAAAGAAATTAAGGATAAACTGTCTCTGCAATAATGGGTCTCCGGACGATCCAATTAAGATGCTAGAACATGTAGAGGCTCTATTTCGTATGGGTTCAAATGACACATAAATTGACAAAATAATATTTCATATTCCAAATCTGCATCTCAGTGGCATACCACTGTTAGATGTGTATAGTTCATTGTGTACATCCCCATTGTATAAGGGGCTTTTCTGCACTTTGTCACACCTGTATATGTACTGGCCTTTGGCCCTCAGTAAAGGTTAAGTAGCTGTTTATCCAACATGGTATCAGATGTTAGGTTTCCCTCTCTCCCGCACGCTGCAACTCCATGCTAGCTTCTTCTTCGATCCACCCACTGTCAGGTGCGGCTCTCCTCGCCGTGGATCCGGCCGCCCCGGCTCTCCTCTCCGCGGATCCAGCCGCCCCGGCTCTTCTCGCCGTGGATCCGGCCGCCCCGACCCTTCCTTGCTGCAGCTCCGGCCGCCTGGCCTGCTCCGCTGCCCGGCTCGGCCCAGTTGCGGCCGCCGTCGGTCTTCTGCGACTCGGCTTCGCGCGGGGTCGGACCCTCGCTTCGCTGCTCGCACACGCCGCCCCATCTGCCGGCCCGCCTGCCCTTCTTTGCTGCTGCTCTGCTTCGGCTGCTGAGGCTGCTACTTTTCTCGCCCCCGCGCGTGAGCTGCTTCGCCCGGCTCCTCTAATCCGCCTGCACTCGTCCGGCCCCGTGCCTGCTGCGTGCCGCCGCGGGTCCTTGCCCGCTTGCCTGTTGCGTGCCGCTCGTGTCACGCCCAATATACGACCCTATCCAAAAGGAACTCGAAGGTCCCACCAAGGATAGACCCGCATATTGAAACGTTTTTGCAAGGTGGATATCATTACATCAATATTACATAATAGATGGGGATACATACATAAGGCATACAATGCCACACGAATACATCATCACAATACATAAGAGCATCATCCGACTACGGACGAAACACAAACAGAAACTCAAACGACATCCACCCTGCTAGCCCAGGCTGCCGACCTGGAACCTATCCCCTGATCGAAGAAGCAGAAGAAGAACTCAACGCAAGCAAGCATCGCTCTCGCGTCATGATCATCGCATAACCTGTACCTGCAACTGTTGTTGTAGTAATCTGTGAGACACGAGGACTCAGCAATCCCATTACCATGGGTATCAAGACTAGCAAAGTTTAAAGGGAAAGAAGGGGTAAAGTGGTGAGGCTGCAGCAGCGACTAAGCATATATGATGGCTAATATACGCAAATAAGAGCGAGAAGAGAGCAAGCGGAACGGTCGTCAACTAGTAATGATCAAGAAGTGATCCTGAACTCCTACTTACGTCAAACATAACCCAGAAACTGTGTTCACTTCCCGGACTCCGCCGAAAAAAGAGCATCACGGCTACACACACGGTTGATGCGTTTTAATTCGGATCTGGTGTCAAGTTATCTACAACCGGACATTAACAAATTCCCATCTGCCTATAACCGCAGGCACGGCTTTCGAAAGATTATACCCTGCAGGGGTGTCCCAACTTAGCCCATGATAAGCTCTCGCGATCAACGAAGGATATACCTTCTCCCAGGAAGACCCAATCAGACTCGGAATCCCGGTTTACAAGACATTTCGACAATGGTAAAACAAGACCAGCAAAGCCTCCCGCTGTGCCGACAAATCCCGATAGGAGCTGCACATATCTCGTTCTCAGGGCACACCGGATGAGCCAGACGTCGGATTGGCATAGACCTTGGTTGCCCAGGGGGCGCCGGACATCGCTCGTTTTGGACCAACACTTAGACAAGCATTGGCCCGGGGGGGCTAAAATAAAGATGACCCTCGAGAGCACGACTCCCAAGGGAAAAAGGGCTAGGTGAGGCAAATGGTAAAACCAATGTTGGGCCTTGCTGGAGGAGTTTTATTCAAAGCAAACTGTCAAGGGGGTCCCATAAATCACCCAACCGCGTAAGGAACGCAAAATCCGGGAACATAACACCGGTATGACGGAAACTAGGGCGTCAAGAGTGGAACAAAACACCAGGCATAAGGCCGAGTCTTCCACCCTTTACCAAGTATATAGATGCATTAATAATATAAGAGATATTGTGATATCCCAACAAATCCTGTCCACCATGGAGCAATCTTCAACTTCACCTGCAACTAGCAACGCTATAAGAGGGCTGAGCAAAGCGTAACATAGCCAAACAATGGTTTGCATAGGAAAGGTGTCAAAGGTTAGAGGTTCATGGCAATATGGGAGGCTTGATGAGCCAAAGATAGGTAACGCAGCATAGCGATAGAACGAAGCAACTAGCATAGCAATGATAGTAGTGAGATCCAGGGTAGCGGTCATCTTGCCTGAAATCCCGCAAGGAAGAAGAACGAGTCCATGAAGAAGATGAAGCCACGAAGACGAACCAAGCGTAGACGAACGAATCCTCACGATCGCAACGAAACGAGAACTATCGAGAAGAAGCACACAACATAGGTGAACACACCACACATGAACAAGGCATGATGCACAACAAGCATGATGCATGACAAGGCTACATGAAGCTACTCATGGCAAGAGATGATGCAAACAAGAGCAACACATCAAAGCAAGTTTAAATGAGGCCGGGAACAACATATAAGAATTCCGGTAAGTCCTCATATGCTTTCGAAGTTGGTCCAGATCTGAATAAACCTTATGTTCAAGTTGTTAAACAGCAAGTTAAGATGCACAAAGATGATCTACATGAGATTCTAGTCAAGTTACATATAAAGTTCATTAGATTTGGAGCTACGACCTAGAAGATATGAGCAAAACAAGTTAAACATGGCATTGATGCAAAATGCACCCAAACATCAAGAAAACACCTCAAAACAAGTATGCAACGTGATAATATGAAACTACATGCAATTCTAAGCAAGTTTCATATAGAGCACACTCAAAACGGAGCAACGGTTCAACACACACACACTATACAAGTTATAGCAACAATCTGTCCAAAACAACAACTAGGCATATTGCAAGCATCAAAACAATATGCTAAAGGACCTCAACAAGAAAACAAAAGGCATGGGCATGATGTACAGGTAAAGCGTAACAAAACATGAACACTGAGCTATCTCCAGAAATCACTAGAACATGCTCAAACACACATGGCAAGATTGCAAATGATAATAGTTCAGACTTTGCAGAAAATAACATCAGGTTGCAATGTTTAGAGCTATCAAACAACATGTTACAGGAACTTATTATGGCAAACAAAGGTATGGCATGAATCTACTAATTGCATAGAACAAAAGTCCCTTACTGACCATGAGCCAAAAAGGATCAGAAGATATGATGGCACCCATGTAAACATAGCAAGTTATAATACAGATTCATACATGGCAGGAACAACAATAAGTAGGCATGTTGGTGAGCTTGTACCACTCACCACAGAGCATTACATAGCATGGCAAGGCACCCAACAGTAAGAAGACATATTTATGAAGCTAAGCATGGAAAGAGAAAGCTCATAGAGTGCATGGATCACTAGCAGAACGCATGGCAACAACTGAACTTAATGTTAACAGGATGACAACAACATTATTAAGCAACTTTGGAGCAAGTTTACAATAAGCTACAGCAGGCTATAAATGCAACCAGGGGCATGAATGGATAGAGCATGACATGTAGAATAAAACACCCTTAGTGAACATCTCCCGATTATGCATAGAATGATTTGTAGCAGCAGGTTTACATAGCATCACGAAATAACAGATTCAGCCTAGCAAAACAGTAACAGCAAGTGCACTAGTTAACAAGCTCGATTCACTCACCACAAGTCATTGCATGACAAGATAAGCATAACATCATTAAGAAGACATGTTTATGAAACAAACCAAGGCAAGAACAAGTTCATAGCATGCAAGGATTAACTACAACAACCTTGGCAAAATTGAATAACATGTAAACAATCTGCCAGGAAACATTTTGTAGCAAAAGTAGAGCACGAAAATAACATTCTAGACTACTCCATAATTGCAACCAGGGGCATGAATTGATAGAGAACAACCATATGTTCAAAACATCCTTACTGAAGTATCTAAAAATATGCATGGATCTCTCTGTAGCAACATGTTTACATGGCATCAAAATAATAGCAGAACAGAGACTAAAAATAGCAACATCACGAAGCCTAGTTTGCATGCTTGTGCTAGTCACCACATTGATCAGAAAAATACATGGTAAGCACCTCTGTAAAGAAGACATGGAATAGTTCAAAACACATGTAGACATCAACCTCATAGGATGCACACATCAATCATGGCAAAAATGACAAATGAGCATGTTTTGTTAAGAAACAGGAACTAACATCATGAAGCACTCTTGCAACGATGATTCAGGCATCAAGATTAGCTCAAATGAACATGATGCAATGGAATGGAATGAAGTACTCGTTGAGACAAACAATTTGACATATTACACGCATAAAACGGAGCTACGGATGCAGAGATATGATGCGATGAACATGGTATGATTATGCAAAATAACTTCGGGACTTAGGGAAAAAATCAACCTCCGAGATCTAGGGTTCCGGGGCACGCGGATCGAGGATCGCCGGCAACTACGCCGGAGATGAGGAAGGAGGCCGGAGAGGCACCGGAGAGGTCGGGGACGAGGGGCCCCGCCAGATCTGGCCAGATCCGGCGCGGGACGGCGGCGGAGGAGGCTGGACGCGGGGGCGGCGGAGCTCCTGCGGGGAGCTCCCGGGCGGCGCGGGCGGAGCCAAGGGCTCGGGCGCGCGGCGCGCCGGCCGGCGGCGACGGAGGAACCGGACGGTGGCGGCGGAGCAGAGGAGGACGGCGGCGGGGGCGGCGGAGCAGACTCCGGCGGCGGCGCTAGTGGCCGGCCGGACGGGGCGGGTCGCGCTCGGGCTGCGCGGCGGCGGCGCGCGGGCTGGCGCTGGCCCGCGATGGGCCTGGCGGGCCACGGCGGCGGAGGCGGTGGAGCGCCACGTGGCGGCTCCGGATAGGCGCGGGGAGCGGCGGCAGACATGTCCGGCTCGGGACGGACACGTCCGGCGGCGCGGAGGGAGGAAGAAGCTAGGGTTTATCCGTGAATTTCGGAGGGGGGGACTAATTTATAGATTCTGGGAGCTAGAAGAGTCCAAATGAGGAGCCGTTTTCGCCCACACGATCGTGATCGAATGACCGAGAGCATGGAGGGGAGATTGCTGGGTTTTGGGCCAGTTTGGAGGGGTATTGGGCTGCAAGAGAAAAGGGAGGGGTTCGGGCTACGCGGTTAACCGTTGAAGTATCAAACGACCTCCAAATGGCACGAAACTTGACAGGCGGTCTACCGGTGCTATACCAAGGCCGCTTGGCAAGACCTGGTCCATTTCGAGAACGTTTAACACCCGCTCACAACGAGAGACAAAAGGGGGACGCCGGAGGGCATAGGAGTGCCGGATTGCAAAATGGACAACGGGGAAAAGGCTCGGATGCAAGAGACGAACACGTATGCAATGCAATGCACATGATGACATGACGAAATGCAACACGCAAGCACATGACATGGCAACAGCGACGAATAACTGGCAAACACCTGGCGCATCGAATCCGGGGCGTTACAACACTCCTCCACTAACAAGAGATCTCGTCCCGAGATCTTAGGACCGAGACGGAAGGGAAAAAGGGACGAGGTGAAACAAGAACTCAAGAGAAGAAGCAAAGAATCGAGAGCACTCGAGAAGAAGAGAGGAACGACGAGAATGACGAGAATCGAAAGCTCACGGAATCAGATAGACTATGAAACCACTCCGGTTAGAACGAGATAAGAAACGAATAAGACTGAAATGATTTAGGCAGAACTCTGACTGAACATGGAAAGAATAGAACATGGACTTCACACGATGGGATGGCACTTGATGAGATGAACAACGCAAAGCCTCCGGAAGAATTGAAGAATGGAATGAAAAGAATTTAGAAGGAAGGGTTGAACAGAGTTGTTGAGAAAATCAACAACGAAAAGAATAAGTTTGTTGTGGTCTTATAGGTAACCTCTCAAGATCATAAGGTGATAACCAGCCACAAACGGAAATGATTGGATAGCTGAGAAGAACGAAGAAATGCAAAACTCCTCTTTAAGAAAAATACGGAGAATTAATTGCACTTCGAGATGCGAGAAGAAAAGATACTTGAACTCCGCCAACAAGAATCTTGATGAACTCTTGAAAGAATGAATTAAATCATGAAGAACCACCAAGAAGAACTCCGGTAATAAAAGGATGATGAGATAGAATGAAGGGTGAAAGAATAAGATGAGCCTTGCGATGATTTAGATGGAGGTTCTGACGAAGTGGCCGAGGAAATTTGAACTCCGGAAAAGAAAAGATGAAAGCACTTGGAACTAGAATTTATCCATCAAGAACAAACTCCGAAGGAAAGGATATCTCACTTGGATGAAATAAGAATAAGATTTATTGTATGCTTATCCTTCATCAAATTAAATTGATGACAAGCAATGGACTTTTACATACTACTTATTCTTCTTGAAAAGGATTAAGGGGAAATATGGCACAAAACTTGAGAAGTCTTCATGAACCACCGGTAGGATTCGAAAGAACGAATGGATTAAAAGATAATCGAGGAAAAAGAATCTTGAATGAACCACCGAAAGAATTCAAAAATGACTGATGAAAGAGACTTAATCACCGCGAAGAATTAGAAGAACAAATATGTTAAGAGGGGATTTAGATGCAAAAGAACAAAGAGATCATGAGCTGATTAAAGAACACTTGAACGAAGCACCGGGATAATTGGATAACGATAGCTGAAATGAGAGGACGAAGAATTCTTCTAGAACGATGGCCTCCGGTGAAAAGAAACGGGAAAACAGCTTCTGAAATACTCCGGATGGATGAAAAGAACTTCTGACAAACGGAACAATTCGCGAGGATAACATGAAGCTAGAACCACGAAACTTCGAGAGAACGGGCAAGATTGAGAGGAAAAACTCTTCTTCGGTCTTCAATGACGACGGGAAAACACCACCAAAATACTGAGATACCCAGGGAGAATGAAAAGCAGAGATGATGAGCCAACAATGAAATGATTTGAAATCGATCTTGGAAAAACATCTGACTGATGAAATTCATTCTTACGTCACTCTTCAAAAAGAATTGGGAATAGCTCCGGAATAATTAGAAGAGTCAGGTAAGATCCTAGGGAAAAAACCTGTGGGTTATGGGCCCACTGAAGAGAAAACACCGTTGGAAAGGGATGTTGAAGAGGTAGATGATGCACCGGAACAATTAAAATATTTGAATGAGGTGACAACCTCGAATTAATTGGAGCACAAACAAATCTCCTGAGATGTCTTCCGAACTCCGGAATGATTGAATGGCGAGAGGCAAACGAGCAAGGACAATACTTTAACCAAGGAAAAGAATGTGATCTCCCGAAAAACTTGAATAGAGTGCACCGGAAAAAGAAAGGGATGAAGAATGACGAATGAGACGAGAATTCACCGGTTGAAATAATTGAGGAAAAACTGAAGAGGCTCCACATGAATGAAATTTATGTTCGAAAGAGACTCAGGCTCCGGGAAGAAGAGGGTGGGAGGGCGGGAAAACAAAGACAACTTGGAAGGGGAACCGACGAATATCTTGAAGAGAAAAAACCGGTTGAAATCATTGAGGAAAGAAAACAAAGACTTCGCACGAGTAGGATGGATACTCGATTATGGACTCCGGTTCCGAGATGAAAAAGGGTGGGTGGGTGGGAAAGAAAACAATTGAGGACAGAGAAACAACTTCGTTGAGAGCGAACTGAGGATTGAACTCAAAGATGAAGAGGCTCGAGTCAACTTGACGAGAAATGCACCGGATGAAAAAAGTTGAGAACCAATGATCGGAAAAAACCAACTGCGTGATCCTAAAGAAAAGTTTGAAAGGGAAAAGGAGTAATTCAAAACAACTACGTCAAGATTCCTGACCAAAGCGACGAAGGGGCCGAGGAGTAAAAAGAATTCCTACTCTCCGATATAACTAGACTCCGAAAACAGTTTTCTTCTAGACTCAACAACGGCCAAACTACACAATCAATCAAGGGGGGCTCTGTCGTGGTTCTAAGTCTGACAGTAGAATAGGGGTAGTATAACGGAGCATGATCTACCGAGACGCATATGGGTGACACGGTGGTTTTAGCGAGTTCGGGCCTCTCACGGTGGAGATAACAACCCTACGTCTCGTGCTCCGGAGAGGCTTTGTTTTATCTGAGTATATATCCGGAGATTACAATGTGTGTGAGAGAGAGGAACGGATCCCCATGCCTGAGCTAAGTCCTGAGACTAATGGTGAAAAGAGAGAGAGGTGGAAGAAGTTCCCCTTAGTCTAGTGGTGGGGGTGGCTTATATAGAGTGCGCCACCCCCTCACCTCCTACGTTACAAAGTGGGGTATGAATGCCATAATGCCAGCCCACCATTAAGCCCTCACTATTAGAAAGATGCCGACTGCCTTGCTGCCTGCTGGTCTTCGTATATCCGAGTGAGTCGTACGGTCGAGTGGTGAACCGTCATCCGAGTGGATGATATGTTGCTTGGTCGAGTGGATAGTATGCTGCTTGTCCGAGTGGATAGTGTGTCTGTATGAAATTGACCTGGACCCACATGTTGTGTGGACCCCATGCTTCATGATATTTCGACCCTTCGTGGGCCTACCTGTTATGTATATCCCCAACATTAGCCCCCGAATCGATTGCGATTTTGCAGAACGAGTTGGTGTAAGACACAGTTTGGTCCGAGTGATTACAGAAATACTCGGTACATGTCGTCGTGCTTTCAGACAACCAAGGTTTGAATAAAATCTCAATGGATTCCGGCACCATGCTTCCCGACTAATCGAGGTAAGTGTCTTTGAGGAGCAACTTGGTGACATTCGTTCATCTCTCGGGAGAGGTTTAACTCATGATCTGAGTATGGGTGTGTCATTAAATCTGTGCGACCGGATTGACACATGGACTGTTCTCTTAGAGAGATGCCATTCTTATCCCGGAGGAACGTCAATACGAGTCGGTTTTAGATCCACACTTGTGAGTTTCACACTTTGAGTCCTAGAAGAAGGCTCAAAACAGGTCCACGGAGGAGCGTTAAACTCGCCTTATAGAATATTTTTTGGAGTGATTTGGAGATGGGCCTGCATCGAGTAACTGATTACTCGGAATTTCTTCACGCCTGGAACGTGTCTTTTTTGTTGTTTGGCCGTCACTCGGGTTGGGCGGACCGTTCCGAGTGGATACCATTCCAGTGGGGGCACGCTGAGTGCACCCACTGGGTGTAGTCCCCGAGACTGCTGTCGACTGCGCGCAGTCGGCGGGAGTCTTAGAGCCTGTCTTTTTGTTGTTGTTTGGCCGTCACTCGGGTTGGGCGGACCGTTCCGAGTGGATACCATTCCAGTGGGGGCACGCTGAGTGCACCCACTGGGTGTAGTCCCCGAGACTGCTGTCGACTGCGGGCAGTCGGCGGGAGTCTTAGAGCCTGTCTTTTTGTTGTTGTTTGGCCGTCACTCGGGTTGGGCGGACCGTTCCAAGTGGATACCATTCCAGTGGGGGCACGCTGAGTGCACCCACTGGGTGTAGTCCCCGAGACTGCTGTCGACTGCGGGCAGTCGGCGGGAGTCTTAGAGCCTGTCTTTTTGTTGTTGATACTGATCGAACTTGTTCTTATCTGACTCGGAGGTCGAGTAATACTGGAGATGGGTTTGCATCGAGCAAAATGTTTCTTTCTGAGTCCTCTTCCAGTGGGGGCACGCTGAGTGCACCCACTGGGTGTAGTCCCCGAGCCTCTGTCGGACTAGATGAGTCTGGCAGAGGGTTTAAGTCTCTCGGTAAACCTCCATGCAGTTGGCATGGCAAATATCTTTGTCTGGAATTGAATCAATCGGATGGATGCGTAACGAGGTGGTTGTACGAACGATGAGTAAGGTCGCCTGTACGATTCAGCGATGGCGCTTCATTTTTACCCTTTTGCATGAAAAGGGGTATTTATCCATGTGGACGTGCTTCACTTATAGATCTTCGGCGAACCGAGCATGTATGGTCAGAAGAATATCTTGATGTGATCAACAGGTTGACCAAATGGGCGTAACCCCTGAGGGTGACATGGCCAACTGCCGCGCGTAGCCCCCAGTGATGCTCGAAGGAGGTAAGCTTGCTACAGAGTGTGATATGAGGTTTGACCATATGAGTAACTTAGCCGTTCCCGTGCTGGGGGTGTAGAGGTAAAGACATGTCCAACTGATGGTGACGCGCGGGGCGGCCGAGGGGCGAGGACGTGTATAACCGAGTGGCGACGCGCGGGGCGGCCGAGTGGTGAAGACGTGCAAAACCGAGTGGCGCCGCGCGGGGCGGGCGAGTGGTGAAGATGTGCAGAACCAAGTGGCGATGCGCGGGGCGGCCGAGTGGTGAAGACGCACACAACCGAGTGGAGACGCGCGGGGCGGACGAGTGATGAAGACGTGCGCAACCGAGTGGCGACGCGCGGGGCGGCCGAGTGGTGAAGACGTGCAAAACCGAGTGGCGACGCGCGGGGCGGCCGAGTGAAGGACTAAGTGTCCAGCTGAGTGGCAAAAATGGTCCTTGAAGGAGTTAGCCAGATGCTTTTGAAGCTGATGCAGCGACAAGGTCGGTGTAGTGTGGCTGTGGCGCAACAAGACCGGTGCGACAACTGAATTTGAGTAGGAACGAAGATGGCACGCAGAGTGTCTGGGTGATTATGAAATTTGTCAGAGTGACGGATCGAATGTACTTGTTGAAGTGAAGGGTCTGATTGGTGATGAAGTACTCGACCACTTAGGAGAGTGTCATTCCAAATGAGATGCAGCCCCCGAGTGCGGCGTAGCCCCCGAGCATACTACAGGCTTCGACAACGGACATGTCGGAATATGAGAAATATAGTTTTGAATGGATGATTTGTAATTCATCGAGTCGGATTTGGGTAAAGATGAGGAGAAGCTTCCGAGTGATGCTCGGAAGAAGCAAACTCGCAAAAGAGTGAAGTGTGAAGTTTAATTATGAAAGGGACTTATCTGTCTCATGCCCGACGAGGTCTATATCATTGATACGATGAAGAGAATTCCATAGAGGGGTTGGCCGGACGTGTTTGAAATCAATAGGGCGACAAAGTCAGTGTTGTGGTGCGCTAGGACCAGTATGGAGACCGAGTCCGAGCAGCGATGAAGTTGGCGCGTAGGGCCGTCGAGTGATCGCGGTAACTTGTGTAAAAAATGGCACAAGTCAACACAATAATTTCTTGAGGAAATTTGATGTGTGCTGAAATGATTTGTGTGAATAACACCCATAGACACCCACTGGGAGTGCAAGGGGCTTGCTGGTTGACCAGCAAAAGTTCAAAAGAGCGAAGGATTCGTTCGCACTTGTCGAAGCGAGAAATCCTACTGAACTTGTTGGAATACTGGCTAAAATAAAATGGAAGTGTAGTGTTTTGACTGAGTTGCAGCCCCGGAGGACCGATGCAAACTCGAAATGAAGAACGACACATGGTGTTCGTGAATGATATATGCGAAAAAAAGGAAGTTGGACTTTGGAGTCACATAACCAGTACTAAGCAAGTATGTGAAAATAAGCAGTCGAGCGTAGAGGTACACTCGGTGGTGTGGCCTCCGAGTGAACCTGATGTGTGAATTATGGAATGCTCGGGAAGACGAAAATAACAGAATGTAAAATGACTTAGCTGTCTGAAGGCGCGCAGGGCAGTCGAATGGTTATGAGGTGACCAACCGATTGGCGACGCGCGGGGCGGCCGAGTGGTGATGAGGTGATCAACCGATGGCGACGCGCGGGGCGGCCGAGTGGTTATGAGGTGACCAACCTATGGCGACGCGCGGGGCGGCCGAGTGGTTATGAGGTGACCAACCTGTGGCGACGCGCGAGGCGGCCGAGTGGTGATGAGGTGACCAACCGAGTGGCGACGCGTGGGGCGGCCGAGTGGTGATGAGGTGACCAACCGAGTGGCGACGCGCGGGCAGCCGAGTGGTGATGAGGTGACCAACCGAGTGGCGACGCGCGGGGAGGCCGAGTGGTGATGAGGTGACCAACCGAGTGGCGACGCGCGGGGCGGCCGAGTGGTGATGAGGTGACCAACCGAGTGGCGACGCGCGGGGCGGCCGAGTGGTGATGAGGTGACCAACCGAGTGGCGACGCGCGGGGCGGCCGAGTGGTGATGAGGTGACCAACCGAGTGGCGACGCGGGGGCGGCCGAGTGGTGATGAGGTGACCAACCGAGTGGCGACGCGCGGGGCGGCCGAGTGGTGATGAGGTGACCAACCGAGTGGCGACGCGCGGGGCGGCCGAGTGGTGATGAGGTGACCAACCGAGTGGCGACGCGCGGGGCGGCCGAGTGGTGATGAGGTGACCAACCGAGTGGCGACGCGCGGGGCGGCCGAGTGGTGATGAGGTGACCAACCGAGTGGCGACGCGCGGGGCGGCCGAGTGGTGATGAGGTGACCAACCGAGTGGCGACGCGCGGGGCGGCCGAGTGGTGATGAGGTGACCAACCGAGTGGCGACGCGCGGGGCGGCCGAGTGGTGATGAGGTGACCAACCCGAGTGGCGACGCGCGGGGCGGCCGAGTGGTGATGAGGTGACCAACCGAGTGGCGACGCGCGGGGCGGCCGAGTGGTGATGAGGTGACCAACCGAGTGGCGACGCGTGGGGCGGCCGAGTGGTGATGAGGTGACCAACCGAGTGGCGACGCGCGGGGCGGCCGAGTGGTGATGAGGTGACCACCGAGTGGCGACGCGCGGCGGCCAGTGGTGATGAGGTGACCACCGAGTGGCGACGCGCGGGGCGGCCGAGTGGTGATGAGGTGACCACCGAGTGGCCGACGCGCGGGGCGGCCGAGTGGTGATGAGGTGACCAACCGAGTGGCGACGCGCGCTGAGTGGTGTTGAGGTGACCAACCGAGTGGCGACGCGCGGAGCGGCCGAGTGGTGATGAGGTGACCAACCGAGTGGCGACGCGCGGAGCGGCCGAGTGGTGATGAGGTGACCAACCGATTGGTGACGTGCGGGATGGCCGAGTGAGGATGCTCGAGGTGGCCGAGTGAAGGAATGCGTATCCAGCCAAGTGGTGATGCGCGGGGTGTCCAGTGATGTAGACGCGACCGCGAAGTGACGATGCGCGGGGCATCCGAGAGACAACAACGCACGGGCGGTCGAGTGTCTCATCGAGCGGCGACACACGGAGCAGTCGAGTCAGTTAAGGTGACGAAGATGTGTCCAACAGAGTGATGGCGTGCAGGCGTTCAAGTCACTCCACATTAATCGTCTGGACGCAAATTCATCTGAGTTAATCTGCATATGATGTTAGTCGCTTGAAACAAAATGTTGGTCCGAATGAACTGCTGTCCGAGGGCCATGACGGACGAGTGACCCTGCAGGTTAGTAGCCACGAATATTGTTTTGCTGGACTAAAGTGAACCTGCACAGATCCTATTTTGCAAGGATTAAAGACCATGGATGGTTGTGCATGCATGCACAAATTTAATCAGCATGAAAAACGAAAGGTACACAATTAAGCCATTAAATTGCGGAAGAAGCGGAGGCAATCAATCACCTTAACTAGGTAATGGAATCCTTGCCTAATTGGCCACTTCATGAGATATTTATCTTAAAGAAATGGTAAATGGCACATGGCACGCAATTGGGTTAAGTGCATTTGCCAATTGAGTGCATGCACGCACTAGCACAACCATACGGGAGTGTATGGATGCATGCAAGGAGCATTAAACGGCTGTGGTAATTGGTGCTGGAAACCCTCATTTAATGGGCGTTTAATCAGGCGATTAATTTGAGGAAACTACCAGGTCACTTTACAAAGGATTAAGAGGGCCAGGTTATGGGGTAGGAGGCAACGTACCATCCGATGTAGACGTCGCAGATGAAGAAGACCCAGGCGGCCGGGTGGCTCGTGCAGCCGGCGATGCAAGCGAGTGCCGGCAAGCGCGTCTTGAGGCGGCCCCGTGCGTGCCACGGGGCGGCCCTGACGAGCGTGTCGCAAGGCGGGCGAGCGCGGCGCTTGGCAGACGAGCATGTCTCAGGGCAGGCGTGCGTGGCTTGAGGCCTGTGAGCATGACTCGGGCCGACGAGCACGGCACAACACTTCACTGCTCCGGGAATCAGACGGGTCTGATCCCTTCGCCTCCTCGACCGCGCTGCATGCGAGGCGGTCGTGCACGAAGCAGCAGCAACAGCGTTCGCGGACGACGTCGAAGACGACGGGACGGACCGCACCGGTGACCGTGTGTAGGAGCTCAACGACGGTGCCAGACACAAGGCCGGTGAGGACGAGGACGGATCACGTCGATGGCCGATTTTGCGGTCACCGTTGATGATGATCTCGGAAGAAGTCAAGAAATATGGGAAACGAGTTGTTCTTTTCTCTTCTTCTCTGCTTCATGATATGCATGGGTGCGTCTGATCCTACAGGAGGAAAAGACAAACTCATTGTTAGACAATGTATTGTAAAGAGACTAGATCGAATGGATACTTCCCTGGTCCTTTTGTTTGTACGAATGGTGCGATGAGTAGAGCTCTAGCGGCCAATTTCTCTGGCGATGGTAGTTGATTTGCTGTTGAAGATTGGAGAAAAGCCCATTTGCATCATGGTTCGATAGACGCCATGCCCCACGGTGGGCGCCAACTGTCGTGGTTCTAAGTCTGACAGTAGAATAGGGGTAGTATAACGGAGCATGATCTACCGAGACGCATATGGGTGACACGGTGGTTTTAGCGAGTTCGGGCCTCTCACGGTGGAGATAACAACCCTACGTCTCGTGCTCCGGAGAGGCTTTGTTTTATCTGAGTATATATCCGGAGATTACAATGTGTGTGAGAGAGAGGAACGGATCCCCATGCCTGAGCTAAGTCCTGAGACTAATGGTGAAAAGAGAGAGAGGTGGAAGAAGTCCCCCTTAGTCTAGTGGTGGGGGTGGCTTATATAGAGTGCGCCACCCCCTCACCTCCTACGTTACAAAGTGGGGTATGAATGCCATAATGCTAGCCCACCATTAAGCCCTCACTATTAGAAAGATGCCGACTGCCTTGCTGCCTGCTGGTCTTCGTATATCCAAGTGAGTCGTACGGTCGAGTGGTGAACCGTCATCCGAGTGGATGATATGTTGCTTGGTCGAGTGGATAGTATGCTGCTTGTCCGAGTGGATAGTGTGTCTGTATGAAATTGATCTGGACCCACATGTTGTGTGGACCCCATGCTTCATGATATTTCGACCCTTCGTGGGCCTACCTGTTATGTATATCCCCAACAGGCTCCTAGGGTCGGCTGAGGCTCTGATACCAACTTGTCACGCCCAATATGCGACCCTATCTAAAAACTCGAAGGTCCCACCAAGGATAGACCCGCATATTGCAACGCTTTTGCAAGGTGGATATCATTACATCAACATTACATAATAGATGGGGATACATACATAAGGCATACAATGCCACACGAATACATCATCACAATACATAAGAGCATCATCTGACTACGGACGAAACACAAACAGAAACTCAAATGACATCCACCCTGCTAGCCCAGGCTGCCGACCTGGAACCTATCCCCTGATCGAAGAAGCAGAAGAAGAACTCAACGCAAGAAAGCATCGCTCTCGCGTCATGATCATCGCATAACCTGTACCTGCAACTGTTGTTGTAGTAATATGTGAGCCACGAGGACTCAGCAATACCATTACCATGGGTATCAAGACTAGCAAAGCTTAAAGGGAAAGAAGGGGTAAAGTGGTGAGGCTGCAGCAGCGACTAAGCATATATGGTGGCTAACATACGCAAATAAGAGCGAGAAGAGAGCAAGCGGAACGGTCGTCAACTAATAATAATCAAGAAGTGATCCTGAACTCCTACTTACGTCAAACATAACCCAGAAACCGTGTTCACTTCCCAGACTCCGCCGAAAAGAGACCATCATGGCTACACACACGGTTGATGCGTTTTAATTCGGATCTGGTGTCAAGTTATCTACAACCGGACATTAACAAATTCCCATCTGCCTATAACCGCATGCACAGCTTTCGAAAGATTATACCCTGCAGGGGTGTCCCAACTTAGCCCATGATAAGCTCTCGCGATCAACGAAGGATATACCTTCTCCCAGGAAGACCCGATCAGACTCGGAATCCCGGTTTACAAGACATTTCGACAATGGTAAAACAAGACAAGCAAAGCCTCCCGCTATGCCGACAAATCCTGATAGGAGCTGCACATATCTCGTTCTCAGGGCACACCGGATGAGCCAGACGTCGGGTTGGTATAGACCATGGTTGCCCAGGGGGCGCCGGACATCGCTCAGTTTGGACTAATACTTAGACAAGCATTGGCCCGGGGGGCTAAAATAAAGATGACCCTTGAGAGCGCGACTCCCAAGGGAAAAAGGGCTAGGTGAGGCAAATGGTAAAACCATTGTTGGGCCTTGCTGGAGGAGTTTTATTCAAAGCGAACTGTCAAGGGGGTCCCATAAATCACCCAACCGCGTAAGGAATGCAAAATCCGGGAACATAACACCGGTATGACGGAAACTAGGGCGTCAAGAGTGGAACAAAACACCAGGCATAAGGCCGAGTCTTCCACCCTTTACCAAGTATATAGATGCATTAATAATATAAGAGATATTGTGATATCCCAACAAATCCTGTCCATCATGGAGCAATCTTCAACTTCACATGCAACTAGCAACGCTATAAGAGGGCTGAGCAAAGCGGTAACATAGCCGAACAATGGTTTGCATAGGAAAGGTGTCAAAGGTTAGAGGTTCATGGCAATATGGGAGGCTTGATGAGCAAAAGATAGGTAACGCAGCATAGCGATAGAACGAAGCAACTAGCATAGCAATGATAGTAGTGAGATCCAGGGTAGCGGTCATCTTGCCTGAAATCCCGCAAGGAAGAAGAACGAGTCCATGAAGAAGATGAAGCCACGAAGACGAACCAAGCGTAGACGAACGAATCCTCACGATCGCAACGAAATGGGAACTATCAAGAAGAAGCACACAACATAGGTAAACACACCACACATGAACAAGGCATGATGCACAACAAGCATGATGCATGACAAGGCTACATGAAGCTACTCATGGCAAGAGATGATGCAAACAAGAGAAACACATCAAAGCAAGTTTAAATGAGGCCGGGAACAACATATAAGAATTCCGGTAAGTCCTCATATGCAAATTTCGAAGTTGGTCCAGATCTGAATAAACCTTATGTTCACGTTGTTAAACAGCAAGTTAAGATGCACAAAGATGATCTACACGAGATTCTAGTCAAGTTACATATAAAGTTCATTAGATTTGGAGCTACGACCTAGAAAATATGAGCAAAACAAGTTAAACATGACATTGATGCAAAATGCACCCAAACATCAAGCAAACACCTCAAAACAAGGATGCAACATGATTATGAAACTACATGCAATTCTAAGCAAGTTTCATATAGAGCACACTCAAAACGGAGCAACGGTTCAACACACACACACACTATACAAGTTGTAGCAACAATCTGTCCAAAACAACAACT
Source organism: Triticum aestivum (assembly GCF_018294505.1). NCBI lineage: Eukaryota > Viridiplantae > Streptophyta > Magnoliopsida > Poales > Poaceae > Triticum > Triticum aestivum. The sequence goes on along the minus strand of NC_057810.1, from coordinate 473,296,083 downwards.
AGGCATATTGCAAGCATCAAAACAATATGCTAAAGGACCTCAACAAGAAAACAAAAGGCATGAGCATGATGTACATGTAAAGCATAACAAAACATGAACACTGCTATCTCCAGAAATCACTAGAACATGCTCAAACACACATGGCAAGATTGCAAATGATAATAGTTCAGACTTTGCAGAAAATAACATCAGGTTGCAATGTTTAGAGCTATCAAACAACATGTTACAGGAACTTATTATGGCAAACAAAGGTATGGCATGAATCTACTAATTGCATAGAACAAAAGACCCTTACTGACCATGAGCCAAAAAGGATCAGAAGATATGATGGCACCCATGTAAACATAGCAAGTTATAATACAGATTCATACATGGCAGGAACAACAATAAGTAGGCATGTTGGTGAGCTTGTACCACTCACCACAGAGCATTACATAGCATGGCAAGGCACCCAACAGTAAGAAGACATATTTATGAAGCTAAGCATGGCAAGAGAAAGCTCATAGGGTGCATGGATCACTAGCAAAACTCATGGCAACAACTGAACTTAATGTTACCAGGATGACAACAACATTATTAAGCAACTTTGGAGCAAGTTTACAATAAGCTACAGCAGGCTATAAATGCAACCAGGGGCATGAATGGATAGAGCATGACATGTAGAACAAAACACCCTTAGTGAACATCTCCCGATTATGCATAGAATGATTTGTAGCAGCAGGTTTACATAGCATCACGAAATAACAGATTCAGCCTAGCAAAACAGTAATAGCAAGTACACTACTTAACAAGCTCGATTCACTCACCACAAGTCATTGCATGAAAAGATAAGCATAGCATCAGTAAGAATACATGTTTATGAAACAAACCAAGGCAAGAACAAGTTCATAGCATGCAAGGATCAACTACAACAACCTTGGCAAAATTGAATAACATGTAAACAATCTGCCAGGAAACATTTTATAGCAAAAGTAGAGCACGAAAATGACATTCTAGACTACTCCATAATTGCAACCAGGGGCATGAATGGATAGATAACAACCATATGTTCAAAACATCCTTACTGAAGTATCTCAAAATATGCATGGATCTCTCTGTAGCAACATGTTTACATGGCATCAAAATAACAGCAGAACAGAGACTAAAAACAACAACATCACGAAGCCTAGTTTGCATGCTTGTGCTAGTCACCACATTGATCAGAAAAATACATGGTAAGCACCTCTGTAAAGAAGACATGAAATAGTTCAAAACACATGTAGACATCAACCTCATAGGATGCACACATCAATCATGGCAAAAATGACAAATGAGCATGTTTTGTTAAGAAACAGGAACTAACATTATGAAGCACTCTTGCAACGATGATTCAGGCATCAAGATTAGCTCAAATGAACATGATGCAATGGAATGGAATGAAGTACTCGTTGAGACAAACAATTTGACATATTACACGCACAAAATAGAGCTACGGATGCAGAGATATGATGCGATGAACATGGCATGATTATGCAAAATAACTTTGGGACTTTGGGAAAAAATCAACCTCCGAGATCTAGGGTTCCGGGGCACGCGGATAGAGGATCGCCGGAAACTACGCCGGAGATGAGGAAGGAGGCCGGAGAGGCACCGGAGAGGTCGGGGATGAGGGGCCCCGCCGGATCTGGCCGGATCCGACGCGGGACGGCGGCGGAGGAGGCCGGACGCGGGGGCGGCGGGGCTCCTGCGGGGAGCTCCCGGGCGGCGACGGAGGAACCGGACGGCGGCGGCAGAGCAGAGGAGGACGGCGGCGGGGCGGCCGGACGCAGGGGCGGCGGAGCAGACTCCGGCGGCGGCGCTGGTGGCCGGCCGGACGGGGCGGGTCGCGCTCGGGCTGCGCGGCGACGGCGCGCGGGCTGGCGCGGGCCCGCGATGGGCTTGGTGGCCCGCGGCGGCGGACGGCGGCGGAGCGCCACGTGGCGGCTCCGGATAGGCGCGGGGAGCGGCGGCGGACATGTCCAGCTCGGGACGGACACGTCCGGCGGCGCGGAGGGAGGAAGAAGCTAGGGTTTATCCGCGAATTTCGGAGGGGGGACTAATTTATAGATTCTGGGAGCTAGAAGAGTCCAAATGAGGAGCGGTTTTTGCCCACACGATCGTGATCGAACGACCGAGAGCATGGAGGGGATATTTCTGGGTTTTGGGCCAGTTTGGAGGGGTGTTGGGCTGCAAGAGAAAAGGGGGGGTTTCGGGCTACGCGGTTAACCATTGGAGTATCAAACGACCTCCAAATGGCACAAAACTTGACAGGCAGTCTACCGGTGCTATACCAAGGCCGCTTGGCAAGACTCGGTCCATTTCGAGAACGTTTAACACCCGCTCACAACAAGAGACAAAAGGGGGACGCCGGAGGGCAAAGGAGTGCCGGATTGCGAAACGGACAACGGGGAAAAGGCTCGGATGCAAGAGATGAACACGTATGCAATGCAATGCACATGATGACATGAAAAAATGCAACACGCAAGCAAATGACATGGCAACAACGATGAATAACTGGAAAACACCTGGTGCATCGAATTCGGGGCGTTACAGCTCGCCTCGGTTGTAAGCGCGCGGGCGTGAGCGAGCTGTTTATCCCGATCGATCCAGATCGGGTTCTGTGTCTTCGTTGACCAAAGAAAAGAAGAAAGAAAAAAGAGGATATCTCAGTATGTCATCTTCAGGATATGTGGCTGTTCCCCACTGCTCGGTGATCTTTGATGGCACCAACTATGCCGAGTTTGCGGGTTTCATGCGTATTCATATGCGCGGCCTCCTGCTGTGGGGCGTTCTCTCTGGCGAGGTATCGTGTCCGCCCTGCCCTGTTGCTCCGGTGGCTCCTGTTCCGCCGTTGCCGCCGGTGCTTGCTGCTGATGCCTCTTAGGCTGATCGGGATGCAGCCAAGGCTCTGGATGATGCTGCAGTTGATGGTTATGATCAGCAGGTATCCGCTTATTCTGATGCTCTTTCTGTCTATCGGGATGACCTGTCTGCTTACACTTAGTGGTGCAATGATGATGCTCGAGCTGCTACTGTTCTCACTGCGAGTGTCCTCCCTCAGTTTGCTTCGGAGTTCATGGGCCTCGGCACTGTTGCAGCAATGTGGTCCTACCTTTGTCAGCGCTATCATCCCTCTGGTGATGCTTTATACCTTTCTGTGGTGCGTCAGGAGCATGCTCTTCAGCAGGGTGATTCTTCTGTTGATGAGTTCTACTCACAGTGTTCTACCATATGGCGCCAGCTTGACTCACTACGGACAGTTGTTTGTGGCACGTGCTGATGTTGTCAGACCACACGGTCTGACTTGGAGTTTCAGAGGGTTCACGAGTTCTTATCTCGTCTCCGGTCTGAGTTTGAGCCTCGCCGTGCTCATTGCTTGCTCGTGGTCGTGTTCCTATCTCCGAGATACTTGCTGAGCTTCGTGCTGAGGAGACCTGCCTTCGCTCTGCTGGGTTGCTTCTGGTTCCGTCAGTATTGGCCGCCGGGCTACTGTGTCGTCTGCTCGCCTCACTGGTCCGCCGCTCCTGCCTACTCCTCCAGGGGGGGTGAGCCGTCCTCCTTATGCTGAGAAGGGCACATCACGCTGTGACACCGTCTGTGGTTACTACTCTCGGTCAGGTCACCCAGATTCTGATTGTCGCCAGAAGAAGCGAGATCAGAGGCGCTCCTCCTCCAGCGGGACTCATGTGTCTTCCTCGACTCCGTCACTCACTGACCAGGACATTGTTTGCCTCAAGCGCCTTCTTGCTTCCTCAGGCTCCTCGTCGACTGTTGCTGCTGTGACTGCATCCCCTTCCTCACCACCACCGGCATCTACACAGTCAGGTACATCTTCGTGGGTTCTGGATTCTGGAGCCTCCTTTCATATGTCTTCTGATTCTTCCGAGTTGTCCTCTCTCCGACCTCTTGATTCACCTGTTAATGTTCTTACTGCCGATGGCACATCTCTTCCTGTTGCTAGTCATGGTATTCTTTCCACTCCATCTTTTTCTGTTCCGAGTGTTTCTCATGTTCCTCGCCTTACCATGAATCTTTTTTCCGCTGCCCAACTTACTGATTCTGGTTGTCATGTCATTCTTGATACCGACTCTTGCTCCATTCAGGATCGTCGCACCAAGGCTTTGGTTGGTGCTGGCCCCCGGCACCGTGAGTCCGAGGGCCTTTGGGAGGTTGACTGGCTTTGTGTTCCTTCCGTAGCCACCACTTCTGCCAGCTCTCATGCTCTTGCTTCCTCTTCGTCTGCGTCCTTCCAGTAGTGGCATCATCGCCTTGGTCACATCTGTGGCTCTTGCTTATCTTCTTTAGTTCGTCAGGGTCTCTTAGGGTCTGTATCTGGAGATGTCTCCTTACATTGTAATGGTTGCAGACTTGGCAAACAGACTCAGTTACCTTATCCTACTAGTGAGACTGTATCTTAGCGTCCTTTTGACTTAGTTCATTCTGATGTCTGGGGTCCTGCTCCCTTTGATTCGAAAGGTGGTCATTGCTACTATGTTTTGTTTATTGATGATTTCTCTCGCTACACTTGGCTCTACTTCATGAAATCTCGTAGCGAGGTTCTCCCTATATACAAACGTTTTGCTGCCATGGTTCACACCCAGTTTGCCACGCCCATTAATACTTTTCGTGCTGACTCTGCTGGCGAGCATATCTCTCAGCTGTTGCGTGGTTTTCTCACGGAACAGGGTACTCTTGCCCGGTTCACTTGTCCTGGTGCTCATGCTCAGAATGGCGTTGCCGAACGAAAGCATCGTCATTTGCTTGAGACGGCTCGTGTGCTGATGATTGCTGCTTCCCTTCCACCCCACTTCTGGGCTGAGGTTGTTTCCGCATCCACCTATCTCATCAACCTTCAGCCATCGTCTCCTCTGCAGGGTGGTATTCCTATGGAGTGTCTCACTGGTCGCTCTCCTGACTACTCAGCTTCGTATGTTTGGATGCGTGTGCTATGTTCTTCTTGCCCCCCGAGAACGCACCAAACTGTCTGCTCAGTCGGTTGAGTGTGTTTTCCTTGGCTACAGTGATGAGCACAAGGGATATCGATGTTGGGATCCCGTGGGTCGTCGCTTGCGCATTTCGCGTGATGTGACTTTTGACGAGTCTCGTTCTTACTACCCACGTCCTTCTTCCTCGAGTTTCTCTGTGGACGACCTTTCTTTCCTTCTCCTTCCTGATATATCCTGCTATGTGCCTCATGTGTCACCTATTCCTCCGGCACCTCTCTTTCCTTCTCATTCACGACCAACCCTGTCTTCTCCATCCTACTCCTCCACTTCTCCACCATCATCTCCAGTCCATCGCCCTCTCTCACCGTTTCCTCTTCACTATACTCGCTGATCTCGTACTGAGGATGTCTCCTCTGACGAGCCTTCCACCTCTGGTGCACCTCCTCTCACGCCTCCCCGGTTCACAATCTTCGTGCTCGACCTCGCCCCCCGCCTGATCGCTACTCCCCTGATCGGTGCGGTCTCTCTGTTATTGCTGAGCCCACTTCCTATCGAACTGCCATGACTCAGCCTGAATGGCAGCTTGCGATGGCTGAAGAGCTTGCTGCTCTTGAGCGCTCTGGCACATGGGATCTAGTTCCCCTTCCTTCTAGTGCCCGTCCCATTACCTGCAAGTGGGTCTACAAGATTAAGACTCGCTCCGATGGTTCTCTTGAGCGCTACAAAGCTCGTCTTGTGGCCCGTGGTTTTCAGCAGGAGCAGGGGTGCGATTATGATGAGACATCGCTCCTGTGGCCCACATGACCACTGTCCGCACTCTTCTTGCTGTGGCTTCTATTCGTCAGTGGTCTATCTCTCAACTCGATGTTCAGAACGCTTTTCTCAATGGCGAGTTACGTGAGGAGGTTTATGTTGGGGAACGTTGCAGAAAATAAAATTTTTCCTACGGTTTCACCAAGATCAATCTATGAGTTCATCTAGCAACAAGAGAGAGGAGTGCATATACATACCCTTGTAGATCGAGCGGAAGCGTTCAAGAGAACGGGGTTGAGGGAGTCGTACTCATCGTGATCCAAATCACCGGAGATCCTAGCACCGAACGGACGACACCTCCGTGTTCAACACACATACGGTCAGCGAGACGTCTCCTCCTTCTTGATCCAGCAAGGGGGAAGGAGAGGTTGATGAAGATCCAGCAGCACGACGGCGTGGTGGTGGATGCAGCAGGGATCCCAGCAGGGCTTCGCCAAGCGTCTGCGGGAGGGAGAGGTGTAGCAAGGGGGAAGGGAGGCGCCAAGTGCAAGGGTGCGGCTGCCCTCCCTCCCCCCTCTTTATATAGGGCCCCTAGGGGGGGCGCCGGCCCTAGGAGATGGGATCTCCTAGGGGGGGCGGCGGCCAAGGGGGTGCCTTGCCCCCCAAGGCAAGTGGAGGTGCCCCCCACCCTAGGGTTTCCAACCCTAGGCGCAGGGGGGCCGAAGGGGGGCGCACCAGCCCACCAGGGGCTGGTTCCCCTCCCACTTCAGCCCATGGGTCCCTCCGGGATAGGTGGCCCCACCCGGTGGACCCCCGGGACCCTTCCGGTGGTCCCGGTACAATACCGGTAACCCCCGAAACTTTCCTGATGGCCGAAACTTCACTTCCTATATATAATTCTTTACCTCCGGACCATTCCAGAACTCCTCTGACGTCCGGCATCTCATCCGGGACTCCGAACAACTTTCGCTTTACTGCATACTCATATCTCTACAACCCTAGCGTCACCGAACCTTAAGTGTGTAGACCCTACGGGTTCGGAAGACATGCAGACATGACCGAGACGCCTCTCCGGTCAATAACCAACAGAGGGATCTAGATACCCATGTTGGCTCCCACATGCTCCTCGATGATCTCATCGGATGAACCACGATGTCGAGGATTTAAGCAACCCCGTATACAATTCCCTTTGTCAATCGGTACGTTATTTGCCCGAGACTCGATTGTCGGTATCCCAATACCTCATTTAATCTCGTTACCGGCAAGTCACTTTACTCGTACCGTAATGCATGATCCCATGACCAGACACTTGGTCACATTGAGCTCATTATGATGATGCATTACCGAGTGGGCCTAGAGATACCTCTCCGTCATACGGGGTGACAAATCCCAGTCTCGATTCGTGCCAACCCAACAAACACTTTCGGAGATACCCATAGTGCACCTTTATAGTCACCCAGTTACGTTGTGACGTTTGGCACACCCAAAGCACTCCTACGGTATCCGGGAGTTGCACAATCTCATGGTCTAAGGAAATGATACTTGACATTTGGAAAAGCTCTAGCTAAACGAACTACACGATCTTTGAGCTATGCTTAGGATTGGGTCTTGTCCATCACATCATTCTCCTAATGATGTGATCCCGTTATCAATGACATCCAATGTCCATAGTCAGGAAACCATGACTATCTGTTGATCAACGAGCTAGTCAACTAGAGGCTCACTAGGGACATGTTGTGGTCTATGTATTCACACGTGTATTATGATTTCCGGATAATACAATTATAGCATGAAAGACAATTATCATGAACAAAGAAATATAATAATAACCATTTTATTATTGCCTCTAGGGCATATTTCCAACAGTCTCCCACTTGCACTAGAGTTCAATAATCTAGTTACATTGTGATGAATCGAACACCCATGGAATTCTGGTGTTGATCATGTTTTTCCCTAGGGAGAGGTTTAGTCAACGGATCTGCCACATTCAGGTCTGTATGTACTTTACAAATATCTATGTCTCCATCTTGAACATTTTCACGTATGGATTTGAAGCGACGCTTGATGTGCCTGGTCTTCTTGTGAAACCTGGGCTCCTTGGCAAGTGCAATATCTCCAGTGTTGCCACAGAAGAGTTTGATCGACCCCGATGCATTGGGTATGACTCCTAGGTCAGTGATGAACTCCTTCACCCAGATTGCTTCATGCGCTGCCTCCGAGGCTGCCATGTACTCTGCTTCACATGTAGATCCCGCCATGACGCTTTTCTTGCAACTGCAACAACTTACTGCCCCACCATTCAAAATATACACGTATCCAGTTTGTGACTTAGAGTCATCCAGGTCTGTGTCGAAGCTAGCGTCGACGTAACCCTTTACGACGAGCTCTTCGTCACCTCCATAAACGAGAAACATATCCTTAGTCCTTTTCAGGTACTTTAGGATGTTCTTGACCGCTATCCAGTGTTCCTTGCCGGGATTACTTTGGTACCTTCCTACCAAACTTACGGCAAGGTTTACATCAGGTCTGGTACACAACATGGCATACATAATAGACCCTATGGCTGAGGCATAGGGGATGACACTCATCTCTTCTTTATCTTTTGCCGTGGTCCGGCATTGAGCCGAGCCCAATCTCACACCTTGCAATACAGGCAAGAACCCTTTCTTGGACTGATCCATATTGAACGTCTTCAATATGTTCTCAAGGTATGTGCTTTGTGAAATACCTATGAGGCGTCTCGATCTATCCCTATAGATCTTGATGCCTAGTATGTAAGCAGCTTCTCCAAGGTCCTTCATTGAAAAACACTTATTCAAGTAGGCCTTTATGCTGTCCAAGAGTTCTATATCATTTCCCATCAAAAGTATGTCATCTACATATAATATGAGAAATGCTACAGCGCTCCCACTCACTTTCTTGTAAACGCAGGCTTCTCCATAAGTCTGCATAAACCCAAATGCTTTGATCATCTCATCAAAGCAAATGTTCCAACTCCGAGATGCTTGCACCAGCCCATAAATGGATCGCTAGAGATTGCATACCTTCCGGCTGCATCATATACAGTTCTTCCTTAAGATGTCCGTTAAGGAATGCCGTTTTGATGTCCATTTGCCATATCTCATAATCATAGTATGCGACAATTGCTAACATGATTCGGACGGACTTTAGCTTCGCTACGGGAGAGAATGTCTCATCGTAGTCAACCCCTTGAACTTGTCGATAACCCTTAGCAACAAGTCGAGCTTTATAGATGGTAACATTAGCATCCGCGTCCGTCTTCTTCTTAAAGATCCATTTGTTTTCTATCGCTCGCCGATCATCGGGCAAGCCTGTCAAAGTCCATACTTCGTTTTCATACATGGATCCTATCTCAGATTGCATGGCTTCAAGCCATTTGTTGGAATCTGGGCCCGCCATCGCTTCTTCATAGTTCGAAGGTTCACCGTTGTCTAACAACATGATTTCTAGGACAGGATTGCCGTACCACTCTGGTGTGGAACGTGTCCTCGTGGACCTACGAAGTTCAGTAGTAACTTGATCCAAAGTACCTTGATCATCATCATTAACTTCCTCTTCAGTTGGTGCTGGCACCACAGGAACATCTTCCTGAGCTGCGCTACTCACCAGTTCAAGAGGTAGTACTTCATCAAGTTCCACTTTCCTCCCACTTACTTCTCTTGAGAGAAACTCTTTCTCCAGAAAGGACCCATTCTTGGCAACAAAGATCTTGCCTTCGGATCTAAGGTAGAAGGTATACCCAATGGTTTCCTTAGGGTATCCTATGAAGACGCATTTTTCCGACTTGGGTTCGAGCTTTTCAGGTTGAAGTTTCTTGACATAAGCATCGCATCCCCAAACTTTTAGAAACGACAACTTAGGTTTCTTCCCAAACCATAATTCATACGGTGTCGTCTCAACGGATTTAGACGGTGCCCTATTTAAAGTGAATGTAGCTGTCTCTAGAGCATATCCCCAAAAAGATAGCGGTAAATCGGTAAGAGACATCATAGATCGCACCATATCCAATAAAGTGCGATTACGACGTTCGGACACACCGTTACGCCGAGGTGTTCCAGGTGGTGTGAGTTGTGAAACAATTCCACATTTCCTTAAGTGCGTACCAAATTCGTGACTTAAATATTCTCCTCCACGATCTGATCGTAGGAACTTTATCTTTCGATCACGTTGATTCTCTACCTCATTCTGAAATTCCTTGAACTTTTCAAAGGTCTCAGACTTGTGTTTCATCAAGTAGACATACCCATATCTACTCAAGTCGCCAGTGAGAGTGAGAACATAACGATATCCTCCGCGAGCCTCAATGCTCATTGGACCGCACACATCAGTATGTATGATTTCCAATAAGTTGGTTGCTCACTCCATTGTTCCGGAGAACGGAGTCTTGGTCATTTTGCCCATGAGGCATGGTTCGCATGTGTCAAATGATTCATAAACGAGAGACTCTAAAAGTCCATCAGCATGGAGCTTCTTCATGCGCTTGACACCAATGTGACCAAGGCGGCAGTGCCACAAGTATGTGGGACTATCATTATCAAGTTTACATCTTTTGGTATTCACACTATGAATATGTGTAACATCACGTTCGAGATTCATTAAGAATAAACCATTGACCATCGGGGCATGACCATAAAACATATCTCTCATATAAATAGAACAACCATTATTCTCGGATTTAAATGAGTAGCCATCTCATATTAAACGAGATCCAGATACAATGTTCATGCTCAAACTTGGCATTAAATAACAATTATTGAGGTTTAAAACTAATTGCGTAGGTAAATGTAGAGGTAGCGTGCCGACGGCGATCACATCGACCTTGGAACCATTCCCGACGCACATTGTCACCTCGTCCTTCGCCAGTCTCCGTTTATTCCGCAGTTCCTGCTTTGAGTTACAAATATGAGCAACTGCACCGGTATCAAATACCCAGGAGCTACTACGAGTACTAGTAAGGTACACATCAATTACATGTATATCACATATACCTTTAGTGTTGCCGGCCTTCTTGTCCGCTAAGTACTTGGGGCAGTTCCGCTTCCAGTGACCACTTCCCTTGCAATAAAAGCACTCAGTCTCAGGCTTGTGTCCATTCTTTGACTTCTTCCCGACAACTGGCTTACCGGGCGTGGCAACTCCCTTGCCGTCCTTCTTGAAGTTCTTCTTACCCTTGCCTTTCTTGAACTTAGTGGTTTTATTCACCATCAACACTTGATGTTCTTTCTTGATCTCTACCTCCGCTGATTTCAGCATTGAATATACCTCAGGAATGGTCTTTTCCATCCCCTACATATTGAAGTTCATCACAAAGCTCTTGTAGCTCGGTGGAAGCGACTGGAGGATTCTGTCAATAACCGTGTCATCTGGGAGATTAACTCCCAGCTGAGTCAGGCGGTTGTGCAACCCAGACATCTTGAGTATGTGCTCACTGATAGAACTATTTTCCTCCATCTTACAGCTGAAGAACTTGTCGGAGACTTCATATCTCTCGACCCGGGCAGGAGCTTGGAAAACCATTTTCATCTCTTAGAACATCTCATATGCTCTGTGTTGCTCAAAACGTTTTTGGAACCCCGGTTCTAAGCTATAAAGCATGCCGCACTGAACGAGGGAGTAATCATCAGCACGAGACTGCCAAGCGTTCATAACGTCTTGGTTCTCTGGGATGGGTGCTTCACCTAGCGGTGCTTCTAGGACATAGTTTTTCTTGGCAGCTATGAGGATGATCCTCAGGTTCCGGACCCAGTCCGTATAGTTGCTGCCATCATCTTTCAGCTTGGTTCTAGGAACACGTTGAAGTTGAGGGTAACGTGGGCCATTTGATCTACAAGACATATTGTAAAGATTTTAGACTAAGTTCATGATAATTAAGTTCATCTAATCAAATTATCTAATGAACTCCCACTCAGATTAGACATCCCTCTAGTCATCTAAGTGCTACATGATTCGAGTCGACTAGGCCGTGTTCGATCATCACGTGAGACGGACTAGTCATCACAAGTGAACATCTCCATGTTGATCGTATCTTCCATACGACTCATGTTCTACCTTTCGGTCTCTTGTGTTCCGAGGCCATGTCTGTACATGCTAGGATCGTCAAGTTAACCTAAGTGTCTCTGCATGTGTAAATCTGTCTTACACCCGTTGTATGTGAACATTAGAATCTATCACACCCGATCATCACGTGGTGCTTCGAAACGACGAACTTTCGCAACGGTGCATAGTTAGGGTGAACACTTTCTTGAAATTATTATGAGGGATCATCTTATTTACTACCGTCGTTCTAAGTAAACAAGATGCATAAGCATAATAAACATCACATGCAATTAAACAGTGACATGATATGGCCAATATCATATAGCTCCTTTGATCTCCATCTTCGGGGCTCCATGATCATCTTCGTCACCGGCATGACACCATGATCTCCATCATCATGATCTCCATCATCGTGTCTCCATAAAGTTGCTCGCCAACTATTACTTCTACTACTATGGCTAACAGTTTAGCAATAAAGTAAAGTAATTACATGGCGTTAAATCATTGACATGCATGTCATACAATAATTAAGACAACTCCTATGGCTCCTGCCGGTTGTCATACTCATCGACATGCAAGTCGTGATTCCTATTACAAGAACATGATCTCATACATCACAATATATCATTCATCATTCATCACAACTTTTGGCCATATCACATCACAAATCATATGCTGCAAAAACAAGTTAGACGTCCTCTAACTGTTGTTGTATGTTTTACGTGGCTGCAATAGGGTTCTAGCAAGAACATTTTCTTACCTACATAAAAGCCACAACGTGATTTGTCATCTTCTATTTACCCTTCATAAGGACCCTTTTCATCGAATCCGCTCCAACTAAAGTGGGAGAGACAGACACCCGCTAGCCACCTTATGCAACTAGTGCATGTCAGTCGGTGGAACCTGTCTCACGTAAGCGTACGTGTAAGGTCAGTCCGGGCCGCTTCATCCCACAATACCGCTGAAGAAAAATAAGACTAGTAGTGGCAAGAAAGTTGATAACATCTACGCCCACAACAAATTTGTGTTCTACTCGCGCAAAGAGAACTACGCATAGACCTAGCTCATGATGCCACTGTTGGGGAACGTTGCAGAAAATAAAAAATTTCCTACGGTTTCACCAAGATCAATCTATGAGTTCATCTAGCAACGAGAGAGAGGAGTGCATCTACATACCCTTGTAGATCGAGCGGAAGCGTTCAAGAGAACGGGGTTGATGGAGTCGTATTCGTCGTGATCCAAATCACCGGAGATCCTAGCGCCGAACGGATGGCACCTCCGCGTTCAACACACGTACGGTCAGCGAGACGTCTCCTCCTTCTTGATCCAGCAAGGGGGAAGGAGAGGTTGATGAAGATCCAGCAGCACGACAGCGTGGTGGTGGATGCAGCAGGGATCCCGGCAAGGCTTCGCCAAGCGTCTGCGGGAGGGAGAGGTGTAGCAAGGGGGAAGGGAGGCGCCAAGTGCAAGGGTGCGGATGCCCCCCCTCCCCCCTCTTTATATAGGGCCCCTAGGGGGGGCGCTGGCCCTAGGAGATGGGATCTCCTGGGGGGCGGCATCCAAGGGGGTGCCTTGCCCCCCAAGGCAAGTGGAGGCGCCCCCCACCCTAGGGTTTCCAACCCTAGGCGCAGGGGGGGCCCAAGGAGGGGCACACCAGCCCACCAGGGGCTGGTTCCCCTCCCACTTCAGCCCATGGGACCCTCCAGGATAGGTGGCCCCACCCGATGGACCCTCGGGACCCTTCCGGTGGTCCTGGTACAATACCGGTAACCCCCGAAACTTTCCCGATGGCCGAAACTTCACTTCCTATATATAATTCTTTACCTCCGGACCATTCCGGAGCTCCTCTAACGTCCGGGATCTCATCCGGGACTCCGAACAACTTTCGGTTTACTGCATACTCATATCTCTACAACCCTAGCGTCACCGAACCTTTAGTGTGTAGACCCTACGGGTTCGGGAGACATGCAGACATGACCGAGACGCCTCTCCGATCAATAACCAACAGCGGGATCTGGATACCCATGTTGGCTCCCACATGCTCCTCGATGATCTCATCGGATGAACCACGATGTCGACGATTTAAGCAACCCCGTATACAATTCCCTTTGTCAATCGGTACGTTACTTGCACGAGACTCGATCGTCGGTATCCCAATACCTCGTTTAATCTCATTACCGGCAAGTCACTTTACTCGTACCGTAATGCATGATCCCGTGACCAGACACTTGGTCACATTGAGCTCATTATGATGATGCATTACCGAGTGGGCCCAGAGATACCTCTCCATCATACGGAGTGACAAATCCCAGTCTCGATTCGTGCCAACCCAACAGACACTTTCGGAGATACCCGTAGTGCACCTTTATAGTCACCCAGTTACGTTGTGACGTTAGGCACACCCAAAGCACTCCTACGGTATCCGGGAGTTGCACAATCTCATGGTCTAAGGAAATGATACTTGACATTTGGAAAAGCTCTAGCTAAACTAACTACACGATGTTTGAGCTATGCTTAGGATTGGGTCTTGTCCATCACATCATTCTCCTAATGATGTGATCCCGTTATCAATGACATCCAATGTCCATAGTCAGGAAACCATGACTATCTGTTGATCAACGAGCTAGTCAACTAGAGGCTCACTAGGGACATGTTGTGGTCTATGTATTCACACGTGTATTACGATTTCCAGATAATACAATTATAGCATGAATAACAGACAATTATCATGAACAAAGAAATATAATAATAACCATTTTATTATTGCCTCTAGGGCATATTTCCAACAGTTTATATGCAGCCACCACCGGGGTACTATGCTCCTGATGGTATGGTCTGTAGACTTCGCCGCTCCCTCTATGGTCTCAAACAGGCCCCTCGCGACTGGTTTGAGCGCTTCGCCTCTGTGGTGACCGCGACTGGTTTCTTGCCCAGTGATCATAATCCTGCGTTGTTTGTTCACACGTCTCCTCGTGGTCGGACTCTTCTCCTTCTCTACGTGGATGACATGATCATCACTGGTGACGACTCTAAGTACATTGCCTTTGTTAAGGCTCGCCTTCGAGACCAGTTCCTCATGACTGATCTTGGTCCTCTTCGCTATTTTCTTGGGATTGAGATCTCGTCGACCCCTGATGGCTTCTACATCTCCCAAGAACAATATATTCAGGATCTTCTTGCTCGCGCTGTGCTTGGTGATGAGCGCACAGTTGTGACTCCCATGGAGCTCAACGTTCAGCTTCGTGCCTCTGATGGTGACCCTCTTCCTAATCCCACTCGCTATCGTCACCTCGTTGGCAGCCTTGTCTATCTTGCTGTTACGCGTCCTGACATCTCCTATCCCGTCCACATCCTGAGTCAGTTTGTTTCAGCCCCCACCTCTGTCCACTATAGTCACCTCCTCCGTGTTCTACGATATCTTCGCGGCACGATCTCTCAGCGTCTTTTCTTTTCCCGCTCCAGCTCTCTTGAGCTCCAGGCCTACTCTGATGCTACTTGGGCTAGTGATCCCTCTGATCGACGCTTGCTGTCTGCTTACTGTGTCTTTCTTGGTGGCTCTCTTATTGCCTGGAAGACAAAGAAACAGACTGCCGTTTCTCGCTCGAGTACAGAGGCTGAGTTGCGAACCATGGCTATGTTGACGGCTGAGGTGATCTGGTTATGGTGGTTACTTGAGGATTTTGGTGTGTCTGCTACTACCTCAATTCCTCTCCTGTCCAACAGTAACGGTGCTATCAGTATTGTGCGTGACCCGATGAAGCATGAGCTCACCAAGCACATCGGTGTGGATGCCCACTTTGTGCGTGCTGCTGTGCAGGATCAGACTCTCGCTCTTCACTATGTGCCCTCTGAGTTACAGTTGGCTGACTTCTTCATGAAGGCACAGACTCGAGCGCAGAATGGGTTTTTCCTCACCAAACTCAGTGTTGTTGATCCACCATGAGTTTGAGGGGGGGGGGAGTGTGTTAGATGTGTATAGTTCATTGTGTACATCCCCATTGTATAAGGGGTTTTTCTGCACTTTGCCACACCTGTATATGTACTAGCTTTTGGCCCTCAGTAAAGGTTAAGTTGTTGTTTATCCAACAACCACTACCTGCATCTGTGTGCTTGTGCCTATGAGACTGAGTGAATACCCCTGATACAAAACACTTTCATTGACTTTAGAAAAATTGTTATAAGGCTTTTAAGAATAATTATTCCAGTCTGTCACAGAGAGATATAGACACAGCATTTTTTGTTCGTGATGTGTGTCATGCTGAGCATGTTTAAATTAATTAGGCGCATCATGTGCCCCCAGTTAGTGCCATATGCAGCTAACCAACCATCTCGGTTGTTAGCTAGCACTAGCAGCATATGCATCATATTCCTTTAGCTTGCCGCAAAGCTGGATCTAATTTCCCTAATCAAGAGCAGTAAGCACCAGAGGACAGGCCCACTCTTGCCTCAGTTTTCCCTTTCTTTTTTAGGATGATGAAAAAAAGGAAATTAATATACATACTATATTTTTCCGATTTAGCTTTTGGTAGTGCAAGTATTCTAAGCATGAAAACAGCGTTTCCATCTCACCGGGAAAAATGTTTTATAGCACAAAATAAGTTACAACAGATTCATATTTCTACAGCACAATGCTTATGTTGCATACGCTTGATGTGTAGTCTCCCCGGAAGAAATCAAAGCAATAAATCTGCAATGCAATGAATCGAAGGAGGCTTTAAAGCTCCCATCAATCACAAGGTTGTTGCTTCCTGAGTTGGCCAAGCCAAACCAGGAGCCATGCGTTGCTTTCGCCCACCAAACAAGAACAACTCTTTGTCCATGCATGAGCCCACTCCATTGAGGACCGGTTAGCGTCAGATGAGGTGCGCGCGCATCTCGCATTCCCCCCGGCGAGCAGGGTTGTTGAGAGAAAGGGAGATCGATCTCACGGTTGACCTAAAGCTTAGAGAGATGGCTATTGCTTAACTGGCTAGTACTGAAAGTTGGTTTCAACAACTGCACTAGCACTACCAGTGAGGTAGTAGCACCACACAGCCCATTGTTCAGCTAAACCGGTCGTGCCGGCATGCGTGCTCTCTTCCCACCAAACATTCAGATAAGGTCGCAGATATATATTCTACGGGCGCAGAAAAGTCTTGACACCCTCCTTGTCCAAAGAAAAAGCAAAGAAAAAAGTCTTGACGCCCATCTACTTCCACATTCCCCCTTCGAAATTCCAACTTTCTTCACCCACGCTTCTACTATAGTTTGGTGTTTTGAGCGCTCTTCAGGCTATCGAGTAGTCGCATAATCTCATCTCAACTTTATTTATCGATGACAGTATATATTATGTTGTCTGACAGTCTGGAGTTTATGTACTTTATTTATCGATGATTGGCTTGGGGAAAAGGCTATTGGTTACACGTAGGAGGCCTGAGAATGGTTGGTGAGAAAATCAAGTGCAGAGAAACGGAGACCACTTTCTGATCCCAAGCTGGCGTGCAGCCGAAGGCGATAGATGTAGAACACGTACAATGATACAACTGACGACAAATTCAGAAGGTATGCCTTGAACAACGATGGTGCCAGTACCGGATCTGGATGGTACGCGATCTAGTAGCCGGCGCGTCACTTTCTGATCCCACGCCCAGGCTAGGCGAAAGGGCATCAACAAAATTCAGGGACCATGGAAACGATCCCGGCTATCTGGAAAACAGATGCACAAGTTAGGTTTGGCGCAAGTTGAAAAACAAACGTGTTCAAAGATGCCGACTCTGTCGGACAGAAAGCAGTTATGTGCGAGAACTTCGTCCGGATAACTTCGACAACGCCGTTTCAAATTTTGCATGCCTACTCTTGGTATATTTCTATTTGCATGTGTACCACGGACTCTTGTAAAATTTTTTTTTGCATGTGTACGACGGACTCATGCTCACGTGTCATCTTCATGTCGGTTGGACAACTTGGACTAGCCTTATTATGAAGAAAAGGATAACGGACTTCTTCTGTACTGTTGTGAAAACGTGTGCATGTACACTCTCTGTCAAACCATGTTTTAATATTTACTTTTTCTTGACCATTTTGAGAAGATTGGCAGAAAGGTGTTAGCTATTTGTTCGTTTCTGAGGCAACAACTCTCTATATCGTAAAGAAGATAATAGAGTTGCGAATCAACCAGTGGTTGAGTTGGTTAGGTGGACAGTGGTATCCCTAACCCACCAGGGTTCAAATCATGGTGCTCGCATTATTCCTGGATTTATTTCAGGATTTTCGGCGATGCGCTTTCAGTGGGAGGAGACGTTCCCGTCGACGACGAGGCGCCTACGGTGACTTCGTAAATCTCAAGATGATATGCCGGTTCAGTCTCTCAGAGGTGCTCATAGGGGTAGGGTGTGCGTGTGTGCGTTCATAGGGTGGTCGGGCAAAAATCAAAATAACCAGCTCAACAGTAAGCTAGAAAATGGTTGGAGCCACCATAGGCTAAAACTGAGTTAACACAAAACCACAACTCTAAGGGATTTAACCTAATACTCACAAGTGCGGGACAAAGTAGCAACACTTTTCAAAAATGGAAGGATACATATTTTCAGAAACTCAATTTGCTGAGATACAGAATGAAGAGGAAGCATGTCAACTTGTATGATGCCTGGCTAGACCATTTGATGTAATTTGTTTTTCTTTTGTTTGTTTATTTTGTTGCTCCTTTCCCTTTTTTCTTCTCTTTTAATTCTTGTAATTCTCCCTTTTTCTTTCTTTATGTCTTTTTCTAGGGCTTACCTCAAGCCTTAAGAACTGTTGTTTTCCTCATTTAAAATAAAAAAATTGCAGTGGGGCTTTTGCCCTACTGTGTATGGTCAAAAAAATTAAAAGAATTTTTTGGCTGCCACAAGTTCTTGTTAACGCGATGATCCAATCTGGAGGCCCGTTCCGGAGCTCTACCGAAGGGGGAATCTCGGAGGCTTCTTCAAATCTTGCTGCCACCATGACTATGTGCGAGTGGTTTCAGTAGGACCTTAGGGTCCATAGTAGTAGCAGATGGCTCCCTCTCTGTTCGGATCTTCAATACCATGTTCACGTGAGCTGCCTCACATGATCGAGATCAATTTTATGTAATCAGTGGTGTGTTTGTTAGGATATGATGAATTGCCACATTATGACCAGATTGTTCTTCAAAATCAATTGAGTCTTTTGAGGTTTTCTTGTTGTATAATTAAATAGCTTTGCATGCTCTCTGGTCTATTTATCTTCTCTAGCCAAGTTTGATGGGTTTTTCTTTAGATGGAGTGGTGCTTTGTAGTGGGTTCAATTTTGCGGTGCTCTAACCTAGTGACAATAAGGGCCAAGACACATATTTTATTGTTGCCACTAAGGATAAAACGATGTTGTCTCATCATATTAATTGACGTTTTACTATCTATATATGTCATCATGCTTATTGCAATGCTTTGTCTCTTGTGAACTTAATACTTCGATATGCATGCTGGATAGTGGTCTTTGAGTGGAGCATTAGTAGTAGGGGTAGTTGGATTAACGGTCTACTTATCACAGACGTGATGTCTATATGAGATTATACCATGAATGATCATAGTCATAAATATAAATATTGTAATTTAATTGTTGCACAACTGTAATTGGTTCACCATGCCAGTTGCTTCTTTTCAGAGCGATGTCACTAGTGAACCCCCTCGGTCTATACTACTTTACTGAAAACAAATATTTTCCTCATTGCCCTGTTTTATTTTTGCTACCAATTATCTTTATATATTGCGTTTAATCTTGAGACTAGCAAGACAAGGGGCTTGACAACTCTCTTGTCATGTTGGGGATAAGTTTGTTATGTGTCTTGTGTGCAGGTATTGCTTACTTTGTTCGCTAGGAGAGCTTCAACTGGATTGATAACCTTGGTTCTCTAACTGAAGGAAATACTTGCCGCTAGGCTACTTCACCCTTACTTCACCCTTTGAGGGGGGACATCCACGCCCATGGGGAGCCGCTGCCGGCGTCGCAGCATACTTGCGGGGGCGCCGGCGGCCCCTCTTGTGCGGGGGTGAGTCCGGTCCCTCCTTGGGGGCCTTCCCTTTCTCCGTGGCGGAGAACCTCCTCATCGGCACCATGCATGCTCTAGCAAGATGGTGGAGCGAGAAGAAGGAGAAGCAAGCAGTGAGAAGACAGAGATGGGCTAGGGGCTCCGCCCTTCCCCCATTTATAGTCGAAGGGAGGACAACTGCTGGCCTTCCACGATCTCGAGTAATTATGGTTTTTTTGCATGCAGCAGGCAGTTGTCAAGTCAGACGGTTGCCGAGGCAGCATGGGGAAGTGGAGACGCACACGTCCCATCAAGTGCCACGCATCGACTCGGTCCGCAGGCGATTGGGGCCCGAGGTGCTTCACATTTGCCCTTTGGCTTCGCCTCAAATCCAAGTGCGAGTGCGCTTGGGCCCGGGGGCTACTGTCGGTGTTCTAGGAACCAGGGTACCCAGACTTGTCTGCCTGTGGCCCACGGCGTGGCTCCATCGTCGTCCTGGCATGGCCCATCTTTAGCATCAACAAAACGAGACCCTCGCGAGGGGGCAAGCCTCGCGAGGCGGATGACACCAAGACCTCCGGAAGGAGCGGCCTCCCTCGGCGGCTTCTTGAGGAGCAGAGATATCTATGCAAGCACTCACCTCATGAGGCTGAGGTGACGCCAGCCATGACGACCAAGGCCATGAGAACGCTAGTGGGCGCAGAGCGGCAGGTTTCCCCTTTGGTGCTAAGGAGGCAAGAGCAGGCGCAGAGTCCCAAGGAACCAACCAAATGTTACCATTTGCATGAAACGAGACCAGGACCGCTAGGACGGCAGGACAGATGTCATCGTCGAGCCCACCACGACGTCATGAACAGAAGCTTTGCAGGCGAAGACCACCTTTCGTCAGGATAAGATGTACTACTTGCCCCCCTTCAAAATTGGCCACTGTGGGATCCCTTCCCGCCTAAGTTTTGGGGGAAGAGGATCGAGGCCACTATAAATATAGCTTAGCCACCACCGTAGAGAGGGAAAGCTCCCAGAAGCTACCACGAGCACAAGAACGAACCTCCTGAGGTTTTTCTTCCCCTGTACTAGTTCATCCTCAGCCCCCCGCGAGGCTTCCACCATAAAGCTGGAGTAGGGTTTTACACCACAAGGTGGCCCAAACCTGGGTAAACCGCTGTGCCCATTTCCTTTCCTGTTCATCGAGCTAGGCCGTGAGACCAGCGAGTTGGCTGGCTGGAGAGGTTGAGTTCTTCGCACACACCCCAGGGTTCAAACCTTTCTTGGGTTTGTGGAGCCCTGAATCCGACGGCAAGCTCTTTTCCATAAGCATGTATGACTATATTCGGAATACATGCCTACATTATATTGACGAATTGGAGCTAGTTCCGTGTCACCCTAGGTTATAACTATTGCATGATGAATGCCATCCGACATAATTATCCATCATTGATCCATTTCCTACTAGCTCATTTCATATTGATCTTTGCTAAGTTACTTTAACGTTGTCATTGTTATGATTGCTACAAAATTGCTACTGTTACTTTTATCACTGTTACCATTACTTCCATACTACTTTGCTACTAAATATTTTGCTGCAGTTATTAAGTCTTTCAGGTGTGGTTGAATTGACAACTCAGCTGCTAATACTTGAGAATATTCTTTGGCTCCCCTTGTGTCGAGTCAATAAATTTGAGTTGAATACTCTACCCTCGAAAACTGTTGCGATCCGCTATACTTGTGGGTTATCAAGACCTTTTTCTGGCGCCATTGCCGGGAGCATAGCTCTATTCTCTGACTCACTTGGGATTTATATCTGTTGATCACTATGAGGAATTTGAAAGAACTAGAACCAAGATATGTCCCTCTATTACGAGGGGAGGCAAGGAACTGTCATCTAGCTATGCACTTGATTCACCTTCTATTTTGAGTAAGCTTGCGACACCTACACCTGGTATTGATTCTAATATGTCACATGTTATTGATGATGCCACTTCTGCTATGCATGATGGTTATGATGATACTACTTCTTTGTTTGATAATACTGTGCGGTGAATTTCTTGATGAACAACTTGCTAGGGTTAGAAAGAATGAAATTACTGAAACTGATGATATTACTGAAACTAAAGATTATGGTTCTCCTCCTAGATATGAATTGCCTGTTGTACGTGAGGGCTATATTATGGATGAAGAAACTGCTAGAGACTTTCTTGCTTGCAACGATAGAGATGATCTTAAGAAACTATTAGCTAAGTTGAAAGAAAAATCTTTGAATGCTAGAATGCAATATGATCCTAAGTTTGCTACTTCACCTATCTTTGTTACTAGTAAGGATTATGAATTCTCTGTCGATCCTGAGTTAATTACTTTGGTTGAATCTGATCATTTCTATGGTTATGAATCTGAAACTGTTGTGGCACATCTTACTAAATTGAATGATATAGCCACCATATTTTCTCATGAGGAAAAAAAATTGCTATTACTATATTCTTAAGTTGTTTCCTATCTCATTGAAGGGTGATGCTAAGTTCTGGTTTAATTCCCTTGCTCCTGGTTGTATGCGTAGTCCCCAGGATATGATTTACTACTCTACAAAATATTTTCCTGCTCATAATAAACAAGTTGCCTTACAGGAAATATTTAACTTTGTGAAAATTGAAGAAGAGAGTCTCCCACAAGCTTGGGGGGGGGGCTTCTCCAATTACTTAATGCTTTGCCTGATCATCCTCTCAAGAAAAATGAAATACTTGATATCTTTTATAATGGACTAACCGATGCTTCTAGGGACCACCTAGATAGTTGTGCTAGTTGTGTTTTCAGGACAAACTGTTGAGCAGGCTGAATTGCTATTGAATAATATATTTAGTAATGATAATGATTGGACACTTCCGGAACCAACTCCTAAGCCAACTCCGAAGAAAACATGTATTCTATTTCTCAGTCCTAAAGATATGCATGATGCAAAGAAATCTATGAACGAAAAATGTATTAAAGTTGAAGATATTAAGAATTTACCGCCTATTGAAGAAATACATGGTCTTGATAACCCGACACAGGTAGTAGAGGTAAACTCTCTCTATAGATTTGATGAAGGTGATATCCCTCATAATAAGTCTGCTAGTCAATGCTTGGATGATTTTGATAGTTTTGTTGTTAAACAAGAAAACTTCAATGCTTATGTTAGTAGGTAATTGAAACGTAATGCTCAAATGCTTGACTGCTTGGGTGATTATATGAGTAGAACTGTTAATGATCTTAAGCTTATTAGTAAACATGCTTCCATGGTTAGAACTCAAGTAGAACAAGTACTTAAGGCACAAAATGATTTGCTCAATGAGTTTAATAGTAAAAAAATGATAATGTTGTTAGGGTTATGACTAGAGGTGGTAAAATGACCCAGGAACCTTTGTATCATGAGGGCCATCCTAAGAGAGTTGAGAAATATTCTCAGAGAATTAATACTGATGCACCTAGTCCTAGTAATAAAAATAAAAGGAAAACTGATAGGACTTTGCATGCTTCTAGTGAACCTACTATATATACACCTGAGAATCCCAATGATATTTCTATTTCTGATGCTAAGACACAATCTGGTGATGAACATGAACCTAGTGATAATGTTAATGATGATGTTCATGTTGATGCTCAACCTAGTAATAATAATGATGTAGAAACTAAACCTGCTCTTGATCTTGATAACCCACAATCAAAGAATCAACATTATGATAAGAGAGACTTCGTTGCTAGGAAACATGGTAAAGAAAGAGAACCATGGGTTCAGAAACCCATGCCCTTTCCTCCTAAACCATCCAAGAAAAAGGATGATGAGGATTTTGAGCGCTTTGTTGAAATGATTAGACCTATCTTTTTGTGTATGCGTCTGACTGATATGTTGAAAATGTCTCCTTATGCTAAGTATATGAAATATATTGTTACAAAAAAAAGATACTGGAAGCTGAAATTTCCACCATGCTTGCTAATTACACTTTTAAGGGTGGAATACCAAAGAAACTAGGAGACATAGGAGTACCAACTATACCATGCTCCATTAAGAGAAACTATGTTAAAACTACTTTTTGTGATCTTGGAGCCGGTGTTAGTATTATGCCTTTCTCTTTATATCATAGACTTGATTTGAATAAGTTGACACCTACTGAAATCTCTTTGCAAATGGCTGATATATCAACTGCTATACCCATCGGTATTTGTGAGAATGTGCCTCTTGTTGTTGCAAATGTTACTATCTTAATGAACTTTGTTATTCTTGATATTCCCGAGGACGACAGTATGTCGATCATCCTTGGTAGACCATTTTTGAATACTGTAAGGGTTGTTGTTGACTGCAACAAATGCAATGTAACTTTTCATGTTAATGGTAATGAGCATACGGTACACTTTCCGAAGAAACAACCTCAAGTTCATAGTATCTATTGGAAAAATTTCAACTATTACCATTGGAGGTTTCGAATTCCCTCTTCCTACTATCAAAAAGAAATATGATATTCTTATTATCGGGGACATGCCTATCCCCGTTGATGTAACCTAGTGTTATTCGAAAATTCTCCGATTTCATGTGATCTGAAATAAGTTTGTTAATAAGACTTGATCAACCTTGTTAACGAATTCCTTTTGAGGAGCATGAGATGGAGGAAATTAGAAAGCACAACTTCCTGTACCCACCTTTTACTTTTTGTTATTTAGAATAAATAAAGCAAAAATAGTATTATCTGTCTGTTCTCTGAATTATCCGTGCAATACAAAATATCCTAAAAATAAAAGTTCTCCAAATGCCCTGAAAATTTAGTATGATTTTCTATAGAATATTTTAGAATTTCTGGCATTGAGAATGCACCAGGGGGGATGCACCTGTGGGCCACAAGGGAGGAGGGTGCGCCCCCTGCCTTATGGGTCCCACGTGGGCCCCCTTCACTTATTCCAGCACCCATCCACTTTGTCTTCCTCTAGAAAAAAGTCATCCTGTAGCTCAAACCCGCGTTCTTGCTCATTTTGCTGCCATTTTTTATCTCCTTGTGCGAAGCTCCATTTGCAAAACTGATTTGGGGGATTGTTCTTTGGTATGTGACTCCTCCGATGGTCCAATTAGTTTCTATTCTAGTGCTTTATTTATTGCAAATTTTTGCTGCTTAGGTGACCCTGTTCTTGAGCTTGCATGTCAAATTTATATGGTCCAAAGTAGTTTTGATGCATGATATAGCCTCTAGGCACTTGTGGGAGTAGTTGCTATCTATCTTGTTGTGTTTGGTTCACTTTTATTTTGAATCACTAAAAATTTCAGAAATTTTCAAAGGAAGAAAATGATGAGGAGATTGTTGAGAGGCTCCTTGAGTCGTGGTTCTAAGGAAAGAAAATCAAGAGAAGGAAAAGCCCAAGTACAACCTTCCTCGCACCGCGGAGGTCCGGCCGTGTGAATGACCATGTGATGCATTCTTGGAGGTGGCCGGAAGCCAAAATTTATTAGGATTTCTATTATTTGGCTGAGAATGCAGGCATCACCAACTTTCTCCATTATAAGTGTGATCAGTACCTCCTACTCACTAATACTTTTGTGCAAAATTTTCACTTTCATGCTAGGAGATTACCACCCATGGTAGAATTTTATTTATATGATGAGCATAAGGAGATGACGCTTTATGACTTTTGTGAGGCTTGCAAATTACCTCATGAGGGCAGCGTCAATGAGCCACATCCTAGAGATGTGGCATATTTTATTGATGAAGTTGCCGTAGGGGAAAGGAGAAAGGTGTTGGAAGCAAGAGTGTCTAGTTTACATTTTCCCTTTTTTGCGCTACTACTCATTATTTGTTGGGAGATGTTTAATTGGTTAAGGGGAGAGTGGAGGCCTTAGTGCTCCTAACCTTGCTATTATGCGCCATGCTTTACTTCATGATAAATCTTTCAGTTTGGGCGCTATGCTTGCTTGACGGTTGAGTTTAAACCATATGAAGGGTCCTATCTTTAGAAGTATCGATGCCTCCCGCGTTACTAAACGCTTCGAGATACCCATTAGGCACGATGAAATAGAGGAGAAGTTGCTGCCCACTATATACTTAGATTATGACACTATGGTAGAACATGATTTTGTTATGAAAGATGATGACAAGAGACTCATATATAACCTGGTATTTATCGAGAAGACTTGTCAGATTATTAGCTTGCCTACACCTTCTTTATTCGATATTCATTCAGGCAGGTACTTCATTTTGCCCACAGACATCTACGCATACTGGGAGGGGACGCGATCCCCATTTCCTAAGCCAGAGCCATCACCTGATCCATATCAGGAGTCTATTTATCAGTGGGAGCCGCATGAGCTCGCTAACTAGTGGAACCCCCAAGATCCTCCTCAATACACCGGAGAGGGTTGTTTTGAAACATGGGCTTATACCAACTTAGGCCAAAAGCCTAAGCTTGGGGGAGTACATATTTTTCACCGACATTACATTCATGTTCACACACTCATTCCAGTTGTTGGTGTTCATATTTTTTCATTGTATTATCATGCTAGTTTATTTTCTTTTTCCCGCTTTCTTCTTGTGTGTTTGAAAAACTTTGAGAAAAACAAAAGAAATAGTTGTAGCTTCTGTTTAGTTTCCTTTCCATGTTTATGTAGTAGTACTATTAAAGTAAAACCAAAAAGATTTCTCGTTCTTCTTTTGCTTGCTGGGAGTTTTCCCGTGTAAATATTTTTTCTCGTTCTTGTTTTACTTTCTTCAGAAAAACAAAAACTCCAAAAACATTTCAGTGTGTTTCTTTGAAATTCCTTTTCTTTTCTTTGGGGGTCGAGAGGAGAAGACCACGATGAAAATGTTGAGTGGCTCTCATATTCATTATTGTTGATCTAACAAAGAGCCCATATTACCTTGTCTTCTCCTTTGAATAAATGTTTACAGATTCCACCTTAGTCCAATGCAGGTGCACTATTATTATTATTCACACCGTTCGGTCGTGCAAGTGAAAGGCAATAATGACGATATTTGATGAAATGATTGAGATGAGGAACAACTAGTATGAACTCGACCTCTCTTGTTTTTTGTAAATATGATCAATTCATCGTTCCTGATTCAACCCATTTTGAATGAAACATGTTTGCAATGACAATTAAAATTTATAGTTGCTCATGCCATGCTTAATTAGATAGGAGTTTATAATGGTTTACCTTGCGTGCCAACATGATTTTAAAATGGTTGTGATTTAGTATGATAGGATGATGTCCACCTTTGAATGATTTGAGTGGCTTGACTTGGCACATGTTCACGCATGTAGTGGAAACAAAATCAACATAGCCTTCACGATATTTATGTTCATGGTGATTTATATCCTACTCATGCTTGCATTCATTGTTGGTTAATCTCAATGCATGTTTTTGATTGTTGTCACTCTCTAGCTGGTCGCTCCTCAATCTCTTGCTAGCCTTCACTTGTACTAAGCGGGAATACTGCTTGTGCACCCACTTCTATAAACCCAAAGTTGTTCCATATGAGTCCACCATACCTACCTATATGCGGTATTTACCTGCAGTTGCAAGTAATTTTGCATGTGCCAAACTCTAAACCTTCAAATGGTAATCTATTTTGTATGCCCGGATCGCTCATGTAGCGACTGGGGGTTGTCAGGATCTTCCATGCTAGGTGGGTTATTCTCACGATGAGTGGAATCCGCTCATCATTCATGAGAAAATGGGTGGTAATCGGGATGCCCAGTCCAATGCTCAAATCAAATCAAAATAACTTCAAACAAAACTCCCCCAGGATTGTTGTTAGTTGGACAGTACCCATTGTTTCGGACTAGCTGTGGAATGTGCTTGTTGGTGGAGGGGGAGTAAAAACTTTACCATTCTGTTTGGGAACCGCCTATAATGTATCTAGTATGGAAGATACCGAGATCTCTTGGTTGTTATGTTGACAATGAAATACTGCTCAAAATATTATTTACCTCTCTTTCAAAAACTCGAGCTCTGGCACCTATGCAAATCCCTGCTTCCCTCTGCGAAGGGCCTATATATTTACTTTTATTGTTGATTCCTCATCCTCTTATAAAAAGCAACAGTTAGAGAGCACCACTGTCATTTGTATGCATTGTTATTAATTGATATTGAGTATGACTATGACTGGATCTCTTTTACCATGAATTACAATGTCTAGTCAGCCCTTGCTCTTCAGGGGTGCTTTGCATTTATGTTTTGCAGTCTTAGAAAGGGCTAGCGAGATACCATTTTGTTATATCATATCAAGATTGTTTTTAAAAATTGTTGTCATCTGAGATTTATTATTATTGCTCGCTAGTTGATTATGCCATTGATATGAGTAAATGTGAGACCTAAATGTTATTGTGAATATGATTAGTTCATGATCTTTGCTGAAAACCTGAATGCTGGCTATACATATTTGCAACAACAAGATCAAACAGAGTTTGTAAAAGTTTTTCTTTATCACTTTCAGTTTGTCAACTGAATTGCTTGAGGACAAGCAATGAGCTAAGCTTGGCGGAGTTGATACGTCTCCATCATATCTACTTTTCCAAACTCTTTTGTCTTTGTTTTGGACTCTAATTTGCATGATTTGAAGGGAACTAACCCGGACTGGCGCTATTTTCAGCAGAATTGCCATGGTGTTATATTTATGCAGAAATAAAAGTTCTCGGAATGACCTGAAACTTCACGGAGAATACTTTTGAAATAAATAAAAAATATTGGTGAAATAATACCCCAGAGGCGACCCACCACCTGTCCACAAGGGTGGGGGCGCGCCCTACCCCCTGGGCGCGCCCCCTGGCTTGTGGGTCCCACAAAGCTCCACCGACCTCAACTCCAGCTCCATATATTTATGTTGAGGGAGAAGAAAAAATCAGAGAGAAGGATTCATCGCGTTTTAGGATATGGAGCCCCGCCACCTCCTGTTCTTACTTGGGAGGGTAGATCTGGAGTCTGTTTTGGGCTTTAGAGAGGTGTCGGATTGTGGGATCCGCAAACCCTTGAGAGGTTCGAACTCTAGGATGCGTGCGGAGATCTCAACCTACCCAGCCTGCCAACTCGCGATCCTCCTAAGACTAGCGCGTCAAGCTCAAAGGGATAAAGAGACACATTGGTTTTATCCTGGTTCGGGCCACCGTTGTGGTGTAATACCCTACTCCAGCGTTTTCGGTGGATTGCCTCAAAGGGCTGAGGATGAGCTAGTACAGTGGATGAACAAGCCTCAGGAGATGAGGTATCCTTGAGCTGGTGTGGTGTATGCTAGCTCTACTTGTTTTGATCCCCTCCCTGCTTCTATGGTGGTGCCTAGTCCTATTTATAGTGGCCTTGGTCCTCTTCCCAAATATGAGCGGGAAGGAATCCCACAACTGTCGGATTTGAAAGGGGACAAGTAGTACGGTCTATCCTGACAAAAGTAGTCTTCGCCTGCGAAAAGCCTCTGGTCGTGACGCTGCGGTGGGCTCATCGATGACCTCCGTCCTACCGTCCTGGTGGTCTTGGTCTCGCTGCACTGAAATGGAAACCTTTGGCTGATTCCTCGGGACTCTGCGCCTGTGGCTTGCCTCCCTTGCACCGAAGAGGAAACCTGCGCTCTGCGCCCGCCTGGCCTTGGTCGTCATGACTCACGTCAGCTGAGCCTCATGAGGTAATCTGCATAGAACTCTCCGCCCCTCAGGAGCCAGCCTGAGGAGGCTAATTCCTTCGGGGGTCTTAGCGTTGTCCGTCTCGCGAGGCCTGGCCCCTGAGGGTCTTGTGTTGTTAATGTTGAAGTTGGGTCATACCAGGCCATCGATGGAGCCACGTGGTGGGCCGCAGGCAGGCAGGGCATGATACCCCCAAATCCAGGACGTCGACAGTAGACCCCGGGCCCAAGGTGCACTCGAACTTGGCTTCCAGGCGAAGCCAAAGGGCAAGGGCGGAGCACCGCGGGCCCTAACCGCCTGTGGCCTTGATGATGCGTGGCAATTGATGGGACATGGGCGACTCCGCTTCCCCACGCTGCCTCGGCAACTGCTCGACTTGACTGGTTGATGCGGCACGCATAAGGTCATGATGGCACGAGGTCATGGCGGCCGACGGTTGGCCTCCCTTGGCTATAAATGTGAGGGAGGGGCAGAGCCCCCCGCCCATCTTTCCATCGTCTTGCTCCCGCCTGCTTTTCTCTTCTCCATCTAGATCCCGTGGCGTCGCTGAAGAGGTTTTCAACAGCCGAGAAGGGGAAGGCCTCCAAGGAGGGGCCAACCTCTCCTCCTCCCAAGATGGGCCGCAACCGTCCCCGCAAGCACCCTGCGGTCCCTCCAGCAACTTCTAGGGGGCGTGGGCGCGTGCCCCCTAGAGGCGGCATTGCGCTAGGCACCCGCGATGGCACCTCTTCCTGCAGCGGGGGCCACCGGCTTCGGAGCAGCCCCCATGATGAAGGAAGGTGCGTCGTGATCGTGCGCCCACCTCGGTCGCGCTTTTCCTCGCTGGACGTGCTCCCTGAGTTCATGGTGTGGAGGGAGAGCCCGACTGGCGCCTTGCTCCGCCTCTCGTGCTTCTTCTCTGGTGAGCTTCCTTCTTCGGGGCCCAACGGTCTCTGGCTACAGGACAACGGTTGTTGTAGCAGGGCTTCGTGGGTTGGTACCGAGGTCACCACCTCCGCCAGCTTGGTCCTCACCCACGGCTGACAGACCTTCACCCCCGCGCATGGCCTGGGCGGAAGGTGCACTCTCCACTTCAAGTACGATGGCCTGGCTACCCTCTATGTGAGGGTGTTCAGGGAGGACGGCCGCCGCATTGGGTGCTGCCCAGAGGATGGCAGCGACGACGATGGTGGCGACGACGAGCTTGGTCTTGGCGACGCGTGCTCCTCCTCCCGTGACGGCAGTTCTTCCTCGGATGAGAGCTCGAGCAGCGGAAACTACGACCGTCTCCCGCGTTGTCGTGCTCGGGACGAGGATGTCGGGGGTTCGTCCCGCCGCGGCATCCAGTGAAGCTGGAGAGGAGCCCGGCATGAAGCCAGGAGCCGGCAAACTTGGACTCAAGGCCGGCGGCCCCAAGTCACCTACGGGAGAACTGGTGGAGCATCGGGTCACCTTGAGGTGCTGCTTGAGGATGCGACGCTGGTGCCGAGCTCGTACGCCTTCGGGCCCTCTTTGTTTAGCCTTTCCTTTCTCATGTAATTCGAAAAAAGAAGGATGTACCCTACAGGGGCGTGTAATGAACTGTGGTTGTTATGCCCCTTATGCTATAATGAACTGTGGCATGTAATGAACTGTGGCTGTTATGCCCCTTATGCTATAATCGCCATCTTGATGATGTGATGTAATGTTTGCGATCTGAGTGAGTTAAGGTAGAAAGCTTAGCTTGTTATGCGTAGTCATTTTTCGCCTCATGAGAACCTGACCTCAGGTACTTGATGGGGCCCCCTTCGTCAGGGAGCCTTGGGCACAGCCCCTGGAAGATACGCCTTGTGCTCTCAGGAGCCGTGACAGGGTAGTGTTGTCCTTTGAAGGAAGAGAAAACTTGTCGAGCAGCTCATCCCTCTCACGCGAGCCCCCTGCCACATATTAGCTCGGACCTGATGCACCGCGTCGCGCTGCCCGGGGGGGACGAACATGAGGGGTGCTGGTGCCCGTGGACTTGATCGAGGGCTCCTCGCGAGGATGAAGCTGAAATACCAGGGTTCGGTGCGGTGCGTGCGCGCAAAGACAAGCCCAAGGCGCACACACCTACCTAGCCCCACGCGCGAGGAGCGCGAGGAGAAGTGGCGGGCGACTGCCCCCTCTCTCACGTCCTTAGACCCAAAAACAACTTATGAGAAGAAGACAACTCGAGGAACCAGCGTTCGGGAATACCAAATCCATTGAAAGATTACTAAAAAACTACAAGCAACTTCAGAAAGCAAATGAACAGTCGCGTCCGGCACCTAATCTAGTCTCCTCACCAGCGCGGAGCTAAGTGATGTCACTAGGATGTGGGAGGGAGCCCCCATGAGGCCCCAGGGCGGCTCTCAGGAGACTCCGG
Source organism: Triticum aestivum (assembly GCF_018294505.1). NCBI lineage: Eukaryota > Viridiplantae > Streptophyta > Magnoliopsida > Poales > Poaceae > Triticum > Triticum aestivum. The sequence continues at coordinate 473,264,324 of NC_057810.1, read as the reverse complement.
AGCGTGTACATCCCCACTCATTATTACGTGAGAGTGTCATGAGCAGAGACCTTCACAGGCCGGAGCCTTGCTTCACAGACCGGAGCCTTTGTTTAGGGGTAGAACTTCCGGAGGTGCTGGATGTTCCAAGCGTTCTGGATGGGAACCCCGTCCTGTGTCTCAAGGTGTGCGGCGCCAGGCCTGCAGACACGGGCAATCCTAAACGGGCCCTCCCACATGGGAGAGAGCTTGTGCAGCCCCTCCCCGGAGAGCGCCCACCTCAGGACGAGGTCGCCCACCTCTAATGTCCTGGAGCGAATGCTGCGGCAGTGGTACCGCCGCAGCGCCTGCTGGTACCTCCCTGCTCGGAGCGAGGCTTGACGGCGGTGTTCCTCCCCCAGCACGAGATCCATCCCGCGTGGCGTCCTACTGCGTCTCATCGAACGCCAGGACCCGCGTGGAGTGATGCTTGACCTCGTGAGGGAGAACCGCTCCTGCTCCGTAGACGAGGAAGAACAACATTTCTCCTGTTGGCTTGATCGCAGTGGTGCGGATGGACCACAACACGGACTGCAACTCATCGAGCTAGCCCCTGCCGCAGGCCTCGAGCTTCTTCTTGATGGTTCGGGTCTTGAGGCCCCTCAAGACTTCCGCATTGGCCCTCTCAGCCTGTCCATTGCTCCGTGGGTGCTCTACTGAGGCGTAGCAGATCTGTGTTCCAAGGTTAGCACAATGTGTTTTGAAAAGGTTGCTGGTGAACTGCGAGCCATTGTCGGTGATGATGCGATTGGGGACCCCAAACTGGCTCACGATTCCCTTGATGAACTTGAGGTCGACCCAGATGGGATGGTGCGCACAGCTTATACCTCCGCCCACTTGGTGAACTTGTCGATGGTGACGTAGAGGTATAGGTAGCCCCCTGGTGCCCGAGGGAACGGTCCCAAGATGTCCAGCCCCCAGACCACGAACGACCACATGAGCGAGATCGTCTAGAGGACCTGCGCGGGCTGGTGGATCTGCTTGGCGTGAAACTGGCATGCTTCACAAGAGCACACCAGCTCTGTAGCATCGTTGAGCGCGGTGGGCCAGTAGAAGCAGCTGCGGAATGCCTTGCCCACCAGAGTGCGCGACGAGGAATGATGCCCGCAGTCCCCACCGTGTATGTCCGCTAGCAGCACGAGCCCCTGTTCCCTGGAGATGCACCGCAACGAAATGTCATTGGGCCTTCTGCGATATAACTCACCATCCTTGATGCAGTAGCGGTGGCTTGACGGGCCACGCGCTTGGCGTCCTCCTCCTTCTCTGGCAGGGTCCCTTGAAGAAAGTACGCCTTGAACTCTTCAGCCCAGCACCCCTCCTGAGGCTCGAGCGCGAGCAGCAGGCGGGCTCCTGAGGGGTGACCGTAGGCTGGGGCGCCCGTCTCGGGTGCCTGTGGCAAGTCCTCCGGAGGTGGTGCTGGAGTCGTGACATGTGGGGTCACAGACGGCTTGAAGAGCCGCTCCTCAAACACCCCCAGCTCCTGTGGGAGCCTATGAGAGGCTCTTTTGGTGATGTCGTCTGCTTCCTTGTTCGTCCCGCGCGGTACGTGCTGTAGCTCCACGCCCAAGAACGGCTTCTTCATCTTGCACACCTCCTCTAGGTACGCCTCCATGTGCTCGTCCTTAGGAGTGTACTCTTTGTTGGAGAAGTTGAGAGTTGCCCTTGATGGTGAGGCGATTCACTCTCAGCGCAGCCGCGGCCCTGAGTCCGGTGAGCAAGCCTTCGAATTTTGTGATGATGTTGGAGACCTTCTCGCCCTGCTGAAATGAAAGTTGCATTGCGTAACAGAGCTTGTCCTTGGTGGGTGAAATGAGGATTCCCCCCCGCTCCTGCGACTTGTTGCACAAACGCCCCGTCGAAGTACATGATCCATCCGTCTGGCTCTTCGTCTCTTGGCAGGAGGGAGCAGTCCTCGCCTACTCAATGGTCGGGAGCGTCAGTCCACTTGGCCATGAAGTCCGCGAGGGCCACACCTTTGATGACCCTGGTGGTGCTGAACTCGAGATTGAATGCCTGAAGCTCAATGTTTCATTCCGCAACTCGCCCAGCTACATTCGGGCTCCGGAGCACCCTCTCCAGCGGGTACGCTGAAACAACCTTGATGGGGTGGCCTTGAAAGTAGTGGCTTAGTTTCCTGGGGGCAACTAGGAGTGCAAGCAAGAGCTTCTGGGGCATGGGGTAGCGCGCATGTGCTTCCGTCAGTACCGTGCTGACGAAGTAGACAGGGTGCTCGATGAGGGGGGGAGGCATCAGCGGAATATTGTTCTTCACGAGGGAACGGATCCTCCATGGCCTCACGAGGCCCGCCCTCAGGTGCCTTGATAGCCACGAGATCGACCGTGGCCTGAGGAGGAATGTCGACCACTGTGCCGGTTGAGACTCCTGATGCCTCGCCCTGAGGGTGTTGCGCCTTGCTTGACGGTTATGCATCCTGCTGAGGCTTCTTGATCGGGCGTTCCTTCCTTAGCACCACCAGGGCGGCACTGGCTGAGTAAGGGGTTACTGCCAGGTAAAGCACCAGGGGCTCGAGAGGGCGTGGTCCCACCATCACTGGCAGACTCGTCAAATATCTCTTGAGGTCCTGGAAGGCTGCGTCTGCCTCTAGGGTCCACTTGAATGGCTCCTTCCTCTTCATCAGCTTGAAAAATGGGAGGGCGCGCTCCCCTAGCTTGGAAATGAAATGCCCAAGTGAGGTTACACAGCCCGCTAGCTTCTGCATCTCCTTCAGGGTCTGTGGGGGGTTCATGTCCTCTATCGCCTTAACCTTCTCCGGGTTGGCCTCGATCCCTCTGTGTGACACCAAGAAGCCCAACAGCTTGCCTGAAGGGACCCCAAACACACACTTCTCGGGGTTAAGCCGAAGATCCACCTTGCGCAGGCTGGTGAACGTCTCCTCCATATCTTCTATCAGAGTCCTAGCCTCCCGATACTTCACCACTATACCGTCAACATAGGCCTCTGCGTTCCTCCCGAGCTGCGAACCCAGGGCGATATGCACCAACCTCTCGAAGGTTTCCCCGACATTACGCAGCCCGAAGGGCATGCAGGTGTAGCATTACACCCCGCATGGGGTGAGGAATGCCGTCTTCTCCACATCCTCCACGACCATCTTGATCTAGTGATAGCCGGAGAAGGCATCCAGGAAGCACATCAGGTCGCACTCGGTGGTGGAGTCGACAATCTGGTTGATGTGAGGGAGCGGGAAGGGGTCTTGCGGGCAGGCCTTATTGAGGTTGGTGAAGTCGACACACATACGTTCCTTCCCTCCTTTCTTGGGGACGATGATGGGATTTGCCAGGCACTCCGGGTACCGTACCTCTTTGATGACCCCTGCAGCTTGTAGCTTACAGATTTCCTGGATGATGAAGGCCTGGTTCTCGGTGGACTGGCGGCGAGCCTTCTGCTTCATTGGCCGCACATTTGGACATACCATTAGGTGGTGCTCGATTATCCCCCTTGGTACCCCAGCCAGGTGTTTGGGTTCCCAAGCGAATACATCCTTGTTGGCTCGCAAAAAGATGATCAGTGCCTCCTCTTGATCCCGAGGGAGGCCAGCCTCTATGGTGAAGGTGGCGCTGGCCGTCCATCCTCACAGACCGGCACTTGCTTCGTCTTGGCTCGGTCTTGGGAGAACAACAGCTTCTTCTTGGCCGGCGCTGCTTCTGGGGCCTCCTGACCCTTCTTCTCACCGGGCAGAGTGGATGCGCCTGTCCTGAAGGCGAGCTTGAGGGCCTGCAGCGCACCTTTGGTGTCCCCTACCACCGTGAGGACACTGTTGCTGCCAGGCATCTTCATGAGGTTGTACGCGGGGTGGGTCACAGCCATAAACTGGGCCAAGGACGGGTATCCCAGAATAGCATTGTACGACAGGTTGATCTTGGCGATGTCGAAGTCGATGAGATCGATGTGGTAGTTGTCACGGGTCCCGAAGGTGATAGGGAGGCGAATCTGCCCCAGGGGCCTGGTGGAGCCGCCGCTGACCCCAGAGAAAGGCTTGAAGGGGTGGAGCCGGCTGGGCGGCACGTGGAGCAGGCCGAACGCCTCCGAGGAGAGCATGTTGAGGCCGCCTCCGCTGTCGGTGAGGGTCCTGGTGATCGCCACATGGCAGATGGTGGGGGTGCAGAGCATTGGGAGTGCGCATGCTCCCGTTGTCACGGCAGGATGATCCTTGGGGCCAAAGATGAGGTCGGCCTTGAGCACCGCCCAGCCCGGGGGAGCCCCGAGCTTGTCTGAGTGGCCCCTACTCGCCGGTAGATCTGCTTGATGTGGCAGCCAGAACGTGGTTCCTGCGAGCCACCTAGGAGGGCCGCAACGACCGGGGGCGCCGGTGCCACGTGGTGGGCGAGGAAGAGGTCGCGCAGCTCCTCCCAGGAGGCCATAGAGGATGCCGGCAGGTTGAGCAACCAGGCATGTGGCGCGCCTACAAGGGCCATGGGGAGCCAGTTGGCCTTCACCTTGTCCTCTCTGTCGGCCGCCCAAACTGCCTCCTCGTATGCTTGAAGAAAGGGGGCTGGATCTGCCGCGCCGTCGTAGCACGGCGGCATCTCCGGCTAGACACAACGGTTTTATCCTAGTTCGGGCCACCGTTGTGGTATAATACCCTACTCTAGCGTTTTTGGTGGATTGCCTCGAAGGGCTGAGGGTGAGCTAGTATAGTGGATGAACAAGCCATAGGAGATGAGGTGTTCTTGAGCTGGTGTGGTGTATGCTAGCTCTACTTGTTCTGATGCCCTCCCTGCTTCTATGGTGGTGGCTAGTCCTATTTATAGTGGCCTTGGTCCTCTTCCCAAATATGAGCGGGAAGGGATCCCACAAAGGTCGGATTTGAAAGGGGACAAGTAGTACAATCTATCCTGACAAAAGTAGTCTTTGCCTGCGAAAAGCCTCTGGTCGTGACGCTGCGGTGGGCTCGTCGATGACCTCTGTCCTGCTATCGTGGCGATCTTGGTCTTGTTGCACTGAAATGGAAACCTTTGGCTGATTCCTCGGGACTCTACACCCGCCTAGTGCCTGCCTCGCCTTGGTCGTCATGGCTCACGTCAGTTGAGCCTCATGAGGTAACCTGCATAGAACTCCCTGCCCCTCAGGAGCCAGCCTGAGGAGGCCGATTCCTTCAGGGATCTTGGCATTGTCCGGCTCACGAGGCCTGGCCCCTCGCGAGGGTCTTGTGTTGTTGATGTTGAAGTTGGGTCGTACCAGGCCGTCTATGGAGCCACCTGGTGGGCCGCAGGCAGGCAGGGCTGGATACCCTGAAATCCAGGACGCCGGCAAGAGGGGAATCCGTTGCCGTCGTCATCATCAACCATCCTCCATCACCAATTTCATGATGCTCACCGCCGTGTGTGAGTAATTCCATTGTAGGCTTGTTAGACGTTCATGGGTTGGGTGAGATTTATCATGTAATTGAGTTAGTTTTGTTATGGTTTGATCCCTAGTATCCACTATCTTCTAAGATTGATGTTGCTATGACTTTTCTATGCTTAATGCTTGTCACTAGGGCCTGAGTGCCATGATTTCAGATCTGAACCTATTATGTTTTCATGAATATATTTGTGTTCTTGATCCTATATTGCAAGTTTTAGTCACCTACTACGTGTTATGATCTGGCAACCCCAGAGTGACAATAGTCGGGACACTTCTCGGTGATGACCGTAGTTTGAGGAGTTCATGTGTTCACTAAGTGCTAATGCTTTGGTCCGGTTCTCTATTAAAAGGAGGCCTTAATATCCCTTAGTATCCAATAGGACCCCGCTGCCACGGGAGGGTAGGACAAAAGATGTTATGCAAGTGCTTTTCCATAAGCACGTATGACTCTATTCAGAATACATGCCTACATTATATTGATGAATTGGAGCTAGTTCTGTGTCACCCTAGGTTATAACTGTTGCATGATGAATGCCATCCGACATAATTATCCATCATTGGTCCATTGCCTATGAGCTTGTGTCATATTGATCTTTTTTAAGTTACTTTGATGTTGCCACTATTACAATTACTACAAAACTACTACTGTTACTTTCGCCACTATTACCATTACTTCCATACTACTTTGCTACTAAATATTTTTCTGCAGATATTAAGTCTTTTAGGTGTGGTTGAATTCACAACTCAGCTGCTAATACTTGAGAATATTCTTTGGCTCCCCTTGTGTCGAATCAATAAATTTGGGTTGAATACTCTACCCTCGAAAACTGTTGAGATCCCCTATACTTGTGGGTTATCAGGCACCACTAGGGAAGAAGACAAATCCCAGACCAAAGGCTTCAAAAGGCCCAAAGTCTTAATATAGACAGAGAACCGCATATGGTCGCCCAAACACCAATGTTTTTCAGGGAAACAATGATCAGGCTCATGAATATGAGCATTACTCTTTGAACCATTATGTTCACAATCGAAGAATTTCTCTGCTTATTCTTATGAGTACTATTCACCTCGTGCGAAACTATTTGCTAGGGTTTTAAAGCCAAAATTCTCAAAAGCTGCACTTAGGATCATTGCTTATAAGCCACCCCTTGAGATTTGGGTGGTTAAGAATAATTAACTTCTCTTGCAGGAACGAGTCTCCAGTCGAAATGTATTGGGTTCTGAAGATAATGTTGGAGACCTAAGTATACTTTTTGGACGCAAGTTAAAATGCCCAAATGGTCTTACCATGTATTTCATCCATGGATTTCTTGATGATCATCATATCATATCCTCTAAGAAACTTACCTTTCATGAAAGTGTTTGTCATCAAATGCTTGCACTTCACAATTGTCTTGGTGAAGCCTATCCTACTAACTGCACTATAGGGTACACTTCCGAAAGCTACTGAATGGATCCTTGATAGTGGTTGTACTAATCACATGACTAGTGATCGAAGCTTACTTATGGACTCAACTCTTCGTCCAGCTACACAAAGTCATATCTGACATTGGGAAAAGCAAGGTATTTGGTCTAGGTAGGGTTGCAATCTCAAAGGATCATCACATGGATATAGTGATGCTTGTTGAATCCCTTGGATTCAACCAAATGTCAGCCTCAATGGTTTGTGATCTTGATATGATTCTCATATTTGGCAAATATTGTTGCCTTGTGTTAATGGCTTTTGAAAAAAATTCAAGTCTTCAAAGGTAATCAAAGAGGTGACTTGTACATGCACTACTAGAAATACCACTACTAATGGCGCACCTAATATGGCCATTAATGGCGCATCACTGGTGCGCCACTGACAGCACGCCATTAGTAATTTTTACTAATGGCGCACCAGCTGGTGCGCCATTAGTATCTGGTATACTAATGGCGCACCACCTGGTGCGCCATTAGTATATGCGAGGGTGCGCCATTAGTATGCCTCCCAGTTGGCATGTACACCCAGGTGCTTTGGCATACTAATGGCGCACCACCTCTGGATGCGCCATTAGTAACCGCAGCATACTAATGGCGCACTACCCGGTGATGCGCCATTAGTATGCACTGTCATACTAATGGCGCACTGTCGTGTGATGCGCCATTAGTATGAATATTAGGTTTTTTTTATTTTTTTATTTTCTGTTTTTTGCACAGGTTACAAAATGTATAATTTGACAAAATATAGACATCACACATCAACAATAGATTCATCAAATACAATAGAAGATTAGTATTTGAATACAATTCATCATATTAGTCTCCGAATACAATTCATCATATTAGTCTCCGAATTAAAAAGACCGAACAAAGATAGAACATTATATTACAAGTCTCGAGACCGCGAGTAGCGAGTTTGTCTTCGCATTACAAGTCGATATCGGTCATCTAAACTACCATCACATAGAAGAGAGCTGCGGTCATCACGATGAGCATCATCACGATGAAACTCGTCTTGATCCGGTTCCTCCAACGCTCCCTCCCCTCTCCTGCTAGATAGCGGGCGTATCTAGATTCGGCCTCGGCCCTAGTGGTGTACCCTTTGTAACTGTTACCGCTGAATCGGTGAACCTGTCTCCGACACTCCTCCCAGTCATCGTAGACTCCGGGAACCTTACCCTTGTACACGACATACGTCGGCATCACTATGCACTAGCCAAACGAAACGTTAGTACCAATTCACTGACAATACATAAGCAATATATAATTATGCAACAGAACGATCGGAAGAGAAAAGCAAGACATTAATAGCATCGATTACATCTAAGTTGAACGACTCTCAAAACCAAAGAGACATACTACAAGTTCATTAAAGTTTAATTACAACATGAGCCAATCGATGTTTCAGAACTAGACAACTCGACTCAAGGGACCGGAGCGTGGATGAAGCCGCCGTCTATCGTGGGAGTCATGAAAGAACGGGCGTTGTCATCCTGCATTTGTAGCATTGTGTCGATGTCACTGTTGGACGGTTGATTTCTGAGGTAGAACTGCCCCGAGGTACGAAGGACATCTTGATGGATGATTTCCGCAAACTCCGACTGGATGCGAAAGAATTCTTGTTGGAGGTCCGCGTCCTGGATTGCCGACACGCTCGCGGCCCAATCTTGGAGTTTACTCGGTAGTAGAAGTTGATGATGGTCCCGTACGATCGCCCGCATGTGATGGATGGCGTAGTAGGCACCCTTCTGACCGCCAGGCGGCTGCTTGACGCAGCAGAACGCCGTATTGTGGGAGAACACGTGCTTGCCGTACTTACGAATAGGCCTGGTGAAGGTGCCTCCAGATTGGGCGTAGCCGGGGAGAACATCATCAAGAACCTTCTTGACATTTGTGTAGTCTACGTTCGACTGACGGTCCGGGTCGAAATACGTGGCCATGGAATATTTGGGGCTTAGGAGGATGAGCGTGCAACGTGTGTCACTGCAGAAAACACGGAATGTTAAAAGAAAAACGATCAAAAAGTAAGAATTCATATGTTACGGGCCGGTTGAGGGGAGGACTTACTCGAGAAAGTAAGGCACGAGGAAGTTATCCTTATCTTGGTTTGCCAGAATGACGCCTTCGAGGTAAGAACTCGCGACTTGCCGGTCCCCAGCGCTGCCCAAGATCTTGGCACACATGTAGAAGGGGTCGACTATCACGATGTCCGGGGTCTTGTCGCGAATGATCCGCATCTCCATACTCAGCGAAAATAGCCGAACGAAGGTGTAGTGCAGCGGATGAAGGTTAAACATAGCAAAGATGTCATCAAACCGCAGGACGATCGTACCCCCGATGTCGCCATCCACAAAGCCCTTGCCCTCTGGCACCTTGGCCACGAAAACCGGGTATGCCACATCCTTCTCTCTGAGACGCCGCTTCTCCAAAGAAAGAACACTGTCGTGCAGACTCCGTATAGCACCGGTTGCAGCATTGAGCATATTTGGTGGTAGCATCGCCCTACCCGCCACATGCACCCTCCTCGAGATATCCTGCGGTGAAGGTGGCCCGTCCTGAGCACGGATCGTACTCGGTGCCGGCTGGCTCGCACCCTTCTTAGTCTTTCTTTTGCGTGCCTTCTTCTTCTCCTGTAATGGGACCGAGTTCTGCTCACAGACCGCCTTCTTGAGTGTGTTGGGGCTGATAATATTTCGCACCTCGCCTATCTGAGGCTCGGTGAAGTCGGCAGCTGGAGGCGTCTCCTGAGAGCTGAACGCCAGACGGCGCCTGTTGCAACTTGGCTTCTCCGCGGTACGAGCTAGATCGCACACGTCTTTTGTTGGGTTTGGTTCTTGAGAAGGAGGCCCCATGAAGTCGCCATCGTACCCATGCTCGGCAAAGTACTGATCGACGTTGCCAAATGTATCATCGTCGTCGTCGTCGTCGTTCTGATCCTGTGCCATATGCATGTTTGGATCCAGTGGCATAGGGATGTCCGGCACCGTTACGGCGGTCTTGCCATGGGGCCGACTTGGCGCCGGCACGACTGGCGGTGTTGTCTTTGGGGTGGTGTCCCCCGCCCCCAAACGAATCTGGCTCTTCGGCCAAAGCAGGGGCCAGCTCAGGCAGGCGCTGAGGGTCATCACGTCATCATCGTCGGCCCCGACGGGTCGAATCGGAGGTAACAAGTCGTCGCAGCCTGGCAGCACCCGAACTAGTTGAACCCTAAACAAGTTGGGTGGCATCTGGGTACCGTGGAACAAGGGGTTGCCCGGTTGAACGATTTTGCCCTTGGCGACATCGACCAACTCGTTGTTCACGAAGTGGAGGAGAGTGCACGGAACGTCGGCGGCGCCCTGCGAAAACATGTAGGGCGTCAGGGATGCCCAGTCAAAGGCAAGGAGATGAAGTCCTCGGCCGAGAGAGGCTTAATTAGTTGACGGAGCGGCCGCTTGCTGAAGAGGTGCCGGCCGGCGTACACCCGGGTGCATTAAGCTCCCGTGCCGGCGTCGGAGACACCAATGCCGCCTCCGCCGGAGGCACCAATGGCCCCGCCATCGCATTATGCGAGTTGCTGGCCGTGAAGCTAGGAATCGGGGGCGGCCCCTGTTGGCCGCCCGCAATCCACGCACTCAACCCCGAGATCAAGGTAGGCACAAGGGCGGTGATCGTCTCTCCGAGTCGTTGTTCCACTTGCTCTTGGACAATCTCCGGAATCCGCGCCACCTGTGCCTTGAGTTCTTGAACCTCTCGCGCCTGGCTTTCCGAGCTGGTCTTTGTCTCCTTCCGCACACCAGCGGTATAGTATGACCCCCATTTTGTCGACAAGCCTTTGCCGGCCACACGACCAGCTGACGTCGGCTTACTGAGCTTATCCTTGTTCTTCATTATATTCAACCCCCTATTTAGAGTGGCGTCCCAAGGGTTGCTCTGAGTCGACCCCGCGCTACTGCTTTCAGTCGCCTGCGGAAGGAATGTGAACCATTTAGAAATTCAGCTTCATTAATTAGAATGCAACCATATGGAGCTAATTACGCGGGGGTGTATTCCTTACCAGAACAAGCTCAAGCTGCCTGGTCTTCGGATCCGTGGTAAGCTCCTTTGTTTTCGGGTCCTTCTTGTACCGGGCCCTGACAAAGTTCCTGGTCTGCTTGTCACCGTATTTATCGAAGAGGGGCGGTAGGCCTTGCTCGGCACGGTCCGCCTCCTCCTTGTCCCATATAGGCTCCGCCACTCTGTAACCGCCGGGACCGAGTGTGTGTTCCCCTTTGTTCAGCTCCCGCATTTGTTTCCCCCACTCACTTGATTGGGAGCTTGCGGTGCTCGAGCAATTGATCTTGAAGTCGTTGTAGTCATCTTCGGTGATCGAAGGATTTTTCTCCTTGATCTTCTCATAACTCTCACCTTTCTCGATCATTCTCTTCACATTGCTTTTCCAAGTAGACAGGGCCTTGCTCATCTTCGTGAGGGCAGCATTGTTCACTTTATTCCCTTTGAGGCTTGTGTTTTCGAATTCAGCGGGGAACTTGTATCGTTCGTGCAGCTTCGTGAAGAGGAGGTGGCGCAAATTCCCCCGGTCAGGATGCCTCAGGTTCTCGGTGTTGATCGAGACGGTGCTCCGGACAATGCACCCGAGCTGAAGCGAGTACCCCTTGACTATTCGTTCGGGCGCCGTTGGATTCCCGTTGGAGTCCACTTCAGTAACTTCCTCCTTGAGGGTGCGGAGCACGATCGGGCGCCGGTCCTTCCGTTGCCTCTTCGGCTGGCTGCTATCTGTGCGTGCGCCGCCATCATCAGTGGTGGCATCCTCGGTGGCAGCATCAGTGGTGGCATCAGTGTGGTCATCCTCGGCGGCACCATCTGTGGTCTCAGGATCGGTGGGGAAGGCGGCGGCCTCATACAAGTGAGGTTGTTCCTCCATCTCCTGGGACAGCTCCCAGAATGCCTTGCCGCCCGAACCCCCGGCCTCATCGTTGTGGGCCATGTTTCTCTCTAAATAGAAACAAAGTTTGGTCAAAAAGTTGGTTATTGTCAAGGAACAAGATCATGGTCTCATCATTTAGGGTTTGTCGACACCGAGGCATCCTAAAATCTAAGCTTTTATCATTGAGGGTTTTTCGACGCCAAGGCACCCTAAAAGCCTAACTTTTCATCATTTCGGTTTTTATCGACACCGAGGCACCCTAAAAGCCATGCATTAGTCACAAGTACGCCGGGGCACTTGATCCTACTTAATTAACTACTAAGATACCCCGGCCCATGCATTAGTCACAAGTACCCCATATGTCCTATTTTTAGCAAAGTCATGCTAAAATTCACGGAAAATTTCAGCATGACCTTTGCTGAAAATAGGACATATGGAGTACCCGAATTTGCCGGAACGGAAGTTAATCGACATTCCAGCAAACTCAAGGGCCTCTCGGGGTACCTGCAAAATCATCACGACACGATGGTCGGAGACAAAACCCAGCAAACTAGCAAAATCATCACAAATTGTTTTCTGTTAAAGATGATCATCATCTTTACAAGTCTTTCTCAATGTGATCACAAGTAATTCAGAGGCATCACAAGTAATTCAGAGCATCACAAGGCATTAGTAGTTCAGTACATGAACAAGTTTTACAAACCCAGATAAGAACAAGTGAATTCTAGTCCCATTGACACTCCTAGTTTTCTACAAACACCAAGTACTAGGGCACACAAAAGTTCTGAAATTTGTGTGCCTAACTGAATTAACTGAATTTTCAGTAACCGAATGAACTGAATTTTCAAAACTGCAAGAATAGAATCGAGAAAAATCCAACAGCACTAGAACTGAGCTGATTGACAGTAGTTTTGTTCACCGTTATGTTGGCCTAACTGGATGTTGGCTATCTTTTATAGTGTCTCTGTTACATGCCAGTTTGGTCATTGCTAACTTTTGATATGTTGTGTTTCTGACATATCAGAATCGGATATCCAAAAGAAGAAACAATATAATTTCTAACAAATCATTAGCCTGTTTGCTTCAAAAATAACAGTTCCTGTTGAGATTCCTGGGATCCAATCCCAACCAGTCCATTTGATTAAAATGACTGGATTACTGGAATGAGAATACCAAAAGAACAAGATATAGTCTACAAAAAAAAGAATACAGCCAATCCCCATCACTGTTTTCCCCTCTGGTTCAACAACCCTCTCACCATTTAAAGCAAAAATCTATATGGACCATCCATTCCTAGTTTGCATAAGTATCTAGTTTTAATTTACCTTCACAAGAGCACCAATAACACCCAAGCTGGTAAGCCTCAAGTACTCAAAAGGTCTTGTCTTGCTGGTAGTATTCAGGAACGGGTACAGGTACAGTGGGATGTGAGCTGCAAAGGAAAAAGAAGAAGACTTAATTATTAACCACTGCTAGTTAAGATTTACTTATTCTGTAAAGTCACCAAAATGAGGAAAGCTTTTTAACAATAAACAATGGAAATATTTAAGACTTGGCATAGAAATAGCAGCGCTCAGTACCATGGACAACCACCCTTACTTAAGTTTGCAAAGTCATCAATAGGACAGGATTTCACAAAGTTCACACCCCCGCCCCCCTGTCCTTGAACAGGGTATCTCTACCTGTAAAGAGGCTGTCCGGCATACATATCAAAGCAAAGGAAAGTAGATCCCTTCAACACTTGGATCAACAACAACTTATAATCCTTTCATGGAATCTCTCTAAAATTTATTCTTGTTCATAGCCAGAATAGTTGGATCTTCAAGTCAGAAGCTTTGCATTTTAGTCCCCCTTTAACACAATTTACATAAATACATCACAAGGGACCTTTAATCTCCTAATGTTAGCAAAAACTGAAGTTTTATAGACCTTTTCCTTTTCCAACCTTGTAACTGTTTGTACATAATTGAAAAAAATACCATAGAACGGTTGTTCTACGGTCAGGGCCTCAAGAAAAAAAATTACACAATAAAGCAAAAAAAAATCACATGAAGAGGTGCTTCCCACACCCTGCACTGGCTTCTCTCCCTCTCCCCACAGAAATAAAATACTCCAGTGTAAACCCAATTATCGAGAATTAAAATGCCGCTGAGTTATATAACCAAACCTCTTAAGAATAAACGAAACAGTAGGTGATAACATCAATGGTTGTTCTCTAGCGGTGGGCATCTTGCAATAAGAAATTATAATTATTTGAAAACTAGCAGATAACATCGACGCTACTAATTGTGAGTTTCCATGGTGTGGGGTTCTTTTAGGTGCTTCTGAATGTTTGAATGGAGTTGAAACCTACTCCAGAAACTAAACTACACATAACATTTTGTGCAGCTGTAGGTATATATTGATGCAAGGTAGTCGACTTAGTCACTTGCAAATATCATTCTCAAGATGACTGATGAGACATAACAAATGTGAAAAGCCCCCGCAAAAAGGAAAAAAGGTATGTGACAATTGATTACTGCAAAATCTCATGATAAACCAAAATATTACACATGGTGCATTGTGAAACTAATATAAAGTTATCAAGCAGCAGACCGGTTTCTTCCATGACATGAAACAAGCGAACAATTCGATGGTGTAACAAACAAACAATTCGGATACAGGTAAAACTTGCCCTGCACTCCATTAAACTCCGGAATGATGCCTGCAGTCTGCAGATCACAACAACTAAATTACAACTAGGTTTGGGAATTTCAAGCAGCTGGTGGTGCTGGCAGCGGTAAAACTTGCCCTGCACTCCATATCAAGCAGCTGTCTATAGAGATGGTTTGGGAATTTCAACTAGGTTGCTATATTTGACCAATTGTCTGACTGCCAACAAACATGAAAAACCAACAACATAGATCCGAGGTGGGGCAAAATGGCAACTGGTGGTGGTGGTGCTGGTGACAAGAAGAAATAGAGATGGGGGCTCACGGGGGATGCGAGGGGGATAGGGGGAGAGGAGGAGGGGGAGCTCACGGGGGCGACGAGGTCCGGGTGGTGGTGTGGGTGCTCCGGCGACGGTGGTGTGGACGGGGCGGCGTCCGGGCCACCGGCGACGAGGGCGGCGGGGCGATGGCGAGTCGGCCTGGCCACCGGAGTCGGCCGGGCGAGGTCAACGGCGAGCGCCCCCTCTTCCTCCTCCTTCTCCGTGGGGAAAGCGGCGGGGCGGCGGCGTCGGGAGAGGAGAGGGCGGCGTCGCGGCGTCTCACGGCGTCGGGGCGGCATCGCGGCGTCGGGGCGGCGTCGAGGCGGCGGGGCAGCGGCGTCGGGAGAGGAGAGGAGAGGGGAGGGGAAGGGGATCGAGGGCGAGGGCGAGAAGGGGATCGAGGGCCCGGGAGGAAAAATATGGATGGGGGCACAATACTAATGGCGCACCACCCCCCGGTGCGCCATAAGTATATCCACACTAATGGCGCACCTCACCCTGGTGCGCCATTAGTACTTTTTTTTTATTTCTGCTCGAGCCAACAGGTTATCTCCCACCTGACCTAATCCACACCAAGTCCCCTCTACTAGCTCGACTGGTCAGTAGCCAGTTCTCACACCAGGAGGTCCTGGGTTCGAATCCCAGGCTCCACAATTTTTTTTTTATCATTTAAAAAGCTGTTTGATACTTATTTATGTTTAAATATGTTCAAACTTGTTTAAATAATAACAGTAATATTTTTTTATAAGACAGTAGCATTTAAAAAGCTGTTTGATACTTATTTTTTTATAAGACGGTGCGCGGGGTGCGGGGGGTCGGCGGCGGCGGTTGGGTAGGGGAATCGAGGGTGCGGTGGGTCGGCGGCGGCGGCCGGTGGACTTGGGGGGTGCTCGGCGCCGAGGGGGACCGGATCTGGCGAGGTGGGATAGAGGTCGAGATGGAGGGGGATCGAGGTGGGCTCCACAAATTTTTTTTAGCATTTAAAAAGCTGTTTGATACTTATTTGTGTTTAAATATGTTCAAACTTGTTTAAATAATAACATTAATATTTTTTGATAAGACAGTAGCATTTAAAAAGCTGTTTGATACTAATTTTTTTTATAAGACGGTGCACGGGGTGCGGGGGGTCGGCGGCGGCGGTTGGGTAGGGGAATCGAGGGTGCGGGGGGTCGGCGGCGGCGGCCGGTGGACTGGGGGGTGCTCGGCGGCGAGGGGGGCCGGATCTGGCAAGGTGGGATAGCGATCGAGATGGAGGGGGATCGAGATCGAGTGTCCATGAAATTTAAAAATATTCATGATAGTTCAAAAAGTACCCATGAAATACAATCGAGAAATGAAGGCTACGATTTAAATACAATCGATCTTAGCTAGCTATCTGTTCACAATCTTCTTGCCCTTCTTTTTCGCAAATGGAGTTCTTCTGTGGAACGGACGTCCTTTAGGTAGGGTGGTCCTGCTTCTTCTTGTGGTGTATGCTGCTACTTCATCATCGTCGTCATGTTCGATCCTCGGGTCGCCGTACTTGTCCAAGTCTTGCTCATTGGCTACTCCATCCATTCCGATGATCTTCCTTTTGCCTCTCCTCACGACAACACGACTGGGCTTTGGCGGGTCGGTAATGAAGAAGCATTGGTCCACTTGGGAAGCCAGTACCCATGGCTCATTTTTCGCGGTGACGTTTGCGCCCGCGGTCTTGGATTTGGCTTCGGGTATAACCATGGTGGTGAAATACCGGTCTTCTTTTATGACGTTCTTGGCCCATCTGACACGGAACATCGGGACCTTCTCTCCAGCGTAGCTCAGCTCCCAGATCTCCTCGATCCTTCCGTAGTATCTGTCCTTGTCGTTACCGGTGTAGGATTCCATCGTTACCCCGGAGTTCTGATAACCATCGCTCTTCATGTCGTTGGCCTCGGTGTAGAATGTGTAGCTGTTGATATCGTACGCCTCATAGGTCATCAGGTTGTGCTCGGCGCCCTGTGACAAGGTGAATATGAGTTGTTCTTCCGCGGAAGAATCCTCATGTAAAGGGTACGACAGAAGCTTATGCTTGAACCAACGCGTGAAACATGAGTTGTGCTCTTTGAGTATATCTCCGTCCGTCCTCTGTTGGCCTTGGTCATTGTACGTCTTTTTAATAAAGGTTTTGTGCTCTACCAACCAAGGATCGACCACGTCTATGTGTTGTAGCGCGACTAGGTTTGCTCTTTCAAAGTCGGCGAGTCGACCCTCGAAGTCGACATGCATTTCGCGGCGACCCTCACGGTGACCCCATCCAGCGAGCCTGCCGAGGTGCCTGTTGACGGGCAGACCAACGGGGTTCTCGATGCCTAGATAATTCGTGCAGTAGGAGATGCACTCTTCGGTCAGAAAGCCCCTGGCTATGCTTCCTTCTGGACGTGACATGTTGCGAACGTATCCTTTGATGACACCATTCATCCTTTCGAACGGCATCATGCTGTGCAGGAACATCGGCCCGAGTTGGATGATATCCTCCACTATATGGACCAGCAGATGCACCATAACGTCGAAGAATGCGGGCGGGAAGTACATCTCCAGCTCGCATAGTATCACCACGATCTCTTCCTGTAGCCTTCTGAGTTGCCTCACGCCAATCGACTTCCGAGAGATGACGTCGAAGAAGTTGCATAGGCCAAATAGCGTTTCACGGACGTGCGCGTCCATGATCCCACGGATTGCAACTGGAAGTATCTGCGTCATCAGCACGTGACAGTCGTGAGACTTCATCCCGCTGAACTTCTGCTTTGCTGGGTCTAGGTATCTGCTTATCTTCCCCGCGTAACCGTAAGGAAGTTTTACTCCTGGGAGGCAGGTGAAAAACTGCTCGATCTCCTCCTGACTTAGAGTGAAGCACGCGGGAGGGTAGTCATTTCCGGTCTTCTTGGCCTTTTTGCCCTTGCGACGACTTTCTGTGTCTTGCTTCGCCTCATCATCATCATCATCATCATCATCATCATCATCATCATCATCATCATCATCATATATAGCGTGAAGCTCCTGCCTGATGCCCATTGATTTCAAGTCTGCCCTTGCTTTCGGCCCATCTTTGGTCCTCTCTGGCATGTTGAGCAGGGTACCAAGCAGACTCTCGCACACGTTTTTCGTGATATGCATGACATCAAGGCTGTGAGGCACACGGTGTATCTTCCAGTACGGCAAGTCCTAGAAAACAGACCTCGTTTTCCATACCTTCAGCAGCGGCTCTGGCGCCTTTCGCTTCTTTCCCGGCTCTGGCGCCTTTTGCTTCTTTCCCGGCAGTGGGCAGTCTTTCCAATTTTTCAACAGCTTGTCTATTTCCTCGCCGCTCCTCGTACACGGGCGTTTTCGGGGTTCTGTTTCACCATCGAACAGATCCTTGCGTTTCCTCCACGGGTCATCGTCGCGAAGCCACCTTCGATGTCCCATGAACACGGTTTTCGAAGACCCGGGATCTCTATCTAGCTGGCGATACGTTGTGTCATCCATGCACCTTACGCATCCAGAAAATCCGTGGACTACCTGCCCCGCAAGATATCCATAACTGAGATAGTCGTGCACCGTCGTGAGCAGTGCGGCTCTCATAGGGAAATACTCTTTCTCTGCGGCGTCCCACATATTGGCTGGCGTTTTCCACAGCGTGTCAAGCTCCTCTTTCAGCAGCCCCAGATACAGATTGATGTCGTTCCCTGGTTGTTTCGGCCCTTCAATTAGCATACTCATGTGAATGTACTTCCTCTTCATGCACAACCAGGGGGGAAGGTTGTACATCCACACAAACATAGGCCAGGTGCTATGTGTGCTGATCTCTGGCTGCCAAACGGATTGACTCCATCGGTGCTCGCGCCCAGCACGATGTTCCTTGGATCGTTCCCAAATTCTGGGTATTCGAAGTTCAATGCTTGCCACTGGCTCGCATCCTTAGGGTGACTCAGCATCTTGTCTTTTTTATCTATCTCCGGATCATTTGCGTCATCTTCTCGCTTCTTCTCCTCCCTATCCGCGTGCCAACGTAGGAGCTTTGCTACCTTAGGATCCGCGAAATACCACTGCAGACGAGGAGTGATCGGAAAGTACCACACCACTTTTCGAGGAGCTTTCTTCCTCTTCTTGTATCGAGTGACACCGCACACCGGACATATTGTAGACTCCGCGTGCTCGTCCCGATAAATGATGCAATTGTTCATGCACACATGGTATTTCACGTGCGGTAAATCCAGAGGACACACGATTTTCTTCGCCTCCTCCAAACTGGTCGGGCACTTGTTCCCCTTGGGAAGACGTTCGTGCCAGAATGACATGTTCTCATCGAAGCATGCGTCGGTCATTTTGTGTTTTACCTTCATCTCCAGGGCCATGAGCGTTACTTTCAGGCGGGTATCCTCGGGCCTGCATCCTTCATACAATGGAGTAACCGCGTCTAACTCAAGTTGATCCATCTTGGCTTTCTCTCGGGCGGCAGCTCTTGCGTTATCCGTCTGCTTGAGAAGCAGCTCTTGAATATGAGGGTCCTGCACCCAGCCCATCGATGGTCCAGCGTCGTCTGCTCCGCCGGCATCATCATCTTCATGATCATGCCCGTCGCCTGCTCCGGCATCTTCCTCATCATCATGTCCTGCATCTTCTACATGATGACTGTGTACAGCATCACAGTCGTGATCATCTCCTGGGGATTCTTCGTCTTCTCGCCCGCCCGAGCCGCGGTGGTTGTCTTGCTGCCCTTCCTCATTTCTTGCCCGGCCCGCATGGACGACTTCGTAGTCATCTTCATCACCTTGCCACCGATAGCCATCCATGAAACCACGCAACAGCAGGTGGTCCCGCACCTGCCCGGAATCCGGGTCCGCAATAAGGCTCTTCAGCTTGCATCTTCGACACGGACATCTTATCTCCATCTCGTTCTTTTGAAGCATCTCGGCCTTCGCGGACCTCAAAAACCTATTCACGATGCCTTCGGTCATCGTGCGGACCATGGTCGCCTGCGGGGTAGAGCAAAACGATATTTTAGAACCAAACAAAAATTTGGCATGACCTTCCCTAAAAATAGGACCAAAAAGAATGCTTAATGCCAAAATTCTCGCCGAAACGGAAATGAATCAACATTCCGGCAAAATATTGGCAACTATCGCATATCAAATACCGGTACACCTCCAAACACAAACACATATGCAACACCACAAACATATGCAACACCACGAACATACATAGATCTAGCTAGGCCGTAAAAAGTGCATGTGCACATTGTTGTAAGGAGAACAACCTAAATATAGCTTCCCCCCTTACTTACCTATTAAAACAAGGTAATTTAACCACTTAATTTGAATGAATCTATGGTGGAAATGAGGTGAAAAAGAGGAGGCACCCGAGACAAGGAGGAGTTGGAGAGAATGAAGTGGGGAGAAAGTGAGTGTGTGGGTAGGAGAGGCTGTCCCAAATATCTTGTTGCTGCCTAGTTACTAATGGCGCACCTCTTCCATGGTGCGCCATTAGTACTTACAACTACTAATGGCGCACTTGGGCAGGATGCGCCATTAGTATGTTTGGATAGGCGCACTAGTTCAAAAAAAAGTTTCTATACTAATGGCGCACCTGCTGCCTAGTGCGCCATTAGTAGTTACAACTACTAATGGCGCACTTTGCCGGGATGCGCCATTAGTATGTTTGGACAGGCGCACTAGTTAAAAAAATTTTTGATACTAATGGCGCACCCGTAGCATGGTGCGCCATTAGTTGTTTAAACTCTAATGGCGCATCAGATTGTGGTGCGCCATTAGTATATACTAATGGCGCACCATCTTTCTGGTGCGCCATTAGTGTCAATCCCATCTATAGCCATTTTCCTAGTAGTGATGGTAGATTTCTCCATGGGACCACAACTTGCCACGTGTCTCCTAGCAAAAGCTTTAGAATATTGGATTTGGCATCGAAGGCTAGGGCATGTTGGCATGAGGAACTTCACACCCTTGTGAAGAAGAAGCACATCATTGGGAACGAGGGCGTCAAGTTCAAGAAAGATCACCTACATGGAGCGTGTCAAGCCGAAAAGATTTAGGGACGAGCATCCCTCGAAGATAATCATGATGACTATGCTTCCCTTCGAGCTAATACACATGGAATTGTTTGGCCCTACTCACTAATCTACCCTTACTGCTTCCGCACACTTATATGGCTTCATGATTGTTGATGACTATTCACGATACACTTGGGTGCACATAATCCTATATAAGACTGAAGTGTAGGATGTCTTCAGAAGGTTCGCCAACCATGCCATGACCAACTATGGCATCAGGATCAAGCACATCAGGAGTGACAATGGCACGAAGTTCAAGAACACTAGACTTGACACCTATCTTGATGTACTGGGCATCACTCATGAGCTATCTTCTCCATACACCCCTCAGCAGAATGGCGTCGTGGAGCGGAAGAATAGGACTCTCATTGAAATGGTTCACACTATGCTAGATGAATTCAAGACACCATGCAAGTGATGGCCTGAAGCCATTGACACTACATGCCACATCATCAGCAGAGTATACCTTCACAAGTTCTTCAAGAATACATCATATGAGCTAATCACTGGTAAGAAGCCAAATGTAAGGTATTTCAAAGTCTTCTGTGCTAGGTGTTGGATAAGGGATCCACATCACACTTCCAAATTTGCACCGAAGCACATGAGGGTTTTATTGTTGGCTATGAAAAGGATTCACACACCTACAGAGTCTTCAACCTCTTTCACCATAAAGTGGTCGAAACTGTAGATATGCGTTTCAATGAGACTAATGGCTCACAAAGGGAGCACTTGCCAAATCTGCTAGATGAAATGCCTCCTAGTGAATCCATCAAGCTAATGGGTACTGGAGAAATCATACCCACTGAGGAACCAGGAGATGAAGAGGTTGTCATTCCAGCTCCTGTCCAGTGTGAAGAAAATGCTCAGCCCGAAGACAATGTTGAATCGGAAGACAATGTTTCTGGCAGTGAAGACAATGATCAGCCGCAATAGAGTCTTTGCCCTATTCATCCTCGTGTGGCCAATGAAGTTCAGATTGAGAAGATTCCTGACAACATCAATGCACCAGGCCCTCTCACCCACTTAAGAGCTATGCATCTAGCCAACTTTTGTGGGCACTTCGCATTTGTCTCCATATGTGAACCCAGAAAGGTTGATGAAGCTTTCAAGGAACCAGAACAGATTCAAGCTATACAAGAAGAACTTCAACAATTTGAGCTAAATAATGTGTGGGAACTAGTCAAAAGACTAGATCCACACAAGCACAACATCATTGGGAAAAATGGATCTACCGCAACAAGAAAGATGAACATAGTCAAGTGGTCATAAACAAAGCTCATCTTGTTGCTCAAGGGTACACACAAGTTTAAGGATTGACTTTGATGAAACCTTTGCACCAGTGGCTAGGCTTGAAGCCATTCGTGTACTGCTAGTTCACGCTAACCATCATGATATTCTCTTATATCAAATGGATGTGAAGAGTGCCTTCCTCAATGGCAAGATTGAAGAAGAAGTCTATGTTGCTCAACCACCTGGTTTTGAAGATCCAAAACATCCTAACAAAGCCTATAGGATTAACAAGGCATTGTATGGACTCAAACAAGCACCATGAGCTTGGTATGATACACTCAAGGAATTTCTGAAGAGCAAAGACTTCAAACCCGGTTATCTTGATCCCACTCTCTTCATGAAGACATATGATGGAGAACTGTTTGTATGCAAAATCTATGCGGATGACATTATCTTTGAATGCACTGACAAAAGATACAATGATGAGTTCTACTATGTAAAAAAAGTCTGTGTAAAAGATACAATGATGAGTTCAGTCACAAGATGCAATAGCAATATCAGACGTCAATGATGGGAGAGCTGAAATTCTTTCTAGGGCTTCAAATTTGTCAACAATGCAATGGCATCTTCATACCTCAGGAGAAGTATCTCAAGGATTGCTTAAACAGGTTTGGACTGCAAGATTGCAAATGCTACAAGCCGCCAATGCCAACCAATGGTCACCAGAGCTCCGACAAAAATGGTAAAGACTTCGATCAAAAAGGTATACCGCTCAATGATTGGTTCTTTATTGTACGTATGTGCATCTAGGCCAGATATAATGCTTAACGTTCGCATGTGTGCCTGTTTCCAAGTGGCACCAAAGAAATCGCACCTCACGGTGAAGCGAATACTTGGATATTTGGCTCACACCCCAACGCTAGGATTATGGTATCCAAAGGGCTCAATTTGATCTTGTTGGATTCTCCAATGCTAATTATGCTGGTGAAAAGGTGGATCACAAGTCTACATCAGGCACATGATATTTTCTTGGCCGATCATTTGTTTGTTAGTCTTCAAAGAAGTAGAACTATGTATCATTATCTACTGCTGAAGTTGAATACATTGTTGTTGGATCGTGTTGTGCTCAGCTTCTCTAGATGAAGCATACCCTCAGGGACTATGGCATCAACAAGAAGAAAGTTCCTCTCTTCTGTGACAATGAAAGCACCATCAAGATCTCCCACAACCCAGTTCAACACTCCAGGACGAAGCATATCCAGATTAGATGAAAGAACATGCGGTGCCCCCATGTTTGGTTTTGGTAATTGATGACAATCTCTATGGACTAATGGTTGTCTTGAGTTATATTTGAAGGATTTGTTCATAGGATTTTCTTGAAGTCCATGTGTTGGTTTCAAGGAGTTTATGAGTTGACCAAGGTGCTATTAAGGAATTATCCAAAGATTGGTCATGCGAGTGTTGAGCTTATTGCAAGCATGTCTTGAAGAAGAAGGTTGTGTGATCATTCATGTTTACCTTCAATACATCATCCAAATGAAGAGAGTTGCAAAGATTTAAGGTTGATCAAGACTAAGTCAATAGTGAATCAAGTTGATCAACTCACAAAGCATAGAAGATGTACCGAGAGGTATCAAGTGATCCCATGGTATGGTAAGCATTGTCCATTGCACTTTGTGTACTAACCCATGGTCTATGTGAGAGTTCTATGTGGGGTTAGGTACGTATCCATGGGCTTGCATCAAGAGGAAGATGTCATACAACCCATGGAAAGGATGACATCAAGTGGTGATCGTCATCAAGATTTCCGTGTGCAAGTTCAAGTGGAGCATCACGAAGAGATCAAGTGCTTGAATCTTGCCATCCATTGTGGTGTCAATGGACTTGTGAAGATGAGCCGAAGAGTGGCTCACCCATAGTGGACTATGGGGGAGCAATCATCTAGTCTTCATCGAGCCAACGCAATCAAGAAAGGTGGTCCATCTTGAGGGAGTCAAGATTGTCATCATCTAGCTCAAGTGGACCATGTGCAAGGCAAAGGTCTGCCCTTGATAGGTTTTCTATTTTGCCGGTCTCATGGTGGTAGTAGGGAGACCGGGTTATATGATTGTTTGCCGTACTATCAAGGGGGGCTCTCAAGTTGGTAGCTTGATCGTATCGTTAGTAGAGAGATCAAACCCTTGCATCCTTGCATCATGTTTCTTGGTTCTTGTTTGGTTCTCTTTGTGAGTCTTAGAGCTTATGGTCATCTTGATGACAAGCTTGAGTTCATCGAAAACGGAGTTCACATGCGTCTTCTATGATGTTTTCGGTGTTGGAGGTTTTACCGGTCTTTTCCGAGGAAGGGTTCTCACCATTTTCCTTTGGGCCTTTTCTCATTTGATTATTCTTGATATTTCTATCAAGATTGTGTTAGCCAATGTCATTAACTTTCCAACAAACTTGGTTTCATTGAATTCGGAGTCCGTTTGCAAAAGTTGTGGCTGTTTTGGTAAAGGCTGCAGCAGTACTACCGCGACTAGAGCGGATGTAATTTTTTACTACCACTCCAGAGCAGTACTACCGCGGCTCCCGAGCGGTAGTACCGCCCCAGAGCAGTACTACCGCGGCTCCTAAGCGGTAGTACCGCTCTGGACCAAAATCTCGTGTTTTGCTCAGCGGAAGTAGGCACAGAAGTATTTTTTAGTACCGCTCGCAAGCAGTAGTACCGCTACCATTTGCGGTAGTACCGTGAGGTCGAGCGGTAGTACCGTGAGGACGAGTGGTACTACCGCTCCAAAGGTTCTTTTGGCCTTTTTGCCTCCTCGCTGTTGTGTTTCAAAGGGGTACTACCGCCCTAGCGGTAGTACCGCTCCTTGGAGCGGTAGTACCGCTCTGTGTGGGCTGTGAGCATAACGGTTGGATTCGGGAGCTCCTATAAAAGGGGGTCTTCTTCCCCATTCAACCTCATCCTTTGAGCTCGTGTTCTTCCCCCATTGTTGACCTTCTTCGAGCTTGCTAACTCTCAATCCCTCCATGGATTCTTGCTAGTTTTTGAGGGAAAAGAGAGAGGAGATCTAGATCCACATTTCCACCAATCACTTTCTCCTCTATGTGAGGGGAACCCCTTGAATCTAGTTCTTGGAGTTCTTGGTGTTCTCCTTCTTGTTCTTCCTCTCATTTTCCTCCCTAGCATTAGTTGCTTCGGTGGGATTTGAGAGAGAAGGACTTGGGCACTCCGTGTGCCCTTGCCATTGCATTTGGTGCATCGGTTTGAGTTCTCCACGGTGATACGTGGAAGTTACAAGTTGAGAAGCTTATTACTCTTAGGTGCTTGGTGCCCTTGAGCTTGTTCCTCTTGGGTGCTTGGGCGCCCTAGACGGTTGGTGGTGTTCGGAGCTCAATCATTGTGGTGTAAATCTCCAGGCAAGCGTCGGGGTCTCCAATTAGGTTGTGGAGATCGCCCCGAGCAATTTGACGGGTTCCGGTGACCGCCCCCAAGGGTTGCCAAAGTGTACGGGTTCGGTGACCGCCCCCAAGGGTTGCCATTTGTACGGGTTTGGTGACCGCCCTCAAGGGTCCCTTAGTGGAATCACGGCATCTTGCATTGTGCGAGGGCGTGAGGAGATTATGGTGGCCCTAGTGGCTTCTTGGGGAGCATTGTGCCTCCACACCGCTCCAAACGGAGATTAGCATCCACAAGGGTGTGAACTTCGGGATACATCATCGTCTCCGCGTGCCTCGGTTATCTCTTACCCGAGCCCTTTACTTATGCACTTTACTTTGTGATAGTCATATTGTTCTTGTCATATATCTTGCTATCACATAGTTGCTTATCTTGCTTAGCATAAGTTGTTGGTGCACATAGGTTAGCCTAGTTGTTGTAGGTTTTGTGCTTAACAAATTAACCGTTAGGTTTATTCCGCATTTGTTCAAGCCTAAACCGTAAATATTTTAAAACGCCTATTCACCCCCCCTCTAGGCGACATCCACGATCTTTCATTAGACATCTTCTTCTTCGTGATCATGTGCTCAAGGAAGACATTGACATCATTCACGTCAACACTGAAGATCAACTAGCAGATATCTTCACAAAGCCTTTGGATGAGAAGAGGTTTTGCAAGTTGCAGTGTGAGCTAAATATCTTAGAATCCTCAAATGTCTAGTGAATGGACACACACCCTAACGCTTATGCATTGTTGATGACTTTGATGCACAACACACAAAGTAACATATGTCTTCAATTCATGAAGATATACACTCTAAGTGTGCAGAAATTAACGCGAAATTTGACTTCAGAGTGCCACGACAAGTTGTGCACCGTGTCTGGGTCTAATACTTCCTATACGGTGGATAACGCCACCACTGAACTTTCTTGAAGATCTTCATTTGGCGTCATATCTTTTGCGATATATTCTTGATTTGGTGTGTATTCAAACTAGCGTTTATCTTCCCACTTGCTTTGTGTGTGTGTGTGTACGGTGGCGCTAATTCGAGCGTGAGCACAAAATCCTTAATCTATGCTCCAGCCACGCTGCTTGAGCCGCTTCGGGTGAGGGAGTCCTGGATAAGGGGGTATCCCGACAGCCGGACTATATACATCGTCCGGATTATAGAAGCGTCTAGATACAAGACTCAAGACTTCGGCTCGTGTCCGGATGGGACTCTCCTTCGCGTGGAAGACAAGCTTGGCGATCCGGATATTATGTTTCCTTCCTTGTAACCGACTCCAGGTAAACCCTAGCTCTCCGGTGTCTATATAAACCGGAGAGGATGGTCCTTAGAAGGCCGATCACAATTACAATCATTCCATCATAGGCTAGCTCTTAGGGTTTAGCCTCTACGATCTCGTGGTAGATCTACTCTTGTACTACTCATATCTTCAATATTAATCAAGCAGGAAGTAGGGTTTTACCTCCATCGAGAGGGCCCGAACCTGGGTAAACATGGTGTCCATTGCTTCCTGTTACCATCAGCCTAAGACGCACAGATCGGGACCCCCTAGCCGAGATCCGCCGGTTTTGACACCGACATTGGTGCTTTCATTGAGAGTTCCTCTGTGTTGTCGCTTCGAGGCTTGATGGCGTCTTCAATTGTCAACAACGCAGTCCAGGGTGAGATTTTTCTCCCCGGACAAATCTTTGTGTTCGGCGGCTTTGCACTGCGGGCCAATTCGCTTGGCCAGTTGGAGTAGATCGATAGCTTCGCCCCTGGCCACTAGATGAGGTTCGGAAACTTGAACTACACGACAGATATCCGCGGAGACTTGATCTTCGGCGGATTCGAGCCTGCGCCAGGAACGCCGGACAGTCACGACGATCATGGCCTAGACCTACAGTCGGACAATGCTCGGGACATCATCCCCGAAGCAACCCCGGATCTACATCCAGGGCAGGTTGCGTTGCCTATGGACGGAGGGCTGGACCCCGCCCCGCGGGCCGCACACTCATCGGCGGTGGAGCCGAACACAGGTCCCACCTCTGTGGAGGCCTGTTATCCTGGACCCCCGGACTCATATCTGGCTGTTGGTCCCGGTCCGCTCGCTCTTCAGCTAGCCGAGCCAGGTTGGGCTTCGGTAATGGAGTTTACAGCTGCGGACATCTTTCAACACTCGCCCTTTGGCAACATGCTGAACTTAGTAAGGTCTTCCTCTTTGACAGGAGACTCTGGGCCGAACTATGTCCGGCCCGAGTGGGAAGCAGGCGACGGAGGAATTCGATGCCCACCCACCACCCACTTCATTGCCACGATCGAAGATTTAACCGACGTGCATGACTTCGACTCTGAAGACATCGACGGTATGGACGACGATGCAGGAGAAGCTCCAGAATCCCTGGGACGCGGGACTACTACCTTTTCACGCGATATATACATGGTAGATACGCCCAATAAGGACGACATCGATAACCCGGAAGACAAAACACCCAGACAAAAGCCAAAAAGGCGGCGCAGACGCCGCTCAAAGTCCAGCAATTGCAAAATATAGCGACAAGAGCGCAAGATGGGTCGATATACCTGCAAACTCCGAAAGCAAAAACGACCACATGGACCCAGCGATGGAGCAGGATGAGCCAGGTCACACCAAATCAAGTTCGGAGCACGTACCCGATCACAATCATCCGGAGGGACGAGCTCATGAAGCCGCCTCAGAACAGGAAGACAGTCCGGACGACGACGCATTCATCATCCCGGACGAACAAGTGGAACGAGACAACCTCCACAGAAAGCTTATGGCCACCGCAAGAAGTCTAAAAAAGCAGAAGCAACGGCTCAAGGCCGCACAAGAAAAGCTCAGCCGAAGATGTAATGAAGTGCTAGACACCAAAGAGAAATATGGTGATGACCGCCATACAAAAAGCTATCCGAAGCGCAAGCTACTGCCAGAATTCGATGACGCGGCCGTTCCACCAAAAGAAAATTCGACCAAGAAACCAGACGTACCGCTTCACGACCATAATAGAGCGGCTGTGGACATTGCGCACGATCCACGTGAGCATCTGGATAAGAAGGCCGGTGCAGCCAGGTCCATATATGGATCTAGAAGACCCACCCCAGCGAAGGACTATGGTCACCCAAACACTCATACAAGCGAGATACCAGTTCAGAATCAACCCCAGACCCAACAACAGCCGACTACATGCCACAACGCGCCCAGATACAGAGGGGTTGCTCACCCCTTGTGCTTCACCGAAGAGGTACTGGACCATGAATTCCCACAAGGCATTAAACCTGTGAACATAGAGGCATACGATGGCACGACAGACCCAGGGGTCTGGATCAAGGATTTTATCCTGCATATTCACATGGCTCGTGGGGATGACCTCCACGCCATCAAATACCTTCCCCTCAAGTTGAAAGGACCAGCTCGACACTGGTTGAAAAGCCTCCCCAAAAACTCAATTGGGAGTTGGGAGGAACTCGAAGACGCTTTCAGGGCCAATTTTCAAGGGACTTATGTCCGGCCTCCGGATGCAGACGATCTAAATCACATAATGCAACAGCCCGGAGAGTCCGCCCGCAAGCTTTGGAACAGATTCCTCACTAAGAAGAATCAAATTGTTGACTGTCCGGACGCCGAAGCCTTAGCGGATTTCAAACACAGCATCTGTGACGAATGGCTCGCCCGACACCTCGGCCAAGAGAAGCCAAGGACAATGGCAGCCTTAACAAGCCTTATGACCCGCTTTTGCGGGGTGAGCATAGCTGGCTGGCCCGTAAAGGCACCAGCGACCCCAGCATATCCAAACTAAGGGATGGCAACGGGAAGCCACGGCGTAATAAAAACAAACGCCAAAACAAGGAAGAGAGCCCAGACAACACTACGGTCAACGCCGGATTCAGGGGCTCTAGACCTGATCAGCAAAAGAAACCATTCAAAGGCAGTAAAGATGGACCGTCTGGTCTGAACAGAGTCCTGGACAAACTATGCCAAATTCATGGCACCCAGGAGAAACCTGCGAACCACACCCATAGAGAGTGCTGGGTCTTCAAGAAGGCCGGCAAATTAAATGCCGAACACAAGGGGAGGGACACACCAAGCGAAGACGAGGATGAACCTCACCAGCCGAACACTGGGGGACAGAAAAAATTCCCGCCAGAGGTTAAAATAGTAAACATGATCCACGCGACTCACACATCCACGAGAAGGCATGAACGCGCGCCCCTAGAAGCGCATGATGTAGAGCCTGTCGTACCTACATTTCACTACTGGATGTCTCGTCCGATCTCTTTCAATCACATGGACGGCCGAACTACAATTCGGCGAGGAGGATCACAGGCCTTGGTGCTTGACCCAATAATCGACGGATACCGTCTCACCCGTGTCCTCATGGACGGCGGCAGTGGTCTCAATTTAATATATGAGGACACTATCCGCAGAATGGGGATAGACCCATCCAGAATTAAACAAAGCAACACCACCTTTGAAGGGGTGATACCAGGCGTTGTAGCCTGCGCCAAGGGCTCCGTCGTGCTGGAAGTAACATTCGGCTCCCTAGGAAACTCCAGAAGCGAAGAGCTGCTCTTCACTGTCGCACCCTTCCAAAGCAGCTATCACGCATTGCTAGGAAGAACGGCCTTCACCCGCTTCAACGCATTGCCACACTATGGCCACCTTACAATCAAGATGCCCGGTCCCCGTGGCGTCATCACCGTTAGCGGAACCATAGAGCGCCCTTCACGCGCAGAGGAATATGCGACGGCCCTGGCGGCCGTACTATAAGCGGCCTCAAGTATTAGAAAACATGATTGTTCATTACGACCACATACACGGTTAGACGAGTCCGGTAGCCCGGATAAAATTCAAACAGGGCACCGTATATGTAATCCCATAATGGAAACCAGGGGCTGTTTATATTTAATACAGCCCCACGCTTGGCTCGACCTTATTTGCAGGCCAACAGCTTACACTTTTATTATTAATCGCATACTTACGTTGCACCCTCCTACGAGTTTTTCTTTTTTTACAGACAATGTTCGCGCGATACCCTTCCAGGATACGGCACAACGGAGACAAAGGCGCAGACGTGCAGCAGGGCCCCAGGCAACAATTTTCTTTTTAGATTAAGCCCCTGTGTAAACCTTTTCTACTGCCTCTTGTTGTTTAAACCATCCCATGGGTTCTATACCCACAGAGGATACTGCCGTTTTTGGCATTTGGCCAGGGCAGACTAAATTGCACGTACCTAGAAATAAAGGGCTTACAATAGGCTCTTGTCAGCCTATCTTCTTTTAAAAAAGACCGAATACCCTCGGGAGTGTTCGGCGTCATGAGTTTGGCCGTATATGCATCAGCTCCGAATCATGTCTTTGGTCAAATGTTGGGTTTGCCCAGCTCCTGGGTTTGCCGCCTTACGTTCCGCTATCATCCGGCTAAGGCAGGCCAAAGGAGAACTACTGCGATTGTGCCCTGGTTATTCCAGATGAGCGCCTCAGGAGAGAAAGCCGAAAACCGACCGTCATGATACAGCGGGAGACTGTTCAAAAACTTGAAGACTCACCGGAATCCCTAAAGATTCCTCCGCCTTAACGAAGGGCCGTTTCCCGGCCATGTACACACGCGCCCGTATGTAGATGCACGTGAAGGTACCAGGGGCTACATAGTAGCCCCACCATTATACTCCCATGGCTAAGCGAAAGTGTTACAGCTATATAGTCCGGTTGCCTACTTCGACGTGCGATCACCTCCTTAATGGACCAAGATGTTGGATCAAGTGTGATTAAGCATATCTTTTGCAAACACCCCCGCATTATATGCGTGGGGGCTGAAGCCAACGACTGCTATCTTTCGGACTACTTATACATATAAGAACGGCCGCACAGGGGGGACAATCATACTTCCGGGAAAAAGTATAAACATAGCCTCATAATTAAACTAAACATTGTTTTCTACAATGATTCGACTTATCACTCGAATATAACACTCTTCGAGCACTGCGCCTCTATCAGGCGGGCACCTTCTGTGACTTGTGCCAAGTAGTGCTTGGCCGGATGTTGGCCTCCCGCCGGATCCTGGCTCGCTATTATAGTGGCCTCCATATCTGTCCAGTAGGCTTTAACGCGGGCTAGAGCCATCCGCGCACCCTCTATGCACGCCGACCTCCTCATGGCGTCAATCCGGGACACGGCTCCAAGGAATTGTTGCACCAAACCAAAGTAGTTGTCCGGCTTAGGCCCCTTCGGCCAAAGATGGTCTATTACAGACCGCGCAAGTCCGGACAGCCTTTGGAGCTCCGCCATAGCAGCCACCTTCTCATTCAGTGGCAGCGGGCGAGTGGGAGCATTGAACTGCGACTAGAAAAGCTTCTCCACTTCTTCATCGCCTTGACCCTCGAAGAACTTGACAGCGTCAGCTGTACTATTCGCCAAATCCGCATATGCGTCTGCAGGACTCATGCGACCGGCCAGGGGAGCATACTTCGGATCCAAGAACTTCATCCGCAGTAAGTACAAGCCCCCAGCCACGATTTTGTCAGCCTGTTGGAGCTCCTCCCGCATACTCCGGATCTCGGTCCGCATCTCCTTGGCGGCATTACGTGCCTTGTCCAGCTCGGCCAAACTAGCCTTATTCTCCTTTTCAAGGAGTGCGTACCGGTCGGCAGCATTTTTTAACTCCCCAGCCATTTCGGCCATCTTTTCCTCGCTTCAGCGATGAGCAGCCTATTCGGCTCTCAATTCTTCGGCCGCCTTTAGGGAAGCCGCATTGCTAGCCCGAGCTTGCTCCTCGGCTTGAGCAAGTTCCGCCCTCAGGGCCTCCATGGCAGCAGCAACATCTGTAGTGCCAACATATTGCATTAATATTATGCCTCTTTGGCATTTTCCTATACATTATAATAAAACCAAGCACATACCCTGGGACTCCTCAAGCCGTTTATTCACCAGCGTGATATCGGCATCGATGGATCCGATTTGCCTCCTTAGTTCGGCAACTTTAACAGACTTGTCGGCTGCCAGATCCTTGTATACCTGCGCACATGTACGGCGCAGCCATTAGTATATGATCCCCTGTTTGCCGCCTATGGCGGGCAACCAGAGTCTCAGGGGCTACTATCTATAGGGAGCACACCTAGCGCATGCTTCATAACCAAAAAGTTGTGCATTTTTCACTACATACCTCAAAGCCTTTGAGCAGGCTTGTAAATGCCTCATTCAAGCCGCTGGTAGCGGATGAAATCTTCGTGAGCACCGTGCTCATTAACGAGCGCTGCTCCTCCGAGAGCGCGGCTCGCTCCAGACGGCCCGTCAGTATGTCCGGCCGGACACTAAACTGCGCTGGACCCTTCTCATCGCCCCCCATAGGAGCCAAACGCTCCAGGCTTTGGGCGGCTGACGAGTTAGTCTCCGGCTGTAACGCCCCGGATTCGATGCGCCAGGTGTCTGCCAGTTATTCGTCATCGTTGCCATGTCATTTGCTTGCGTGTTGCATCTCATCATGTCATCATGTGCATTTCATTTTGCATACGTGTTCGTCTCATGCATCCGAGCATTTTCCCCGTTGTCCGTTTCGCAATCCGACACTCCTATGTCCTCCGGCATTCCCCTTTTGTCTCCTGTTGTGAGCGGGTGTTAAACTTTCTCGGAATGGCCCGAGGTTTGCCAAGCGGTCTTGGTATAGCACCGGTAGACCGCCTGTCAAGTTTCATGCCATTTGGAGGTCGTTTGGTACTCCAACAGTTAACCGGGTAACCGTAAAAGCCCTCTTTGTATTGCAGCCCAACACCCCTCCAAAGTGGCCCAAAACCCATCTAAACCCCCTTTATGCTCTCGGTCGTTCGATCACGATCGTGTGGGCAAAAACCGTGCCTCATTTGGACTCTCCTAGCTCCCTCTAGCTATGAAAACGTCCTCACCGTCCATTTTCACGGATGAATCCTCCCACTAACCCTAAAAAGCCCCCTCCTACCGCCGGACGTGTCCACCCCACGCCGGACACGTCCAGCACCGCCGCCCGCGCCCAACCGCAGCCTACCACGTGGCAGTCGCCGCCGCCCTGCCTCCGCCGGCCCGCGAGGCCCGCGCCAGGCCCACAAGGCCCGGATCTGCTCCGCCGCCGCCCGGGGTCGCCTCCGCCGCCTCGCCCCGCGGCCGCCCGCCTCCGCCACGGCCCGGCGACCGCACGCCGCCGCGCCGCCCGTCATGCGCCTCCTGCGTTGCCCAGCTTTCGCCGCCGTCGCCAGGCCACGACCTCCTCGCCGCGCCGTGCCTCGGCCCCACCCCGGCCTCCTCCGGATCCGGCGCCCCTCGCCGCCCCGCGCCGCCGCAAGCCTCGCCGGCCTTCCTCCCCGTGTCTCCCTCGTCGGAGAGCTCGCCGGAGCTCTCCTCTGGTCAGATCCGTCCAGGTGGGACGAGATCCACCGGGTTCCCCATCCAAACGCGTCCCCACGCCCGGATCCCTCCGTCCCGGGATCTCCTCGTCCCGAGTTGACTTTTCGCGAGGGTAAAAATCTGCCAAGTCCCTGAGATTTTTACTTAATGTTGCCCTGTTCATCACACGATAACTCTGCATCCGTAGCTCCGTTTCATGCGTGTAATATGTCAAAATGTTCTTCATGAGATGCTCTTCATTTCATTCCATTGCACCATGTTCATTTGAGTCCATCTTGATGCCTGAATCATCGTTTCAAGAGTGCTATATGATGTTAATCTGCTGAAACTGTTATAACTTGGTGATTTGTCATTTTTCTTGCATTTGATGTGTGCATCTTATGAGCATGAGCTCTACATGTGTTTTGTGCTACATCATGCCATATTTAAAGGGTGTATGCCATGTATTTTTGTGATCATTGTGGTTACTAGAACAAGCATGCAAACTAGGCTTCGTGATGTTGCGGATTTCAGTCCCTGTTCCGCTGTTATTTTTGTATCATGTAAACTTGATGCTACAGAGAGATCCAAGCTTATTTTGAGATACTTAACTAAGGATGTTTTGAACATATGGTTATTCTCTATCGATTAATGTCCCTGTTTGCAATTATGGAGTAGTCTAGCATGTCATTTTCTTGCTCTACTTTTGCTATAAAATGTTTCCTCGCAGATTGTTTACATGTAATTCAATTTTGCCAAGGTTGTTGTAGTTGATTTTTGCATGCTATGAACTTGTTCTTGCCTTGGTTAGTTTCATAAACATGTCTTCTTGATGATGCTATGCTTATATTGTCATGCAATGATTTGTGGTGAGTGAATCAAGCTTGTTAAGTAGGGTACTTGCTGTTACTGTTTTGCTAGGCTGAATCTGTTATTTTGTGATGCTATGTAAACCTGCTTCTACAAGTCATTCTATGCATAATCTGGAGATGTTCACTAAGGATGTTTTGTTAAACATTTCATGCTCTATCCATTCATGCCCCTGGTTGCATTTATACCCTGCTGTAGCTTGTTGTTATCTTGCTCTAAAGTTGCTAAATATTGTTGTTGTCAGCCTGTTAACATTAAGTTCAGTTTGGCCATGTGATTTGCTAGTGATCCATGCACCCTATGAACTTGCTATTGCCATTATTAGCTTCATAAACATGTATTCTTACTGTTGGTTGCCTTGTTATGCCATGTAATGCTCTGTGGTGAGTGGTACAAGCTCACCGACATGTCTACTTATCGTTGTTCCTGCCATGTTTGAATCTGTCATATAACTTGCCATGTTTACATGGGTGCCATCATATCTTCTGATCCTTTTTGGCTCATGGTCAGTAAGGGACTTTTGTTCTATGAATTTAGTAGTATCATTCCATGCCTTTGTTTGCCATGATAAGTTCCTGTAAGATGTTGTTTGGTAGCTCTAAACATTGCAACCTGATGTTATTTCTGCAAAGTCTCAAACTGTTATTATTTGCAATCTTGCCATGTCTTTTTGAGCATGTTTTAGTGATTTCTGGAGATAGCTCAGTGGTCATGTTTTGTTCTGCTTTACCTGTGCATCATGTCCATGCCTTTTCTTATCATGTTGGGTTACTGTAGCATGTTGTTTTTATGCTTGCAATATGCCTAGTTGCTGTTTTGGACAGATTGTTGCTATGACTTGTATAGAGTGTATGTGTTGAACCGTTGCTCCATTTTGAGTGTGCTCTATATGAAACTTGCTTGATTTTGCATGTAGCTTCATATTACCATGTTGCATCCTTTTTTTGAGGTGTTTGCTTGATGTTTGTATGCATTTTGCATCAATGCCATGTTTAACTTGTTTTGCTCATATCTTCTAGGCCGTAGCTCCGAACTAAATGAACTTTATATGTAACTTGACTAGAATCTCATGTAGATCATCATGGTGCATTTTAACTTGCTGTTTGACAACTTGAACATAAGGTTTATTCAGATCTGTACCAATTTCAAAACTTGCATATGAGGACTTACCGGATTTGTTATATGTTGTTCCCAGCCTCATTTAAACTTGCTTTGATGTGTTGCTCTTGTATGCATCATCTCTTGCCATGAGTAGCCTCATCTAGATTTTTCATGCATCATGCTTGTTGTGCATCATGTCTTGTCTATGTGTGGTGTGTTTACCATGTTGTGTGCTTCTTCTCGATAGTTCCCGTTTTCGTTGCGATCGTGAGGATTCGTTTGTCTACGCTTGGTTCGGCTTCATCCGTTCGTCTTTTTCATGGACTCGTTCTTCTTCCTAGCAGGATTTCAGGCAAGATGACCGCTACCCTGGATCTCACTACTATCATTGCTATGCTAGTTGCTTCGTTCTATCGCTTTGCTGCGCTACCTATCACTTGTTCTTCAAGCCTCCCAAATTGCCATGTCAGCCTCTAACATTTTCACCCTTCCTAGCAAACCGTTGCTTGGCTATGTTACCGCTTTTGATCAGCCCCTCTTATAGCGTTGTTAGTTGCAGGTGAAGTTGAAGATTGCTCCATGGTGGACAGGATTATGTTGGGATATCACAATATCTCTTATTTAATTAATGCGTCTATATACTTGGTAAAGGGTGGAAGGCTCGGCCTTATGCCTAGTGTTTTGTTCCACTCTTGCCGCCCTAGTTTCCGTCATACCGGTGTTATGTTCCCGGATTTTGCGTTCCTTACGCGGTTGGGTGATTCATGGGACCCCCTTGACAGTTCGCTTTGAATAAAACTCCTCCAGCAAGGCCCAACCTTGGTTTTACCATTTGCCTCACCATCACCTACTTTTCCCTTGGGAGTAATTAACCCGAGGGTCATCTTTATTTTAGCCCCTCCCCGGGCCAATGCTTGTCTAAGTGTTGGTCCAAACCAAGCGATGTCCGGCGCCCCCTGGGCAACCAGGGTCTATGCCAACCCGTCGTCTTGCTCATCCGGTGTGCCCTGAGAACGAGATATGTGCAGCTCCTATCGGGATTTTTCGGCACAGCGGGCGGTCTTGCTGGTCTTGTTTTACCATTGTCGAAACGTCTTGTAAACCGGGATTCCGAGTCTGACCAGGTCTTCCTGGGAGAAGGTATATCCTTCGTTGATCGCGAGAGCTTATCATGGGCTAAGTTGGGACACCCCTGCAGGGTATAAACTTTCGAAAGCCGTGCCCGCGGTTATGCGGCAAATGGGAATTTGTTAATGTCTGGTTGTAGATAACTTGACACTAGATCCGAATTAAAACGCATCAACCGTGTGTGTAGCCGTGATGGTCTCTTTTCGACGGAGTCCGGGAAGTGAACACGGTTTTTGGTTTATGT
The DNA here is from genome assembly GCF_018294505.1 of Triticum aestivum. Classification (NCBI taxonomy): domain Eukaryota; kingdom Viridiplantae; phylum Streptophyta; class Magnoliopsida; order Poales; family Poaceae; genus Triticum; species Triticum aestivum. The sequence goes on along the minus strand of NC_057810.1, from coordinate 473,227,180 downwards.
TTGACGTAAGTAGGAGTTCATGATCACTTCTTGATCATTGCTAGCTTCACGACCGTTCCTTTGCTTCTCTTCTCGCTCTTATTTGCGTATGTTAGCCACCATATATGCTTAGTCGCTGCTGCAACCTCACCACTTTACCCCTTCCTTTCCCTTTAAGCTTTGCTAGTCTTGATACCCATGGTAATGGGATTGCTGAGTCCTCGTGGCTCACAGATTACTACAACAACAGTTGCAGGTACAGGTTATGCGATGATCATGACGCAAGAGCGATGTTTGCTTGTCTTGGAGTTCTTCTTCTGTTTCTTCTTCGATCAGGGGATAGGTTCCAGGTCGGCAGCCTGGGCTAGCAGGGTGGATGTCGTTTGAGTTTCTGTTTGTGTTTCATACGTAGTCGGATGGTGCTATTATGTAAGATGATGTTGTATTCGTGTGGCATTGTATGCCTTATGTATGTATCCCCATCTATTATCAAATGTTGATGTAATGATATCCACCTTGCAAAAGCGTTTCAATATGCAATTCTATCCTTGGTGGGACCTTCGAGTCTCTTTAGGATAGTATTACATATTGGGCGTGACACCGGCTTCGGCATATCTGAATTCCTCCGTGACGACACCTCTATGTCGCCCGCTTCATGAGGTGGAGAGTTGGGTGGAGTCTCACTCTCCATCATCTCCGGACGAAGGTCCCCCGAAGACGAACTCTGTTGAGAAGAGCTGCTCGCCGGACTACAAAAGACGATGTCTCGGTTATGGATCTCGGAGTAACATTACACCTTCAAACTAATAAATAACTTACGACTCGGTGGAAGGCTGGCCCGTTGGTGGGCATGACGCGGTGAGGATGCCCGTCGCGGCAGAGCCCTCTGGTGATGTTTTCTTTCCTTGCTTGGGCGTCTCGGCCTCCAAGTCTTCGGAGGCGGCCCTCTTCTTCCCGCGTGGGGAGGAGGATTTGGCCTCCCATTTCCTGCTATCCTCCATAGGATGGGTAGCGATTTCCCCGGTCTGGATACGTAGCGCGTGAAGTTCGGCTTCACTGCCCTTTCCTTCGCCTTTCCCTGAAGGGATTTTTCTGAGCGCCCGACCCAGCATCTTTGCAATAGTGGCACCAGGCGAGCCTTCGGGAAGTTGCGCCGGACACCTGATTCTCTCCGCCTTATTGAGCCATTCCTGGCCACGGAAGGATTCTCAGAATAATGGTTATAATAAATATAAATGAAGTGTCTGGCTTCAAGGTTACTTACTTGGGCATCTAGGCGATTGCAGCTTAGGCCCGCATCCTCTGTGGTGTCCGGACACTTTGCTTGTGGTCCAAAGAACAATTTACACATTCCTTCAAGCATCAAGCCGAAGAAGTGCTTAATGGTCCGCGGACCCTCCGGATTAAACTCACACATACGGAGAGGCCGACGTTTGCACGGCAACATCCGCCGGACTAGCATTACTTGAATTATGCTGACAAGATTTATGTCCCTCCTAATAAGCTCCCGAATGCGGTTCTGCAGTTCTGGTACATCGCCAGCAGGCCCATAATTCTGTCCCACATCAGTCCAAGACGCCAACTGTGATGGGGGGCCTGAGCGGAACTCGGGGGCAGCTACCCACTTGGTGCCTCTGGGAGCAGTGACATAAAACCATCTCCGTTGCCATACATCGGATACTTCCGGAAAAGAACCCTCTGGCCATGGGGCATCAACGTTCCTGCTTATTATGGCGCCTCCGCACTCCGCATGTCGCCCCTCGATCATCTTTGGCTTCACATTGAAGGTCTTTAGCCATAAGCCGAAGTGTGGGTTGACGTGGAGAAAAGCCTCACACACAATAATGAAAAACGAGATGTGGAGGATGGCGTCTGGAGCCAGATCATGGAAATCCAAGCCATAGTAGAACATGAGCCCCCTCACAAAGGGATCGAGGGTGAGGCCTAGGCCTCGGAGGAAGTGAGGAGTAAACACGACGCTCTCATTGGGCTCCAGCATGGGGATGACTTGCCCCGGAGCAGGAAGCCTGTGCTGGATATCAGCGGTCAGGTATCCGACCTCCCTAAGCTTCGCAATATCCTCCTCCTGAATCGAGGAGGACACCCACCGGCCTGCTGCGTCGGATCCGGACATACTGGAGGATCTGGGGTGTTGGAGCTTAGGTTTTGGGCGATGCAGCTCAAGGTGCGAGAAGGAGCAGGAGAGGTGGAAACAAGGCGTAGGTCGTGGCCCCTTTATAAAAGGGATGAATACCAAGAGTCCTCAGCATGACCGCTTGAGACTTATCTAAAATACACGGGATCATACCAACGGTCGCCGTGGGGTCACATATGCCCATATTGATAAAGGAGCACATATTAAGGGGGACATGATCTCTGCTTTGGCAGGACGTGCCAATAAAGCCGCCTCGCAACGCGAGTCGGGGTGGAGCAGGAGACGTCGGTTCGTGTTGGACCAGGCCATGATGCAAGGGCACGACGTGCAAAGATTGCCAGCAGAGCGGATTTGTGCTAGGGTATGTGAAGATCATCTTGGAGATCCGAACATGGCCTACGTGTTCGATAACCATCTTGGAGTATTCAGAGGAGGAACCCCGCCTTGCAATGCCGAAGACAAGACTGTGCGCTGGACTCATCATCATTGAAGCCTGGTTCAGGGGCTACTGAGGGAGTCCTGGATAAGGGGGTATCCGGACAGCCGGACTATATACATCGTCCGGAATATAGAAGCATCAAGATACAAGACTCAAGACTTCGGCTCATGTCCGTATGGGACTCTCCTTTGCGTGGAAGACAAGCTTGGCAATCCGGATATTATGTTTCCTTCCTTGTAACCGACTCCATGTAAACCCTAGCTCTCCTGTGTCTATATAAACCGGAGAGGATGGTCCTTAGAAGGCTGATCACAATTACAATCATTCCATCATAGGCTAGCTCTTAGGGTTTAGCCTCTACGATCTCGTGGTAGATCTACTCTTGTACTACTCATATCTTCAATATTAATCAAGCAGGAGTAGGGTTTTACCTCCATGGAGAGGGCCCGAACCTGGGTAAACATTGTGTCCGTTGCTTCCTGTTACCATCAGCCTAAGACGCACAGATCGGGACCCCCTACCTGAGATCCGCCGGTTTTGACACCAACATCGGGCGAACGAGCGATTTTCCTTGCACCCTCTAGTAAACATCCTCGCAAAATATAGTAATGAAATTAAATTGGTTACGATGCTACACCCTTCGGTCCTCCTCTACACTAGAGGAACATTCCTGTTGCCCCTCGTAAAACTCTTGGCCATCATAGTAACTGAATTAATAGGTTTACTGGTTTTACCCTCTGGTCCACCAATCCATATAATCATGGCTCATAAAAGAATTTGGGTACATGGTAATCAGTCAACAGTTTCATGGTAATAGTTTTAGTGAAGGACGGAAGGTAACTGTGTTATGGTTTTGGAACGAGCAAATAGCTACTAGTTGCTAGGGTGGTAATTATATTATGATATGATCCTAGTTGAGTGGTAATTGGAACAAGCCCAATGCTACTTGATTACCACTAGTTAGTACTACTTTACTAGTACATCGGCTTGATTTACTATTTGCATGCATCTGAATATGTGCTAGTAATGCATAACTTCGGTATTACTATATCTGTACCAAGTATTACCATTAGTATAATTACGGAGTGGTCACTGCACATGGAAAACAAATATGCATGGGGATAGTTTGATTTGGTACACGTTGATTTAACCAGACTAGGGGTGCCCTCACTCCGGCCAGTGCGTAGAATAAAGTTTGTCCTCAATAGAATTCACTTATAGCTATGTCTTCAAGTTGCGTTTTTTGCACTAAGTGAATGTGATCGGACCCTTACCTCTCTATGCTTAACTTCCAATCTCTCTAAATCTTAATATGCATTGTACTTGACACGTGTTGATTGTATTCATTATGTCCTTGTCATTTGAAGATTTTGAGACAACACATTTAAAATGGTTTTATTCTACCCTTATCCAATTCGGATGTCGCCGCAGAAGCCGGAATGACTTCCCGCCCAAATATCTGTATTGGGCAAGTGGGGTTAAGTGTGACAGTAAAAGTTGTGCATGCATGCCACATGTGACTACTACTTGCGAGCTGTGTTGGGATTTCCCTGAAGAGGAGAGAATGATGCAGTACAGTAGAGATAAGTATTTCCTCAGTTAGAAACCAACGTTATCAATCCAGTAAGAGAATCACACAACAACTCGTTAGCAGCACCTACAAACAAAATAACAAATACTTGCACCAAACGCAAAAAGGGGTGGTCAATCCCTTGGTAGTTAATTGCATGGATAAAATCTCGTAGTGATAGATAGATAAATAAAATAACACAGATAAAAGTGTAGCAATATATTTTTGGATTTTAATATATAATTTAAATAGACCCTGGGGCCATAGTTTTCACTAGAGGCTTCTCTCTTGAAAATAGCATACGGTGGGTAAACAAATTAATGTTGGGCAATTTATAGAAAAGTGAATAATCATGATGATATATAAGGCAATGATCATGTATATAAGCATCACAGCTGAGACAAGTAGACCGACTCCTGTCTGCATCTACTACTATTACTCCACACATCGACTGCTATCCAGCATGCATCTAGAGTTTTAAGTTCACAAAGAACGGAGTAACACCTTAAGCAAGATGACATGATGTAGACAAAGTAAACTCACACATGAATAAAACCCATCCTTTTATCCTTAATGGCAACTATAAAAATACGTGTCATGTCCCTTTCTGTCACTGGGATTGAGCACCGCGAGATGAATCAATCACAAAGCACCTCCCCCATTGCAAGAAAAATCAATCTAGTTGGCCAAACAAAATCAATAGATTGGAGAGAAATACAAAGCTATGATAATCATGCATAAAAGAGTTCAGAGAAGACTCAATAATATTCATAGATAATATGATCATAAACTCATAATTCATTTGATCCCAACAAACACAACATAAAAAGTAACTATATCGAATAGATCTCCAAGAACATAAAGAAGAACATTGTATTGAATATCAAAGAGAGAGAAGAATCCATCTAGCTACAAGCTATGGACCCGTAGGTCTATGGTAAACTACTCACACATCATTGGGGGGCAGCAAGATTGATGTAGAACCCCTCCATGGCCGATTCCCCATTCGGCAGAGTGCCGGAAAAGTCTCCCATATGGGATCTCTCAAGAACAGAAGCTTGTGAGGCGTTAAAAGGGTTTCGGGTCGCTCTTTGTTGGTTTCTCAATTTTAGAGAATTTATAGAGGCGGAAATAGGTCAAAAAGTTGAACGTGGGCCCCATAAGCCACCAAGGCGCACCTACCACCATGGGCACACCCTGGTGCCTTGTGGGCTACTCCTTAATCTTCTAGCCCTCTCCCGAAGCTTGTAGGGTCTCTTTTGTCTAGAAAAAAATCATCAAAATGTTTCGTGGCAATTCGACTTTGTTTGGTATTGATATTCTGGAAAACCAAAACAAGCAAAAAGACAGCAACTGACACTTGGCACTAAGTTAATATGTTAGTCCTAAAAATGATATATAATTGCATATAAAACATCCAAGATTGATACTATAATAGCATGGAACAATCAAAAATTATAGATACGTTGGAGACGTATCAGTCACGCATATACAAAGCGCCAGGGGCAAAACAACAATTTCACCTGGGTCAAACCCCTCCTTATAAATACTTCACCCCTGTAGTCATTTATTGTCTTCACACATGTAGCTCTCGCCTACTCAAGCCCTAGTGTCGTAGCTCGGATTCATCATCGTTGGAGAAGAAGCGCTTCGCTGCCACGACTTCTTCGTCTTGGTACTCATACCAGCCACATATATCTTCACCCCGCCTCCGCAGTAGCTATCTTCCACCACCAAGTTAGGGCGTGGGAGATCAAACTGGTCGGCTCCTCCGCCTTGTCGAGATGTTCATCATCATTTCATAGCACGGTAATTAAAATCACCCTTTTACCACTCATTTGATCTGATAACATTTCCAATATCTTCAAAAGTTGTTCTTTCACTTCCAATTCATATCTTTAGTCATTCTCACCCCACAAAGTATTTCACTTGCTTTATGACTCGTATGATTCTTCACCTGTACTTATTTTCAAATTCATACAAATCTAGAACCAACCTCATGCACAATGTGAATGTCTTCATAGTATGAGGTCATTATCTTGAAAACTGGTTTATCTTCAAACTCCTCTGAGAATGCATATGACCTCTCCTACTTCTCTCGTATGTCCAATTCTTTCACATGTACATGTCTATGGCCAAGTTGTCTTGTTCTCATAGTCTGAATTCATTTGCAGACTTCTTACAACTTCACCTTGACTCACCTGAAGCTAGATCTTGTCGTATCAGCCATGTGAAGCCAGTCAGTCCTGTGAAGCCAATCATACTTGAGAAGCAAATGGCTGAAGATGATGCTCATGCTCGGAGAAGGGGCGAAAGGTAGAGGTGTCAAAACATAGCATTAGACCATCCTCCAAATTTGTATGAGAAATACAAGTCTGACCCTGAGTAAACCTATGTCTAGTGCAAATCATGCACTCAGTGGATTAGAAGATATTGGGCAAAGGAATGGTTCTCTATCACTTCATCACACATGAATATGCTGCCAAGAATGCGATCAGGCACCCATGGGCAAATATTGTGTACAAGAAGCTTATCCACAAGATGAAAGCGACATTATTGGGTTAGGCTTCTACCCATGTATGTGCAATATGCAATGCCACAAGATCCAGACCCAACCAACATTCGTTAGTGTCATGAGGATGATCTGTTTGAAGCCAACTACTAGTTTGCAAAGGCTTCAGCAGAACAACACAAGAAAGATTATGGCATCAATTTCAATCTTGGCCCCGAGGCACCAAGGCCAGATGGATCTTGTGAGGCCGAACCAAATTTGGTTGGCCCCTTAATGACTTTGCAGCTTATCTTGCTCACTATGCCACACTTCATGTTGATGTTGTAGAAGCTCCTGGAGGGGAGCATCAAGATGTTGGTCCGAAATCACCAAAGCTTGTGAGAAAGGCAAAGGTTTCGAAGGCTAAAGAGCCAAAAGCCTCTGCTACTGCCCCAAAGGCTTCAAGAGTGAAGCCATTGAGATCTGCACCTCCTGAAACCAGTGTGCATTCTGAAACTATGCCTCGGACTTCTTCGAAGATAAAAGCATCTGCTGGATGAGGACCCAAACCAACAAGCACTTTATGTGATGATGATGACATCATCGACTTGTCTGATGATGAATTGTGATGCACTTGAGCAACTGATCAAGAACAAGCAGGAAGAGGCTGGCATCTTCAAGGACCTGCCTCTGTTCGATCATGATATTCTCAATAACTTCATTGATGAATGCTTTTGCAGTCCCTCACTCTCCATCAATGATCTTCAACTGCCCATAGACATAAGTGTCACATTTCAAGGTTCCGTTGCCCAAGAACTGGGAGTTGTGCAAAAGGTTCTTGAGCAAAAGAAAAAGATTAATCATGACAATGAAGTCTTCAAGAAGCATGTTGACAAGCCTAGAGTCAAGGAAATCAAAGGCTTGAAGAAGATGATGGCTGATATGAAAGAAGAATTTCATAAGCGTCGTGAGGAAGCAAAAAGCCCCAGAGAGCGTCTGAAGAAATATGCTGAGAAAACAGTCCAAGCCCATAATCAGGGTTGAAGAGAAAAGTTCTTGGTCGTCCAGCAATTGATCCGAAATTGATCAAGAAGAAGAAGCTAGTGCATCTTGCTACTGAGGCTTCAAGGCAAGTGATACGTCTGCAATGTATCTATAATTTTTTTATTGTTCCATGCTGTTATATTATCATTCTTGGATGTTTTACAATCATTTTATAGAAACTTTATATAATTTTTTGGGACTAACCTATTTACATGGTGCCAAGTGTCAGTTGCTGTTTTCTGCTTGTTTTTTACATCGCAGGAAATCAATATCAAACGGAGTCCAAACGCAGCAAAAAAAATTGTGGATTTTTTTGGACCTGTTGTGGACTTAACACGGCAGATGCCCTAGCATGAGGACTTAGGTGTGGAGCCATCGCCGCTAGGTTAACTTGACGGGGTTACAACAGGACAAAGGACACAGGGATTTTACCGAGGTTCGGCCCCTCTCAACGAGGTAAAAGCCTACTCCTGCTTTAGGTTGTATTGCTTGGGTTTCGATTATCAGGGAGCAAATACACTTGACCTGGTTCTCCATCTGTTGTTTCTTGAGTTAACCCACTGCCGAGTATCACCTTTATATACACAGGTTGAGGCCTAGAGGCTTACAGAGTCCCAGCCGGCTCACACAATGTGATCGACTCAGTTTCTAACAACACTTGCCTTACAGACCAAGTTAAACATATGGCGGTTCATCCCTTTGGGCCCTAAGTTGCCTCTGGGTCTTGGGCCTTCAATAAGCTTGCTTTATGAACTATCATATTCATTTCTTCTTTGGATTCTTCATCTTAAGTCGCACGTAACATGACCCGGCCCCTCCTGGACGGGTCATACCTAGTAGTTATATCCCCAACATTAGGCCTCATGTTGATTTCAACTTGTTCACATTAATCTTTATCACTTGGCAAAATTACCCATCACTGATTTCTTATCAATTCATTATAACCCGTTGTGACGTCACATCTCATAATTGCGTTAACCCACCATGACATCATCTCGCATTAATTTCGCACAAGACCCAGGATATCTCAACAGATCTTTATCTTAATGTCTCTCCTGAAAATCGAGGCGTCCGCTGTCAGGACCCCGACTCGATGCCACATCGATCTAGCATGTAACACCTCATATCGCTTTGCGGCCTCACGCATGGTATCCCCACGGGTGTCGCCTTACCTTTGCCCGGGACCGTTTGCGCATTTTGGCACACGTATATGATGGTGTCGCTAGCATCCATATGATAAAGAGCCCGGGCTGACATGGCTAGTCGTAAACCCAAAGTGGCACTAACTTACAGGGACAGGCATTCATGACCCAACATCGAACGTGTCGGTCATCAGCGAGTGAATCCAGGCTGTAGCACTGGGCTAACAGGACTCCGGTGAACCGGGCTGTAGCGGGCTAGCAGGACTCCGGTATTCATCGCGTGACATTTCCCCGAAGGGACAGACACAGGATCGAAGAAGGACACATGCCGGCCAACCTAAGTGTTCCGGAGCAGTAGCAAGCTACCAGGGCTCAGTGGAAGCACTAGGAGACATTTCCCGGTAAGAGAGAACTACTAAGGATAAACAACTAGATAGTCAGATCCCACACATAGCAATACACATTACACGTACGCATAACATGCACGTATGTGCTGTACAACATGGCATCATAGCATAACTCAACAACTTATATAGATAAAGGCTCAGAAGAGCCGTCATAGCAATTATTGCAAACAGGGGTCACTAGACCCATCATACAGAGCATACAAGCAACAAGCGGAAGCATTACATGTCTGGGTACAGACATCTACAAATGAAAAAGGCTGAAGAGCCTGACTATCTACAACATCCGATCAAGATCGTAGCTGAGGTACTAGCTACTAGTCAAAGTCCATGAGAACCCTAGTAAGATCGAAGTCTCCGCTGCAAAAACATAAATAAAGCAACATGAGTACAAAGGTACTCAGCAAGACTTACATCAGATCCTATCATACATGCATTTGTATCAAGAGGGTAATGTGGGGTTTAGCTGCAGCAAGCCAGCTTTGACTCTGTGGCTATCCTATTCTACGACTACCAGAAACTCTGGAGGTGAAACAACGTACACGAGTCCACTAATCACCACACAATACACTACTATGGATTCATCCCCGTCTCCCTACGAGAAGGCCATCCATAGCACTCACACTTGTCTTGAGCATTTTAGAGTATCCACTTCAAGTTGTCTATGTACCATGTAAGCATCCAAGAAGTCCATAACCGCGGACCCGGCTATTCGAATAGATCATGTTAACCCTGCAGGGGTGTACTTCTTCACACACGCTCTCGCCACTTACCGCCATGTACACGTCATGTATCTCGGCAACCTTCAAGCGGAAGCCTGGCGAGGGTGTCGGCCACGACCTGACTAACCACACAAGATTCTAGTCCAGGTTTATCGCCTATTCGGGTTCCATCCGCAAGGAGATCCGGCCGGGGTGTCGCTCACGGCCCCAAACGATGTGAGCAGGGTTCCCGAGCCCACCAACCGGGTGCCACTCGGTACACCGGGCCACGTGTGCCTAGTCTGTCCCAAGCCCACCCCGCCGGGTGCCACTTGGTAGAAAAATAGCACTACCTACAAACACCAGAAACTAGTTGCGACTCCTGGACAGAGATCAAGTTGGTTAATAAGTCGAGAGGGCTTGGAGCGCCCGGAGCCCAATGTGTGGTAGTATCGAGTCATTGGACAACATACACAGAACTCAGGGCTTAAGGACGGTTCCAGTGAGACAACCCACCATGTACTCCTACATGGCCTCTCACCGCTACCTTTACCAAATCGTGTTCACACACTTCACTCTCAGCATCAGAACATATCGTGACACTCCAATTCATTCCCAATGAATCAGACCTGACACAACTCTAAGCAATAGCAGGCATAGCATGGTAGGAACACAACAATGGCTTCAATCAACTCCTACACATGCTAGTGGGTTTCAACTATTTACTGTGGCAATGACAGGTCATGCAGAGGAATGGGTTCAACTACCGCAGCACAAAGTAGCAGATGAATCGTTGTTGTCCTAATGCAATAACTGAGAGCAGGAGCGAGAGAGTAGGGTTTTATCGAAATGAACAAGGGGGTTTGCTTGCCTGGTAAATCAACAAGGGAGGCACTGCTTCACAGACAGGTACTCTGGAACGTCTCCGGAGCAGGACCTATCGAGAAGGAACGGTGCCGGCAATCAATACACAATCATATGCAACAATATGATGCATGAACATGGCATGTAGATGTGATGCTGTTGAGCTAATGCAACTAGTGTAACATTGGTTTGAAGTCCATTTGAACCAAAGGTTCAAATGCATTTCTAAATTAGGTCTCTTATATATGCCATAATGTGTTTTCCCATATTCAGCATGTATAAGTTGGTTTGTCATGCATGAAACTAGTACAGATGGAAAGATTGCATTTTTCTGATAATTTTTCATATATAAATTATTTTAATCTGAGCTACGGTTGAATTGATATGAATTTTTGAAGTTTAAAACAATTTCTGGAATTTCCTGATTTAATTAAATCCAGAAATTATATACTGCGCCAGCATGACGTCAGCACGACGTCAGCGGGTCAACGCGGCTGTCCAGGGTCAAACCTGACGTGTGGGACCCACACGTCAGTGACACTGGGGTTAACCCCGAGTCAAACCTGGGCTGGTTAGCTTTGACTAAGCCCTGGGGCCCACTTGTCAGCGTCAGTAGGTGGGGGTTAGTGACTAATTAACTAAGCCACGTCAGCCCGCCGGAGTTCTGGCCGGCGGCGACCATTAGCGCGGCGGCGACTCGCCGGACTTGCGTTACAGACAGCGTTTGATCGCGCGAAGACCACCGGGGCGTAGCCCGTCTTCGTCCGCAACCAGGGGAGCTGATGGGGGGGCTGCGGGGGCGCCGGAGCTCGCCGGAGCAAGCTTGCGGCGGCGGCCGGAGCTCGGCTGTGTTCGGGGACGCGGCTGCAGCGTGCAAACGCGCGAACTAAAGCGCTAGCGGGGCACTACGAGGTGCGGCGAGAGTGCTAGGTGCACTGGCGTGGCCAAAAGGTCGCCGGAGCAACGCCGGCGACAAGCTCGAGCGGAGGCGAGCTTCGGCCATGGCGGAGCTAAGGCCTAGACGGCGCAAACGGACACGGGGAGGAGGGGGTTCGGTGCGGGGGCTCACCGCGGAACCAGCGAGCGCGAGGGCGAGGTCGGGGATGCCCGGTAGCTCCCGAATCGCCGGCGAGGATCCACGGCGGCCGGAGTCGAATTTGGCGACGGCGACGGCTCCACGGGGCACTCCGGCTTGCGTGGCTCGGCGAGGAGGTAGCTGGCGACGAGGCGGAGCTCCTGGGGACGACGGGGAGGCGAGGGAGAGGCGGTGGCTACGGTGATGCCCGTCGGCGGCGGCGGTGGTTCTCGGGTGAGAGGGAGAGAGAGCAGGGGGAGAAGAGGAGGGCGAGGGAGAGTGAGAGCGGTGCGGGGCAGCTGCGTGGCTTCGTCCGGGGCATCGAGGGAGTCCGGGGAAGCAGGAGGTGGCCAGCAGGGGGGGAGGTGGCGCGCGCGCGTGCCGGCGAGCGTCGGGCACACGCCGTTCCCCTGTCGGGGAGGAAGACGACAGAGGAGGGGGGGCCAGGTGGGCTGGGCCACCTGTTGGCTGGGCCGGCCTGCTGCGGCTGGGCTGCACAGGGGAAGCCCCAGGTAAGCCCCTCCTTCTTTTATTTCTGTTTTTTCTATTTTTTTCTGACATTTGTTTGATTTAATAAATATATTAAATCATTTAATTTTATTATGCCAATTTTTGTAGGGGCTAATGGTATTATTCCAGAGCTCTTTTATAATTGGCATAATTTTTGGACCATATTTCATATATATAGAAATATATTTCCAATGCAAATATTTATCGAATTAATCCAAATGGCCAAAATAAATGTCCATGAGCTCCTAAAAATATTGTTTTGATTTTTATCTCTGTCCAATATTTTCAGAGGGCAACATGAGCATTTTCTTGGACCCTTTTGGAGAAATTTTTATTTGGGTCATTTTCAAAAATGATTCTGAGGGTTCCACCAATCCTCATTTCAAATTTAAATGAAATTTAAATATGATGCACAAATGGCTAGCTAGCCTAAGTCATACCAGACTAGGGATGTGACAACTCGCCCCCACTTGACAGAATCTCGTCTCGAGATTCAGGGGTCGACGGAAAGAAAGCGGGGTACTCCAGTCGAAGACGATCTTCTCGCTCCCAAGTAGCCTCTCTCTCGGAATGATGAGACCACTGAACTTTGAGAAACTTGATGTTCTGACGTCGGGTAACACGCTCTGCTTGATCAAGAATGCGAACCGGGTACTCTCGGTATGTGAGGTTATCTTGGAGATCAAGCGTTTCGTGGTCCACTCCGCGGATGGGATCCGAGAAGCAACGCCTGAGTTGAGAGACGTGGAAGACATCATGAACTCGAGAAAGATGTGGGGGTAGTTCCAATTGGTAGGCAACCTCTCCTCGTTTAGCGAGAATGCGAAAGGACCAATGTAACGAGGAGCCAACTTGCCCTTGATACCGAAACGATGGGTACCCTTCAAAGGAGTAACCCGAAGGTAAGCTTGGTCGCCAATTTCATAAGTCATATCCTTATGATGACGATCGTACTGACTTTTCTGACGAGACTGGGCTGTTTTCAAATTCTCACGAATGATGCGAACTTGCTCTTCTGCCTCCTGGATCATATCCGGTCCAAAGAATTGTCTTTCACCGGTTTCTGACCAGTTCAAAGGTGTTCGACATCTTCGTCCATAGAGAACCTCAAAAGGAGCTTGCTTGAGGCTGGATTGGTAGCTATTGTTATAAGCAAACTCGGCGAAAGGAAGACATTTCTCCCAATCCATACCGAATGAGATAACGCAAGCTCTGAGCATGTCTTCGAGAATTTGATTGACCCGTTCCACCTGACCACTCGACTGAGGGTGGAAAGCGGTACTGAAGGAAAGATGGGTTCCCATGGCAGTTTGGAAACTCTCCCAGAAATGAGAAGTGAAAAGACTGCCACGGTCTGAATTGATCTCTAGTGGAACACCATGAAGTGATACTATTCGAGAAATGTATAAGTCAGCAAGCTGACTAGCAGTGATACTCTCTCGAACAGGAAGGAAGTGAGCCACTTTGGAGAGACGATCAATGACTACGAAGATAGCATTATTCCCTCTCTTGGTCCTGGGAAAGCCGGTGATGAAGTCCATACCAACTTTATCCCATTTCCATTCAGGAATAGCTAAAGGCTGAAGGGTGCCAGCAGGTCTTTGATGCTCTGCCTTAACGCGACGACAAACGTCACATTTAGCAATGAACTCAGCGATTTCTCTCTTCATCCTAGTCCACCAGAACCTCTGGCGTAGGTCCTGATACATCTTAGTACTACCGGGATGAATCGTGAGAGGAGATTCATGCGCCTCCTTAAGGATCAATTGTCGCAGATGTTGATTCTTGGGAACCACCAAGCGATTCTCAAAGAAAACAACACCACGATCATCCATAGAGAAACATCCACCAACTCCCTTCTTAATGTTTCTCTTGATCCGAGAAATTCCTGTGTCTTGCTTTTGAGCAGCGATAATCCGATCTTCAAGATCAGGTTTCGCCACCAGGGTAGAAAGGAATCCGCGAGGAGCTATGTGAAGGTTAAGCTTACAGAATTCCTCATGGAGAAGTGGTTGGCCTTGCTGCAACATGAGATTGTTGCAATAGGATTTACGGCTTAGAGCATCAGCCATGACATTGGCTTTGCCTGGGGTGTAGGTAATCCCTAGATCATAATCTGTGATCAACTCCAACCAACGTCTTTGCCTAAGGTTCAGATCCGGTTGGGTGAAGATATACTTGAGACTCTGGTGATCGGTGTAGATCTCGCAACGTTTACCAAGGAGGTAATGTCGCCAGGTCTTGAGTGCATAGACTACGGCTGCAAGCTCTAGATCATGTGTAGGATAATTCTCCTCATGTGGATGCAACTGTCGAGATGCATAGGCAATCACATGACGATCCTGCATAAGAATGCAACCTAGTCCCTGTCGTGAGGCGTCGCAGTAGATAATAAAGTCTTTAGTGAAATCCGGTGGCACAAGTATGGGAGCAGAAGTCAGGCGTCTTTTCAGTTCCTGAAAACTGTACTCACACTGTGGGGACCACTCAAACTTTTTATCTTTCTTGAGAAGTTCCGTGAGGGGTTTGGCTACTTTGGAGAAGTTTTCAACAAAGCGGCGACAATAGCTGGCTAGACCAAGGAAACTCCTAACTTGTTTAACGGTCTCAGGTGGAGTCCAATCGAGAACGGCTTGAACTCTCTCGGGATTGACAGCAATGCCCTTACCAGAGATTACGTGGCCTAGGTAGGTCACTTCTGGCAACCAAAATTCACACTTGGAGAACTTGGCATAAAGGCGGTGTTCTCTGAGTTTTTCTAAAACAAGTCTAAGATGTTCGGCATGCTCTTCCTCGTTCTTCGAGTAAATAAGAATATCATCGAGGTAAACCACGACGAACTTATCTAAGTACTCCATGAAGATCGAGTTCATCAGGCGGGAGAATGTGGCTGGGGCGTTGGTTAGGCCAAAGGACATGACGGTGTACTCGTACTGACCATAACGAGTGACAAAAGCTGTCTTGGGAATGTCCCCATTTCTGATCTTGATTTGATGGTAGCCTAACCTTAAATCCATCTTGGAAAAGACTGAGGATCCAGCGAGCTGATCATACAGGTCGTTGATCCTGGGAAGCGGATACTTGTTCTTTATCGTGACCAAATTAACGGGACGATAATCTACAACCATCCGGTCCGTACCATCCTTCTTCTTGACGAAGAGGACGGGGCAAGCCCAAGGAGAAGAACTAGGACGGATGAAACCCTTTTGCAAGGACTCATCGAGTTGTTTCTTAAGCTCGGCTAGTTCTAAGGGTGCCATCTTGTAAGGTCTCCGGGAGATTGGAGCTGTTCCTGGGATAAGATCTATGACGAACTCTACATCTCTGTCAGGTGGAACACCTGGCAGTTCCTCTGGAAAGACATCCGGAAAGTCACGGACTACCGGGATATCTTCAAGGTCTGGAAGAGGGCTGGCATTAAGAGAATAGAGCTGACGCTTTGCAACTCTAGTGGAGACGGTGACTATCTTGCCAGATGGGTGTGTAAGTTGAACAGATCTTGTGTAACAATCAATCTTGGCATGATGAGCTGTCATCCAGTCCATACCCAAGATGATGTTAATATCTGAAGACTTGAGGGCTACAAGTGATGCAAGGAATACAAGTCTATCAACAAGAATTTCGTTACCATGGCTGATTCTGGTGGTCTGCCATCTAGACCCTGGGGTTTGGATTTCAAGCGGAGTTGGCATATCACAAAATGACATGTCGTGCAAACGAGCATAGCCTTCAGAAATGAAGGAGTGAGATGCTCCAGTATCGAATAGAACTGATGCTGGGTGACAATTGACAAGGAGTGTGCTAAGAACGACATCTGGATCATCATGAGCGTCTTTAGCTGAGACGTGATGCACACGTCCACGTTCAGTGGGGGCTGACTTGACACTGATCATCTTGCGTGATGGCTTAATACAGCCAACAGTCTTCTCGGGCTGGGGTGGAGCATAACTAGTCTGAGAGCAATCACGTGCATAGTGTCCTGGCTTCCCGCATGTGAAGCAAGTCCCTGAGGTTGGACGGGGACCCGCACTGACAAACGGTCTACCAGTAGGCCTGGGTGGAACATACGACTGAGCTGGAGGAAGGCACCACATAGGATGGCCTCGGTGCATATCCGGAAGGAAGAGCGGAGTTTGGAACCCAAATCCGGCGCTTCTGGGAACTAGAACCGGAGGAAGATCCCAAATCACGGGTGTGCTTACGAGACTCCTCGTAAGTGAGTTGAGCTGTCTCTGCATTGATGGCCTTGTTCACAAGGGCTTGGAATGTATCACAATGATGCAGGTGGAGATCACGACGCAACTTGGGGTTGAGACCCTTCCGGAACCTAGCTTGCTTCTTGGCGTCCGTGGACACTTCTTCTGTGGCATAGCGGGCAAGGTTCTCGAATTCTCTGCTATAAGCATCAACAGCCATCTTACTCTGGGTGAAACTACAGAACTCTTCTCTCTTGCGATCAATGAGGGCCTGGGGAATGTGATGCTCGCGAAAAGCCTCAGTGAAATCCTTCCAGGTAGGAATCTGGCCAACTGGAAGCATAGCCTCATAGTTCTGCCACCAAAGACTAGCAGGACCTTCTAGGTGATATGTGGCATAAGTGACCTTGTCATCTTCAGCTACGTTCGCGGAACGCAGCTTATGGGTGATGCTACGGAGCCAGTCATCTGCATCGAGTGGCTCGATGGAATGATGAAAGGTAGGTGGGTGCAAGCGAATGAAATCATGA
This sequence comes from Triticum aestivum, assembly GCF_018294505.1. Classification (NCBI taxonomy): domain Eukaryota; kingdom Viridiplantae; phylum Streptophyta; class Magnoliopsida; order Poales; family Poaceae; genus Triticum; species Triticum aestivum. The sequence continues at coordinate 473,210,080 of NC_057810.1, read as the reverse complement.
ATGGTAGCAGACCCTTTGAACTGATGTGCGGTGTTCTCCTCGATACGTGCCAACAAACGATTAGACTCACGCTTGTTCCTCTCCATCTCTAGCATGAACTCTGTCAACGAAGGCTGGTCGGGAGGATCCTCATCCCTACCATCTCCATGGTTCTGGCTACGAGCAACGGAACTTCGCTTAGCCGATGACATCCTGAGAAACGAACCAAGGACGGAATCAGCATCAACTATGGACTGTAGAATGTAGGACAAGGAATTAGTATCACTCGAACTCCTAGGGCAATTCCGGCAGCATAACGGCAGTAAAATGCTCAGAATGAGACATCATACTAAAAATGGGGTAGTACAACAACTCAACATCACCACTCAAGGTTCTGGGATAGTACTAAACAGACTACACCGGAATACTCAAAACTGGGTATGACTCTGATCAACCAGTCCTATGGGACTACGGAGTAGTAACACGTGATCCTGATAGACGGAAGAGAAGCCTAGTTCCTTAACCCCGTCGGAAAGATAGGATGACTCAGATCAGAAGGCCATGAGGTAAAGGAGTAAAAGAGCCTTACGTTCCTTCCCACAATCAATTCCCTTACATAACTAAAGAATTTCTAGACTCAACTTCGACCAGTTTGGCTTGGTAATCCTACAGGCAGTCAGGCTCTGATACCAAAGCTGTCAGGACCCCGACTCGATGCCACATCGATCTAGCATGTAACACCTCATATCGCTTTGCGGCCTCACGCACGGTATCCCCACGGGTGTCGCCTTACCTTTGCCCGGGACCGTTTGCGCATTTTGGCACACGTATATGATGGTGTCGCTAGCATCCATATGATAAAGAGCCCGGGCTGACATGGCTAGTCGTAAACCCAAAGTGGCACTAACTTACAGGGACAGGCATTCATGACCCAGCATCGAACGTGTCGGTCATCAGCGAGTGAATCCAGGCTGTAGCACTGGGCTAACAGGACTCCGGTGAACCGGGCTGTAGCGGGCTAGCAGGACTCCGGTATTCATCGCGTGACATTTCCCCGAAGGGACAGACACAGGATCGAAGAAGGACACATGCCGGCCAGCCTAAGTGTTCCGGAGCAGTAGCAAGCTACCAGGGCTCAGTGGAAGCACTAGGAGACATTTCCCGGTAAGAGAGGCTACTAAGGATAAACAACTAGATAGTCAGATCCCACACATAGCAATACACATTACACGTACGCATAACATGCAAGTATGTGCTGTACAACATGGCATCACAGCATAACTCAACAACTCATATAGATAAAGGCTCAGAAGAGCCGTCATAGCAATTATTGCAAACAGGGGTCACAAGACCCATCATACAGAGCATACAAGCAACAAGCGGAAGCATTACATGTCTGGGTACAGACATCTACAAATGAAAAAGGCTGAAGAGCCTGACTATCTACAACATCCGATCAAGATCGTAGCTGAGGTACTAGCTACTAGTCGAAGTCCATGAGAACCCTAGTAAGACCGAAGTCTCCGCTGCAAAAACATAAATAAAGCAACATGAGTACAAAGGTACTCAGCAAGACTTACATCAGATCCTATCATACATGCATTTGTATCAAGAGGGTAATGTGGGGTTTAGTTGCAGCAAGCCAGCTTTGACTCTGTGGCTATCCTATTCTACGACTACCAGAAACTCTGGAGGTGAAACAACGTACACGAGTCCACTAATCACCACACAATACACTACTATGGATTCATCCCCGTCTCCCTACGAGAAGGCCATCCATAGCACTCACACTTGTCTTGAGCATTTTAGAGTATCCACTTCAAGTTGTCTATGTACCATGTAAGCATCCAAGAAGTCCATAACCGCGGACCCGGCTATTCGAATAGATCATGTTAACCCTGCAGGGGTGTACTTCTTCACACACGCTCTCGCCACTTACCGCCATGTACACGTCATGTATCTCGGCAACCTTCAAGCGGAAGCCTGGCGAGGGTGTCGGCCACGACCTGACTAACCACACAAGACTCTAGTCCAGGTTTATCGCCTATTCGGGTTCCATCCGCAAGGAGATCCGGCCGGGGTGTCGCTCACGGCCCCAAACGATGTGTAGCAGGGTTCCCGAGCCCACCAACCGGGTGCCACTCGGTACACCGGGCCACGTGTGCCTAGTCTGTCCCAAGCCCACCCTGCCGGGTGCCACTTGGTAGAAAAATAGCACTACCTACAAACACCAGAAACTAGTTGCGACTCCTGGACAGAGATCAAGTTGGTTAATAAGTCGAGAGGGCTTGGAGCGCCCGGAGCCCAATGTGTGGTAGTATCGAGTCATTGGACAACATACACAGAACTCAGGGCTTAAGGACGGTTCCAGTGAGACAACCCACCATGTACTCCTACATGGCCTCTCACCGCTACCTTTACCAAATCGTGTTCACACACTTCACTCTCAGCATCAGAACATATCGTAACACTCCAATTCATTCCCAATGAATCAGACCTGACACAACTCTAAGCAATAGCAGGCATAGCATGGTAGGAACACAACAATGGCTTCAATCAACTCCTACACATGCTAGTGGGTTTCAACTATTTACTGTGGCAATGACAGGTCATGCAGAGGAATGGGTTCAACTACCGCAGCACAAAGTAGCAGATGAATCGTTGTTGTCCTAATGCAATAACTGAGAGCAGGAGCGAGAGAGTAGGGTTTTATCGAAATGAACAAGGGGGTTTGCTTGCCTGGTAAATCAACAAGGGAGGCACTGCTTCACAGACAGGTACTCTGGAACGTCTCCGGAGCAGGACCTATCGAGAAGGAACGGTGCCGGCAATCAATACACAATCATATGCAACAATATGATGCATGAACATGGCATGTAGATGTGATGCTGTTGAGCTAATGCAACTAGTAAACATTTGGTTTGAAGTCCATTTGAACCAAAGGTTCAAATGCATTTCTAAATTAGGTCTCTTATATATGCCATAATGTGTTTTCCCATATTCAGCATGTATAAGTTGGTTTGTCATGCATGAAACTAGTACAGATGGAAAGATTGCATTTTTCTGATAATTTTTCATATATAAATTATTTTAATCTGAGCTACGGTTGAATTGATATGAATTTTTGAAGTTTAAATCAATTTCTGGATTTTCCTGATTAATTAAATCCAGAAATTATATACTGCGCCAGCATGACGTCAGCACGACGTCAGCGGGTCAACGCGGCTGTCCAGGGTCAAACCTGACGTGTGGGACCCACACGTCAGTGACACTGGGGTTAACCCCGAGTCAAACCTGGGCTGGTTAGCTTTGACTAAGCCCTGGGGCCCACTTGTCAGCGTCAGTAGGTGGGGGATTAGTGACTAATTAACTAAGCCACGTCAGCCCGCCGGAGTTCTGGCCGGCGGCGACCATTAGCGCGGCGGCGACTCGCCGGACTTGCGTTACAGACGGCGTTTGATCGCGCGAAGACCACCGGGGCGTAGCCCGTCTTCGTCCGCAACCAGGGGAGCTGATGGGGGGGCTGCGGGGGCGCCGGAGCTCGCCGGAGCAAGCTTGCGGCGGCGGCCGGAGCTCGGCTGTGTTCGGGGACGCGGCTGCAGCGTGCAAACGCGCGAACTAAAGCGCTAGCGGGGCACTACGAGGTGCGGCGAGAGTGCTAGGTGCACTGGCGTGGCCAAAAGGTCGCCGGAGCAACGCCGGCGACAAGCTCGAGCGGAGGCGAGCTTCGGCCATGGCGGAGCTAAGGCCTAGACGGCGCAAACGGACACGGGGAGGGGGGGGTTCGGTGCGGGGGCTCACCGCGGAACCAGCGAGCGCGAGGGCGAGGTCGGGGATGCCCGGTAGCTCCCGAATCGCCGGCGAGGATCCACGGCGGCCGGAGTCGAATTTGGCGACGGCGACGGCTCCACGGGGCACTCCGGCTTGCGTGGCTCGGCGAGGAGGTAGCTGGCGACGAGGCGGAGCTCCTGGGGACGACGGGGAGGCGAGGGAGAGGCGGTGGCTACGGTGATGCCCGTCGGCGGCGGCGGTGGTTCTCGGGTGAGAGGGAGAGAGAGCAGGGGGAGAAGAGGAGGGCGAGGGAGAGTGAGAGCGGTGCGGGGCAGCTGCGTGGCTTCGTCCGGGGCATCGAGGGAGTCCGGGGAAGCAGGAGGTGGCCAGCAGGGGGGGAGGTGGCGCGCGCGCGTGCCGGCGAGCGTCGGGCACACGCCGTTCCCCTGTCGGGGAGGAAGACGACAGAGGAGGGGGGGCCAGGTGGGCTGGGCCACCTGTTGGCTGGGCCGGCCTGCTGCGGCTGGGCTGCACAGGGGAAGCCCCAGGTAAGCCCCTCCTTCTTTTATTTCTGTTTTTCTATTTTTTCTGACATTTGTTTGATTTAATAAATAATTTTAATCATTTAATTTTATTATGCCAATTTTTGTAGGGGCTAATGGTATTATTCCAGAGCTCCTTTATAAATGACATAATTTTTGGGCCATATTTCATATATATAGAAATATATTTCCAATGCAAATATTTATCGAATTAATCCAAATGGCCAAAATAAATGTCCATGAGCTCCTAAAAATATTGTTTTGATTTTTATCTCTGTCCAATATTTTCAGAGGGCAACATGAGCATTTTCTTGGACCCTTTTGGAGAAATTTTTATTAGGGTCATTTTCAAAAATGATTCTGAGGGTTCCACCAATCCTCATTTCAAATTTAAATGAAATTTAAATATGATGCACAAATGGCTAACTAGCCTAGGTCATACCAGACTAGGGATGTGACATCCGCATAGCCATATCATCATTTTTTCGGTCTCCTTGATTCCCACACATGCCATTTATCTATCTCATTATAAATAGGGGCAGGGGGGTCTCTTTTCCACTTTCCACCCCTGCCCTCGCGTCTTCCTCTTCCTTCTCGCGCTGCTCCAGCACCTCCCGAGCTCCGCCGCCGCCGTCTCCAACGTCATCAACTCCGGCCGCTGCATCACCCTGAACGCGTACAGAGATCGCCGCGCTCCTCCGCTATTCAACAACATCAATAAGTGCTCCGACTCCCTTGTGTTAGATATCTATTAGGGTTTGCCCAGTTCATCAGAGTTCTTCACTATTCTTCATCTTCTTCCTCTAGACCGTTGTAGTTTGATCTGAGTATGATATTGGGGTTGCACGGTATCATTTTAGCGTCCCTTTTCAATCACAGTAGATGCTTTTTTTATGTATAATATCCATCCAAACACATGAGCTCTTCTACTGTCGTAACTTTAGGTTTACCATTTTATATTTCCTTTTCTGAACTGTTGTAGATCCAAAGCAATTGAACTGATCTGCAAAACTTGTTTGTTCAGCACTTAGCAAAAAATTTACTCATAGGCTCATAACCATTTGTGAACTGCAACTGTACAGGCAACTTTATGAAATAGACCACAACCCGCCAGACACCATTAGCCCTCCATGGTGGTTTAAGTAGCAACCCGTAACCCGCCAGATGCGCACTGGCTTAAGTTAGAATCTTTTTAAACCGCCAACATTCATCAATGCTATCAAGACCCGGCCACACCTTGCCAGCTTAAAAATGCTTGTCTTCACAACAATTTTTCATCTTAATTGGGCGTCTTATCATTCGTCATTATTCTCTTCTTAGGCCAAAAATGACTAATTCTGTCACTTCCTACAACTGGGTTCCCTCCATTGTAACGGAGCAAACGCTTACGGAGTATGTTGAGACTGGTATCTTGGCTGCCAAAGAAATCATCCATTGGCGGGCCCCAGAGCCGGGTGTAGTCAAACCTCAACCCAATGATAATGAGGTCGTAGTATTCATTGATCATTTAAATTGGGGCTTCTCCCCGCCCGGGTCAAAGTTTTTTCATGATGTGCTTCATTTCTTTCAACTCCATCCTCAGGACATCGGACCCAATTCCGTGTCTAATATCTGCAACTTCCAAGTTTTTTGTGAAGTGTACCTCCAAGAAGAGCCCAGCATTGACCTCTTTAGAGAGTATTTTTATTTGAACCGCCAAAATGAGTTCACAGATGGACCCAACCTAGAGCTTGGTGGGATTTCTATTCAGCGTCAGTTTTCCTTACACTCAAACTTCCTAGTCATCCCAAAGACGGGAACCAAACTTGGTTTTACTGCCAAGACACTTCTCCATATGATGAGAACCCTTTGTCAGGTTTCCGCGAGGACCGGCTTAGCCCCGTGCATCCCCTTCTAGCCCGGCTCAGGATTGCAGAACGGGCCAAGTATAGATCCACTTTTTCAAAAACAAGAGCTTTGCTTGCCAATGGAATGACGGGCGTTGACCTAGTCCACTGTTGGGTCGCATGGAGGATTATACCCTTAAGCCGCTGGCCCGGTTTAATGTGCACATACACTGGTGACACCAAGGATCCATTATGCCATAGCTCAGTGTGTTTGGATAACAAAGGCATCAATGACATGACCAAGAGCTTTCTTGGTGAATCCTTAGAGAGCTGCAGTAAAACAGGGCTGAACCCTTTCTGCGTTCTTAACCCAGCTACTTCTGTAAGTAATCAATTCACATCTTACTGTTGTATTTACATGAACTGCATATTCCTTATTTTCACTTTGATTTGCATAGGCCAACTCTGCCTTCTGGAAGAAGAAATACCAGGAAAAGTGCAAGGCGGCTAAAAAACCCAGGACCAAGACCAAGCCTTCTAAAAAGCGCAAGGAGAAAACAGATGCCTCGGAACTCTTTGACCTTGATGATGATTATGATGATGAGTTAGAGGTAGAACTTGACTCCCTTGGCTCATTCTTTGTACATCTTATTGATGATGACCTCTCTCATGATGATACGAAGGCCAGTCAGGCGGATGATGACGAGGTAACTATCATTTCCTCCACCTCAGAGCCTTTGACAAGATAGAAAATTCGACGTGTGACCCAGAAAGCAAGATTTTCACACCCTTTAGCTTACTTGGATCCAAACTTTCTTTTGAAGTAATAGCAGCATGAGACCCGGCGCCAGACCCGTAACAGTGGGGGCAGAGAGTTATCCTCCGACTTACCCAACACCCCAGCTCGCAAGCACCAGAAAGAGGTGCCTCAAACTTCAAACTTTTCTTATCCCAAGGCAGGTCTTATTCGCTGTCCACTTAATCCTCCCGACTCAAACTACCAGGAACCTCAAATTCCTCTTCTGGCGAGTCAAACAGAACTCAGCTGTTGGCTTTCAAGACTGCCCCTGGGTAATGATTCTTAACTTCATTGTTTCAACTTTGCAAACACTTCATATTGACCTTTTTACTTCTTTCAGAGGCAAGGCTAAACCAAGCAAGAAAGCCAAGACAGTCAAACCAACCGAAGACCCCCAGGTTCATGAACCGGAGAATAAACCGCCAGAATCTAAAGCTTCAATCTAGAATATTGAAAACATTAATGTCGAGGTACCACCAGAAATACCAGAGATCCCTGTGGACCCTATGCCCATTGACTCTTTAGGAGCTAAACCTTGTGAGCCCTGCCAAGCCGTCTGAAGAAACTGAAGATGTTCTTGTCATTGGCACCAGCTACACAGAGCCAAGGAATCCCACAGTCCTGGCCAAGCACACTGCTAAGGAGGAACTTGTCCAGAAGAGGAAGGTCAAGTTTGATCTATCCAATTATTCTTAGCTGGGTTTCAGTGAACTCTTCTATGGCTATCTTAGCCAAGTTCATGCTGGCCTCGATCTTGAGATGGTCATCGTTAAGCATATGCACCAAAAATATGAGGTACAGACCTCTACTTCGTTTATTAATATATATCTTCCAGCCCCCAAGTCTTAGCCATAGGATAGATTTAGCAGAGTATGGCGAAGACTTCAATTAGCAGAGAGTAAGTAAGCTTCAAATCATAGCCCCCATGAGCCGGCTTATCTTGGCAAAGTTGAGCTAGCTCATTCTCATTAGTAGGACAGAAATCTTCAATGTCCTAACCCTCATGGGCCGGCTTAGCTTGAAAAAGCTGAACCGGTTCATTCTCAATATGTGAAAAATTCCAGAACCTAGCCCTCCTGGGTCAGCTTAACTTGACAAAGTTGAACCGATTCATTCTCAATATGTGAAAAAACTCTAGCTCCTAGCCCTCATGGGCCGTCTTAGCCTTGACAAAGCTGAGAATGCATAAACAAAAGAGAGCTTCCGCACACATTAGCCCCCCAAGTGCCAAGTGCTATTGCTTGCAAAGGGCTTGGGACTTATATATATATATATATATATATATATATATATATATATATATATATATATATATATATATATATATTAATGCTTATGATTGTTTTAACCTTGCTTGTTTAGGTAGCCGCCACTGAAGCCCAGTCTCAATTAGCTGACTTGAAAAAGCAGCTCAAACACCAAGAAGCTGAAACCTAGAAGGCTAAAGCCAAATTCAAGTTTAGCTTGGATGAATAAGAAAAGCTCAAACATGGGTTTGCAACAGAAAAATCTGCATGGGACGAGGAAAAAACGTCCTTAGTGCAAACAGCAGAATCTGCTGAATCTTCTCTGAAAGAGATCACCTTACAGCTATCTGGCTTAAAGCACCAAATTTCACAGATGACCAGTGCCATCTTTGGTAAGCAATTCTGAACAACTCAATTAACTCCAATGACAATTGTAACTCGCCTGGAAACTTAACGGTATATACTTTACTTTATAGGTGCCAGAAGCTCCAACCTTGGGCAAAATACACTTGTAAAGCTGAAGGCGGCTTACACCTTAGTGGAACAGCTATATGCAGGCACTCAGTGCACTATAGATGCCATTGCTCGTAGCAAAGAGCCACCTTCACTCATCAAAGATGTGATGAATCAATTATCTATCTTGCCGCAAAGGATTGCAGAAATCAAGCGGCCGTCTGCAAGAGCCGGCGCCATTATGGCTTTGAGCCGAGCAAAGGCGTGGCAACCGGAGCTAGACCCGGTAGAGCTGGCCAGTGGCTGCCCCAGTTATAAGAAGAACGGGACTCCCATCACCACAGATGACTTTACTATATGCGCGAGAGAGGTGCGCCCACTAGCCACCAAATTGGCCAAAGAGACTAACCTTTCGCGATATCAGGCGGCTTATACACCAGAGAACTCCGGACAAAAGGACCCGCTTTATGAAGATATCGATCTTGTCCCGCCAGCATGTAAGCATACTTTTGCCCCTGAAGTTGATGAAGGAAATATGCCCTAGAGGCAATAATAAAGTTGTTATTTTATATTTCCTTATATCATGGTAAATGTCTATTATTCATGCTAGAATTGTATTAACCGGAAACTTGATACATGTGTGAATACATAGACAAAACACTGTGTCCCTAGTATGCCTCTACTAGACTAGCTTGTTAATCAAAGATGGTTAAGTTTCCTGGCCATGGACATGTTTCGTCATTTGATGAATGGGACCACATCATTAGAAGAATTATTTGATGGACAAGACCCATCCGTTAGCTTAGCATAATGATCATTTAGTTTTATTGCTACTGCTTTCTTCATGTCATATATATATTCGTCTGACTATAAGATTATGCAACTCCCAGACACCGGAGGAATGCCTTGTGTGCTATCAAATGTCACAACGTAACTGGGTGATTATAAACATGCTCTACAGGTATCTCCAAAGGTGTTTGTTGGGTTGGCATAGATCGAGATTAGGATTTGTCACTCTGAGTATCGGAGAGGTATCTCTGGGCCCTCTCGGTAATGCACATCATATGAAGCCTTGCAAGCAATGTGACTAATGATTTAGTTGCGGGATGATGCCCTACGGAACGAGTAAAGAGACTTGCCGGTAACGAGATTGAACTAGGTATGAACATACCGATGATCAAATCTCGGGCAAGTAACACACCGATGACAAAGGGAATAACTATATTGACATTGTGGTTCCACCGATAAAGATCTTCGTAGAATATGTGGGAACCAATATGAGCATCCAGGTTCTTCTATTGGTTATTGACCGAAGAGTTGTGTCGGCCATGTCTACATAGTTCTCGAACCCATAGGGTCCGCACGCTTAACATTCGATGATGATTAGTATTATATGAGTTATGTGTTTTGGTGACAGAAGGTTGTTCGGAGTCGCGGATGAGATCACGGACATCACTAGGAGTCTCGAAATGGTCGAGAGGTAAAGATAGATATATTGGAAGGTTACATTTGGACACCGGAATGGTTTTGGGAAGTTTCGGATGTTTTTGGGAGTACCGGGAGGTTACTGGAACCTCCCAGGGAATTATTGGGCCAACATGGGATATAGAGGAGAGGGGAGGCGGCCCAAAAGGGGTGGTTGCGCCCCCTCCCATAGGGAGTCCGAATTGGACTAGGCGAGGGGGCGCACCCCCCTTTCCTTTTCCTCTTCCCTCTCCCTTCCTCCTTTTCCCCTCCGGTTGAAGGAAAAAAGGGGGGTGAATCCTACTAGGAGTGGAGTGCCCCGGGTGGCTGGCCTCCTCCTCTCCTCCTTTATATACGGGGGCAGGGGCACCCCAAAGACACCAATGGTATAGCTGTGTGTGGTGCCCCCCTTCACAGTTTACGCCTTCGGTCATTTTATTGTAGTGCTTAGGCGAAGCCCTATGCAGATCACTTCGCCAACACCGCCATCACGCCGTCGTGCTGACATAACTCATCGACTCCATCGACACTCTGCTGGATCAAGAGTTCAAGGGGCGTCATCGAGCTGAACGTGTGCAAAACTCGGAGGTGCCATACATTTGGTACTTGATCGGTTGATTCGAGAAGACGTTCGACTACATCAACCGCGTTAAGTTAACACTTCCGATTTTGGTCTACAAGGGTTGTGGACACACTCTCCCCCTCTCTGTCTGGACCCTGATCCTAAGTCACACCAATCTAGCATGTAACACTTCATATCACTTTGTGGCCTCACGCATGGTATTCCCACGGGTGTCGCCTTACCAGGCCCGGGACTGTTTGCGCCTTTTGGCTCATGTATATGATAGTGTCGCTAGCATCCATATGACAGAGAATCTGGGCTGACATGGCTAGTAGTGAACCCAAAGTGGCGCTAACTTATAGGGACAGGCATATGTGACCCAGCAACGAAGGTGTCGATCAACAACAAATGAACCCAAGTCGTAGTAAGCTACAAGGACTTAAAGGAACACCACGTGACATTTCCCCGAAGGGACACACACAGGAACGAAGAAGGACACATGCCGGCCAACCTAAGTGTCCCGGAGCAGTAGCAAGCTACCATGGCTCAGTGGAAGCACTACGAGACATTTCCCGGTAAGAGAGGCTACCAAGGATAAACAACTAGGTAGTCAGATCCCACACATACTAAGCATTTCAAACATACACACAATATGCTCGATATGTGCAAATACAACATGGCATCACAACAAAACTCTACAACTCAAGTACTTTATTTAAAAGGCTCCAAAGAGCCATACATATCATTCATACAGATAGGGGTCACATGACCCGACATTCAAGTCATACAAGCATACAAGCCACAAGCGGAAGCAACATGTCCGGGTACAGACATCTAGAAAGTATAAAGCCTTGAGGAAGCCTATCTATCCTACGAGGGTCCTCCACGTGCTCAGGATCACCACCTGGGCCTCAGGGTACTCATCGATGTTAAGGTCTACGTAAAACCCATCAGAAGGAGCGACAGTCTCTTCTACAATTGTAATTAAGCAAACATGAGTACAAAGGTACTCAGCAAGACTTACATCAGATCCTACATACATGCACATTATCAACAAAGGGATAGTGGGGTTATTGCAGCAAGCCAGCTTTGACTCTTGGCTAAGCTATCTTTCGAGACACCAACTTGTAATTGTTTTGCGCACTCGAGTCCACTACTCGCCACAAAATACACTACCGAGGATCCACTCCTGTCATCCTATAGAAGGGCCATCCATGGCACTCACACTTGTCTTGATGCTTATAGTAGTTTCCATTTACTTGTCTATGAACTGCATAGGCAACCAAGTAGTCCTTTAACACGGACACGGCTATTCGAATAGACGATGTTAACCCTACAGGGGTGTACTTCTTCACACACGCTTCCACCACTTATCGTCGTTTACACGACATGTACTCGGCAACCTTCAAGCGGAAGCTCAACCAGGGTGTCGGCCACGGTGTGCCTAAACACTCAAGTCTCTAGTCCAGGTTTATCGCCTATTCAGGTTCCATCCACAGGGAGTCCGACTGAGGTTTCCACATACGGCCCTGAATGATGTGTGCAGGGTTCCCGAGACATCAAACGGGCGTCAGGTACACCATGCCACGTACCTACCGCATCACAGCCCACCCCAAGGGTCAGCGTTGCGCACGGCCTCCAGTATACTACAAACACCAGAAACTACTTGCAACTCTTGGACAGAGGACAAGGGTGGTTAAGAAGCCGAGAGGGTCCATTGGTTTCAGGCCCAATGCATGGTAGTAGCCAAATCTTAAATCACACATACAGGTCTTAGTGCTTAAGGACGGTTCCAATGAAACAACCCACCATGTACTCCTACATGTCCTCTCATCGATACCTTTACCAAATCGTGTTCAACACATCACTCTCATTACCGACATGATCATTTCACTCTAGCCCATCAGCCAGATGAACTAGACCTGACACGACCCTAAGCATAGCAGGCATAGCAAAGTAGGAAACACAAACATGGCTCAATCAACTCCGACACATGCTAGTGGGTTTCATCTAGTTACTGTGGCAATGACAGGTCATGCAGAGGAAATGGGTTCAACTACCGCAACACACAACAGTTTGAAACGTGGTTGTCTTAAATGCAGTAAATGAGAGTAGGAGCAAGAACATGGGATTTTATTGATATGATCAAATGGGTGGTCGCTTGCTTGGCAGGTCGGTATTTTGGTACTGTCCTTCGATCGGGTACTCATGGTAATCCTCCGGGACAGAACCTACCACAGAGAGCACCGATAACACAATCAATACACAACAATATGCAACAATATGATGCTTGCATCTGACATGGAAAATGAGTGTGTTGGGATAATGCAACTATAACCAGATGGGTTTGAGCCATTTTGAATCAAAGATTCAAACCCAAACTCATTTTGTGATCTTAAATTGTGCCTTATCATGTTTTGCACTAAACAGCAAGGTTAGCTTGTTTAAACATGCATGAAACTAGTAAAGATGGATAGATTGGATTTTTATGATCATTTTTCATATATAACACTTTGCATTTGGAGCTACAGATTAATTTCTATGAATTTTTTAAAGTTAGCACTATTTTCTGGAATTTCCTGAATAAAAATAAATCCAGAAAATGTATTACCGTGTCAGCATTGCGTCAGCAAGTCAACTGGGCGGTCCAGGTCAAACCTGACCAGTGGGACCCACTGGTCAGTGCCACTGTTAGTGAATTAACTAATTAGGATTAGTTTAACTACTAACCTAGGTTTGACTAACGGGCAGGGCCGACATGTTAGTGACCCAGGGGGTCAAATCCCTAGTCAAACCGGGTTGACTCGCTGACGTTTAGCCGCCGGTGACGTCCAGACGCGGCGGAGGTGCGGGTTTTGCACTTCGGCGACCAAATGGACGGCGGAGGCCACCCACGAGCAGCTGGGAGCAAGCCGCGTCGAGGGGTGGTGGTGGTTGAGCTCAAGGTCACTGGAAACGGGATCCAGCGACGAGCTTTGCAGCTGCCGGAGTTCGGGCGAGGCCGAACTTGTCGTTGCCATGGTTCTGGAGGCATGGGGCTAGCTCCTACATGGCCTACATGGTGCGGTGAGGTTGTTGGACAAGGTGGCGTGGCCATTGGGTGGCTGGAGCTACGTCGGCGATGAGCTCAGGCGGCGGCGCATGCGTTGGTGCTTGTTGCGGTCGTTGAAGTGGACGGCAGCAAGAACAGAAAGGAGGGGGAGAGGCAGAAGCTCATGATGGTCACGGCAAGCTAGGCAGCGAGGTCGGGGACGAGCTGGAGCGAGCGTGACAGCGAAGGGGATCTCCGGTGATTGCGAGGCGGGGCGAGGTCGTTGTAGTGGCTCCGGGGTGAACGAGAGCTCGGGGCTCGGTCAGCTCGACGAAGCGGAGGGCGGTGGAACTTCTAGACACAGCGAGGTGGCATGGAGGCGATGGTGGCTACGGCTACGACGGCGGTGTGGCTGCGGCTGCGTCGGCCATGGGTAGAGAGGGCGAGGGAGAGGCCATGGGGGAAATGGAGGTGTCGAGGGGGTCGGGGCCACAAGCAGCTGACGTCGTGGCAAGCTCGGGTGCGCCGGCGCTCACCTCCCTGCCTGCCTGGCGGGAGGAAGCAGCTGGTTGGCGTGGGCCAGCACAATGCTGGGCCGATAGGTGGGCCGGCTGGTGGGTTTGGCCAGGTAAGTTCCTTTTCCTTTTACTTTCTATTTTCTTTTCTTTCTGTAAGTTTGTGGCTTTTCTAAAAATGCTTAGGCACTTTCAAAAATCATGAAACTGCTCATGCCCACTATATAGAATATATCCAACAGTAAACATTTTGGTTTATGATTATTTGGACATTTAAAATATTTTATAGCATTTAAATGTCCAAATGCAAATACCATATGATTTAATCCAGTGACCGTAGGATGTCCTAGAAAATTGTGCACCATTTTTGTTAGAGGTTCTAGACCAAGGCAAAGATGATGAACATTTTAGAAGGGTATTTCAGGTTCACTAAAAAAGATTTTAGTAAACCCTAGTTGGATTAAGGGGGTGCTGGGGGAACTTTCATCCCCATTTCAAAGTTTTCCGAGTAAAGTAAACATGGTGCAGTCACTCTAACGCATGCACTGACTAGGGTTGTGACAACTCACCCCCACTCAGAAAAATCTCGTCCCAAGATTTAGGATCGTTTGGAAAGAAGGTGGGGTACTCAAGTCAAAGACGATCCTCCCTTTCCCAAGTGGCTTCTTTCTCGGAATGGTGTGACGATTGAACCTTGAGAAACTTGATGTTATGGCATCGACTGGTACGCTCGGCTTGATCAAGGATACGAACGGGATATTCTCGATATGTGAGATTATCTTGGAGATCAAGCGTTTCGTGGTCCACTCCACGGATAGGATCCGAGAAGCAACGCGTGGGTTGAGAAATGTGGAAGACACCATGGACTCTAGAAAGGTGCGGAGGTAGTTCAAGTTGGTAGGCAACTTCTCCTCGTTTGGCAAGAATGCGAAAGGGTCCAATGTAGCGAGGAGCCAATTTGCCTTTGATACCGAAGCGGTGGGTTCCCTTCAAGGAGTAACCCGAAGCTAAGCCTTCTCATCAACTTCAAAAGTCATAGCCTTATGTTTAAGGTCATATTGGCTCTTTTGACGAGATTGGGCTATATTCAACTTTTCACGAACAATGCAAACTTGCTCTTTTGCTTCCTGGATCATATCCAGGCCAAAGAATTGTCTTTCCCTGGTTTCTGACCAGTTAAGAGGTGTTCGACACCTTCGTCCATAGAGAACTTCAAAAGGAGCTTTGCCCAAGCTAGATTGATAGTTGTTGTTATAAGCAAATTCGGCAAATGGAAGGCATCTCTCCCAATCCATTCCGAATGAGATAACAAAAGCTTCGAGCATATCCTCCAGAATTTGATTGACGCGTTCTACTTGACCACTTGATTGAGGGTGAAAGGCGGTGCTAAAGGAGAGATGAGTTCCGATAGCATTTTGTAAACTTTCCCAAAATCTAGAGGTGAAGAGACTTCCACGATCCGAGTTAATTTCCAATGGAACACCATGGAGAGACACTATTTGGGAGATATACAAATCTGCTAGCTGACTAGCGGATATACTCTCTTGAACAGGTAGGAAATGGGCTGCTTTGGAAAGATGATCGATGACAACGAAGATAGCGTCATTCCCTCTCTTGGTCCTGGGAAAACCAGTGATGAAATCCATACCAATTTTATCCCATTTCCATTCAGGAATAGCTAAAGGTTGAAGGGTGCTAGCAGACAGTTGATGCTCTGATTTAACACGATGACAGACATCACAATTAGCAATGTATTGAGCAATTTCTCTCTTCATCCTAGTCCACCCGAACCTCTGGCGTAGGTCCTGATACATCTTGGTACTACCGGGATGAATGGTGAGAGGAGATTCATGTGCTTCCTTAAGGATCAATTGCCTCAGGTTTCGTACCTTGGGAACCACTAAGCGGATTCCGAAGTATACGACACCTTGATCATCAATGGAGAAATAATCCGCAACTCCATTCTTGATGTTTCTCTTGATACGGGAGATTACCGGATCTACCTTCTGCGCTTTGATGATCTGATCCGTAAGGGTAGGTTTCACCACCAAGGTGGAAAGGAATCCTTGAGGAACAATGTGAAGGTTAAGCTTCCGAAATTCCTCATGGAGAAGTGGTTGACTTTGTTGTAATATCAGATTGTTACAATAAGATTTACGGCTTAGTGCATCAGCCATGACATTGGCTTTTCCTGGGGTGTAAGTTATCCCTAAGTCGTAATCTGTGATCAACTCGACCCAACATCTTTGCCTGAGATTCAAATCCGGTTGGGTGAATATGTATTTCAGACTCTGGTGATCGGTGAAGATTTCGCAATGATTACCGAGAAGGTAATGTTGCCAGGTTTTGAGGTCATGGACTACAGCTGCAAGCTCTAGATCATGCGTAGGATAATTTTCCTCATGTGGATGCAACTGTCGTGAAGCATAGGCAATTACATGGCGATCATGCATGAGTATGCGACCTAGTCCTTGTTATGAGGCATCGCAATAGATAACAAAGTCCTTGGAGAAATCTGGTGGTACCAGTACGGGGGCAGATGTCAGGCGTCTTTTTAGTTCCTAAAAACTATGCTTGCACTATGGGGTCCTGTCACATTCCTAGCTTTACCTTGCACCAGGATGGCACTTGTCTGTTGCATCATGTTTAAATTCTTTGAAACTTGAAATGGGGACTGATCAAACCCTAGCATCAAATGGAATTCAAATAGGTTCAAATAAAATCTTTCTCAATGAACCCAAAATGCCCTTTAGAAAAGTTCGTCATTTTTGGATTGGTTGAAAACCTCTGCCAAAAATGGTGCACATATTTCTAGGACCATTTTGGATTTTTGAATTCAATCTTAAAGTATTTGAATTTGGGCATTTAAATGCTATAAATATTTTATTTGCCCAAATAATTCTGATAATGGTTAAGGGCTGCCGAAAAACATTTCAACAGTGCCCACAATTTATCTCAGGATTTTTAGAAAAGGTTTAGTATTTCTACTAAATCTAAACAAAGGAAGAAAAATAGAAAAATAGAAACAAAACTAGAAAAGGAACCTACATGGCCTTACCTGCCTGGCGGCCCAGCTCCTCCAGCCGGCCCAGCCACTGGCAACTACCAGTCGTCTCCCACATCTGCCAGAAGGCAGAGGCGTGTCGCCCGCGCGTGCACCGGACGCCACCTCCTGCTTCCTCCTCCTCGTCCTCGACCGAGCGCCTGGAGATGCCCCGAGCCCCCTGGTCCTTCTCCCTCACTCTCTGCTCTCCCCCTCGCCCTCTAGCCCCCTTCCCCGACCTCACTAGAGAGCGCTCCGCCGTCGCCGTGTTTCACCCACGTGGCCACCGTCCTCCTTTCACCGCGCCGCCGTGTCCGGCATCTCTGCTGTCGAGCACCACGTCTCCACGCCGAAGGAAACAAGTCGGAGGGCCTCGCTTCGTCACCATCGTCATTGCCTTCGCCATCGGCCGTCGGAGATCCACCTCGCCGCCCCGCTCACTCCGACGCTTCCCCGGCCCCGCCGTCTGCACCGACCAACTCGCCGTGAGCCACTGACCCTCTCCCCTCCACCTTTTCCCTCGTGTGCATCCCGTAGCCACCATCCCGCAAGCCCCCGAGCTCACTGTTGGCGTCCTTGTCTCCGTCATGGCTTGAGCTCGAGAAAGCCACGCCCTTGCACTGCATCGAGGTCCTGATGACCCCAGGAGGCCGCCTAGCCCCTTTGCTCGCTCGCCCGCTTGCTCTCGTGCCGCGCCCGTGCAGGCAGTAGCTCCGGCCTCCACCCCGCTCACCGCCGTTAGTGATTCCAACCACCCTAGCAAGACCCACCACCACTGGTCGACGCGCCTTGTCGCGCTGCTTCTGCAGGACCCAGCCGCGCAAGCTCCCGTCGCCGGAGTTGGCCGGACGGGCAACCCCGTCGTGTCCCGATTAGCATTGACGGCTAACCATAGTTTCGGATGACGTGGACACGTCATTAGGGGCTAATGCTCCACTAATTAAACCCGACAGTCACTGACACTGGACCCCACCAGATAACTAATCACCGGTTTAAAAATAAACCCTTTTGGTTAAAGCGACAGACAATGACAAGCGGGTCCCGCCTGTCAGGTTTGACCTGGACCGGCCCTGTTGACCATATGATGTCAGCATGACCTAATGCTGACGCAGTAAATATTTTCTGGTATTTTAAATAAATCAGAGATGATTTATTTATTTCAGAAAATACCCCAAACGTCTAAAATTCATAGAAAATAATCTATAACTCCAATGGAAAAGATTTATATACGAAAAATTATCAGAAAAATCCAAAGAATTTGAATACGGCATTTTCATGCATGTTTGAACAAGTTAATCTCACTGAATAGGACAATTCATGATTATGGAATAAATGGTAATTAGTTTGGAGTTGGAATTTGCTATATGTTTGAATTCCACTTCATTGAATATGACTAACTGTTGCACTAGGTCAATTCAGTACCTTAATATGACATGACATTCATTTGGATGTTCATTACATTGATTGTGTTCTTTCCCTATTGCCAGTGGTTGTTCCCTCTCGATAGACGTGTTCCGATATTGAGTTCGATGACACCAATGAAGAACTATATCTTCTTCAGGAGTGCCAGGCAAGCAAAACCCCCTTGTTCATTCCGATACAATCCCACTCTCTCGCTTCTGCTCTCTTTTATTGCATTAGGACAACAATGATTCATCTGTTACTTGTTGCGGTAGTTGAACCCCTTTCCTCTGCATGACCTGTCATTGCCACAGTAAATAGATGAAACCCACTAGCATGAGTAGGAGTTGTTTGAGCCCTGATGTGCCTACTCATTCATGCTTGTTTGTCATGCCTGCTACTGCTTAGAGTTGAGTCAGGTCTGATTCATCGGGGATGAATTGGAGGTGTGTGAACATGTCCTATTGTGTGTGAGCTAAGTGTGTGAACACGATTTGGTAAAGGTAGCGGTGAGAGGCCATGTAGGAGTACATGGTGGGTTGTCTCACTGAAGCCGTCCTCAGGAACTGAGTTCTGTGTTTGTGATCCATGAACAGCTACTACCACGCATTGGAATGCTTAAGTGCCCCTCTCGACTTATTAATCAACTTGATCTCTATCCAGGAGTTGCAACTAGTTTCTGGTGTTTGTAGGTAGTGTTAGTAGTCTACCAAGTGGCACCCGGTACAGGTGGGCTTGGGACAGACTAGGCACCGTGGCACGGTGTACCAAGCATAGATCCGCCCATTGAGGTGGGATTGGGAACCCTACACACATCATTTGGGGACATGAGCGACACCCCGGCCGGATCTCCTAGCAGATGGAACCCGAATAGGCGATAAACCTGGACGAGAGACTTGTGTGGTTACTCAGGTCATGGCCGACACCCTTGTTGGGCTTCCGCTTGAAGTTTACCATGTACATGTCATGTAAACAACAATAAGTGGTGAGAGCGTGTGTGAAGAAGTACACCCCTGCAGGGTTAACATTATCTATTTGAATAGCTGTGAACACGGTAAAGGACTTCTGGGTTGCCTATACAGTTCATAGACAAGTGAAAGTGGATACTCTAAAATACGCAAGATAAGCATGAGTGTTATGGATGGCGTTCTCATAGGGAGACGGGAGCGGATCCATAGTGGTGTATTGATATGGTGAATATGTGGACTCGTGTGCGCCACCTCAAAAGAGTTACTTGTGGTCGTAGTTCAGGATAGCCACTGAGTCAAAGCTGGCTTGCTGCAGTAAAACTCCACCACCCCCCTTTGTTGATAATGATGCATATGTAGATAGTTCTGATGTATGTCTTGTTGGGTACATTTGTACTCATGTTTGCCTATTTTATGTTTTGTAGAGATGCTTCAGTCTCACTAGTAGTTCCATGTGGACTTCGACGTTTAGCTTGTTACCTCAGCTACGATCTTGTGCCCTCGGCAGGATCTGGTAGATAGTCAGGCTTCTCGGCCTTTTTCATTTGTAGATGTCTGTACTCAGACATGTTAAGCTTCCGCTTGTGCTTGACTTGTGTGCTCTGAATGCTGGGTCATGAGACCTATGTTTGTAATATCTCTCTCCGCGGAGCCTATTGAATAAAATACTTGAGTTGTAGAGTCATGTTGTGATGCCATGTTGTATTTGCACATATCGAGCATATTGTGTGTATGTTATTGAAATGCTTGGTATATGTGGGATTTTACTATCTAGTTGTTTATCCTTGGTAGCCTCTCTTACCGGGAAATGTCTCCTAGTGCTTCCACTGAGCCTTGGTAGCTTGCTACTGCTCCGGAACACTTAGGGTGGCCGGCATGTGTCCTTATTCATTCCTATGTCTGTCCCTTCAGGGAAATGTCACGCGGTGTCTACCGGAGTCCTATTAGCCTACTACAGCCCGATTTACTGGAGTCCTACTAGCCCAGTTGCTACAGCCCGGATTCACTCGCTGATGACCGACACGTTCGTTGCTGGGTCATGTATGCCTGTCCCTGTAAGTTAGTGCCACTTTAGGTTCACGAATAGCCATGTCAGCCCGGGCTCCTTGTCATATGGATACTAGCGACACTATCATATACGCGTGCCAAAAGGCACAAACGGTCCCGGGCCTGGTAAGGCGACACCCATGGGAATATACCGTGCGTGAGGCCGCAAAGTGATATGAGGTGTTACATGCTAGATCGGTGTGCCATTGAGTCAGGGTCCTGACAGCTTTGGTATCAGAGCTTGACTGCCTGTAGGATTACCAAGCCAAACTGGTCGAAGTTGAGTCTAGAAATTCTTTAGTTATATAAGGGAATTGATTATGGGATGGAACGTAAGGCTCTTTTTACTCCTTTACCTTATGCCCCTTCTGATCTGAGTCATCCTATCTTCCCTATGGGGTTAAGGAACTAGGCTTTCTCTTCTTTATATCAGGATCACGCGTTACTAATCTGTAGACTTATAAGATTGGTGAATTCAAGCCTCAGTTTAGTCTCTTCTACTTCCGTGTACTCATAGCTGGCCTCCGAATATTGATATTGTGCTTTTGAGTGGTTATGCCACCATTTTTGCTGAATGTCTCAAATCTTGAGCATTTACAGCCGTTATGCTGTCTGAGTCGTCCCAGGTTTCTAAATAGTCTGATGCATTTGCAAATCCCTTCCTCCTGTTTCCGATGTCCCTTTGGGCCAGATTAACCACACTATTCAGTAAGTTGAGGTACTCTATTGCTTCGACGTATACGTTGGAGCTATTGTTATGACCCTAGGTGTCTTAGAGGATCACCTAGTAATCCAGCCATGTTTTGTGTTCCCAGTGTGATCATTCTGGCAGTCATCCTCGAAAGCATCCCGTGATGCAATTTAGTTAGTAGGTATTCTACTCCTGGGTTTTGAACCCGAGATTCACCCTACTTACCTCATGTTGATAGAGTTTGCTCATTCCTTTAGGTTATTAGTAACCTTTGCATTAGTCCTCGAGGTCCGTGGTATATTGTTCTTCCAAATACCATGAACTACTTATGGCAGCAGTTCATCATCAAACCGAAAGATCACAGCCGGAGTGCTCTTGACGAGTTCTCGATTCTATGTTGTTACTCTGTCAGATCTACCTTCTCTGCATGGGTTATCCGAAAGAAACCTGTTGAACTTGGTTCAACATACTAATCTATGCATCCACAACTCAAAAAATCATATGTTCTTTGAGTTCTTCCCCCTTTAGTTGTATTCTGACCCCCGTCTACCAATTGATAGTCGGGAGTAGTCGGGCATTCATGTTTATCGATGCCTATTATTCCTGTGTTCCGTCAAGTCATTCTATTCCAGAATGACTAGGAGAAACAAACTCCAGCACCTCATCCATTTCTTGGACTGGTCAAAGTAGTTGTATCTCGCAGATCAAAATGCCAATCCAGCTTTTGTTCTATTCTACCTCGGAGTATCACCCTCTTTCATAATAAGAGTATCGTGAGAATTGCACACCCTCTTATGAATTCTTGATATAGTGATACTTCTCACCATCATTATTCATTCCTCGGTTCCGTGTTGTGCGACCGGAATGCCGACAAGTGAATCGTGATGTGTGAAATCAATACTCCTAGCAACTATGTTGCTTGGTAGTTAATGGACAATAATTTTATCCTTACGTGTTGATTGTTGAATCATCACCCTAAGGTTGATTGTGCTACCTAGTCCTTACTTCTGGTGCACTTTTTGATCAATAAGTTAGAATGGTGTCAATCCTTGCTTATTTGATCATATCGTCTTGCCCTGAAAAGCAAGATTGTTCTCGAGCTTAGTGACATATCGATGGTTCGTGATTTTCCGTATATCTTCTCGAAAGTGTTACCAGGTTGTCACCTAACCGCTATGTTGAGCTCGTGATCAAGTTGGTTTCTTGTAAATCACCCCTTCTCCAAGAATCTATGTTGGATACCCCTGGGCTAGTTGGTTAAGCTAAACAACAACTTGGAGAGTTGGAAGATAAAAGCTTGTCTGACTTAGTTCATTTCAAGGGATATCTTGTGTTATATGTTGTAGAAAGATAATATCCTCATCAATTATTCCCCGTGATCAATTGTTGGAACTATTGTCTTATCCAGTCTTTGATTTGAGTACAGGCTATCGTAAAATCAAATCAAAACCAATGATGTTCATAATGTTGCCTTACTCGTGGTTGTTTCCTCGAGCATACACCATTATATCTTTTGGGTCTGACCAATACTATCACATTGTTCACATAGTTGTGGAATTCCACTTATATGGAAACCTAGATGAATTTTTGTTGAGCCCATCAGCAACATTGTTATCTTCTCCATGATTCGTGTTAAACATCCAGTTAGTATTGGAAACTTTATAAGCATTATCTTCATACCCCTGTTCATGAAGCATATGCTTGGATGAATGGAGTGACTTTCTCTAGTTCACGTGCACTTGATGTAAGTTGCCGCCGTGGATCTGAGAAGGATTGTTTTTGCTTCCTCTGGAATCGTCCCAAGTTGGTCATGCACATGTGCGAAGTACTCTATGGTTTGGTAGGTTGGCCGCCTCCATTCTATATGTGTTCCTAGCACACCAAGCCGCTGATTGACTTGTTCAAGGTAGAGAAATCTATGCTGGGATCTAATCCATGGACTTGCATAAAGACTTCGTTATCCTTGATGAGGGTTCCCCACCTGAACTCGATAGTGTTTCATTGTAATACTGCCAGGTGATCATGCTTGTCTGGGACAGCATGTTCACGTGTTTGTAGCAGAACCAGCCCATGTTTTGGAGCTTACTACCATAGTCCATTTCCTGAGAATCTCGCAACGTCATCTCATCGATTTGTGTTCAAACTTTAAATTTTTTTTCTGGACATGACGAGTCTGGAATATTCTGACACCAACCAGATCTGAATCTCAGGCAGATATGATGGTTGGAACGTTTCCCAAGAACTATAATATTGGTCCCTCTGTAATGCGGTAAGGTGGATATCGTGGCCAACACACCCTGCCAGAAGACCTATCGTTATGGTATCTTGATTGAGAAAGTTGGCCACATCCCCATAAGGATCTCATAGGATTTACTCCAGAAGTTGTTCCTTATGGATTTTTGTGTTCCCGAAGTCCGACCTTACACTTGATGTTCTAGATACCAAACCATAACTATAATGGTTCATGCTAGCACATCAAGGAGAACATTAGAAGCGGAGCGCTAAATGTCTCTCAGTCGATCGTCCAGATATTGTTCCCCTTGGCATCGCTAAGGTGAAATCTGAGAAGGTGTTATCTTCCTTTGCATCTGCATCGTCCATCACTATTCATCATGGTAGTATTTTGTGTTGCCAGGATCCTTGGCACGGATGTTGGTAAAACCTTGATGAATATGGACATGCTCAAGTTCTTGAGAGCATGCTCAGTCACTGGATTATATACTCGGTATCAATTGGAATGTGCCTTTCATTTGGCGAGTTGTTCTATAACCATAGCTTCCTTGCCGATCTGAGTATGCAATTTCTTCGAACTCCGTCAAACGATCATTTGTGAATTGCCTTAGCCTGGTAAGAAGAGTTTCAATGATCTATCTATCAAAATT
The DNA here is from genome assembly GCF_018294505.1 of Triticum aestivum. NCBI lineage: Eukaryota > Viridiplantae > Streptophyta > Magnoliopsida > Poales > Poaceae > Triticum > Triticum aestivum. Next base: position 473,185,859 of record NC_057810.1, on the reverse strand, counting down.
AATTCTTTTGCCACTTAAGGGATAATTCTGCAAGTCACCTTCCCTAAGGTGCCCCATTGTGGAATCATAGCAGATAACTCCTCGCTACCTTGAAACCAGGCACCAACTTCTTCAACGTGGAATTTTGCGTACCAGTTCAAACCTTCATTGTCTGTTTCTCCCATCCCTCTCTATGTGTGATCTGTGTCTCAACTCGAGAGGTGTTTCCATGTCTCCTTTCAAGAGTTGATCTTGAGTTGCTCGCTCTTTGAGAAGATCAATTACTGTAGAGTTTCTTTTTGTCGTCATCATGTTGGACAAAGATCTCGAAAGCAAAGATGTCAAGGTCAATAAGAAGCAGTTGAATCATGAAGAACGTGTTAGCTTTGTGTGCCTTGTGTCTTCTTACCTCGCGTCTTGAATCTTGGGACGAGATTCTTATTTAGTGGGGGTGAGTTGTCACATCCCTAGCTTTACCTTGCACTAGGCTGGCACTTGTTTGTTGCATCATGTTTAAATTCTTTGAAACTTGAAATGGGGACTGATCAAACCCTAGCATCAAATGGAATTCAAATAGGTTCAAATAAAATCTTTCTCAATGAACCCAAAATGCCCTTTAGAAAAGTTCATCATTTTTTGATTGGTTGAAAACCTCTGCCAAAAATGGTGCACATACTTCTAGGACCATTCTAGATTTTTGAATTAAATCTTAAAGTATTTGAGTTTGGGCATTTAAATGCTACAAATATTGTATTTGCCCACAATTTATCTCAGGATTTTTAGAAAAGGTTTAGTATTTCTACTAAATCTAAACAAAGGAAGAAACATAGAAAAACAAAAACAAAATTAGAAAAGGAACCTACCTGGCCTTACCTGCGTGGCAGCCCAGCTGGCGGCCTAGCTCCTCCAGCCGGCCCAGCCACTGGCAACAGCAAGTCGTCTCCCACCTCTTCCAGAAGGCAGAGGCGTGTCGCCCGCGCGTGCACCGGACACCACCTCCTACTTCCACCTCCTGCTTCCTCCCCCTCGTCCTCGACCGAGCGCCTGGAGACGCCCCGAGCCCCCTGGTCCTTCTCCCTCACTCTTTGCTCTCCCCCTTGCCCTCTAGCCCCCTTCCTCGACCTCACCAGAGAGTGCTTCGCCATCGCCGTGTTTCACCCACGTGGCCACCGTCCTCCTTTCGCCGCGCCGCCATGTCCGGCATCTCCGCTAACGAGCACCATGTCTCCACGTCGAAGGAAACAAGCCAGAGGGCCCCGCTTCATCGCCATCATCGTCGGCTTCGCCATCGGCCGCCGGAGATCCCACTCGCCGCCCCGCTCGCTCCGACGCTTCCTCGGCCCCGCCGTCTGCACCGGCCAACTCACCGTGATCCACTGACCCTCTCCCCTCCGCCTTTTCCCTCGCGCGCGTCCTGTAGCCACCGTCCCGCAAGCTCCCGAGCTCACCATAGGCATCCTTGTCGCCGTCATGGCTTGAGCTCGAGAAAGCCACACCCTTGCACTGCATCGAGGTCCTGATAACCCCAGGAGGCCGCCTAGCCCCTTTACTCGCTCGCCCGCTTGCTCTAGCACCGCGCCCGTGCAGGCAGTAGCTCTGGCTGCCGCACCGCTCACCGCCCTTAGTGATTCCGGCCACCCTAGCATGACCCACTACCACTGGTTGACGCGCCTTGTCGCGCTGCTTCTGCAGGACCCAGCCGCGCAAGCTCCCATCGCCGGAGTTGGCCGGACGGGAAACCCCGCCGTGTCCTGATTAGCACCGGCGGCTAAACGCCGTTTTGGATGATGTGGACATGTCATTAGGGGCTAATGCGCAACTAATTAAACCCCATAGTCACTGACACTGGACCCCACCGGATAACTAATCACCGGTTTAAAAATAAACCCTTTTGGTTAAAGCGACAGACAATGACAAGCGGGTCCCGCCTGTCAGGTTTGACCTGGACCGGCCCTGTTGACCAAATGATGTCAGCATGACCTAATGCTAACGCAGTAAATATTTTCTGGTATTTTAAATAAATCAGAGATGATTTATTTATTTCAGAAAATACCCCAAACTTCTAAAATTCATAGAAAATAATCTATAACTCCAATGGAAAAGATTATATATGAAAAATTATTAGAAAAATCCAAAGAATCTGAATATGGCATTTTCATGCATGTTTGAACAAGTTAATGTCACTGAATAGGACAATTCATGATTATGGAATAAATGGTAATTAGTTTGGAGTTGGAATTTGCTATATGTTTGAATTCCACTTCATTGAATATGACTAATTGTTGCACTAGGTCAATTCAGTACCTTAATATGACATGACATTCATTTGGATGTGCATTGCATTGATTGTGTTCTTTCTCTGTTGCCGGTGGTTCTTCCCTCTTGATAGACGTGTTCCGATGTTGAGTTCGATGACACCAATGAAGAACTATATCTTCTTCAGGAGTGCCAGGCAAGCAAAACCCCCTTGTTCATTCCGATACAATCCCACTCTCTCGCTTCTGCTCTCTTTTATTGCATTAGGACAACAATGATTCATTTGTTACTTGCTGCGGTAGTTGAACCCCTTTCCTTTGCATGACCTGTCATTGCCACAATAAATAGATGAAACCCACTAGCATGAGTAGGAGTTGTTTGAGCCCTGATGTGCCTACTCATTCATGCTTGTTTGTCATGCCTGCTACTGCTTAGAGTTGAGTCGGGTGTGATTCATCGGGGATGAATTGGAGGTGTGTGAACATGTCCTACTATGTGTGAGCTAAGTGTGTGAACATGATTTGGTAAAGGTAGTGGTGAGAGGCCATGTAGCAGTACATGGTGGGTTGTCTCATTGAAGCCGTCCTCAGGAACTGAGTTCTGTGTTTGTGATCCATGAATAGCTACTACCACGCATTGGAATGCTTAAGTGCCCCTCTCGACTTATTAATCAATTCGATCTCTGTCCAAGAGTTGCAACTAGTTTCTGGTGTTTGTAGGTAGTGTTAGTAGTCTACCAAGTGGCACCCGGTACAGGTGGGCTTGGGACAGACTAGGCACTGTGGCACGGTGTACCAAGCGTAGATCCACCCATCGAGGTGGGCTTGGGAACCCTGCACACATCGTTTGGGGTCGTGAGCGACACCCCGGTCGGATCTCCTTGCGGATGGAACCTGAATAGGTGATAAACATGGATGAGAGACTTGTGTGGTTAGTCAGGTCGTGGCCGACACCCTCGCTAGGCTTCCGCTTGAAGGTTGCCGAGTACATGTCGTGTAAACGGCGATAAGTGATGAGAGCGTGTGTGTGAAAAAGTACACCCCTGCAGGGTTAACATTATCTATTCGAATAGTCGTGTCCGCGGTAAAGGACTTCTGGGTTGCCTATACAGTTCATAGACAAGTGAAAGTGGATACTCTAAAATACGCAAGATAAGCATGAGTGCTATGGATGGCGTTCTCGTAGGGAGACGGGAGCGGATCCATAGTGGTGTATTGATATGGAGAATATGTGGACTCGTGTGCGCCACCTCAAAAGAGTTACTTGCGGTCGTAGTTCAGGATAGCCACTAAGTCAAAGCTGGCTTGCTGCAGTCAAACTCCACCACCCCCCTTTGTTGATAATGATGCATATGTAGATAGTTCTGATGTAAGTCTTGCTGGGTACATTTGTACTCACGTTTGCCTATTTTATGTTTTGCAGAGAGACTTCAGTCTCACTAGTAGTTCCATGTGGACTTTGACGTTTAGCTTGTTACCTCAGCTACGATCTTGTGCCCTCGGCAGGATCTGGTAGATAGTCAGGCTTCTCGGCCTTTTTCATTTGTAGATGTATGTACTCAGACATGTTAAGCTTCCGCTTGTGCTTGACTTGCGTGCTCTGAATGCTGGGTCATGAGACCCATGTTTGTAATATCTCGCTCTGCGGAGCCTATTGAATAAAATACTTGAGTTGTAGAGTCATGTTGTGATGCCATGTTGTATTTGCACATATCGAGCATATTGTGTGTATGTTATTGAAATGCTTGGTATATGTGGGATCTGACTATCTAGTTGTTTATCCTTGGTAGCCTCTCTTACCGGGAAATGTCTCCTAGTGCTTCCACTGAGCCTTGGTAGCTTGCTACTGCTTCGGAACACTTAGGCTGGCTGGCATGTGTCCTTATTCGTTCTTGTGTTTGTCCCTTCGGGGACATGTCACGCGGTGTCTACCGGAGTCCTGTTGGCCTGCTACAGCCCGTTTTACCGGAGTCCTTCTAGCCCAGTTGCTACACCCCAGATTCACTCGCTGATGACCGACACGTTCGTTGCTGGGTCATGTATGCCTGTCCCTATAAGTTAGTGCCACTTTGGGTTCACGACTAGCCATGTCAGCCCGGACTCCTTGTCATATGGATGCTAGCGACACTATCATATATGTGTGCCAAAAGGCGCAAACGGTCCCGGGCCTAGTAAGGCAACACCCATGGGAATACCATGCGTGAGGCCGCAAAGTGATATGAGGTGTTACATGCTAGATCGGTGTGCCATTGAGTCGGGGTCCTGACAGGTCCACTCAAAGTTTTTATCTTTCTTGAGGAGTTCAGTTAGAGGTTTAGCAACCTTGGAGACGTTCTCGACAAAGCGGCGATATTAGCTCGCTAAGCCAAGGAAACTCCAAACTTGCTTGACCGATTCAGGTGGAGTCCAATTAAGAACGGCTTTAACTCGCTTGGGATTGACAGTAATACCCTTACAAGAGATTACATGGCCTAGATAGGTCACTTTTGGCAACCAAACTTCACATTTAGAGAATTTGGCATAAAGGTGATGCTCTCGAAGTTTCATCAACTAGCCTTAGATGTTCGGCATGTTCTTCCTCATTCTTGGAGTAGATGAGTATATCATCGAGGTATATCACTACGAATTTATCCAAATACTCCATGAATATCGAGTTCATTAACCGAGAGAAAGTGGCTTGGGCATTGGTTAAACCAAAGGAAATGACAATGTATTCTTATTGGCCATAACGAGTAACAAAGGTCGTTTTGGGTATGTCCCCGTTCTTGATTTTGATTTGATGGTAGCCCAACCTCAAATCCATCTTAGAAAAGACTAAGGATCCAGCGAGCTGATCGTACAGATCGTTGATCCTAGGGAGCGGATACTTGTTCTTTATGGTGACCAAATTGACGGGTCGATAATCTACAACCATCCAATCCATACCATCCTTCTTCTTGGCGAAGAGGACAGGGCAAGCCCATGGAGAAGAACTAGGGCGGATCAAGGCCCTTTTCAAGGACTCATTGAGTTGTTTCTTGAGTTCAGCTAGTTCTAGTGGTGCCATCTTATAGGGCCTCCTAGAGATTTGGACAGTTCCTGGGATAAGATCTATCACGAACTCAACATCCCTGTCAGGTGGAACACCTGGCAGTTCTTCTGGAAAGACATCTGGAAAGTCACGGACTACCAGAACGTCCTTGAGGTCTGGCAAAGGACTGGCATTAAGGGAGTAGAGCTGACATTTAGCTACTCGGGTCAAGACATTGACTACCTTGCCTGATGGATGTGTAAGTTGAACAGTCCTAGAGTAACAATCAATCTTAGCATGATGGGCTGGCATCCAGTCCATACCCAAGATGATATTAATGTCCTAAGATTTGAGAGATATCAAAGTTGCAAGGAAAACAATTATGTCGACATGAATTTCATTCCCATGGCTCACTCTAGAAGTTTGCCATTTGGATCCCGGGGTTTGAATTACCATGGAAGTGGGCATATCACAAAATGTGGTGTTGTGCAAACGAGCATAACTCTCGGATATAAATGAATGAGATGCTCCAGTATCAAAAAGAACAGATGTCGGATGGCAGTTAACAAGGAGTGTACCAAGAACGACATTGGGATCATCCTGAGCCTCTTCAGCTAAGACACAGTTCACATGGCCGCGTGCAATGGTGGCCATCTTGGCATAGTACACCTTCGCTGTTGGCTTGCCATGGCTAACAGCCTTTCTAGACTGGTTGGGGTGTTCTGGGGACACTCTCGCATATAGTGACCCGGTCTCCACACTTGAAGCATGTCACAGTATTGGTGCGTGGGGGAGCATTGGCGGTTGACCCACCATAGGACTTGGGCGGTGCATACTGCTGGGTTGGACGAGGCGCCTAATAGGATTGCCTCGGTGTGAACCTGGGTGGCAGAGCTGTATTAGGCACCCACACCCGGCACTTCTGAGAGCCAGAACCGGATGAGGAACCAGTGTCACGGGCGTGCTTGCGTGTAGCCTCGAAGTCAGTCGGACATGTCTCCGCACTAATAGCCTTGTCCACTAGCTTCTGGAAGGAAGTGCATCATGCAGTCGGAGATCACGGCAAAGCTCGGGGCTGAGTCCCTTGCAGAACCTCGCCTGTTTCTTGGCATCGGTGGACACTTCTTCAGGTACATAGCATGCTAGATTTCCAAACTCTCTGTTGTATGCATCCAGGGTGTTCACCATCCTAGGAAAACAAAACAACAGTTTAGACAAGGATGACAAAACTCTGACATAGGAGTGCAGAATGTAATGGATGACTCGGAATGCAAAGATGTTCATCCGTACGACATGGTAATACAGAAACTGCCATATATATACCATCAGTCATACACACCATACACGTTTTAGTACAAGACCAAACTTAAGTACAACTGCGGTGAAAGAAAGATTACATCTCATCGGAGGCATTCCAAGCTCCTATAAATTATTTTTCTACACCTCCAGAATTTAGTACACACTAAGTCATATTCCACAAGACATGCAAGACTATGGAGATACAACTACTACATACTACTAGTGCCATGATCCAGCTCAGTCGTCCCCGTCTCCATAGTAGTCCTCATAGAGATTACCCGCATAGCCTGGAAGCGAAACATGCGGATCCGGAAACTCATGGTCACGTCGGGCCAGTGGACCATATAGGCTAGGATGAGGCCTTGGCCCCACGAACGATGGCAAACGGCACCCACGTGGAGGCGTGATACCTCCAACATCTGGATAGTCCATACGAGTTGGCAGACGAGTGCGAACGGGGTACAAATCCCACATATCAAGGTAATCGGTCTACACGGAGGGAGCGAGCCGTGTCAGGGTGGCCCAGTGGTCCGCGGGTGTTGTACAGCTCCAAGCGCAGGGCACGGTTCTCCCGGTCCCTCTCCTCCAACATCTCAGTGGTGGTGTGAATATGTGGCTCCTCATGAGAAGCATCAGCAAAAAGCCCAGTGTAATAGCCCTCCTAACCAGTGTGTGGTGCCGGCAGATAGCAGGAACTCGGTGTCCTGAAGTGATGCATACCCGGCTCGAATGATAGAGATCATAGAGTAAGAAGCATCCTGCACGGACATCTCCACGATAATACCAAGCTCATAGGACCAGTGAAGGGGCTCGGTAGCTCCGGGATAAGAAGGAAAGATCCTCACGGTGCAGATATACTGACTCTAGTTAAAATCATGAAACTGCTCTTCGACGGTATAGTCCAGATACCATCTATAGCCTACCTCTGTCATCACACGGACTAGCATGGCCGTGTGCCCAGTCACGTCAATGCACCGAGTCAGACGTACTACCTGGTGAGTAGTGCGAGAAGACATATGAACCCAAATAATACAAAGGCATTAGAACTTCTAGTAGAAATTGGACAGCATAACGGCTGTAAATGCTCAAAAAGGATTTTGAGACATTTTGCAAAGAATTGCATAGACACTCAACAACATCATATCAAGGTTCTGGGTCCAGCTAACAACATACCGAGGTAGTAGAACTGAACTGGTGCTTGTAACCAACAATCCCGTAAGCTACTACTGATTAGTAACACGTGAACCTGATAGAGAGAAGAGATCCTAGTCCTTAACCCCCGTGGAAAGAATGGACTGACTCATATCAGAATGCCGTGAGGTAAAGGAGTAAAAAGAGCCTTACATTTCATCCCACAATCAATTCCCCTACATATAACTAAAGCATTTCTAGACTCGACATCGACCAGTTTGGCTTGAAGAACCTACGGCAGTCCGGCTCTGATGCCAACGCTGTCAGGACCCCGATCCTAAGTCACACCGATCTAGCATTTAACACTTCATATCGCTTTGAGGCCTTGATACGTCTCCAATGTATCTATAATTTTTGATTGTTCCATGCTGTTATATTACGTGTTTTGGATGTTTATGGGCTTTATTTTACACATTTATATCATTTTTGGGACTAACCTACTAACCGGAGGCCCAGCCCGTATTGCTGTTTTTTTGCCTATTTCAGTATTTGGAAGAAACGGAATATCAAACAGAGTCCAAATTGGAATGAAACCTTTGGGAGCGTGATTTTTGGAACGAATGTGATCCAGAGGACTTGGAGTGCAAGTCAAGAAGCAATCGAGGCGGCCAGGAGATAGGAGAGCACCCACCCCTCCTGGGCGCGCCCCCTGTCTCCTGCGCCCCTCGAGCGGCCACCGACGTACTTCTTCCTCCTATATATACCTACGTACCCCGAAAACATCCAGGGAGCCACCGAAGAAAAATTTCCGCCACCGTAACCTTCTGTATCCGCGAGATCCCATCTTGGAGCCATCGTCGGTGTTCTGCCGGAGGGGGAATCCACCACGGAGGACTTCTACATCAACACCATAGCCCCTCCGATGAGTTGTGAGTAGTTTACCACAGACCTTTGGGTCCATAGTTATTAGCTAGATGGCTTCTTCTCTCTTTTTGGATCTCAATACAATATTCTCCCCCTCTCTTGTGGAGATCATTTCTTTGTAAACTCCTTTTGCGGTGTGTTTGTCGAGATCCGATGAATTGTGGGTTTATGATCAAGTTTATCTATGAGAAATATTTGAATCTTCTCTGAATTCTTTTATGTATGATTGAGTTATCTTTGCAAGTCTCTTCGAATTATCAGTTTGGTTTGGCCTACTAGATTGATCTTTCTTGCCATGGGAGAAGTGCTTAGCTTTGGGTTCAATCTTGCGGTGTCCTTACCCAGTGACAGAAATGGTTGCAAGGCACGTATTGTATTGTTACCATCGAGGATAAAAAGATGGGGTTTGTATCATATTGCTTGAGTTTATCCCTCTACATCATGTCATCTTTCTTAATGCGTTACTTTGTTCTTATGAACTTAATACTCTAGATGCATGCTAGATAGCGGTCGATGTGTGGAGTAATAGTAGTAGATGCAGGCAGGAGTCGGTCTACTTGTCACTGACATGATGCCTATATACATGATCATGCCTAGCTAATCTCATAATTATTCGCTTTTCTATCAATTGCTCGACAGTAATTTGTTCACCCATCGTAATACTTATGCTATCTTGAGAGAAGCCACTAGTGAAACCTATGGCCCCCGGGTCTATCTTTTATCATATAAGCTTTCAATCTACTTTTATTTGCATCTTTAGTTTTTGCATCTATATTATAAAATACCAATAATATATTTATCTTATCATACTATCTCTATCAGATCTCACTTTCGCAAGTGGCCGTGAAGGGATTGACAACCCCTTTATCACGTTGGTTGTGAGTTCTTTGTTTGTTTGTGTAGCTTCATGGGACTTGTGAGGAGCCTCCTACTGGATTGATACCTTGGTTCTCAAAAACTGAGGGAAATACTTACGCTACTTTGCTGCATCATCCTTTCCTCTTCAAGGAAAACCAACGCAAGCTCAAGACATAGCAGGCCTCACGCACGGTATTCCCATGGGTGTCGCCTTACCAGGCCCAGGACCATTTCTGCCTTTTGGCTCACGTATATGATAGTGTCGCTAGCATCCATATGACAGAGAACCCGGGCTGACATTGCTAGTCATGAATCCAAAGCGGCGCTAACTTACAGGGACAGGCATACGTGACCCAACAACGAACATGTCGATCAACAGCGAATGAACCCAAGTCATAGCAAGCTACAAGGACTTAAAGGAATACCGCGTGACATTTCCCCGAAGGGAAAGACATAGGAACAAAGAAGGACACATGCCGGCCAACCTAAGTGTTCCGGAGCAGTAGCAAGCTACCATGGCTCAGTGGAAGCACTAGGAGACATTTCCCGGTAAGGGAGGCTACCAAGGATAAACAACTAGGTAGTTAGATCCCACACATACCAAGCATTTCAAACATACACACAATATGCTCGATATGTGCAAATACAACATGGCATCACAACAAAACTCTACAACTCATGTACTTCATTTAAAAGACTCTAGAGAGCCATACATATCATTCATACAGATAGGGGTCACATGACCCGACATTCAAGTCATACAAGCATACAAGCCACAAGTGGAAGCAACATGTCTGGGTACAGACATCTGGAGAGTAAAAAGGCTTGAGGAAGCCTGTCTATCCTACAAGGGTCCTCCACGTGCTCACGATCACCACCTGGGCCTCAAGCTAGTCATCAACGTCAAGGTCTACATAAAACCCATCAGAAGGAGCGGCAATCTCCTCTACGATTGTAATTAAGCAAACATGAGTACAAAGGTACTCAAGACTTACATCATATCCTACATACATGCACATTATCAACAAAGGGATAGTGGGGTTATTGCAGTAAGCCAGCTTTGACTCTTGGCTAAGCTATCTTACGAGACACCAACTTGTAATTGTTTTGCGCACTCGAGTCCACTACTCACCACAACAATACACTACCGATGATCCACTCCCGTCATCCTACGGAAGGGCCATCCACGGCACTCACACTTGTATCGAGGCTTATAGTAGTTTCCATTTACTTGTCTATGAACTGTATAGGCAACCAAGTAGTCCTTTACCGCGGACGCGACTATTCGAATAGATGATGTTAACCCTGCAGGGGTGTACTTCTTCACACATGCCTCCACCACTTATCTCCGTTTACACGACATGTACTCGGCAACCTTCAAGCGGAAGCCCAACTAGGGTGTCGGCCACGGCCTGCCTAAACACTCAAGTCTCTAGTCTAGGTTTATCGCCTATTCAGGTTCCATCCGTAGGGAGCCGGCCGAGGTTTCTACATTCGGCCCCGAATGATGCGTGCAGGGTTCCCGAGACATCAAACAGTTGCCCAGTACACTGTGCCACGTACCTACCGCGTCACCGCCCACCCCGAGGGTCAGCGCTATACACGGCCTCCGGTATACTAAAAACACCAGAAAACTACTTGCAACTCCTGTACAAAGGACAGGGTGGTTAAGAAGCCGAGAGGGTCCATTGGTTTCGGGCCCAATGCATGGTAGTAGCTGAATCTTAAATCACACATACATATCTCAGTGCTTAAGGAAGGTTCCAATGAAACAACCCACCATGTACTCCTACATGGCCTCTCATCGATACCTGTTCAACACATCACTCTCCTTACCGACATGATCTTTTCACTCTAGCCCATCACCCAGATGAACCAGGCCTGACACGACTCTAAGCATAGCATGCATAGCAAAGTAGGAAACACAAACATGGATCAATCAACTCCTACACATGCTAGTGGGTTTCATCTAGTTACTGTGGCAATGATAGGTCATGCAGAGGAAATGGGTTCAACTACCACATCACACAACAATTTGAAAGACGGTTGTCTTAAATGTAGTAAATGAGAGTAGGAGCGAGAAGATGGGATTTTATCGATATGATCAAATGGGTGGTTGCTTGCCTGGCAGGTCGGTAGTCTGCTACTGTTCTTTGATCGGGTACTCATGGTAATCCTCCGGGATAGAACCTACTGCAGAGAGCATCGATAACACAATCTATACACAACAATATGCAACAATATGATGCATGCATGTGACATGGCAAAATGAGTGTGTTGGGCTAATGCAACTATAACCAGATGGGTTTGAGCCATTTTGAATCAAAGATTTAAACCCAAACTCATTTTGTGATCTTAAATAGTGCCTTATCATGTTTTGCACTAAACAACAAGGTTAGCTTGTTTAAAAATGCATGACACCAGTACAGATGGATAGATTGGATTTTTCTGATCATTTTTCATATATAACACTTTGCATTTGGAGCTACAGATTAATTTCTATGAAATTTTGAATTTGCACTATTTTCTAGAATTTCCTGAATAAAAATAAATCCAGAAAATGTATTATTATGTCAGCATTGTGTCAGCATCGCGTCAACAAGTCAACTGGGTGGTCCAGGTCAAACCTGACCAGTGGGACCCACTGGTCAGTGTCACTGTTAGTTAATTAACTAATTAGGATTAGTTTAACTACTAACCTAGGTTTCACTAACGGGCAGGGCCCACATGTCAGTGACCCATGGGGGTCAAATCCCTGGTCAAACTGGGTTGACTCACCGGTGTTTAGCCGCCGACGATGTCCAGACGCGGCAGAGGTGTGGGATTTGCACTCGGGCGACCAAATGGACGGCAGAGGCCATCTACGAGCAGCTGGGAGCAAGCCGCATCGAGGGGTGGTGGTGGTTGAGCTCAAGGTCGCCGGAAACAACGTTGGCGTCGAGCTTTGCGGCTGGCAGAGTTTGGACGAGGCCGAACTCATCGTTGCCGTGGTTCTGGAGGCACGGGGCCAGCTTCTACATGGTGTGGTGAGGTTGTTGGACAAGGTGGCGTGGCCGGAGCTACGTCGGCGACAAGCTCAGGTGGCAGCGTGCGGTGGTTCTCGTTGCGGTCGTTGAAGTGGACAACATCAAGAACAGAAAGGAGGGGGAGAGGCAGAAGCTCACGGTGGTCACGACAAGCTAGGTGGCAAGGCCGGGGACGAGCTGGAGCGAGCGTGACGGCGAAGGGGATCTTCGGCGACGGTGAGGCGGGGCAAGGTCATTGCAGTGGCTCCGGGGCGAACAAGCGCTCGGGGCTCGGTCTGCTCGATGAAGCGGAGGGCGGCGGACGATGGTGGCCGCGGCTATGACGATGGTGCGGCTGCGGCTGCGGTGGCCATGGGTGGAGAGGGCGAGGGAGAGGCGCTGGGGGTGAATGGAGGTGTCGAGGGGGTCGGGGCGATGACATGGAGGTCATCCACGCGTCCAGCATCTTGGGCGGCAAGCAGCTGACACCATGGCGAGCTCGGGCGCGCCAGCACTCACCTCCCTGCCTGCTTGGCGAGAGGAAGCAGCTGGATGGCATGGGCCAGCATAGTGCTGGGTCGCTAGGTGGGCCGACTGGTGGGTTTGGCCAGGTAAGTTCCTTTTCCTTTTATTTTTTTGTTTTCTTTTCTTTCTGTAAGTGTGTGGATTTTCTAAAAATGCTTAGGCACTTTCAAAAATTATGAAACTGCTCATGCCCACTGTATAGAATATATCCAACAGTAAACATTTTGGTTTATAATTATTTGGACATTTCAAATATTTATAGCATTTAAATGTCCAAATGCAAATAACATAGGATTTAATCCAATGACCTTAGGATGTCATAGAAAATTGTGCTCCATTTTTGTCAGAGGTTCTAGACCAAGGCAAAGATGATGAACATTTCAGAAGGGCATTTCAGGTTCATTGAAAAAGATTTTAGTAAACCCTAGTTGGATTAAGGGGGTGCTGGGGGTTCTGTCATCCCCATTTCAAAGTTTTTGAGTAAAGTAAACATTATGTAGTCACTCTAATGCATGCACTCACTAGGGTTGTGACACTCTTGTTGCTATGCATCTCCTAGATAGATCTTGCATGAGCGTAGGAATTTTTTTGAAATTGCATGCTACGTTTCCCAACAGTGGCATTCGATCGAGGTTTATGCGTAGATGATATGCATGAGTAGAACACAAAGAGTTTTGGGAGGTGATCGTCATACTGCTTACCACCAACGTCTTATTTTGATTCGGTGGTATTGTTGGATGAAGTGGCCTAGACCAACCATACATGACCGCGTTCATGAGACCGGTTCCACCGACAGACATGAACTAGTTTTGCATAAAGGTGGCTGGCGGGTGTCTATCTCTCCAACTTTAGTTGAATCGAATTTGACTACGGTCGGTCCTTGTGAAGGTTAAAATAGCAAAACTTGATAAATCACCGTTGTGGTTTTTTTGCCGTAGGTATGTACGGTTCATGCTAGAAGCCCGTAGAGGCCACATAAAACTTGCAACAAACAAATTATAGGACATCTAACTTGTTTTTGCAGGGCATATTGTGATGTGATATGGTCAAGACATGATGTGATATAAAGATTGTTGTATGAGATGATCATGTTTTGTAAAAGTTATCAGCAACTGGCAGGAGCCATATGGTTGTCGCTTTTTTGTATGAAATACAAGCGCTATGTAATTGCTTTACTTTATTGCTAAGCGGTAGCGATAGTTGTAGAAGCAATGGTTGGAGAGACGACCACGATGCTACGATGGATATCAAGGTGTCAAGCCCGTGACGATGGAGATCATGACGTTGCTTCGATGATGGAGCTCAAAAGCACAAGATGATGATGGGCATATCATGTCACATATTTTGATTGCATGTGATGTTTATCTTTTATGCATCTTATTTTGCTTAGTACGGCGTTAGCATTATAAGATGATCCCTCACTAAAATTTCAATTTATAAGTGTTCTCCCCAAGTATGCATCGTTGTGAAAGTTCTTCGTGCTGAGACACCACATGATGATCAGGTGTGATAAGCTCTACGTTCAAATACAACGGGTGCAAGCCAGATTTGCACACGCGGAATACTCGGGTTAAACTTGACGAACCTAGCATATACAGATATGGCCTCGGAACATTGGAGACCGAAAGGTCGAGCGTGAATCATATAGTAGATATGATCAACATAGTTATGTTCACCATTGAAGACTACTCCATCTCACGTGATGATCGGACATGGTTTAGTTGATTTGGATCACATATCATTTAGATGACTTGAGGGATGTCAATCTAAGTGGGAGTTCTTAAGTAATATGATTAATTGAACTTTAATTTATCATGAACTTAGTCCTGGTAGTATTTGCAAACTATGTTGTAGATCAATAGCTTGCGTTGCAGCTCCCCTATGTTTTTTGATATGTTCCTAGAGAAAACTAAGTTGAAAGATGATAGTAGCAATGATGCGGACTGGGTCCATGATATGAGGTTTATCCTCATTGCTGCACAGAAGAACTATGTCCTTGATGCACCGATAGGTGACAGACCTATTGCAAGAGCAGATGCAGACGTTATGGATATTTGGCTAGCTCAATATGATGACTACTTGATAGTTTAGTGCATCGTGCTCTACGGCTTAGAACTGGGACTTCAAAATCATTTTGAACGCCACGGAGCATATGCGATGTTCCAAGAGCTTAAATTCGTATTTCAGACTCATGCCCGTGTCAATAGGTATGAGACCTCTGACAAGTACTTCGCCTACAAGATGGAGGAGAATAGCTCAACCAGTGAGCATGTGCTCAGAATGTCTGAGTACTACGATTGCTTGAATCAAGTGGGAGTTAATCTTCTAGATAAGATAGTAATTGACAAAGTTCTCTAGTCACTATCACCAAGTTACTAGAACTTCGTGATGAACTATAATATGCAAGGGATGACGAAAACGATTCCCGAGCTCTTCGTGATGCTGAAATCGACAAAGGTAGAAAGCAAGAAGGAGCATCAAGTGTTGATGGTTAACAAGACCACTAGTTTCAAGAAAAAGGGCAAGCGTAAAAAGAAGGGGAACTTCAAAAAGACTGACAAGCAAGTTGTCACTCCCGGGAAGAAACCCAAGTTTGGACCCAAGCCTAAAAATGAGTGCTTCTACTGCAAAGGGACTGGTCACTCGAAGTGGAACTGCCCCAAGTATTTGGTGGATAAGAAGGATGGCAAAGTGAACAAAGGTATATTTGATATACATGTTATTGATGTGTACCTTACTAGTGCTCGTAGTAGCCCCTAGGTATTTGATACCTGTTCGGTTGCTAAGATTAGTAACTCAAAACATGAGTTACAGAATAAATAGAGACTAGTTGAGGGTGAAGTGACGATGTATGTTGGAAGTAGTTCCAAGATTGATATGATCATCATGGCACACTCCCTATACTTTCGGGATTAGTGTTGAACCTAAATAAATGTTATTTGGTGTTTGTGTTAAGCACGAATTTGATTAGATCATGTTTATTGCAATACGGTTATTCATTTAAGACCGAGAATAATTTTTATTATGTTTACATGAATAAACCTTCTATGGTCATACACCCAATGTTGATGGTTTATTAAATCTTGATCGTAGTGATACACATATTCATAATATTGATGCCAAAAGATGCAACGTTGATAATGATAGTGCAACATACTTGTGGCGCTGTCATTTAGGTCATATTGGTGTAAAACGCATGAAGAAACTCCATGCTGATGGGCTTTTGGAATCACTTGATTATGAATCATTTGATACTTGCGAACCATGCCTCATGGGCAAGATGACTAAAACTCCGTTCTCCGGAACAATGGAACGAGCTAATGACTTATTGTAAATAATACATACCGATGTACGCGGTCCGATGAGTATTGAGGCTCGTGGTGGGTATCGTTATTTTCTGACCGTCATAGATGATTTGAGCAGATATGGGTATATCTGCTTAATGAAGCACAAGTCTAAAACATTTGAAAAGTTCAAAGAATTTCAGAGTGAAGTGGAGAATCATCGTAACAAGAAAATAAAGTTTCTACGATCTGATCGTGGAGGAGAATATTTAAGTTATGAGTTTTGGCCTTCATTTAAAACAATGTGGATGGTTTCATAGCTCACGTCACCTGGAACACCACAGCGTAATGGTACGTCCGAATGTCATAACAGCACTTTATTGGATATGGTGCTATCTATGATGTATCTTACTGATTTACCACTATCATTTTGGGGTTATGCATTAGAGATAGTTGCATTCACATTAAATAGGGCACCGTCAAAGTCCATTGAGACGACACCATATGAACTATGGGTTGGCAACAAACCTAAGTTGTCGTTTCTTAAAGTCTGGGGATGCGATGCTTATGTCAAAAGGCTTCAGCCTAATAAGCTCGAACCCAAATCGGAGAAGTGCGTCTTCATAGGATACCCTAAGGAAACAATTGGGTACACCTTCTACCACAAGTCTGAAGGCAAGATTTTTGTTGCTAAGAACGGAACCTTTCTAGAGAAGGAGTTTCTCTCGAAAGAAGTGAGTGGGAGAAAAGTAGAACTTGATGAGGTAATTGTACCTGCTCTCAATTTGGAAAGTAGCTCATCCGAGAAATATGTTCCCGTGAAGCCTACACCAACTAGAGAGGATGCTAATGATAAAAATCATGAAACTACAGATCAAGTTGCTACAGAACCTCATAGGTCAAGCAGAGAATGATCCGCACTAGAGTGGTATGGTAATCCTGTTCAGGAAGTCATGTTACTTGACCATGACGAATCTACGAACTATGAAGAAGCTATGATGAGCCCAGATTCCGACATATGGCTTAAGGCCATGAAATCTGAGATAGGATCCACGTATGAGAACAAAGTGTATACTTTGGTGGACTAGCCCGATGATCGGCAAGCCATTGAGAATAAATGGATCTTCAAGAGGAAGACGGATGCTAATGGTAGTGTTACTATCTACAAAGCTCGACTTATCGCAAAAAGGTTTTTCAACAAGTTCAAGGTGTTGACTACAATGAGATTTTCTCAACCGTAGCGATGCTTAAATCCGTATGAATCATGTTAGCAATTGCCATATTTTATGAAATCTGGCAAATGGATGTAAAAATTGCATTCCTTCAATGGATATCTCTAAGAAGAGTTGTACATGATGCAACTAGAAGGTTTCACTACTGGAATCAGGAACTTTGTCGTCAGCCGATTCTTTGCCGTCAGCTAACTGATGGCAAAGAGGGTCTTTACCATCAGCTTGAGAAAAACGGACGGCAAAGAAGCAGTTGACGGCAAAGAAATTGTTTGTCGTCCGCAAAATCTTTGCCGTCAGCTAGATGATGGCATAGAACCTTTGCCGTCCTCTAGCGGACGGGAAAGAGGCAGGGTGGGTCCCTGGTGAGAGCCACCTAACGGCCACTTTCTTTGTTGTCCGCTAGTAGACGGCAAAGGAAGTGGCCAAACTAATGTCTGTTAGCTAGGCTCTTTGTCGTCTGCTAGTAGACGACAAAGAGCTGTGCCCTATCTAACAAAACGCCCAGCCCTGCCCCTCTCTCCCCACCTCTCTCTCCCTCCCCTCATCCCAATCCCGCGCCGCCGCCCCACCCCGCCTCGCCGCCTCGGCCACCCCGGCCCGCCTCGCCGCCCAGCAACGCCACCCCATCTGCGTCGCCCCGCCCCGCGGTGTCGCCCCGTCTGTGCCGGCCCAGGCCGCCTCGCCACCCCGGCTGCCCTGCCAGCCTGCCCCAGCCGCCCCGCCCCTCCGTGCCGGCCCGCCCCGCCCCAGACACCCCGCCGGCTCGCCTCTTCGCCCCGCCTCGCCACCCCGGCCGCTCTGCCCCGCCGCCCTGCCTTGCCGCCCCGGCCGTTCCAAGGTGAGACTTTTTTCTGTTTTTTTAGATTTAGTTTAATTAGGTTTAGTATAATTTAGTTTAGGTTTTGTTTAGTTTTGTTAGTTTAGTTTAGGTTTAGTTTAGTTTAGGTTAGGTTAAGTTTTTTGTTTAGTTTAGGTTTAGTTTAGTTAGTTTGGTTTAGGTTTAGTTTAGTTAGTTTGGTTTAGGTTTAGATTAGTTTAGTTTAGGTTAAGTTTCTGGTTTATTTTGAACAAGTGAAATTTGTTGTTATTTTTTAGTTAAAGCATTTATTCTGCATCGACGTCGATGATGCCTATCCCACATCCTCGTCGCCAACTCGGCGGAGGAGGCCTGCTCGATCAGAGGGGCCATGTCTGAGACTGGGCTCCGCCGGGCTGGTACTGGGAGGTTCTACCTTCCGGGGGGCGCAGCTTGGTGAGGAGCGAACCCGTCATTGACCTAAATTTTGTTTGGTGGCGGTCGCGTAGGCCAGTGACGGTGCCGAGGCTTTCGGACACCACAGAGGTGGTACATCACCGTGTTAGCGAGGAGGACGAGCACGTCCGTCACTACATGGTTGCATTGGAGGGCAGGTTCGACAATACCTGGCAGGTTCTTCAGGGACCTCACTGGAGCTATGATCCTATGATGGTTCCTTCTCTTTGGGTGTCCACCGCCTGCGCCGATACCCATCGTTCGCTACGGTTCTAGCTGTATTAGTGATGCTATATGTATGATACTGTTCGAGATGTATTAGTGATGCTATATGTATGATACTGTTTGAGATGTATTAGTGATAATATTCAACGATGTATGGACGTAGCAGATGATGCAGTTTTGCTTATTGAATGCATGCTAATTTAGTTTACCCGGGGACGAGCGGGTTAGGGGGTTCCTCGGTGTCGATGGTACTCCAAATAGCAAGTATCGCCAGTGCGAGATACATGTGGCCGTCGGTGTCGAACTACATCCACATCCCATAAGTGACACAGGGGTCCTGTGTCCAGAACAATAGTTCTCGGTGTCTATGGCGGTCGAACACCATCGCGGATTTGTCTAGCAGCCTCTGAGATGACGATTGAAAGCTAAGTGTTGAAACTTAAAACACCCAAACTGACTCAACTCGGTTTGGTTGTTTGAACTTTCAAAACTTGGCTTTAATCCTCATTGCAAAGGCTGCCAGACAAATTTGCTAAGGTGTTCGACCGTCATCAGCCACCAGAACTATTGTTGCAGGACACCGGGCGTCGGGGTCACTTGTGGGACGTGGATCGAGTGTTCAATGCCGAGTGCCTCATGTATCTTGCACTGATGATACTTGCTATTTAGGGTTCTGTCGATGCCGAGGAACCCCTAACCCGCTCGTCCTGTTGTAAATATTTAGTTAGGTTGATGGAAAAAACAATATTGCTATGAAACTCATCTTTTGGTTTAAATGTGCAGTTTTTTCGTTGTTGCGAGGGTCTAGTGTTCGACGAGCACCGCCCTAGCGTTCGTGGGTTAGCACAAATGACATCTCCTCCCCCCCCCCTGATTTGCTCTTTTCCGGTCTTTGTGCCGATGAAACTTGCTAGCTATATGTGTCTTCAATCATCAGTATGTGTGACCACTATCCGTCTCCCGTTTGAAATGGTTACATCTATAAATACGCATGCATTTGCATATTCATAACCGTGTTTCTTTCGAATTATCCAACGTTGTCCATGGACAGCCCGAGTATGTGTAGATTGGGTTTGTTTTCTCATATGCTCTACTCCGGATCCGATGCAGAATTTCGCCAGTGCCTCCCTGTTGTTCTTCGGGTACACATCCTCTCAGCTTATTGCTGAGACGTGTATCAGGAGAACAACGGGGAGGTGCTGCCGAAATTTTGCATCAGATCCGGAGCAGAGCATGGGAAAACAAACCCAATCTACACATACTTGGGTGGGATTAGGACCTATCTTTACCTATTAGCGTCTAGGTTGCATGGACGTAATAAAAGTGACAAACTTCATTAACTGATGAATATATACATGCTGATTAATTTATATATATATTTCTTATGTGTCTAGTAGCTAGGCAAGATGAGCGATCGTGCGTGGATGTACACCGATCACACTAGTCAGAAAAACATGACAACTGAATGGTTATCAAAAACCAAGGGGTTTCTAAGAACAGCATTTGCAAATGGCCAGAGGACAACCTGGTGCCCCTGTGCAGGGTGCAACAATTGGCACAAGAGGACAGAGGATGAAATGGGCAAATACTTGCAGAAGAGGGGTTTTAAACCAAATTATACGGTGTGGACATTTCATGGCGAGTCTGGCCAACGCGCCAGAGCTGAGGTGCTTCATTGTCGCACCGATGAGCATGGTACCGGGATGCAAGACATGGTGCAAGACTTTCATGATGCTCGGGACTCGAACGATGAGATGGAGGAATCTGCAAAGGCCTTCAATGAAATGCTGGAGTCTTCAAAACGTCCTTTGCACGAGCACACTGAGCTTTGTCAGCTGGATGCCATCTCACAAATAATGGGTCTGAAGGCTCAATTCAACTTGGGCAAAGAATGCTACGACGCGATGATGACAGTATTTGGACGTTTTCTACCCAAAGGCCACATACTACCTGCAAACATGTACTAGTCAGACAAAATCCTCCATGCTCTTAAGATGCCCTATGGGAAGATACATGCCTGTGAGAATGTATGTGCCTTATTTAGGCTTTAGTATGCGAACTTGAACTATTGTCCCATTTGCAAGCCATCCAGGTATGTTGTGGTAGACAATGGTATGGGTGAGAAGACGCAGACCAAAATCCCCGTTAATGTTCTACGGTATATACCAATCGTACCAAGACTTCAACATCTTTTCATGGTTGAAGAGACGGCAAGACAAATGACATGGCACAAAATAGGCAAAAGAACCCAACTAGATGCAGATGGGAAGCTGATGATGGTGCACACATCAGACGGTGAAGCGTGGAAGCACTTCGATGCATTACATGACGACAAAGTGGCAGATTCGAGGCATCCTCGAGTCGCCATTAGCACGGATGGGTTCAGTGTGTTTGGTCTGAGGGCAACCCAATACAGTTGTTGGCCCGCATTTGTCATTCCACTCAATCTCCCCCCCCCCCCTAGACAGATTATGCAAAGAAAGAACATTTTCCTGACGTTGATAATTCCAGGGACGAATTATTTGGAGAAGAATATGAATGTGTACATGCAGCCGCTGAAGGACGAATTGCAAGAAGACTGGGATAATGGGTTCAAGACATACGATGCCTTTAGCAAAAGAACTTCATAATGTGTGTGTGGTACATGTACTCGATGCATGACTTGTCGGCGTATGTGCTATTCGTTGGTTGTTGTGTGCATGGAAGGTTCCCGTGCCCCACATGCAAGGGATCTCTTCAGTTTCGTTGGCTTGAAGCCGGTCACAAGTTTTCTTGCTTCGACATGCATAGACCGCTCCTGCATCCTCGCCATAAGTTGAGGAAAGCCAAGCAGAA
Organism: Triticum aestivum; assembly: GCF_018294505.1. NCBI lineage: Eukaryota > Viridiplantae > Streptophyta > Magnoliopsida > Poales > Poaceae > Triticum > Triticum aestivum. Next base: position 473,164,045 of record NC_057810.1, on the reverse strand, counting down.
CTTCATCAAAGGTAGAGTTGTGAAAGACTCTGCACCACCTCTGTGGACAGGCCAAGAGATCCTGGATCAGTTAAACGCTTTCGATCCAGATCCAGAGCGCCTAGGGTATTTCAAGGGGTATAACTTGCAACACGCCTGGACTCACAAGACATGCTTGTGGGATCTGCCTTACTTCAAAGACCTCCTTTTCCCACACAACATCGACGTGATGCACACTGAGAATAATATCGCCAAGGCACTTTTTGGTACATTATTTGGCATAGATGGGAAGTCAAAGGATAATCCTATGGCAAGAGTCGATCAGGAGGCGCTATGTCATAGACTGTTACAAAACATGCAACCACCGAAAGGAAAGAACAACTGGACAAAGCCAAAGGCATGGTTCAATCTTGTAAGGCCAGCTATGAGGGAAATTATCTTGTGGGTGAAAATGTAGTTGATGTTCCCCGATGGGTATGCAGCGAATCTAAAGAGGGGAGCGAGTATTGAAAAATTGAAGATATTTGGTCTCGAGAGTCATGATTGGCACATATGGATTGAGCGCGTAACACCGATGATGTTGCGTGGATTCATCCCTGAGGATGAATGGCTAGTACTGGCAGAGCTGAGCTATTTCTTCCGCGTTCTTTGTGCTAAAGAACTATCACCTGACCTGGTAGAAGAAATGGAAGAGTTGGCGCCGGAGTTGATCTGCAAGTTAGAGATTCCGCCGGGCTTCCTTAATCCAATGCAACACTTGATTTTTCATCTCCCAACCGAGGCAAGATTGGGGGGCCTGTGCAGAATCATTGGTGCTACGCAACTGAGAGGATGCAGAAGACGCTTCGAGCAAAATGTAAAAATAAACGTAGAATTGAAGCATCGATAGCCGAGGCATTCATTACTGAGGAGGCGGCAAACTTTGTGACAGCACACTATGAAGCCAAAAATCGTCATTTGCATAATCTGAAGCCTCGGTACAATGTCGGCGACCCTGAAAAGGGTCGATCCAACCTCAGCCTATTCAAAGGGGATCTGGCACCAGCTGTTGCTTCTAATTCCTTAACGTTGGATTTCGAAGAATGGCAGACCATTTCGTTGTATATCTTCAACAACCTAACAGAAGTGCAACCGTACATCGAGTAAGTTCTCGGTACATTGTTTCGCAACTTCTAATTGCTTTGAACTGGTCTTATTCCCGGATAATTTGATATAGTCGATACGTCGCCAAATTATCGTATGGAGCGGTGATCCAAAAGTTTTATGTCGAAGAGTATGAGCTTCTGGCAAAGCATGGAGGCAGCTATCCCAGTTTCATCTCTTGGTTCAAATAAACAATAATTTCCATTAGACCATTTCATTTCTTCATCTAATTTGTGGCTAATGCAACAATCCATTTTGTATTTAACTTGCAGGCTAATTCAGAGCTTATGGACGCCAAATTGAGACAAGTCGCTAATGGTTTTGACTATAAGGTCCGTTCATTTGACAATTATGACATCAACGGGTATCGCTTTTGTACCTATGGCAAAGAGCTATCTATGGCCGACCGAAAGTCTACAAATTGTTGTGTCTCTGCTATCGGTGAAGGAGATACCGAGTATTATGGAAGAGTTGAAGCAATTTATGAACTTCAATTCTATGGTGCAAACCCACCAAACGTCGTAGTCTTCAAATGTTATTGGTTCCAGCCGAAGGAGACTAGAAGGACTCATGAACATATAGGGCTAGTGGAAATCAATAAAAGCACCCATTTGGATGTTCCCGATGTCTATATTATGGCTCAATAGGCAACCCAAGTTTTTTATCTATCGTGGGCCTGTCAAAATGATCCTAATCTCCAAGGTTGGGATGTCGTTTATGAAGTGCCGCCACGTGTTAGACCACCTCCCCCCAATGAATATGATTATGAACCTCACATTAACCCAGACACATATGAAGGAGAATTCTTCCAAGAAACACGTCTTTCCAAAAAACGTTTCAGGAACCGCTCTACTTCACCCCAGAACATTGAAGTAGACAGCGACAGTGAACCCGACTTCACCCATCAGCCGGAACAAGAAGAGCCTGAACTAGAAGAGGTTACTGCTGCGGATGGCCTGTCAATGCTTGACAGATTATGTAGAGGTGGCCTTCCACATGATGATGCATTTATTAATGATGATGATGAGCACGTCATTACTGATAGTGATGATGATGATGCATTTATTGATCCCGAAGCATTTATTGAACCAGATTATTTCTAGGTATTAAATTTTTTATGTTGTACTTGATTTATATAGTTACTTGTATGATTTATATAGTTACTTGTATAATTTTCTTACTTTCTATGATTGTTTGTTATACATAGTGCCATGGTCTTTATATCCGTCCTCGTCGGTCCTCACCCGCTTTATGATTCTGATGTGGTAAATCCTCTTTTATAACTATTTGTTGCATTTTGCATCTATGACAATTATGGCCATCAAGTTGACATAGAGATATTTTAATCTAGGAGGTATGTGAACCGGAATTTGCAACCGACCCTCTTGTCAAGAAGTTAAATTTAGTTGAAAAAGAAAATGAGTATTTGAAAGAAAAAATTAAAAGAATTGAAGAAGAGAAGATGACATTGGAGTTGTATGTTGTCGATGTGGTCGATGATCACAAGATGAAGATGAATGCAATGCACTTGAAGATGGACGCAATGCGCTTGAAGATTAATAAGATTAGAAAATATGCCATTGATAATGAGGCTTGGTATCATTATGCTGTTGGATCAATTGTTACCTTAGTTGCGATCTTCATCACATTTGTTGTGACGAGGGTAAGTTTTCTGTAGTGTTTTGCTTAACAAATGCATACTTAGCTACTTTCCTCCAAAATGGCATAACTACCTAAGTTAGACAAAAAATGAACTATACTTAGCTTTCTTTCCTAAAAAATGTCATGATAATCTTTGTTACCTCCAAAATGATATAGACTTACCTTACTTTCCTCGAAAATGACATAATAACCTTGGTAAGCTCCAAAATGACCTATTTACCTAGCTTAGCTCTTAAATGACCTACACTTAGCATTTTTACCTAGCCTGGCAAAAAAATGGCATTTTACCTACCTTAGTTAGAATAAGAAGAAGAAGAAGAAGAAGAAGAAAGAAGATAAAAAAGAGGAGAGTAGAAAAAGAAAGAGAAGAAAAATCTTCTTCTTCTTCTTCCTTTTCTTCCTTTTCTTCTTTTTCTTCTTCTTCTTCTTCTTCTTTTTCTAGCTAGTCCTCTTCTTCTTCTTCTTCTTCTTCTTCTTCTACTAACTTGCTTCTTTCCCAATTTGCAGATTTGCTTTAGATGAGGAAGCTTGCATTGAAGGAGTCTACTCTTCTCTTTATGCTTCCATCTTGTTTTGATTTGCTTTAGAGGAGGAAGCTTTCTACCTATATATGTATGGATGGATGAAACCATTGTATGCTTGTTGTTGGATATGTTGGCTATGTATATGTGTTGGATGAAACCATTTGCTATGTATATGTGTTGGATGATCATATCCATATGGCAGGGATATGATTTGCTATGTATATGTGTTGGTATGCTTGTCGAAAGTATTTTCGTATGTGTGTCTATATATATATATATATATATATATATATATGTGTGTGTGTGTGTGTGTGTGTGTGTGTGTGCATGTGTGTGTGTGTGAAATTCTGTCAAATTGAATGAAATCAAGAAAAAATCGAAAAAAAACAGGGATTGTATAGACTCTTTGCCGTCTGCTGGCGGACGGCAAAGAGATTTGCCATCAGCCAGCGGAGGGCAAACATGCCACGTGTCAGCCACCTGTGCAACCTGGGTAGTAGGCTGGCTATTTAGTAGCTTTGTCGTCAGCCAGCTAACGGTGAAGCTACCAAATAGGCCAGCCCCCAAGGTGCTGCCACGTGGCATGCTATGTCGTCAGCTAGCAGACGGCAAATAATCAATGTTCTTTCTCGTCTGCTGGCAAACAAAAAATATGCAAAGGTATTTTCCGTCCGCCAGTAGACGGCAAAGCACGCTGTTAACCCCTTAACGGGCCTAAGCTGGCACGTGTGCCATCCTGGCTCTTTGTCGTCTGCTGGCGGACGGCAAAGACCTTTGCATCTTTGCCTTCCGCCAGCAGACGGCAAAGAAACCTTTGTTGTATCCTGTTCAGCCGGATGTGTTGCCGTCTGCTGGCTGACGGCAAACTTCTTTATCGTCCACTATGTGTGCATTTGCCGTCAGCCGTGGCAGAAGGCAAAGTTGCTGATTCCTGTAGTGTTTTGTCGATCCTAAAGGTGCTAATAAAGTGTGCAAGCTCCAGCGATCCAATTATGGACTGGTGCAAGCATCTCGGAGTTGGAATATACGCTTTGATGAGGTGATCAAAGCATATGCTTTTATACAGACTTTTGGAGAAGCCTGTATTTACAAGAGAGTGAGTGGGAGCACTACAACCTTTCTGATAAGTATATGTGAATGACATATTGTTGATCGGAAATGATGTAGAATTTTCTAGAAATTATAAAGGAGAGTTTGAAAGGAGTTTTCAAAGGTAGACCTCGATGAAGCTGCTTACATATTGGGCATCAAGATCTATAGAGATAGAACAAGACGCTTGATAAGATTTTTAATGAGTACATACCTTGACAAGATTTTGAAAGAGTTCAAAATGGACCAGTCAAAGAAGGAGTTCTTGCCTGTATTACAAGGTGTAAAGTTGAGTAATACTCAAAGCCCGACCACGATAGAAGATAGAAAGAGAATGAAAGTCATTCCCTATGCCTCAGTCATTGGTTCTATAAAGTATGTCATGCTATTTACCAGACCAGTTGTGTGCCTTGCTATGAGTTTGGCAAGGGGTACGATAGTGATCCCGGAGTGGATCACTGGATAGCGGTCAAAGTTATCCTTAGTTACCTAAGAGTACTAAGGAAGTATTTCTCGGTTATGGAGGTGATAAAGATTTCATCGTAAAGAGTTACATCGATACAAGCTTTACACCGATCCAGATGACTCTGAGTCTCAATCTGGATACATATTGAAAGTGGGAGCAATTAGCTAGAGTAGCTCCATGCAAAGCATTGTAGACATAGAAAATTTGCAAAATACATACGGCTCTGAATGTGGCAGATCCGTTGACTAAACTTCTCACACAAGCAAAATGTGATCACACCTTAGTACTCTTTGGGTGTTAATCACATAGAGATGTGAACTAGATTATTGACTCTAGTAAACCCTTTGGGTGTTGGTCACATGGCGATGTGAACTATGGGTGTTAATCACATATAGATGTGAACTATTGGTGTTAAATCACATCGAGATGTGAACTAGATTATTGACTCTAGTGCAAGTGGGAGACTGAAGGAAATATGCCCTAGAGGCAATAATAAAGTTGTTATTTTATATTTCCTTATATCATGATAAATGTCTATTATTCATGCTAGAATTGTATTAACCGGAAACTTGATACATGTGTGAATACATAGACAAAATACAGTGTCCCTAGTATGCCTCTACTAGACTAGCTCGTTAATCAAAGATGGTTAAGTTTCCTAGCCATGGACATGTGTTGTCATTTGATGAACAGGATCACATCATTAGGAGAATGATGTGATGGACAAGACCCATCCATTAGCTTAACATAAGGATCATTCAGTTTTATTGCTACTATAAGATTATGCAACTCCCGGACACCAGAGGAATGCCTTATGTGCTATCAAATGTCACAACATAACTGGGTGATTATAAAGATGCTCTACAGGTATCTCAGAAGGTGTTTGTTGGGTTGGCATAGATCGAGATTAGGATTTGTCACTCCGAGTATCGGAGAGGTATCTCTGGGCCCTCTTGGTAATGCACATCATATGAAGCCTTGCAAGCAATTTGACTAATGATTTAGTTGCGGGATGATGCACTACAGAATGAGTAAATAGACTTACAGGTAACGAGATTGAACTAGGTATGAAGATACCGACGATCGAATCTCGGGCAAGTAACATACCGATGGCAAAGGGAATAACTATATTGACATTGTGGTTCGACCGATAAAGATCTTCGTAGAATATGTGGGAACCAATATGAGCATCCAGGTTCCGCTATTGGCTATTAACTAGAGTGGTGTCTCGGTCATGTCTACATAGTTCTCGAACCCGTAGGGTCCGCACGCTTAACGTTTGATGACGATTGGTATTATATGAGTTATGTCTTTTGGTGATCGAAGGTTGTTCGGAGTCCCGGATGAGATCACAGACATGACGAGGAGTCTCGAAATGGTTGAGAGGTAAAGATTGATATATTGGAAGGTTACATTCAGACACCAGAATGGTTTCGGGAAGTTTTGGATGTTTTTTGGAGTACCGGGAGGTTATCGGAACCCCCCGGGGAATTGTTGGGCCAACATGGGCCATAGGGGAGAGGGGAGGCAGCCCACAAGGGGTGGTCGCGCCCCCTCCCATAGGGAGTCTGAATTGTACTAGGGGAGGGGGCGCGCCCCCCTTTCCTTTTCCTCTTCCCTCTCCCTTCCTCTTTTCCCCCTCTAGTTGAAGGAAAAAAAGGGGGCGAATCCTACTAGGAGTGGAGTCCTAGTAGGACTTCTCCCCCCTTGGCGCGCCCCTGGTGGTCGGCCTCCTCCTCTCCTCCTTTATATACGGGGTCTGGGGCACCCCAAAGACACACCAATGGTTTAACCGTGTGCGGTGCCCCTCCACCATTTACTCCTCCGGTCATATCGTTGTAGTGCTTAGGTGAAGCCCTGTGCGGATCACTTCACCAACACCGTCATCACAACGTCATGCTGACAGAACTCATCAACTCCATCGACACTCTACTGGATCAAGAGTTCGAGGGACGTCATTGAGCTGAACATGTGCAGAACTCGGAGGTGTCATACGTTCGGTACTTGATCGGTTGATTCGAGAAGACGTTCGACTACATCAACCGCGTTAAGTTAAGGCTTCCGCTTTCGGTCTACGAGGGTACGTGGACACACTCTCCCCCTCTCGTTAATATGCATCTCCTAGATAGATCTTGTGTGAGCGTCGGAATTTTTTTGAAATTGCATGCTACGTTTCCCAACAGTTTACCCGTCTGAACTCATTGATGATGAAGCCGAATTCCAAGCTTTAACGGGCATCAATTGGAAAACACCTGATTTCCAAACAACAGATGGAGGCGAAGAGCCGGCGCAGGCTAACCCGGACTCATCCACCCAGCAACAGCACAACTGATTTGAAGGGCGGCTCTCACGACGCCATGTTTTGTTGAAAAACTTTGAATCATTTGGGCCTAATGATAGCCTTGTAATAGGCTAGTTAAAACAATGATCTGCCATGCCATCGTGCATGTTGATTTGTGTAACAGCTTTGAGGTACAGATCTGGTCTTTTGAAGATCTGCCACTTATGCTTATAATGTCATCCATTATGCAAACCATGTTTATCATATTTCCTACATACAAGCAGATAACAAGTGCCCTAGAGGTTTACCCCAGGGTGGGTCATAATACCCCACAAAAAATCCACTGGTGACTGCATAATCTATAACCGGGGTGGGATTATCAAAACCTCATATGTTCATAACAAGTAAATATCATACATGTGATAATTGTTCATACTATCGGCTTAACACGCCATATGCAGTAAGGGTAATAGCCCAACGACTGAGAGCGCAGCACCCTGTCCAATTTGTTCATACTGTCGGCTTACAACACATGATGCAGCAAGGGTAGCATCACAAAAACTTAGAGCGATGAACTCCAAGCACGTAATCAACACACACTTGCAACTTATCGTCCAAAGCCAAGCCGGGTTATCAGAACTCTGGATAAATTCCTATAGGCGACATGTCCTTAATCAAATTTAAACCATATATCAATATGATACAAAAGATGAACCACAAAAAATGTTCAAAGCCGATATAAATTAAAAAAAACAAGGCCTTCATAGGCTGCCAAGCCTCAATATCAAGTGTTATTCAAGGGCCGCACAGCCACTGAGTTAATCCTTAATTCAAACCCGCAAGCCATGCCTCACATGACCAATCATTGTTTTAACTTTGACAAGTCCAGGGTCTTTATAAGATTGACTGTGAAGAGTACAGCGAGTTATCCCAGGATTACTTGGTCGGAGTGGCAAGCATACAAAGGCAGGATAACCCGGATTTTTGGTGAATACACCTGGCGTCCAATCCTATTACAAGGGACAACAAAGCTTTTTTATTAACAGGGATCCCCCAAGTAATATTTAACAAATCATAAAGGCAGGTTACCTATGTTTGAACTGTACATTGTAACAAGTTCTCTTTGGTAACCTTTGAACTTAGGCAAAAAAATCAAGTTGTCTGCAATCAGGCATATAAGCCGGATTGAAGGGTAGTCAAAGTTGTGCTCAATGAGCAGGAAGCCCCCGGGTTATTTTGTAACAAGGCATGCAAGTCGGATCATGAGGGTAGTCATAGCTATGCTCAATGAGCAGGAAGCCCCCAAGTGACATTATGAATTGACAATAAAGACTCAGATTCTCAGAAATGAAACAACAGAGGCCCTGAATTATCAGGGATGTCGGCTTTATTATACTAATCATAATATATATACATTGGTAGAAGTATGTATATCACAAGAGCCGGTGGCTCAGGTGTAATAAGGCCAAAGATGAGCAATGTTCCACGGCCAACAAGTCTCCTCCTCAGACTTGCGTGAGTCTTGTGCTCTCAAACATCAATGAGGTTGTATGACCTGTTGTTCAAATTTTGGCTAACCACAAATGTCCCTTCCCAAGGTGGGGACAACTTCTGCATGTCTGTTTGATCCTGGATGAGCCGGAGCACCAAGTCACCTTCTTGAAAGGTCCGTGTTTTAAACCGGCGACTATGATAACGATGCAGATCTTGCTAGTAAATTGTCGAACGAGCCACCGCAAGGTCACGCTCCTCATCCAAAAGGTCAAGAGCATCCTGACATGCTTTTTCATTATCAGCTTCAACATAAGCCATCGCATTGGGTGAATCGTGACGGATGTCACTAGGGAGAACCGCCTCTGCTCCATAAACTAGGAAGAAAGGTGTGTAACTTGTAGATCCGTTGGGGGTAGTATTGATACTCCATAGCACTGAGGGAAAGTCTTCAACCCAACAACTCGGCGTCCTCTGTAAAGGTACCATGAGCCGGGGCTTTATACCTCTCAAGATTTCTTGATTGGCTCTTTCATCTTGCTCGTTGGACTGGGGGTGGGCCACAGATGACACATCAAGACGTATATGTTCATGTTGACAAAATTCATTCATAGCACCTTTAGAAAGATTAGTGCCATTATTAGTGATGATGTTGTGAGGGTAACCAAAATGGAAAATCACCTTTTTGATGAATTGAACCATTGTTGCCGCGTCACACTTGCTGACCGGCTCTGCCTCAACCCACTTTGTAAACTTGTCAACCACCACCAAGAGGTGAGTCTTTTTGTCCTTGGATCTTTTAGAAGGTCCAACCATATCCACCCCCAGACTGCAAACGGCCAAGTAATTGGAATCATCCTCAATTCTTGAGCCGGCACATGAGCTCGTATTGAAAATTTTTGACAACCATCACATTTACTGACCAAATCCTCTGCATCGATGAGCCGTCAGCTAATAAAACCCATGACGAAAAGCCTTAGCCACAAGAGACTTAGATCCGACATGGTGACCACAATCTCCTTCATGAATCTCTCGTAGAATCTCACGGCCCTCCTCAAGAGAAACACAACGTTGAAACTCCCCTTTGACACTGCATCGGTGCAACTCTCCATTGACAATAGTCATTGACTTAGACCGCCAAGTTATCTGCCTGGCTCTTCATCTTCAGGTAACTCACCCCAGGTCATATAAGCCAATATGGAACTGTCCAATCAGGTATAGCATGAAGAGCCACCACCAAGTTTGCCTTCGGGTCAGGAATTGCAATATCTTCCTCCGTAGGCAATTTAACCAAAGGATTATGTAAAATATCAAGGAAAATATTAGGTGGTACCGGCTTACGTTGGAATCCTAGCCGGCTTAAAGCATCAGCGGCCTCATATTTTCTGCAATCAACATGCTCCACTTGATAACCCTTGAAATGACCAGCAATAGTATCAACCTCTCGGCGATAAGCCGCCATGAGTGGATCCTTTGAATCCCAAGTTCCTGAAACTTGCTGAGCCACCAAGTCTGAGTTGCCAAAACACCTCACCTAGGTTAGATTCATCTCTTTAGACATCCAAAGACCATGGAGCAAGGCTTCATACTCAACTGCATTCTTAGTACAAGGGAACATCAACCTTAAAACATAACAAAATTTATCACCTCGTGGGGAAGTCAAAATAACTCCAACCCCCGAGCCTTCCAATTGCCTGGATCCATCAAAGTGAATAGTCCAATATGTGCTATCCGGCTTCTCCTCAGGCATCTGCAACTCTGTCTGCAACTCTGTCTAGTCATTGATGAAATCCACAAGTTCTTGAGACTTGATAGCCATCTGAGGCATATACTTCAAACCATGGGGTCCAAGCTCAATGGCCCATTTGGCTACCCGGCATGTGGCTTCTCTGTTTTGAATAATATCCCCTAAATCAGCAGAACTAACCATAGTGATGGGATGGCCAAGGAAATACTATTTCAACTTACGGCTAGCCATGAACACGCCATAAACCACCTTCTACCAGTGTGGGTATCTCTGCTTAGATTCAATGAGCACCTCACTGACATAATAAACTGGTCACTGAACCAGATATTCCCTTCCTGATTCTTTTCTTTCCACCACAACTACCACAATGACAGCTCTATTGTTAGCAGCCACATATAAAAGCAAGGGCTCCTTCTCAATAGGAGCTGCAAGAACCGGTGGTTCAGCCAGCTGTCTCTTAAGCGTCTCAAACACCTCATTGGCAGCATCACTCCAGACAAAGTGATATGTCTTCTTCATCATCTGATAAAGAGGAATAGCCTTTTCACCCAAGTGGCTTATAAACTGGCTTAAAGCCGCAATACGACCCGCCAAACGCTGGACATCATTGATACATGCCGGCTTAGCCAAAGAAGTGATAGCCTTGATTTTCTCTGGGTTAGCTTCAATGCCTCTCTCAGAAACCAAGAAACCCAATAGTTTGCATGCTGGTACACCAAAGACACACTTGGTCAGATTAAGCATCATCTTATAGACCCGGAGATTGTCAAAGGTCTCTTTCAAATCATCTACCAAGGTCTCTTTCTTCCTGGATTTCACAACAATATCATCCACATAGGCATGAACATTGCGTCCAATCTGGTAATGGAGGCAATTCCGAACGCACAGCTGATAAGTCGCCTGAGCACTCTTGAGCCCAAAAGGCATAGACACATAGTAGAAGGCTCCAACGGGAGTGATGAAAGTTGTCTTCTCCTGGTCCTTAACTACCATCTTGATCTGATGATAACCAGAATAAGCATCCAGAAAACTCAAACGCTCACAACCCGCCGTAGCATCAATAATCTGATCAATACGAGGGAGAGCAAAAGGGTCAGCCGGACAGGCCTTATTGAGATATGTATAATCCACACACATATGCCAAGTGCCATTTTTCTTAAGCACCAGCACCGGGTTAGCCAACCACTCGGGATGGAAAACTTCAATGATGAACCCAGTCGCCAAGAGCCGGGCCACTTCTTCACCAATGGCCTTACGCCTATATTCATTGAAACAACAAATGAATTCTTTGACCGGCTTAAACTTTGGATCAATATTGAGAGTGTACTCAACGAGTTCCCTCGGTACACCTGGCATGTCTGAAGGTTTCCATGCAAAGATGTCCTGGTTCTCATGGATGAACTCGATGAGCGCGCTTTCCTATTTGGGATCCATATTAGCACTGATGTTGAACTACTTGGATGAATCACCGAGAACAAAATCAGCCAGCTTAGTGTCATCTGCCAACTTAAATTTCAACAAGGGGTCATGCTCTGTAGTTGGATTCTTCAAAGGTGTCGTATCTACCGGGTCAACATTGTCTTTGTAAAACTTCAACTCCTTTGTTGCACAAACAGACTCAGCATAAGCAGCATCGCCTTCTTCACAATCCAGAGCGATCTTCCTATCACTGTGCACCATGATGGTCCCTTTATGACCCGGCATTTTAAGTTGCAAATAAACGTAACAAGGTCGAGCCATAAATTTGGCATAAGTCGGCCGTACGAACAAAGCGTGATACATACTTTTGATCTTGACCACCTCGAAGGTCAATTTTTCAGCTCTAGAATCATGATCATTGCCGAAGGCCACTTCCAGGGTTATCCTGCCCACCAGATATGCCGACTTACCAGGCACCACCCCATGAAGAACAGTAGAAGACGACTTAAGATCTTTGCCAGTCAAATTCATACGGCGAAAGGTATCATAGTAAAGGATATTGATACTAATGCCCTCATCCATAAGCACTTTTGCAAGCTTGTATCCTCCTACCTGGGGAGCAACCACCAACGCCAATTGACCTGGATTGTCAACCCGGGGCGAGTGGTCCTCACAGATCCATATGATAGGCTACTCAGACCAGCTTAAATATCGAGGGATCGCCGGCTCAATCGAATTCACCACCCACTTATGGATTTTCTGATCTCGTTTGCACAGACTCATGGTAAACACATGATATTGACTACTATTCAGCTGCTTTGGATTGCTCTGATAACCAGACTGCTGCTGCTGATTCCCTTGACTAGACTGCTGATTAAAGCCACCTTGATTGCCTTGGCCCTGAAAACCATAGCTTGAACCACCACCTCCAAAGCCTGGTCCGTGAGAGCCGGATCCTGAGCCGCCATTCAAGCTATGATTATTCTGGAAAAGAAAATTGGAATTTCTATACTCCCTCATGATGAAGCAATCCTTCCATAGATGACTAGCCGGCTTCTCTTGCGTACCGTGCTTCAGGAAAGGTTGATTCATCATAGCCTCAAGGTTGAACTTCGGCCCTCCAAATCGGGGAGCTGATGCTTTCCCCTTACGACGCTGATTATTGTTCTGCATATTGGTGTTAGCCACAAAGTCCAAACTATTGTCGGCCTTGCGCTTACTATTACCACCTTGACTCGCCTTATTATGTTTCCCCTTTGCATTGCCACTCTTCTTCCCCTTATCAGTCTTCTCCTCATTAGACTCAGGGTCCTTAGTACTATCAGAGTCGGCATATTTGATGAGAGCCACCATGAGCTCCCCCATATATTTGCAGTGGCGCTTAAGCCGCCCCAGCTTCTTCTTAAGAGGAAGAAAACGGCAATTATTTTCCAACATCAGGATGGCTGAACCAGCGTTGGTACTGTCTGATGAATGGATAACGGCTGAGATCCGACACACCCAATTGGTTGTTGACTCGCCTTCTCCCTGGACACAAGAGTCTAAGTCTAGAATCGACATAGGCTGCTTGCATGTGTCTTTAAAATTTTGAATAAAACGCACCTTCAGCTCAGCCCATGATCTGATGGAGTTAGGGGGCAATCCTTTCAGCCAAGTATGTGTCAGCCCATCCAACATCATGGTGAAGTACTTAGCACATGCAGCATCACTAACATCTAGCATCTCCATAGCCATCTCATAACTCTCAATCCAGGCCTCTAGGGGTTGATCCGCTGTGTAATTAGGCACCTTGCAAGGGCCCTTGAAATCCTTAGGCAAGCACTCATTACGTAGAGCCGGCACTAAACATGGCACACCAAGGGTTCTGGAGGTCACACCTACCCTCCAGAGACGTCGGTGGGTAAGCCGGAGATTGTTGCTGAGCCGCCAGCTGAAAGGGATCGAGAAGAGGTGTCTAGAGGGGGGGTGATTAGACACTATGTACCAAAAGTTGCAGTTTTTAATTTCCTTAAGTTTAAGTGGAGTTGGCACAAGTTTAACAATCACAATACATATCAAGCAAGCATGCAAAGAGTATATAGGCAGCGGAATGTAAAGCATGCAGCTTGCAAGAATGTAAAGGGAAGGGATTGGAGTGTGCAAACGCAATTTGGAGACACGAAGATTTTTGAGCCGTGGTTCCGATAGGTGGTGCTATCGTACATCCACGTTGATGGAGACTTCAACCCACGAAGGGTAACGGCTGCGCGAGTCCATGAAGGGCTCCACCCATGAAGGGTCCATGAAGAAGCAACCTTGTCTATCCCACCATGGCCATCGCCCACGAAGGACTTGCCTCACTAAGGGTAGATCTTCACAAACTAGGCGATCTCTTTGCCCGTACAAACTCCTTGGTTCAACTCCACAATCTTGTCGGAGGCTCCCAAGTGACACCTAGCCAATCTAGGAGACACCACTCTCCAAGAAGTAACAAATGGTGTGTTGATGATGAACTCCTTGCTCTTGTGCTTCAAATGATAGTCTCCCCAACACTCAACTCTCTCTCACATGATATGGATTTGGTGGAAAGAAGATTTGAGTGGAAAGCAACTTGGGGAAGGCTAGAGATCAAGATTCATATGGTAGGATTGGAATATCTTGACCTCAACACAAGTGTAGGTGGTTCTCTCTCAGAACATGTAAGTTGGAAGTGTAGGCATGTTCTGATGGCTCTCTCTGCGAATGAAGAGGGGGTGGAGGGGTATATATAGCCTCCACACAAAATCTAACGGTTACACACAACTTACCAATCTGGATGGGACCGAATTGAGAAACTCGGTCGGACCGATTTAGCAAATCTAGTGACCGTTAGGATATTCGGTGGGACCGACATGCAACTCGGTAGGACCGATATGGTTAGGGTTAGGGCATAACGTAATCTCATTGAGACCGATTACACAAACTCGGTGAGACCGATTTTGGTAATAAGCTAACCAGAGAGTTGGTCAGGCAAACTCGGTGTGACCGATTCGCTCATCTCGGTGGGACCGAAACGTTACGAAAAGGAAACAGAGAGTTTGCATTATAATATCGGTAGGACCGATTACACAAACTCAGTGGGACCGATTTTGGTAATAAGCTAAACAGAGAGATTACAATCCCATCTCGGTGAGACCGAGATCCCTATCGGTGAGACCAATTTTCCTAGGGTTTGTGGCAGTGGCTATGACATCTGAACTCGGTGGCGCCAGAGAGAAAGAATCGGTGGGGCCGAGTTTGACTTTTGGTTTAGGTCATAGGTGGATGTGAGAAAGTAGTTGAGGGCTTTGGAGCATATCACTAAGCATTTTGAGCAAGAACCTCATTAAGCAACACCTCATCCCTCCTTGATAGTATTGGCTTTTCCTATAGTCTCAATGTGATCTTGGATCACTAAAATAGAAAATGTAGAGTCTTGAGCTTTGAGCTTGAGCCAATCCTTTTGTCCTTAGTATTTTGAGGGATCCACTTCCTCTAGTCCATGCCACTCCATTGTTGAACTTATCTGAAACATACTAGGTAAAAGTATTAGTCCAACCAAGAGATATGTTGATATAAATTACCAAAATCACCCAGGGAGCACTTGTGCTTTCAATCTCCCCCTTTTTGGTAATTGATGACAACATACATCAAAGCTTTAGATAAAGATATAGAGAATAACAAGTAAAGCTTTGGAAAGACATGTAACAAGCATTGGCTCCCCCTACATGTATGCAATCATGTAAATATGGAATATAGGAGCATGTGAATGCATAAGCATGACAGAGAAGGCAAAGTGTTACATGTATCGTGGCTATATGCATCAGAGCAAAAGATGTGAATATGGGAAATGTACCTTCATGCTCATGAGTCCCTCTTGCAAACATTATGTACATCAGAAAGAGATCCTCATACACATGATTGTGATGCATATACTTACCTTGTGGTCTTGAGTTGGCTTAGGATGGAATGAACCTGTGAAAATAAGGTTAGATAACACAGATACACCTACTGGCCAGAGCAACCAAAAGAAACCACAAGAGTACCAAGACTGGGATGACATGTAGAGAGTAAGTACTGAGTACCCCATTTGATATAGGCATGTCCCCAAAGGTAAAGATGTGCAATGAATTCAAGGAATTCCTTCCCTTGGATGTCTTACTCCACCTGAATCTAACATGGGATACTGGGAGAAGATAGGGAACAGAAAATTAGAGCTCAAAGAAAAGAAACAGAGCTAAGTAATCAAACAAATATGAACATGTGTTTTCCCCTCTTAAAGACATGTGAATTCTCTCCTCTTGAACACAAAGCATCTGGGATCCTTGAAGATTACTCTCTCTCCTTGAGTATTCGCTCCCCCTATAGATATGATTAAGCTTTGATGTGATGTGATCTCTCTCTCCCCCCTTTGACATCAATTTCCAAGAATGGTCCTTCTGGAATTTTGTGTTACAAATGGGTTTGGTCCTTGAGTCACAAAACAAAGCAGCAAGTTGAATGTGATGCTGGTAGAGGACAAGATACATTGAGTGGAGCTGGATCAAAAGAACACAGGATCAAGTGGCAAGATGCTTTTCCTGTTGTGAAATCGGTGGCACCGAGTTGTATGCTTCGGTTGCACCGAAAGGTTTCGGTGGGACCAAGAATAACAGGCCGGTGTGACCGAGTTCATCACAGATAAAACACTTGTCACCTCAGCTCACTAGACAAGTAAGATGTCACAAAGATATGCAAAGAATTGGATGCAGGGAAATGTAGAACAAATAAATGAAGAAATGAAATCTAGATGAAGTTTTTTTTGAAAGGGGAAACAAATATGCATGAGACAAATGCAAGAGCATAGAAAAGAACACGAAAGAACTTCATCTAGAAATGGTCGGCGACAAAGTCACATGTGTTAGAGTATATTGACATAGGAGTCAAGTGGGATCACTTGATCATAGGTCATACTCATCGTTTAAGCTCAAAATGGGGTTAGCATTTTCGTTTAAGAACTTTGATGTATTCACATCTTATTGAGTTGCTTTGACTCATGTCATGGAGTAAAGCTTCTCTAAGATGGAATAACATACCTTGGGTGGTGGTGGTGATCATGTAGTTGAACTTGTGTGAATTTCTCAAGGTTGATGTTGCTCATCAAGAGTTGGGAGCACCACTTTTGAATTTGAGTTCATCTACCTACATGGGTTAGTTTTGCAAGGAAGAGCACTTGTGCATCCAAAATGACAGTCATGAAATACAATATGGAATTTGTCATAGGATATGTTTGAAGGGTTCCGTGCTTCCTTGTCTTCAACC
This sequence comes from Triticum aestivum, assembly GCF_018294505.1. NCBI lineage: Eukaryota > Viridiplantae > Streptophyta > Magnoliopsida > Poales > Poaceae > Triticum > Triticum aestivum. Next base: position 473,146,946 of record NC_057810.1, on the reverse strand, counting down.
ACCGTTCTGTAGAGACTTGGTGATGTAAAGATTGCTCAAGATGTAAGTGTGTTGCAATCTCATAGATTTAGATTCACCCAAGTACTTACAAGGGTTAGATGACATGCAAGGTGCAAATATATCCAAGACATAAGATTATAATCATAAGAGAAATATCAAGGATTAGTCATAGGCTCAAGCCTTGCATGTATCCGAATGGAGTTCCTACTCCAAGTTTGAAGCATCAATGATGTTCAGTTCACCTCTCAACCTGCAAAACACTTTCTCATCAAGTGGTTTAGTGAATATATCCGCTAATTGTTTATCGGTGCGAACATGCTTAAGGTCAATGTCACTCTTAGCAACATGATCTCGAATGAAATGATGATGAACTTCAATATGCTTAGTTCGAGAATGTTGCACAGGATTGTGAGCAATCTTGATAGGACTTTCATTGTCACGAAGTAATGGAACATGTTTCACATATACCCCATAATCCTTAAGAGTTTGGTTCATCCAAAGTAATTGGGCACAACATGAACCAGCAGCAATGTATTCTGCTTCGGCGGTGGATAAGGATACCGAGTTTTGTTTCTTGGAAGACCAAGACACAAGAGATCTACAAAGAAATTGACAAGTACCCGAAGTGGACTTTCTATCAACCTTGTCAATGGCATAGTCCGAGTCGGAATAGCCAACAAGATCGAAAAAGGCCCTCTTTGGATACCAAATGCCAAAATTTGGTGTATGAATTAAGTATCTCACTATCCTTTTCACAGCCTTAAGATGGCATTCTTTAGGAGCAGCTTGATATCATGCACACATGCACACACTTAGCATAATATCGGGACATGAAGCACATAGGTATAACAATGAACCAATCATAGAGCGATAAACCTTTTGATCAACCGGTTCACCATCCTTGGTCAAATCAAGATGTCCACTAGTAGGCATGGGTGTAGACATACCTTTGCATTCTTGCATATTGGACTTCTTGAATAAGTCTTTGGTGTACTTCATTTGAGAGACAAAGGTTCCTTCCTTAGTTTGCTTGATTTGCAAACCAAGAAAGAATTTGAGTTCACTCATCATAGACATCTCAAACTTCTCCGACATTAGGTTTCCAAACTTTTCACTAAAATGAGGGTTAGTTGATCCAAATATAATATCATCGACATAAATTTGGCATACAAATAATTCTCCATTAACCCTTTTAGTAAAAAGAGTAGAATCAATTTTTCCAATTTCAAAGTCTTTTTTGATAAGAAACTTGGTCAAGCATTTATACCAAGCTCTAGGAGCTTGTTTAAGACCATAAAGAGCTTTGTTAAGTTTGTAGACATGGTTAGGTTTCTTAGGATTGACAAAGCCGGGAGGTTGCTTAACATAAACTTCCTCCTCTATTTCACCATTTAGAAAAGCACTTTTGATGTCCATTTGGTACAAGGTGATATCATGGTGATTAGCATAGGCAAGTAAGATGCGAATGGACTCAAGTCTAGTAACGGGGGCATATGTCTCACCATAGTCCATACCTTCGACTTGAGTGTAGTCTTGGGCGAAGAGATGTGCTTTGTTGCACTTGTCCATCTTCATCTTGCTTGTTGCGAAACACCCATTTGGTACCGATGATGTTGTGGTTGTTGTCGGGCTTCTCAACCAATGTCCAAACTTGGTTTTTCTCAAAGTTGTGTAGGTCTTCATGCATTGCGTTTATCCAATCCGGATCTTCCAAAGCTTCTTCAACCTTCATAGGTTCAATGCTAGAGATGAATGAATAGTGTTCACAAAAGTTAGCTAAACAAGTTTTAGAGCGAGTGATTCTCCCGGTTTCGATATCATTATAGATTTGCTCGACGTGATGGTCTCTGGCAACTCTTGCTTGAACTCGTGAAAGCCTTTGCTTGGATCTTGGTGGAACATCTTCTTCATCTTGTTCTTCTTTTTGGCCTTCTTCATTGTTGTTGACATTGTCGTTCTCTTGTCGTGGTGGAGAAGGAGGTTGTTGATGTTCATCTTGGTGTACTTCCTTGTTTTCTTCATCTTGGTGTGTCCCACTTGTGGATGCTTCCGTATCAACTCTTGGTTCACCTTGTCGTGAGGTAGAAGCTTCCACTTGGACGGCCGAGGTACTCTCCTTCACCTCCGTTGGACGAACCTTTCCAATAGAAAATTCTTGGATTGCTTCCGAAGGATCTTTATCTCCTACATCAATTGGCAATTGCTCTACTTGCGAACCGTTAGATTCTTAAACTTTACATCTACCGTCTCTTCAACCTTTCGGGTGAAATTATTGTAGACATGGTAAGTGTGATAGTTTGAGCCATAACCAAGTAGGAATCCTTCATGAGACTTAGGAGCAAATTTAGAACGACGATGCTTATCAAGAATGTAGCACTTTGAGCCGAATACTCGAAAGTATCCAACTTGGGTTTCTTACCGGTGAGGATCTTCTATGCCGTCTTGCCGAGTAGCTTGTGAAGATACAAGCGATTTGTTGCATGACAAGCTGTCTCAACCGCTTCCGCCCAAGAGTGCTTTGGCATCTTGTACTCATCAAGCATCATTCTCGCCATTTTGACGAGCGTCCAGTTCTTCCTCTCAACAACTCCATTTTGTTGAGGTGTGTACGTAGCCGAGAACTCATGTGAAATCCCTTCTTCATCAAGAAAGGTGTCCACATTTGCATTCTTGAACTCCGTTCCGTTGTCGCTTCGAACCTTCTTGATCTTCAATTCAAATTGATTTTGGGCCTTCCTAGCAAAGTTTTTGAAGATCTTTTGGACCTGCGATTTATCATTGAGAAAGAACACCCACGTAATTCTTGAAAAATCATCAACTATAACCAGACCAAAAGAATTTCCACCAAGACTTTTGTAGGCGTTGGGACCAAAAAGATCCATATGAAGTAGCTCGAGTGGCCTCCTTGTGGTCATGATGTTCTTCACGGGATGCCTTCATCCAACCTGTTTACCTGCTTGACAAGCGCTGCAAAGTCTATCCTTATCAAATATGACATCGTTAACGCCAAGGATATGATTACCTTTAATAAGCTTGTCAAGGTTTCGCATGCCCACATGACCTAATCGTCTATGCCATAACCAACCTTTAGAAGATTTAGCAATGAAGTAAGTTCTAGGTTGAGCCTTTTTAGTGAAATCAACAATGTAAAGATCACCTCTACGAATGCCGGTAAAGACCATTTTATGATTATGTCTACGAAACACTTGGCAATCTATTTCAGTAAATAGGACATTGAAACCAAAATCAACAAGTCTAGATACTAAAAGTAAATTGTATCCAAGAGATTCAATGAGCATGAAATTTTTTATGGAGCTATCATGTGATATGGCCACCTTACCGAGACCAACCACCTTACCCTTTGAGTTATCACCAAAAGTGACATACTTTCGAGGGCTGTCGTTTTCAGCAAGCTCACAAAACATATCTTTATCTCCGGTCATGTGATCGGCACATCCATGATATGTCTCCAACGTATCTGTAATTTTTTATTGTTCCATGTTATTATATTACCTGTTTTGGATGTTTATGGGCTTTATTTTACACATTTATATCATTTTTGGGACTAACTTACTAACCGGAGGCCCAGCCTGTATTGCAATTTTTTTGCCTATTTTAGTATTTTGAAGAAAAGGAATATCAAACGGAGTCCAAATGGAATGAAACCTTCGGGAGCATGATTTTTGGAACGAACGTGATCCGGAGAACTTGGAGTGCAAGCCAAGAAGCAGCTGAGGCGGCCACGAGATAGGAGGGCGCGCCCACCCTTCCTGGGCGCCCCCCTGTCTCGTGGGCCCCTCGGGCGACCACCGACGTACTTCTTCCTCCTATATAAGCCTACATACCCCAAAAACATCCAGGGAGCCATCGAAGAAATATTTCCGCCACCGTAACCTTCTGTATCCGCGAGATCCCATCTTGGAGCCGTCGCCTGCGTTCTGCCGGAGTGGGAATCCACCATGGAGGGCTTCTACATCAACACCATATCCCCTCCGATGAGTTGTGAGTAGTTTACCCCAGACCTTCGGGTCCATAGTTATTAGCTAGATGGCTTCTTCTCTCTTTTTAGATCTCAATACAATGTTCTCCCCCTCTCTTGTGGAGATCTATTTGATGTAATCTCTTTTTGCGGTGTGTTTGTCGAGATCCGATGAATTGTGGGTTTATGATCAAGTTTATCTATGAATAATATTTGAATCTTCTCTGAATTCTTTTATGTATGATTGAGTTATTTTTGCAAGTCTCTTCGAATTATCGGTTTGGTTTGGCCTACTAGATTGATCTTTCTTGCCATGGGAGAAGTGCTTAGCTTTGGGTTCAATCTTGCGGTGTTCTTACCCAGTGACAGAAAGGGTTGCAAGACACATATTGTATTGTTTCCATCGAGGATAAAAAGATAGGGTTTATATCATATCGCTTGAGTTTATCCCTCTACATCATGTCATCTTGCTTAATGCGTTACTCTGTTCTTATGAACTTAATACTCTAGATGCATGCTGGATAGCAGTTGATGTGTGGAGTAATAGTAGTAGATGCAGCAGGAGTCGGTCTACTTGTTGCGGACGTGATGCCTATATACATGATCATGCCTAGATAATCTCATAATTATTCGCTTTTCTATCAATTGCTCGACAGTAATTTGTTCACCCACCATAATACTTATGCTATCTTGAGAGAAGCCACTAGTGAAACCTATGGCCCCCGGGTCTATCCTTTATCATATAAGCTTTCAATCTACTTTTATTTGCATCTTTATTTTCTTCATCTATATTATAAAATACCAAAAATATATTCATCTTATCATACTATCTCTATCAGATCTCACTTTTGCAAGTGGCCGTGAAGGGATTGACAACCCCTTTATCGCGTTGGTTGCGAGTTCTTTGTTTGTTTGTGTAGGTTCGTGGGACTTGTGAGGAGCCTCCTACTGGATTGATACCTTGGTTCTGAAAAACTGAGGGAAATACTTACGCTACTGTGCTGCATCATCCTTTCCTCTTCAAGGAAAACCAACGCAAGCTCAAGACGTAGCAAGAAGGATTTTTGGCGCCGTTGTCGGGGAGGTCTTCGCTCAAGTCAAGACATACCAAGTACCAATCACAAACTCATCTCCATCGCATTTACATTATTTGCCATTTGCCTCTCGTTTTCCTCTCCCCCACTTCACCCTTGCCGTTTTATTCGCCCTTCTTCTATTCGTCTTTTCATTTGCTTTGATGTCTTACTTGGCTCGTTTGCTTGTTTGGTTGGAATAGTTGCTTATTTATTGCTAAACAGAGAACCTAAGATCTATGGATCCTCATCCGCTTGCTAATATTTTTAAGAGATCCAATTATGATGAACCAATTGCTAGTGAATTTTGTGCACTAGATTATCATTATGAAGCTTTGCTAAAAATTTGTGAATCTGAAAATTATGATGATGAAATTTATGAAGAGATTCACGATAAATCCTTGAATAAAAAGCATGATTGCAATGATTTTCCTATAAATTCTCTTGATGTCAATTGTGCTAATAATATGCAAAACCCTAAGCTTGGGGATGCTAGTTTTGCTATGTCTACTACTTGTTTCAATGATCATGATTGGGGTGATTCTTCTTATTACCTTGAAAATTTATTTAAGCCCCATGATGAATATGAGATTGATAATAGTGTTTGCAATAATATTGAAAGTGGGTTTGGAAGAGTGTCAACTTTAGATCCCACATATTTGGAGTATGTTCAATCTTATGATATTTTTGATAAAAGTGGGTTCGGAAAGGTCATGACTTTAGTTAATGTTAATCCCACTATCTTGGAAGAGTGTCAACTTTGCATGCATGTGGATCATGTTGGGAATATGTTTTGTGATAGCTATATTTTTCAAATTTCTTATGATCCTACATGTAATTATTATGAGAGAGGAAAATATGGGTGTAGAAAATTTTATCTTACTAAATTACCTCTCGTCATGTTGAGATTGCTATCGTCTCTTTCTTCTTCCTTGCACATGCTAGTTCTTGCTTGCCTTGCAAATTTGCTTGCTTATAATATGCCTATGCATAGGAAGTATGCTAGACTTAGATGTGTTTGTCACGTGTTTCATGATGCTCTCTTTATGCTTCAATTCATGTCTTTCATGTGAGCATCATTGAAATCTCAATGCCTAGCTAAAAAGGCTTTATAGAAAAGCGCTTGTTGGGAGACAACCCAATATTTTTACTTGTTGTTATTCAATAAAATTTTGCATCTACTTTCTGTTTAGATGTGTTTTCATGTTTTATTTAGTGTTTGTGCCAAGTAGAACCTATAGGATAACCTATGATGATAGTTGATTTGATTCTGCTGAAAAACAGAAACTTTGCGCTCATGATAAAAAATTCATTAAATCACAGAAACGTGATTTTGCATTGATTCTTTTTGCTGCTGATCAATTAACAAATTTTCCAGTACTTCCTATTTTGGTAGGATTTTTAGAGTTCCATAAGTTTGCGTTAGTTACAGATTTCTACAGACTGTTCTGTTTTTGAAAGATTCTGTTTTTCGTGTGTTGTTTGCTTATTTTGATGCATCTATGGCTAGTATGTAAGGGTATGAACCATAGAGAACTTGGAATACAGTAGTTTTAACACAAAAATAAATAAATAATGAGTTCATTACAGTACCTTATGTGGTGGTTTTGTTTTATTTCACTAACGAAGCTTATAAGATTTCCTGTTGAGTTTTGTGTTGTCAAGTTTTCAAGTTTTGGATAAAGCTTTTATGGACTATGGAATAAAGAGTGGCAAGAGCCTAAGCTTGGGGATGCTTATGGCACCCCAAGATATTCAAGAATAGCCAAAAGCCAAAGCTTGGGGATGCCTCGGGAAGGCATCCCTCTTTCGTCTTCGTTCATTGGTAACTTTACTTGGAGCTATATTTTTATTCGCCACATGATATGTGTTTTGATTGGAGCGTCGTGTATTATATTAGTCTTTGCTTTTTAGTTTACCACAATCATACTTGCTGTACACACCTTTTGGGAGAAGCCCATTTGATTGAAATTTATTGGAATATGCTATGTGCTTCGCTTATATCTTTTGAGCTAGATAGTTTTTGCTCTAGTGCTTCACTTATATCTTTTAGAGCACAGCGGTGGATTAATTTTGAAGAAATTGGTAGTCTCCCATGCTTCACTTATATTATTTTGAGAGTCTTTTAGAACAGCATGGTATTTTCTACGGTTACAAATTTTGGTCCTAGAATGATGAGCATCCAAGTTGGGTATAATAAAAACTATCATAGAAAGAGCATTCAACACTAGGATCAATTTGTTGCTTGACAATTGTTTTGAGATATAAAGGTAGTAATGTTAAGGTCATGCTACTGGATAATTATAAAATTAAGAAATACTTTTGTTGAAGTTTGCAAGTCCCGTAGCATGCACGTATGGTAAAAGTTGTGTGACAAATTTGTTGCATGAGGTGCTCTTTTGATTGTCTTCCTTATGAGTGGCAGTCGGGGACGGGCGATGGTCTTTTCCTACCAATCTATCCCTCTAGGGGCATGCGTAGTAGTACTTTGATTCGAGGGCTAAGTAGACTTTTGCAATAAGTATATGAGTTCTTTATGACTAATGTGAGTCCATGGATATATGCACACTCATCCTTCCACTTTGCTAGCCTCTATTATGCCGCGCAACTTTCGCCGGTATCATGCACCCATTATTTACCTTCCTCAAAACAGCCACCATACCTACCTATTATGGCATTTCCATAGCCATTCCGAGATATATAGCCATGCAACTTTCCACCGTTCCATTTATTATGACACGTTTCATCATTGTCATATTGCTCTTTGCATGATCATGTAGTTGACATCGTATTTGTGGCAAGGCCACCTTCATAATTTTCATACATGTCGCTCTTGATTCATTGCATATCCCGGTACACCGCCGGAGGCATTCGTATAGAGTCATATTTTTTTCTAGCTTTGAGTTGTAAATCCATAAAAGTGTGATGATCTTCATTATTAGAGCATTGTCCCAGTGAGGAAAGGATGATGAAGACTATGATTCCCCCACAAGTCGGGATGAGACTTCGGACTTAATAAAAATAAAAGAGGCCAAAGAAGCCCACCAAAAAGAAAAAAAAAAGAAAAAGAAAAAAAAGAAAAGAAAAAAAGGAGAAAGAAAAAAAGGAGAAAGAAAAAAAGAAAAAAATGAGAGAAAAAGAGAGAAGGGACAATTGCTACTATCTCTTTTTCCACACTTGTGCTTCAAAAATAGCACCATGATCTTCATGATAGAGAGTCTCCTATGTTGTCACTTTCATATGCTAGTGGGAATTGTTCATTATAGAACTTGGCTTGTATATTCCAATGATGGGCTTCCTCAAAATGCCCTAGGTCTTCGTGAGCAAGCAAGATGGATGCACACCCACTTAGTTCTTTTGTTGAGCTTTCATATATTTATAGCTCTAGTGCATCCGTTGCATGGCAATCCCTACTCACTCACATTGATATCTATTGATGGGCATCTCCATAGCCCGTTGATACGCCTAGTTGATGTGAGACTATCTTCTCCCTCTTTTTGTCTTCACAACCACCACCATATACCACCATAGTGCTATGTCCATGGCTTGCACTCATGTATTGCATAAGACTTGAAAAAAGCTAAAGCACGTTAAAAAGTATGAAACAATTGCTCGGCTTGTCATCGAGGTTGTGCATGATGGGAGTATTTTGTGTAATGAAAATGAAGAATGGCCTAACTATATGATTTTGTAGGGATAAGCTTTCTTTGGCTATGTTATTTTGATAGGACATGATTATTTGTTAGTATGCTTCGAAGTATTATTATTTTTATGTTTTATAAGCTTTTATCTTGAATCATTTGGATTTGAACATTCATGCCACAATAAAGAAAATTACATTGAGAATTATGCTAGGTAGCATTCCACATCAAAAATTCCGTTTTTCGCATTTACCTACTCGAGGACGAGCAGGAATTAAGCTTGGGGATGCTTGATACGTCTCCAACGTATCTATAATTTTTGATTGTTCCATGCTATTATATTACCTGTTTTGGATGTTTATGGGCTTTATTTTCAACATTTCTATCATTTTTGGGACTAACCTACTAACCGGAGGACCAGCCCGTATTACTATTTTTTTGCCTATTTCAGTATTTCGAAGAAAAGGAATATCAAACGGAGTCCAAACGGAATGAAACCTTCGGGAGCATGATTTTTGGAACAAACGTGATCCGGAGAACTTGGAGTGCAAGCCAAGAAGCAGCCGAGGCGGCCACGAGATAGGAGGGCGCGCCCACCCTTCCTGGGCGTGCCCCCTGTCTCGTGGGCCCCTCGGGCGGCCACCGACGTACTTCTTTCCTCCTATATAAGCCTACATACCCCGAAAACATCCAGGGAGCCACCGAAGAAATATTTCTGCCACCGTAACCTTCTGTATCCGCGAGATCCCATCTTGGAGCCGTCGTCGGCGTTCTCCCGGAGGGGGAATCCACCATGGAGGGCTTCTACATCAACACCATATCCCCTCCGTTGAGTTGTGAGTAGTTTACCACAGACCTTCGGGTCCATAGTTAGTAGCTAGATGGCTTCTTCTCTCTTTTTGGATCTCAATACAATGTTCTCCCCCTCTCTTGTGGAGATCTATTCGATGTAATCTCTTTTTGCGGTGTGTTTGTCGAGATCCGATGAATTGTGGCTTTATGATCAAGTTTATCTATGAATAATATTTGAATCTTCTCTGAATTCTTTTATGTATGATTGAGTTATCTTTGCAAGTCTCTTCGAATTATCGGTTTGGTTTGGCCTACTAGATTAATCTTCCTTGCCATGGGAGAAGTACTTAGCTTTGGGTTCAATCTTGCGGTGTGCTTACCCAGTGACAGAAAGGGTTGCAAGACACGTATTGTATTGTTGCCATCGAGGATAAAAAGATGGGGTTTATATCATATTGCTTGAGTTTATCCCTCTACACCATGTCATCTTGCTTAATGTGTTACTCTATTCTTATGAACTTAATACTCTAGATGCATGTTGGATAGCGGTCGATGTGTGGAGTAATAGTAGTATATGCAGGCAGGAGTCGGTCTACTTGTTGCGGACGTGATGCCTATATACATGACCATGCCTAGATAATCTCATAATTATTCGCTTTTCTATCAATTGCTCGACAGTAATTTGTTCACCCACCGTAATACTTATGCTATCTTGAGAGAAGCCACTAGTGAAACCTATGGCCCCCGGGTCTATCCTTTATCATATAAGCTTTCAATCTACTTTTATTTGCATCTTTATTTTCTGCATCTATATTATAAAATACCAAAAAATATTTATCTTATCATACTATCTCTATCAGATCTCACTTTCGCAAGTGATCGTGAAGGGATTGACAACCCTTTTATCGCGTTGGTTGCGAGTTCTTTGTTTGTTTGTGTAGGTTCGTGGGACTTGTGAGGAGCCTCCTACTGGATTGATACCTTGGTTCTCAAAAACTGAGGGAAATACTTACGCTATTGTGCTGCATCACCTTTTCCTCTTCAAGGAAAACCAACGCAAGCTCAAGACGTAGCAATCCACTATCAAGAACCCATTCCTTTCCACCTGCCATATATCCCCGAAGATTTACCATAAGACCAAAGTGTCTCATTGCATCATCAAGATCAAAGTCATCATCATCATCCTCATCATAGTATCCATGTTCAACGTCGTCATGTGGTGGATCGATTCCTAGAGAGGGTGATTCATTAGAGTGAGTTTGACAGTGATCTCCTTTATGAATTCTAGTAGCTTCAGAGATAATATCTCTAATGATTTCAACATCTCCTTTGGCACGCATAAGGTTGGTAAGTTCAAATAGACAATCACCAAACATAGGATCATTGGAATTCATCTTACTCAAGGCAACGTACTTATGGAGAATTTCATCTAGATTTTTCAAGGAATAATTCGAAAATCATTCCTCAAGAAATTTCCATATAGTGTAGGCACACTCAAGAGTAGGCAAATTTCCAATCAAGTTTCTAGGCAAGCCTCTAGTGATAAGATTAACAGTTCTAAGATTGTGAATCATGTCAATTGACTCATCAAGGGTAGGATGCATAGGATCAGCATGAGGTGCACAAGGGCCAACAATGTACTTGTTCAAATGATATTGATTGAAAATCACAAGCATCTCATTTTTCCTCTCATGAAAGTACTCTCCATCAAGGCACTCTATGTCTAAGACTCCCCAAGGTAGACTCATCCATCTTCCTCCAATGGTGATTAAACCAAAGCAATGGAGACCAATGCTCTAATACCAATTGAAAGGGATTGAGAAGAGGTGTCTAGAGGGGGGGTGATTAGACACTATGTACCAAAAGTTGCAGTTTTTAATTTCCTTAAGTTTAAGTGGAGTTGGTACAAGTTTAACAATCACAATACATATCGAGCAAGCAAGCCAAGAGTATATGGGCAGCGGAATTTAAAGCATGTAGCTTGCAAGAATGTAAAGGGAAGGGATTGGAGTGTGCAAACGCAATTTGGAGACACGAAGATTTTTGAGCCGTGGTTCCGATAGGTGGTGCTATCGTACATCCACGTTGATGGATACTTCAACCCACGAATGGTAACGGCTACGCGAGTCCACGGAGGGCTCCACCTACAAAGAGTCCACAAAGAAGCAACCTTGTCTATCCCACCATGGTCGTAGCCCACGAAGGACTTGCCTCACTAGGGGTAGATCTTCACGAAGTAGGCGATCTCCTTGCCCATACAAACTCCTTGGTTCAACTCCACAATCTTGTCGGAAGCTCCCAAGTGACACCTAGCCAATCTAGGAGACACCACTCTCCAAGAAGTAACAAATGGTGTGTTGATGATGAACTCCTTGGTCTTGTGCTTCAAATGATAGTCTCCCCAACACTCAACTCTCTCTCACAGGATATGGATTTGGTGGAAAGAAGATTTGAGTGGAAAGAAACTTGGGGAAGCCTAGAGATCAAGATTCATATGGTAGGATTGGAATATCTTGACCTCAACACAAGTGTAGGTGGTTCTCTCTCAGAAAATGTAAGCTGGAAGTGTAGGCATGTTCTGATGGCTCTCTCTGTGAATGAAGAGGGGGTGGAGGGGTATATATAGCCTCCACACAAAATCTAACTGTTACACACAACTTACCAATCTCGGTGGGACCGAATTGAGAAACTCAGTCGGACCGATTTAGCAAATCTAGTGACCGTTAGGATTTTCAATGGGACTGACATGCAACTCGGTAGGACCGATATGGTTAGGGTTAGGGCATAACGTAATCTCGGTGAGACCGATTACACAAACTCGGTGAGACCGATTTTGGTAATAAGCTAACCAGAGAGTTGGTCAGGCAAACTCGGTGTGACCGATTCGCTCATCTCGGTGGGACCGAAACGTTATGAAAAGGAAATAGAGAGTTTGCATTGTAATCTCGGTAGGACCGATTACACAAATTTGCTGGGACCGATTTTGGTAATAAGCTAAACACAGAGATTACAATCCCATCTCGGTGAGACCGAGATCCCTATCGGTGAGACCGATTTGCCTAGGGTTTGTGGCAGTGGCTATGACATCTGAACTCGGTGGCACCAGATAGAAAGAATCGGTGGGGCCGAGTTTGACTTTTGGTTTAGGTCATAGGTGGATGTGAGAAAGTAGTTGAGGGATTTGGAGCATATCACTAAGCATTTTGTGCAAGAACCTCATTAAGCAACACCTCATCCCTCCTTGATAGTATTGGCTTTTCCTATAGACTCGATGTGATCTTGGATCACTAAAATAGTAAATGTAGAGTCTTGAGCTTTGAGCTTGAGCCAATCCTTTTGTCCTTAGTATTTTGAGGGATCCACTTCCTCTAGTCCATGCTACTCCATTGTTAAACTTATCTGAAACATACTAGGTAAAAGTATTAGTCCAACAAGAGATATGTTGACATAAATTACCAAAATCACCCAGGGAGCACTTGTGCTTTCAACAGCTCAGCCTCATGTCGTGCTCTGCCCTGGTCCACCAAAGCCTGAGCATCATTACCAGCACGCGATGGGTCAGGCCTACGAGGCTGGTTATGGTGCCGCTCACCGCTCGACTCTGCTGGCGAATCAATGTGCCTGCTATAACTCCTGCTTGGATGCGGGATCGAATGAATCCATTCACAACTATATGAATAAGCCGCCTGTTGAGCCACTGTTGTATGAAGAAGCTCTCCGGCTCTCATATCTCCATCAAAGCTAGTGACTCGTTTTGAATAGTGAGAGTCGCCAATCGGGTAGCTACGGCTATCATATTATCCAGAGGGTTAGAATAATGACCCGATGGCGTCGAAACATGCTGAGGTGGAGTCAAATTCAAATGTGGGGGGTCTGCAGCATGTGGCTGAACCGGCTCTCCGGCTGTAGGCGTCTCAATGGCCCGATTCACCACGGGCGGGTTACTGGTTCCTGCCCCAGGCGTATTAAAAAGGTTTATTGCATCGTACACTGGAGGTAAACGACTCTAGTGCCTTCTATTAAAAACAGCGTTTGATGCATTCTAGTCCAAGCTCAGGCAAAAAATTTCTTCTTGAATCTGTTGTGCTTCCCTCTCCAAGGTGGCTCGCTCTGTTGCCATCCTGGAATTATCAGCATTAAGATCCTCCTTAGCTTGAGTTATCTCATCACGTAACTTTGCAACATCCACGTTATGTTGCGCTTGGTTCGCCGGGTTACCTCCACCGTCAGCAAAGTTGCCAGAGCCTCCAAAAGTTGAGATAAAATTTGAGCCAACGGGCGCACAGGACCTCCTTCCCTGGCCGTCGTAGCAGTCGCTGAACCAGAGATCATTGCTGTGTACCGGCCATGAAGATCACAACCCGGTTCGGTGGCTCACAGGGGTCCGGAATACTATCGCCATCGGAACAGCCCCCAAGCCTGCCATCCTGCACTTGATACATGGAATTGGTCTCGCCAGTTGAGGACTCATCGCCTGAGTAGACGGCCGTCTCTCCACCGGACACAGATCCTCCCTCAAGATCCACTCCTTGAGTAAAGCCAACAAAGGCATGCTTCGGGGCGGCTTGAATCTTGGTGGGTCGCACGCGCTGAGCCATCTTGACGATGTCAGTGCAGGTGTCCGGCTCAGCTTCCGACTCGCCGATCTTGTCGATGAAGACATGAATCCCGCCGAAGGGGACCCAGTACCCGTACTTGATTGAGCCGGCCTCGCGGCCCCAGCCTGCGTCATTGTTGTAGACCTTGCCGCGATGACTCTTGGTCATCCAGCCCACAGCGTATCCCTTGATCCCTGTGAAGTTTCCCTTCAAGAACTCGAAACCACCGTGTGCTAGCCCCACTGTGGGCGCCAATTGTCGTCAACTTAACACGGCAGATTCCCTAGCATGAGAACTTAGGTATGGAGCCATGCCTCTAGGTTAGCTTGAAGGGGTTAAAACGGGACAAAGGACACATGAATTTTACCCAGGTTCGGCCCCTCTCAATGAGGTAAAAGCCTACTCCTGCTTTAGGTTGTATTGCTTGGGTTTCGATTACCAGGGAGCGAATATGCTTGACTTGGTTCTCGATCTGTTGTTTCTTGAGTTAACCCGCCACTGACACTAACCTTTATATACATAGGTTGAGGCCTGGCGGCTTACAGAGTCCCGGTCGGCTCATACAACTTGACCGGCTTGGTTTCTACCAACACTTGCCTTATAGAACAAGTTAAACATATGGCGGCTCGTCTCTTTGGGCCCTAAGTCGCCTTCGGGTCTTGGGCCTTCAATAAGCTTGCTTTATGAACTGCCATATTCCTATCTTCTTGGGCTTCTTCATCTTAAGTCGCCCGTAGCAAGACCCGGCCCCTCCTGGGCGGGTCATACCCAGTAGTTATATCCCCAACAGGACCAGAAGACATCCAGTGGGCTAAAGAAGTACGGAAGAGGGGGCCAGAGGTGAGCACAAGACACCTGGGCACGCCTGAAGGCCCAGGCGCACCCTCGTGGGTTGTGCCCACCTCGGTGACCTACCACACCGCCTCTTTGCTCTATAAATACCCCAATATTCCAGAAATCCTATGGGATTCAACGAAAACCAATTCCAGCTGCCGCAAGTTCCAGAACCACCAGATCTAATCTAGACACCATCATGAAGGGGTTCATCATCCTCATTGCTGCCTCTCCGATGGGTGCGCCCTGGTGGGTTGTGCCCACCTTGCTGACCTCCCACACTACCTCTTTGCTCTATAAATACCCCAATATTCCAGAAATCCTAGGGGATTCGACAAAAATCAATTCCAGCTACGGCAAGTTCCAGAACCACCAGATCCAATCTAGACACCATCATGAAGGGGTTCATCATCCTCATTGGTGCCTCTCCGATGATGCGTGAGTAGTTCATTGTAGACCTAGAAACAAAGATGACAATACTTAGATCCTTTGCATTATGCCTAGCTAGGGGCGTAAGACGATAGTGCTCGTTGGGAGGCAACCCAACTTGTATCTTTTTGCTTTTTGGTTTTCTTGTTGTTTGCAATAAAATACCCAATTATGCCTCTGTTAGATGTGTTTTTGTGGTTTAAATTAGTGTCTGTGCCAAGCAGAGCCTTTGGAATGATTTGGGAGATAGTTGATTTGATCTTGCTAAAAAACAGAAACTTTTGCGCTCAGAAAACAAATTCCCATTTTTAACAGAAGAGTGATTTTGATTTAATTCTATTTGCAGAAGATTAATATACAAATTTCCCACGGTTTCATAATTTTTCAGAATTTTTGGAGTTACACAAGTATATGAAGTTCCCTGATTACTACAAATTGTTCTGTTTTTTACAGATTCTGTTTTTGTTGGGTTATGTGCTTGTCTTGATGATTCTATGGTTTTCTTTGAAGAGTTTTTGCCATGGAAAAGTTAAAATACAGTAGATATAATACAATAACAAAATATGAATGGTTTTGCAATGGTACTTAGAGTAGTGATTTGTTTTCTTATACTAACGGATCTCACGAAGGTTTTGTTGAGTTTTGTGTGATTGAAGCTTTCAAGTTTTGGGTGAGATCGCGATGGATGAAGGAATAATGTGACGCCCGGATAATCAAGCTACAGTAACCTCTGCTAATGACACCACGTCACCTCCGTTACTGTCGCTAATCTCGCGTTAGTTCGAAAACGATTCAAATTCAAATTTGAGATTTAGGCGAACAACAAAAGTTTTCAAACATTAAAACTAAAATGTCCAAAATGTGTCAAATAAATCATGGGTAATACTAGTGGAGAAACCACAAATTTTATAAAATGTTTAAAGGCTCTAAACTAATTAAAATAGCAGCTATGACAATTAATTAAATGCCTTTTGAAAATAATAATAATGCAAACTATTTTAATTAGGTGTCAAACTTTTGGGGCAGTAGAATAAATTATAACATTAAATTAGGAGTTGTATTTATATTTTATAAAACAGAAATTAAAAGAAAATAGATAAAGAAAAGAAAACAGAAAACAAAAATAATAATAATAAAAAACAAAAAAACAAAGCTAAAAGAAGGAGAAAGCAAACCCTCCCCCCCCCACTGGGCTTCGGCCCAGCAGGCCACAACCCCCCACTGGACCAACCCACCAGGCCCAGCCGACCACTCCCCCACTCCTCCTTATCTCCTCCCCACCGAACCCTAGCCCCACCCGCAGCACCTCCCACTCCCTCCCCCGTCGCCCCCACGAGCTGGATCGGGCTCGCCCCTGATCCCGTCGCCCCATCCCACGATCCCCACTTGCCCCTCCCTACTATGCTCTCCTCCCCCCCCCCCCCCGATCCGATCTAGACCGGGGCTTGCCTCGTCGCCCCTGACGCCGCTCGTCGCCGCACCGCCGGCGCCCGTCGCTCCGGCTCGCCGGCCCGACCTCGCTTCCTCGTCCTCCTCCCCGACTCGCAGCACCGAGCCCCCACCGCGCCCGATGTCGCCGTCCTCTCCGCTGTCGCCTCGCCCCGTCACCGACCCTGAAGCCGCCAGATCGATCCGCGCCACCACCGCCGACGTCGTCCTCATCCTCTCCCTCGTCGGACCTCCCCGACCTCCGCCGAGCCCGCTGCCCCGAACCCTACTCTGCGCCGTGAGCACCCCCCTGGCCTCTCCCTCTTTCCCCGTCATCGCGGTCGCCGTGCTCCGCACGCGCACACGCTCACTCGTCGTCGCCCCTCGCCCGTGCGTGGCCACGCGCCCGCGCTGCCCCCTGGCCGCACCCGCCTCCGCCTGACCTTGCTGGCGGCGGCCCGCATCTGCCCCGCGGCCACCCTGCCAGCCACCACGCCACCGCCCTGGCCGGCGCCCCACCGCAGCCCCGGTGGCCTCGCCCCGCTGCAATCCCTACGGGCGAGCACTCGCCCGTCTGGCGCCCGACGCCCGCGCCGACTCCACCCGCTAGCGCCCCGCCCGCTAGGCCTCTGTGCCACAGACAAACGGGCCCCAACCCCCCTTAAAAAAGGAATTAAAAAATTTAATAAAAAATAAAAAAATGATTTAATAAAATTATTAATTAATTAATTAATTAATCAAGTAATTAATTAAGTTAATTAATCCGGTTTAATTAATTTAATTAACTAGTTAAGTTTAATTAAACTATAATTAGATTAACCTAAACCCTAATTAACCTAATTAGAGGTTGACAGGTGGGTCCCCCTGGACCCACATGTAAGGTTGACCAGGTCAACGGTCAACGTTGACTGCTGACGTCAGCATGACATCATGCTGACGTCATAAATTCATTTTTCGAATTAAATAATTAGTTAAATAAATTCCAGAAATTAATAAAATCTTTAGAAAATCATATCTTTTAATCCGTAACTCGGATTAAAATATTTTCAACATGAAAGTTGCTCAGAACGACGAGACGAATCCGGATACGCAGTCCGTTCGTTCGCCACACACCCCTAACCTATCGTACTCACAACTTTCCCCCTCTGGCTCCTCTGCCCGAAAACGCGAAACACCGGGAATACTTTCCCGAATGTTTCCCCCCTTAACCGGTACCACCTCATACCACGTTAGGGCACACCTAGCACCGCTCATTGTCACGTCACGCATCGTCGTGTTTATGTTTGCATTGTATTCATTGTTTCTTCCCCCTCTTATCTCCGGTAGACTACGAGACCGACGCTGCTGCTGCCTAGTTCGACTACGGAGTTGACGACCCCTCTCTCTTGCCAGAGCGACCAGGCAAGCCCCCCCCCCTTGATCACCAGATATCGCCTATTCTCCTCTATACTGCTTGCATTAGAGTAGTGTAGCATGTTACTGCTTTCGTTAATCCTATTCTGATGCATAGCCTGACATTGTTGCTACATCTGTTGATACCTTACCTGCAATCCTAAATGCTTAGTATAGGATGCTAGTTTATCATCATTGGCCCTACATTCTTGTCAGTCTGCCTTGCTATACTATGGGGCCGTGATCACTCGGGAGGTGATCACGGGTATATACTATACATACATACATACTATACAGATGGTGACTAAAGTCGGGTCAGCTCATTGAGTACCCGCAAGTGATTCTGACGAGGGGGCTGAGAGGACAGGTGGCTCCATCCCGGTAGAGGTGGGCCTGGGTTCCCGACGGCCCTCGACTGTTACTTTGTGGCGGAGCGACAGGGCAGGTTGAGACCACCTAGGAGACAGGTGGGCCTGGCCCTGTTCGGCGTTCGCGGATACTTAACACGCTTAACGAGATCTTGGTATTTGATCTAAGTCGGCTACGAGCCTATACGCACTAACCATCTACGTGGGAGTAGTTATGGGTATCCCGACGTCGTGGTATCAGCCGAAGCACTTCAGACGTCAACGACGGAGCGGCGCGCGCCGGATTGGACTGGAACGCCTACTAGGCTAGGTCTGCTTCCGGCCGCCCTCGCAACGTGCAGGTGTGCTATGGGCGATGGGCCCAGACCCCTGTGCGCTTAGGTTTAGACCGGCGTGCTGGCCTCTCTGTTGAGCCTAGGTGGGGCTGCGACGTGTTGATCTTCCGAGGCCGGGCATGACCCAGGAAAGTGTGTCCGGCCAAATGGGATCAAGCGTGTTGGGTTATGTGGTGCACCCCTGCAGGGAAGTTAATCTATTCGAATAGCCGTGATCTTCGGTAACAGGACGACTTGGAGTTGTACCTTGACCTTATGACAACTAGAACCGGATACTTAATAAAACACACCCTTCCAAGTGCCAGATACAACCGTGGTCGCTCTACCTCAGGGATATGAGGAGGGGATCGCCGGGTAGGATTATGCTATGAGATGATATTTGGAGATTCTACAGTGGAGATGCTACTTGGAGGACTTCATTCTACTCTCTTCTACATGCTGCAAGACGGAGGCTGCCAGAAGCGTAGTCTTCGATAGGACTAGTTATCCCCCTCTTATTCTGGCATTCTGCAGTTCAGTCCACTGATATGGCCTCCTTACACATATACCCATGCATATGTAGTGTAGCTCCTTGCTTGCGAGTACTTTGGATGAGTACTCACGGTTGCTTTCTCCCCCCTTTTTCCCCTTTCCTTTCTTTCTGGTTGTCGCAACCAGATGCTGGAGTCCAGGAGCCAGACGCCACCGTCGACGACGACCCCTACTACACCGGAGGTGCCTACTACTACGTGCAGCCCGCTGACGACGACCAGGAGTTGTTAGAAGGATCCCAGGCAGGAGGCCTGCGCCTCTTTCGATCTGTATCCCAGTTTGTGCTAGCCTTCTTAAGGCAAACTTGTTTAACTTATGTCTGTACTCAGATATTGTTGCTTCCGCTGACTCGTCTATGATCGAGCACTTGTATTCGAGCCCTCGAGGCCCCTGGCTTGTATTATGATGCTTGTATGACTTATTTATGTTTTAGAGTTGTGTTGTGATATCTTCCCGTGAGTCCCTGATCTTGATCGTACACGTTTGCGTGCATGATTAGTGTACGATTGAATCGGGGCGTCACAAGTTGGTATCAGAGCCGACTGCCTGTAGGAATCCCCCTTTCCAACTCCTTGGCCGAAGTCGAGTCTAGACATTTTGAAACTTTTACTAACATGGCTGTGTGTCTTACGGGCACACGTTGCCATTGGTGGTATTAGGATCTTTTATTCCTTATCCATACTCTGGGATTCTGATCTCTCTTCTATTCGGGTTAAATGAATTTTACTAAATCTAACATTAGGATCTCGTTATCACTTTCACCCGGAGAGCCCCTTATTACTGATGATCGTCTGCTGCACCAGAAGACCCTGAAGATACTCTCCGTTGTTAACTCGAGAACTTGTGTTCATCGCGTTTGCAATTCCCCTTCCACCGTAAACCCTTATGGATAACTACTTGCAGTTGTTATTCTTACCTTCATCCCCAGTTGGTCTTGTTATTACAAGATACCTTGAAAAACTCGTCGTTGCTTCGATAATCCTTTGAGCTTACTGCCTTGCTGTTCTTTGTCATCTGAATACCCCTACGGTTAATTCTCGCACTTATCGAGTATCCGCTCATCCCCCAGTTGTTCATGTGTTATACAAAAGTCTTCGAAATACCATTCGATATTCCGAAAATCCTCAGCAACCTATTGCTCTGGAATTTCTTGTTTGCTTTCATTATGATTAATCCCATAAGTATAGTAATCGTATTGGAATCCTTTGTCACCATCATTTTTGAGTCCGTTGATTCAATACGTTGTGAATGTTCACAATCATCAGTCGAGTCCTAGGATTATCTTTCCGGCTCAGACGTCATTTTTAACATGAGCTGGTTCTCGACCAAACTATCTGTCGTCGATTGTGCCTCTGGTATATTCAATTGATCCATCCTTGATCAGAACGTCTGCTTCTGGTCCTTTGTTTTGGAAACCATAATTCCTTTGCATTTAAGCTTTGAATTATTCAGAGGATTCCATAAGCTGTTGCATTTGCATTCCTTCCTTTTCTGGTTGAGTATCGATACTCACATCAGATCCTTTGTGGACCATCAGGTCCTTTGTTGGATTTTATCTGACAATGCCCTTCATATTCAATAACCTTGTGAGCCTTTCCTCTGATACATAATGCATTTGGTAAATTGTATCCTCTGCTTTCTTAACCATGCTCTGTCTTCGAGCTTGAGTTAATTACTTCTAAAGATTCCGGTATATGATTCTAAGATGCCCCGATGGGTTGAACCTATGCCTCCCTTAATAGGTGTGAACTCGAAAGTTTTCACGAGTCGTACTCTTCTGGTATTTTGCCAGATAAAATTTCAAAACTACAACTTCATTGAGCGCGAGAAGTGAATGAAAGGTTGTGCATTGGAGAAGTGGGAGTCGACCTTGAACTTTGCGTTCATGCCCATGGACACGATGTACATCTTCTCATCGAAGCTTCTTTTAAAATCAATTATTCCCTTGGTATAAGTTCATCTTATATCTGAGATCTGGCCTTTTTGCAATCGTGGTTCTGACCATGTTCTCCTTTAAATATCATGTCCTGTGCAAGTTTAAGCACTTGTCTTCTATAGAGCAATACCCCAGTTCAACTTCTAGTTTGATCTGTCGTCGAGTATTACCACCTGGTATCTCGAGATTATCTTGGAACTGCAAAACTCCTTATGAGTTCTTCATCAAGTGCTACCTTCCCACTGATTCCAATTTTTCACGGGCTCTGAGTTAATAAACACTCAAAGACACCGATAACGGAACCGAGTCCGCACTACGGTTCAACAACTCTTCAGTAAGCTTCTATAAGTACGAGTTTGTACCCGATCACGCCATTCCTAGCCTGTTTGGCTATATCATTGTCGTGATGATTCTAACGGTGCTACTTGGTCCTTATTCTCGGAGCACCAATTTTCGACGATGAACTAACCTTACGTCGATTTTCCTTGTCATACCCTATCACCTTAAACAACAAGCTTGAGTTCGAGTTTGTGTCGTAACTGTGGTTCCAATAACCTCTTGCTTCATCATTCCTTTGACTTGATGTCGTCGCTGATTGACTACATCTGTATGAAATCTCTCGACAATTGTGTCGTGATCATCATCAACCTTATGAGCTCTTCCAGGAATTCAATTGAATTCATGATGGGTAATACCATCCTTGCCCCTCGATGATTCCTGTTCTCATCGACCACTTTATTGCCTTTCGTTCAACACAACTTGTTCGTGTTTTGTGTAAACCTTGAGATCACTGCTACCCAGCAGTTGATCTTCCTTACCTCGGAAGTATTACCATCTCTTTTTGTCAAGAATGTGGCGAGAATTTCACCACCTCTTAATAATTCTTGATATCATAATACTTCTTGCCATCTTCGTTCATTCCTTGGTCCCCGTATTGTTTTCAACCAGAATACCGACAATGGAGCTATGACGTGTGAATTCAAAACTTCTAGCAACCCTATTGTTTTGAAGTGAATGGGCGATAGTTCATTCTAAGTCCTTCGCTAATTGAATCACCATTCTGACATTGGTCGTGCAACCCAACCCATATTTCGGGCGCACCTTTCAACCAATGTTTAAACGAAAGTCACTTCATAGTTCATTTCCCGAGGATCTTACAGTGTCATCCCGTCAATTGGTGTTGCACCTTTCTTCTCAGGCATCCTGAGCCTGAGGTATCCTAACACCAATCATACCTGAATCTCCGTCAGATATGATGGTTAGGACAACTTTCCAAGAGTTATGATATTGATCCTTTGATGACCCGGTAACATGATGTCATGCCTAGCACCCCCCCCCCCCGGCTGGAGGACCTATCATTATAGATTCCTTTTCAGCAAGGTTCTCCATTCACCCATGAGGAAATTGTAAGACTTATTCTACAAGTTATTCCTGATGGATCCTTCGTGTTTCCAGAGTCTGATCTTCACCTGAAGACCATGTCAATGCTATCTCGAAGCATGTCTATGGTACTCCAATTTTCAACAAGAACATTTGAAACCCAATGTTAAATGTTTCCTGCCCAATTATCCAAACACCGTTGAATGGGTAATGTCATGAAAACTTCTCTTCCCTTTCCTAAAGGGGTTTTCTATGCTATATCCCGTCATGAATATCATGCGTTACTTGCCCTTGGGAAGGATATACCCCCTGATATATGTGTTTAAACACATTTTCCTTTTCATTGTTCTGATTAATCTGATAATCTTATTTTTCCTTTCCATTGGTTGGTTTAACCTTTCTTGGGGTCTGTATAATCTAAGCAGTATTATTCTCCTGCTTATGTAAACACCTCGGTGTACAACTCTGTCAGTAAGACCATGTTGAAATTGTCGATAGCATTCCGGTCACCACCGATGGACGAGAACTTTGCCTATTGGTCCGCCTCGTTCAACGAGCAGGAAAATGGTTCTCTTCGTCCCTCGCCCCTGGTACCGACATTGTGCCGACATAACTGATAGGCTACCCTCTGACATGCCTTGCTATTGTGACCGTGCGAGATGTCACCGCTCCTATTTTTAACCCACATGGTGGGCCCATAACCCACAGGTTCCACAGGATCGAAACCTGACTCTCCTGTACACCCCCTGTTCCCAAAGTTATTCCTCACGCGTGGCCTCGTGTGTAATTCACGAGCCACCTTCCGATGAGATCATCAATCTGGTATCAGACGCAATACTTATTCCCATTGCTCTGAACCCCTTTCACACTTCGCTTCAGGCAACAAACGATTGCCTATGCGCTTGAAACTTCTATTTTGCACCTTCTTGCTTTGCTCTCGATATTGTCTTAAATTTCAATTCGAGAGTTACTTTCCGACACCTTCCTCGTTGTTGTCTACCAGATAATCTACCCTGCAGAGATCCATTCTTCGGTATACCCCCTTAATCTTTCGTTAGTACGATGAAATTTTCGAAGAAAGGATGATGACTTCATCATGATGACCTGAAGCAGAGAAAGGAAAACATCAATATAATGGGTCGACCTCTTCGAGAAGAGCAACCAAGACTGAGAAGATCCGTTAGCATTTCGTAACTAGATCCCTCCCCCCTTACTCCTGCTCCTAAATCTCGGGACGAGATTTCTTGTAGTGGAGGAGAATTGTGACGCCCGGATAATCAAGCTACAGTAACCTCTGCTAATGACACCACGTCACCTCCGTTACTGTCGCTAATCTCGCGTTAGTTCGAAAACGATTCAAATTCAAATTTGAGATTTAGGCGAACAACAAAAGTTTTCAAACATTAAAACTAAAATGTCCAAAATGTGTCAAATAAATCATGGGTAATACTAGTGGAGAAACCACAAATTTTATAAAATGTTTAAAGGCTCTAAACTAATTAAAATAGCAGCTATGACAATTAATTAAATGCCTTTTGAAAATAATAATAATGCAAACTATTTTAATTAGGTGTCAAACTTTTGGGGCAGTAGAATAAATTATAACATTAAATTAGGAGTTGTATTTATATTTTATAAAACATAAATTAAAAGAAAATAGATAAAGAAAAGAAAACAAAAAACAAAAATAATAATAAAAAAACAAAAAAAACAAAGCTAAAAAAAGGAGAAAGCAAACCCTCCCCCCCCCACTGGGCTTCGGCCCAGCAGGCCACAACCCCCCACTGGGCCAACCCACCAGGCCCAGCCGACCACTCCCCCACTCCTCCTTATCTCCTCCCCACCGAACCCTAGCCCCACCCGCAGCACCTCCCACTCCCTCCCCCGTCGCCCCCACGAGCTGGATCGGGCTCGCCCCTGATCCCGTCGCCCCATCCCACGATCCCCACTCGCCCCTCCCTACTATGCTCTCCTCCCCCCCCCGATCCGATCTAGACCGGGGCTTGCCTCGTCGCCCCTGACGCCGCTCGTCGCCGCACCGCCGGCGCCCGTCGCTCCGACTCGCCGGCCCGACCTCGCTTCCTCGTCCTCCTCCCCGACTCGCCGCACCGAGCCCCCACCGCGCCCGATGTCGCCGTCCTCTCCGCCGTCGCCTCGCCCCGTCACCGACCCTGAAGCCGCCAGATCGATCCGCGCCACCACCGCCGATGTCGTCCTCATCCTCTCCCTCGTCGGACCTCCCCGACCTCCGCCGAGCCCGCTGCCCCGAACCCTACTCTGCACCGTGAGCACCCCCCTGGCCTCTCCCTCTTTCCCCGTCATCGCGGTCGCCGTGCTCCGCACGCGCACACGCTCACTCGCCGTCGCCCCTCGCCCGTGCGTGGCCACGCGCCCGCGCTGCCCCCTGGCCGCACCCGCCTCCGCCTGACCTTGCTGGCGGCGGCCCGCATCTGCCCCGCGGCCACCCTGCCGGCCACCACGCCACCGCCCTGGCCGTCGCCCCACCGCAGCCCCGGTGGCCTCGCCCCGCTGCAATCCCTACAGGCGAGCACTCACCCGTCTGGCGCCCGACGCCCGCGCCGACTCCACCCGCTAGCGCCCCGCCCGCTAGGCCTCTGTGCCACAAACAAACGGGCCCCAACCCCCCTTAAAAAAGGAATTAAAAAAATTTAATAAAAAATAAAAAAATGATTTAATAAAATTATTAATTAATTAATTGATTAATCAAGTAATTAATTAAGTTAATTAATCCGGTTTAATTAATTTAATTAACTAGTTAAGTTTAATTAAACTATAATTAGATTAACCTAAACCCTAATTAACCTAATTAGAGGTTGACAGGTGGGTCCCCCTGGACCCACATGTAAGGTTGACCAGGTCAACGGTCAATGTTGACTGCTGACGTCAGCATGACATCATGCTGACATCATAAATTCATTTTTCGAATTAAATAATTAGTTAAATAAATTCCAGAAATTAATAAAATCTTTAGAAAATCATATCTTTTAATCCGTAACTCGGATTAAAATATTTTCAACATGAAAGTTGCTCAGAACGACGAGACGAATCCGGATACGCAGTCCGTTCGTTCGCCACACACCCCTAACCTATCGTACTCACAACTTTCCCCCTCTGGCTCCTCTGCCCGAAAACGCGAAACACCGGGAATACTTTCCCGGATGTTTCCCCCCTTAACCGGTACCACCTCATACCACGTTAGGGCACACCTAGCACCGCTCATTGTCACGTCACGCATCGTCATGTTTATGTTTGCATTGTATTCATTGTTTCTTCCCCCTCTTATCTCCGGTAGACTACGAGACCGACGCTGCTGCTGCCTAGTTCGACTACGGAGTTGACGACCCCTCTCTCTTGCCAGAGCGACCAGGCAAGCCCCCCCCTTGATCACCAGATATCGCCTATTCTCCTCTATACTGCTTGCATTAGAGTAGTGTAGCATGTTACTGCTTTCGTTAATCCTATTCTGATGCATAGCCTGACATTGTTGCTACATCTGTTGATACCTTACCTGCAATCCTAAATGCTTAGTATAGGATGCTAGTTTATCATCATTGGCCCTACATTCTTGTCAGTCTGCCTTGCTATACTATGGGGCCGTGATCACTCGGGAGGTGATCACGGGTATAT
Organism: Triticum aestivum; assembly: GCF_018294505.1. Taxonomy (NCBI): domain Eukaryota; kingdom Viridiplantae; phylum Streptophyta; class Magnoliopsida; order Poales; family Poaceae; genus Triticum; species Triticum aestivum. The sequence continues at coordinate 473,120,582 of NC_057810.1, read as the reverse complement.
ACTATACATACATACATACTATACAGATGGTGACTAAAGTCGGGTCAGCTCATTGAGTACCCGCAAGTGATTCTGACGAGGGGGCTGAGAGGACAGGTGGCTCCATCCCGGTAGAGGTGGGCCTGGGTTCCCGACGGCCCTCGACTGTTACTTTGTGGCGGAGCGACAGGGCAGGTTGAGACCACCTAGGAGACAGGTGGGCCTGGCCCTGTTCGGCGTTCGCGGATACTTAACACGCTTAACGAGATCTTGGTATTTGATCTGAGTCGGCTACGAGCCTATACGCACTAACCATCTACGTGGGAGTAGTTATGGGTATCCCGACGTCGTGGTATCAGCCGAAGCACTTCAGACGTCAGCGACGGAGCGGCGCGCGCCGGATTGGACTGGAACGCCTACTAGGCTAGGTCTGCTTCCGGCCGCCCTCGCAACGTGCAGGTGTGCTATGGGCGATGGGCCCAGACCCCTGTGCGCTTAGGTTTAGACCGGCGTGCTGGCCTCTCTGTTGAGCCTAGGTGGGGCTGCGACGTGTTGATCTTCCGAGGCCGGGCATGACCCAGGAAAGTGTGTCCGGCCAAATGGGATCAAGCGTGTTGGGTTATGTGGTGCACCCCTGCAGGGAAGTTAATCTATTTGAATAGCAGTGATCTTCGGTAACAGGACGACTTGGAGTTGTACCTTGACCTTATGACAACTAGAACCGGATACTTAATAAAACACACCCTTCCAAGTGCCAGATACAACCGGTGGTCGCTCTACCTCAGGGATATGAGGAGGGGATCGCCGGGTAGGATTATGCTATGAGATGATATTTGGAGATTCTACAGTGGAGATGCTACTTGGAGGACTTCATTCTACTCTCTTCTACATGCTGCAAGACGGAGGCTGCCAGAAGCGTAGTCTTCGATAGGACTAGTTATCCCCCTCTTATTCTGGCATTCTGCAGTTCAGTCCACTGATATGGCCTCCTTACACATATACCCATGCATATGTAGTGTAGCTCCTTGCTTGCGAGTACTTTGGATGAGTACTCACGGTTGCTTTCTCCCCCCTTTTTCCCCTTTCCTTTCTTTCTGGTTGTCGCAACCAGATGCTGGAGTCCAGGAGCCAGACGCCACCGTCGACGACGACCCCTACTACACCGGAGGTGCCTACTACTACGTGCAGCCCGCTGACGACGACCAGGAGTTGTTAGAAGGATCCCAGGCAGGAGGCCTGCGCCTCTTTCGATCTGTATCCCAGTTTGTGCTAACCTTCTTAAGGCAAACTTGTTTAACTTATGTCTGTACTCAGATATTGTTGCTTCCGCTGACTCGTCTATGATCGAGCACTTGTATTCGAGCCCTCGAGGCCCCTGGCTTGTATTATGATGCTTGTATGACTTATTTATGTTTTAGAGTTGTGTTGTGATATCTTCCCGTGAGTCCCTGATCTTGATCGTACACGTTTGCGTGCATGATTAGTGTACGATTGAATCGGGGCGTCACAAATAAGGATTAGCAAAAGGCTAAGCTTGGGGATGCCCGAGGCACACCAAGGTAATATTCAAGAAGTATCAAGCAACTAAGCTTGGGGATGCCCCCGAGTGGCATCCCCTCTTTCTTCTAACGACCATCGGTGTTTTACTTGGAGCTATATTTTTATTTGTCACATATTGTGAGTTTTGCTTGGAGTGTCTTGTATGATATGATTCTTTTCTTGTTTTGCTTTGTGTTTTAAGTCATCTATCCTTTCTGGACACACCTAGTTGAGGGAGCCAAAATAATGCTATGACTTGTTAGAATTGCTCTCTATGCTTCACTTAAATCTTTATGAGCTATGGAATTGCTCTAGTGCTCCACTTATATCTTTTTGAGCATGGTGTGCTTTACTATTTTTGAAGAAATGCTCTCATGCTTCACTTATATTTATTTGAGAGTTAGTAAATTTATTAAGAAATTCTCTCTTGCTTCACTTAAATTATTTTGAGAGAAGAAAAATTTTATGCTCATGTTCTTCACTTAGATTTGTTTGAGCTATCAAAAGCAACATATGAAATTAGTCCCAAAGTGATAGGTATCCAAGAGGGATATAATAAAAACTTTCATGAAGATCATTGGACAAAATAAACTTGATTCTTTGTAATAGTTTTGAGATATGATGATAGTAATATGTGAGTCATGTTTATGAGTAATTGTGCTTTAGTAAGAATATTGGTGTTAAGGTTTGTGATTCCCTATGCAAGCACGAAAGTCAATAGTTATGCAATGAAATTACATCCTACTTGTGGTGCATTATTTGGTGTTAGTTATGCTTAATGCTCGCTTATGAGATTTTTCGTTTCTTGGTGGATGCTTCCCAATCTTTTGCTAGCCTTCATTTGCACTAAGTATGATCACTACTTGTGCATCCAAAATCCTTTAAACCAGTTTTTGCCACATGAGTCCACTATACCTACCTATATGCAGTATTTTTTGCCGTTCTAAGCAAATTTGTATGTGCCATCTCTAATTTCAAAATAAATTTCTCTTTTGTGTGCTCGTACCGCTCATGAAACGATAGGGGGTGGCTGATATATTTCCATGCTAGATATGTTATTCTCAAGATGAGTGTTTATTCACTTGTCATTGAACGAGAGTATGACATAGGTATTAGGGATGCCCAGTCCCGAAAAGAAAAATGAATTTACTTTATGTTGTCAAATAATAAATTCCTTCGAAAGTGTTGGTATGGAGGGCACCCGTGGATACGGTTAGCCATGGAAAGTGAAAGTGTGGTGGAAAAAGGAATAAACTTTATTTTCTGTTTGGGAACCGCCTATGATATATCTAGCATGGAAAGTATTCGGAACTACTCGATCATTTTCGTTGACAGGAAAAGCATGCCACCTATAATGTTTTATCTCTATCTTTTTCGGTTTGAGCTCTGGCACCTCTACAAATCCCTACTTCCCTCCGCGAAGGGTCTTTCTATTTACTTTATGCAATTTTTATTTTACTTGAGTTTCCATCTTTTCTTATAAAGCACCAACTAAGGGGCACTATGATCATACTTGAGCATTGGGTGTAGCTAATATGCGAGTGTGTTTCATGAATGGATTAATGATTGAGCATAATAGGCTAGGAATAACTTGCTTTAGTGTTGATATTTTGAAAGACATGGTTGCTTATTGATATGCTTGAGTATTAAAGTCTTCATTTCAAAACTAGACTATTGCTTTGAATCGTATAAAAGTCCAAATGTCCATGCTACCAAGAAAATAATATGTGATGAACATGTTAGGTAGCATTCCACATCAAAAATTCTGTTTTTATCATTTACCTACTTGACGACGAGCAGGAATTAAGCTTGGGGATGCTGATACGTCTCCAACATATCTATAATTTTTTATTGTTCCATGTTGTTATATTATCATTCTTGGATGTTTTAAAATCATTTTATAGCAACTTTATATCATTTTTTGGGACTAACCTATTGACATAGTGCCAAGTGTCAGTTGTTGTTTTCTGCTTGTTTTTTACATCGCGGGAAATCAATATCAAACGGAGTCCAAACACAGTGAAACTTTTCGTGGATTTTTTTGGACCAGAAGACATACAGTGGGCCAAACAAGTACCAAAGAGGGGGCCCGAGGTGAGCACAAGACACCTGGGCACGCCTGGAGGCCCAGGCGTGCCTTGGTGGGTTGTGCGCACCTCGGTGACCTCCCGCACTGCCTTCGTGGATTTTTCTGGTCCAAACACAGTGAAACTTTTCGTGGTCTACAGTGAACTACTCATGCATCATGGAGGGGTTCATCATCCTCATTGGTGCCTCTCCAATGATGCATGAGTAGTTCATTGTAGACCTATGGTTCCGTAGTTAGTAGCTAGATGGCTTCCTCTCTCTCTCTCTTGATTCTCAATACAATGGTCTCTTGGAGATCTATTTGATGTAACTCTTTTTGTGGTGTGTTTGTTGGGATCCGATGAACTTTGAGTTTATGATTAGATCTATGTTTTTATCCATGAAAGTTATTTGAGTGTTCTTGATCTCTTATATGCATGATTACTTATAGCCCCGTATTTCTTCTCCAAATCTTTGGTTTAGTTAGGCCAACTAGATCGATTTTTCTTGCCATGGAAAGAGGTGCTTTGTGATGGGTTCGACCTTACGGTGCTTGATCCCAGTGACAGAAGGGGAACTGACACGTATGTATCGTTGCTATTAAGGATAACAAAATGGGTCTATTTCTACATAAATAGATCTTGTCTACATCATGTCATCGTTCTTATTGCATTACTCTATTCCTCCATGAACTTAATACACTAGATGCATGTTGGATAGCGGTCGATGTGTGGAGTAATAGTAGTAGATGCAGGCAAGAGTCGGTCTACTAATCTTGGACGTCATGCCTATATAATGATCATTGCCAATATATTCATGATTATTTGAAGTTCTATTAATTCCCCAACAGTAATTTGTCTACCCACCGTACGTTATTTTTCTTGAGAGAAGCCACTAGTGAAATCTACGGCCCCCGGGTCTCTTCTTAATCATATTTGCCTTCGAGATCTATTTTCATTCGCTTTTATTTTTAGATCTATTAATGCAAAAATACCTTGCTGCAATTTTTATTTATTTATTTTATCTTGCGTTCCCGCGAGATCTATTTATCCAATCTACTACAATTTTATCTATCTTTCTACCCATGAGGGATTGGCAACCCCTCTCTTATGTCGGCTTGCAAGTATTTGTTCTTCGTGTGCAGGAGCTGTTACGTGGTGTTGCGTGGTTCTCCTACTGGTTCGATAACCTTGTTCTCATCACCGAGGGAAATACCTACCGCTGTTGTGTTGCATCATCCCTTCCTCTTTGGGTAAATATCGACACAGTTCAAGCAAACATCAGCAAGAGATGCCTAAATTTATCTTTCCATCAAACTTTGCTTGCGCGAAGCCATCTGCCTCATCTAGTGCTAAAGAGAGGTAGAAGAAAAATCTTGTTGAAGACGAAGCTTGCAAGCGCAAGTGGGCTGAAGCCACTGCTCCCTCCCCCTCTCAAAAGGGCCAGAAGTCAAAATATTCAAAAGCTTCTCATCATTCCCAAGTGCTTCCAGCTCCTCAGCAAGCCGCTCAAGAGGAGCCCATGTTTGTTGAACCAATTTCCGTTGCTCCTCCAGCCTCCACCAACACAGAAATGCATGTTGTGATAGATGAGTCTGCTCCCACAGAGGCTTCTCAGAAAGAGTCTGAAAACATTCCAGTTGTTGACTTCACCGCAGCTAAAGATATTGGTCATGATGACAATGTGAACCAAGATGGTGATGTAGTTCTTCCTCAGCTCCAATATGAACCGGTATCATCGCATGTTCAGGGAAAAAGTGAGCATGTCAATATTGGCGATCCTCCGACGCCAATCATTCCTGATGAGTTCTGGGAAGAGCAGCACCCCTATTCGCCTCTTCATGAAGTGATTCCCATGGCTCCACCCTCTCAAGTTACCACACCCATGCTTGATTCACCACATACACCACCAGAAACCATGGATGAAGATAGTGCATCTTCACAAGCGTCGCCCTCATTCAGAAGGCTTTGTAGAGGCCCAAGGCCCTCCTCCTCCATGTCTAACATTCCTGAAGAGTAAGTACGTGTTGAAACCTCTGTTGCACAAGAGATCACACATGAAGCTATACCTTCCAGCACCAAGGCAGAACCTAAAGCTAAATAGGCTGGAGACATTCCGGCTACAACAACCGAAGGCACTAAAGCTCCAACTTCTGACACCATTGCCACTGCTGTGACACCTAAGGCTGAAGCCACAGTGACTGAAACCAATGTCGCTGAAGCCAATGAAGCAGAAGCTAGTGAAACTTATTTGACTGAAGATACTGCTCGGTCCACAGGTAATGATAGCATAGTCTTGGCTGAAGACAAATCTGGGCCTAGAGTTCAAATGGTTCGAGTCCAATGGCCAAATCGCACTCCTCCTGAAGTGCCTGAACTCTAGTATGAATTCAACATCAATAATAGGCCGCAGATTCAGAAGCCAATGCCTAGACTGCCAAGGCTTCGAAGTGCTGCTTCAACAAACTGCACATTCAGTGTCTTAAGCTTCAGAGAGCACAACACATTCTTTAACCATGCCAAGAACCCCTATGACAAGCCGCAATTATCTTCAGACGGGTTCTGGAGCCATCTTCAAAGAAGCTATTATATGTGTGTGCTTTACAATAAAGATTGAATTCACCCGCGCAAGAGGCTCGGCTATGAAGCCATGACAGATTTGTCATGCTTTGATAAAGCACTAGAATGCTTCAAGGATATTGGATTACTGCCCTTTGTCACAGACAACGAACACTAGAATGAGGAGTTGATTCTTCAATTTTATGCAACTCTCCACATCTCAGGCTACAACAGGGATCCAAACACTTGGGTTATTGAGTGGATGATAGGAGATGTACATCACAAGGCTCATGCTAGAGAGCTTCTTGAGCTAACCAACCTGCCCACTTCTGGTGAAGATTATGAACCAGGTTGTGATGCCTATGCTAAGGCCATGGAGAGCATCTTCCACAAGTCGGAGCCCAACATGATAGAAATGCTTACCATGATGAAACCATTGCCTGCTGAAGCTCATTGTCCCACTGCATTCTTTGTGAATGACCTTGAGTATTTGTGTCGCACCGTATTTCATATACTTCGACATACTTTGTGGCCTATCAAAGGGCATTCTTCTTCACGCAAGCTCAAAGGCGCCTTGAGACAGTGGTCTACTATGTCGTCAATGGCATAAGGTCCAACATGTATGACTTATTCATTAGGCAACTTGCAGCATCAGGAATAGATCTATTTGGCCTCAAATTCTATGCGCCATGGATCATGTCCCTAATCAAGGCTCGCTCCTCAGTCCAGTATGAACCCTCTGTTCGTACACATCACATCTTTCTTCCTGAAGTTGATGCTCCTTGCGAAGTTATTTATCCTTCAGCAGATAAAGATCCAAGGCTTATGGAACCAAGCCACTCTGCAAATATGGAAGCCATTCATCTTCCTACTATGGCCTCAACTTCTGGTCTTGTTGGTCAGTTTTGGCAACCTCAACAAGCTAATACTGAAGCCACTACCAGCACATTACCTCAACGGCCTTAGAAGCATGCCAGGGTGATGACAGACAGGGAACTCCTCGTGTCCCTTCATAAAAAATAGGATAGGCACCATTTATGGAAAAAGCGTCAGATGCAAAGTCTTCTCAGTGAAATCAATCGCATCAGAAACTTATCGACCAAAAATGTGTTTGTCGCTCATGAAGCTAATCATCATGCTTGGAAGATTCTCACGCTCTTATGATCTGAAGAAGTCCTTGTTGTCGATGGCTTCAAATAAAGCTTCAAGTTAGGGTCCAAGCCACCGGCAACTGAGAAATAGCGAGCTAGGCCATCCATTGAAGACTCAGAATACTCATCTTCTGTGCCCACAGTTCATGCTAAGGTGGTCCATGAAGAAAACGATGTCACTTCTCCGGCTATGACTTCACGGCATCGTGATGTTATGTCAGGCCCTTCTGCACCACCCAACTCCAACGTCGACTTGGCTGTACCAAGAACTTCAACAACACCTTCCAGGAACAGTTAGACACTATATTTTTAAACCATTTTGGTCATTTGATGAAAAAGTGGGAGAAGCATACGAGTTGATAGTCTTCAAGCGGGCATACTGGGCTGGGCCTTGACTATATTTTGTTAAGTTTGCAACTCTCGTTCATGAACATTTTTCATTTTGGGTTGTAAAATTAAGTCCTGATGGACGTCTGCTACATTTGCTACTCTCGTTTGCATGCTGCCTTAATTGATTTTGTGTGCATGAAGTCATTCTACAGACGCCCATTTTCCATTGTGCATCATCAAACTATTCTTTATATGCACTAGGATTTGACTTCATGAAAAGAGGGAGATCTCAACAAAGTAAATCCTTCCATGTGCATTTGCATTGAAAAGCAAATTACTTATATGCACATCTTCAGGAAGAGCCCCTTCCAATTTCATGAAGCCAAACACCTTGTTCCTTAACTTTCCATATTTATATCCCCGTTGAAAACTTCAACCAGTTTGTCATCAATCACCAAAAGGGGGAGATTGTAAGTGCATCTAGTGCCACCTTTTGTTGGTTTTTGAGTATTGACGACAAACTTGGTTGTGGGACTAATGTGTTTGTGAGATTTGCAGGAGAACACAGGTAGGAGTCCCTATTGATTTAGTTTACCCATCAAAGATGACCCCTAAAAATGTATGAAGACATTGAAGATAATGGTGGTTCAGGAAGACATTCATGCTGAAGATAATGGTACACGAAGACTTACGTGTTGAAGATAATGGTACGCGAAGACTTTTGCTTGAAGACAATGGAGCACGAAGACGTAGTCTTTTGGTAGTTTTAGTTTCTTCCTTCCCGAGTCATAGGAACCACCGCACTGTTAAGTGGGGTCGAGGTAAACAAAGTCAGAAAACTGACGTGATGCTCAACCTAAAATCCTATGTCTTCGAGCGAAGACAATGAGAGAAAATCTCTTCCAGAGTTGGTTGAGTTAGCTTTACTTGGAGCCCAAGTCAAGTTGTCGCGTGATAGGTCTCCAACGTATCCATAATTTTTTATTGTTCCATGCTATTATAGTATCAATATTGGATGCTTTATATGCAATTATATACCATTTTTTGGGACTAAACTATTAACCTAGTGCCAAGTGACAGTTGTTGTTTTTGCCTGTTTTTGGTTTTCCAGGAAATCAGTACCAAACGAAGTACAAACCCAGCGAAACTTTTGACGATTTTTTTGCACAAGAGACACACTAGAAGCTTCGGGAGGAGACAGAAGGCAAACAAGGAGATGGTAAGGCAACAGGGCGTGCCCTGATGCCTTGTGGGCCCCTCATGGCTCCGTCTGACCTAATTCCACCTCTATAAATTCTCTAAAATTGGGAAACCAACAGAGAGCCACCTAAAATACTTTTTCCACAGCCACAAGTCTCTCTTCTTCTGCGATCTCTAGAGGCCTTTTCCGATACTCTGCCTGAAGGGGAATAGATAATGGAGGGCTTCTACATCAACCTTGTTACCCTAGTTAAGGTTTGTGATTCCCGAAGCATGCACATATTATCTTATGCTAAGAAGTTTGGAGCATGATTAATTATTGATTGTCTTCCATACGAGTGGCGGTTGGGGACGAGCGATGGTCTTTTCCTATCAATCTATCCCCCTAGCGGCATGCATAGTAGTACTTTGCTTTGAGGGCTAATAAACTTTCGCAATAAGTATGTGAGTTCTTTATGACTAATGTGAGTTCATGGATTATACGCACTCTCACCTTTCCGCAATTTGCTAGCCTCTTCAATACCGTGCATTGCCCTTTCTCACCTCAAGAGATGGTGCAAACTTCGCCGTGCATCCAAACCCTGTGATAAGATACGCTCTATCACACATAATCCTCCTTATATCTTCCTCAAAACAGCCACCATACCTACCTATTATGGCATTTCCATAGCCATTCCGAGATATATTGCCATGTAACTTCCATCGTTCCATTCATATGACACACATCATCATTGTCATATTGCTTTGCATGATCATATTGCTGACATAGTATTTGTGGCTTAGCCACCGTTCATCATTTTTATAGATGTTATGCTAGCATCATTGCACATCCTGGTAAACTGCTAGAGGCATTCATATAGAATCATATTTAGTATCGATTTGTAATTTTGAGTTGTAAGTAGAAAGAAGTATGATGATCATCATTATTAGAGCATTGTCACAGTGAGGAAATGAAAAAATATATATATAAGGCCAAAAGGAGCCCACCAAGAAAAATGAGAGAGAGAAAAGAGAAGGGGAAATGTTACTATCTTTTTAGATACTTGTGCTTCAAAGCAGCATCATGTTTTTCATATAGAGAGTCTCCTATGTAGTCACTTTAATATACTAGTGGGAATTTTTCATTATAGAACTTTGCTTGTATATTCCCATGATGGGCTTCCTCAAATGCCCGAGGTCTTCAACAAGTTGGATGCACACCCACTTAGTTTTCAGTTTTAGCTTTCATACACTTCTTAGTGCATCAGTTGCATGGCAATAACTACTCCTTGCATTGACATCAATTGATGGGCATCTCCATAGCCCGTTGATTAGCCTCGTCGATGTGAGACCATCTTCTCCTTTTTTGACTTCCCCTTATTAATCTCTACCACCGCATTCTTTTCCACCCATAGTGATATATCCATGGTTTGCACTCATGTATTGCGTTGGGGTTGAAAAAGTTGAAGTGCGTTAAAAAGTATGAACCAATTGCTCGGCTTTTCATCGGGGTTGTGCATGATAAATACTATGCATTAAGAAGACGGAGCATGACAATACTATATGATTTTGTGGGGATAACTTCCTTTAGCATTTTATTTTGAAAGGCATGATTGTTTGTTAGTATGCTTGAGTATTGATGTCTTTATATCAAATTATAGACTATTGCTTTGAATCATTCAGATCTTAATATTCATACTTAAAAGAAAGATTACATGATAGACATGTTAGGTAGCATTCCACATCAAAAAATATGTTTTTATCATTTACCTACTTGAGTACGAGCATGAATTTTTTAAGCTTGGGGGTGCTTGATGCGTCTCCAACATATCTATAATTTTTTTTATTGTTCCATGCTATTATAGTATCAATCTTGGATGTTTTATATGCAATTATATATCATTTCTGGGACTAACCTATTAACCCAGTGCCAAGTGACAGTTGCTGTTTTTTGCCTGTTTTTGGTTTTTCGGGAAATCAGTACCAAACGAAGTCCAAACACTATGAAACTTTTTGACATTTTTTTCTGTACAAGAGAGACCATAGAAGCTTCGGGAGGAGACCAAAAGGCAAACGAGGAGACGACAAGGCAACAGGGTGCGCCCAAGGAGGTAGGCGTGTCTTGATGCCTTGTGGGCCCCTCATGGCTCCGTCTGACCTAATTCCACCTCTATAAATTTTCTAAAATCTAGAAACCAACAGAGAGCCACCCAAAATACTTTTTCCGTGGCCACAAGTCTCTGTTCTTCCGTGATCCCATCTAGAGGACTTTTTCGGTACTCTGTCGGAGGGGGAATCGATCACGGAAGGCTTCTACATCATCCTTGTTGCCCTTCCGATGATGTGTGAGTAGTTCACCATAGACCTATGGGTCCATAGCTAGTAGTTGGATGGCTTCTTCTCTCTCTTTTATCTTCAATACAAAGTTCTCCTCGATGTTCTTAGGGTTCTATTTGATGTAATCTTCTTTTGCGGTGTGTTTGTTGGGATCCGACGAATTGTGGGTTTATGACCAGATTATTCATGATAAATATTGGAGTATTTTCTGAATTATTTTATGCATCATTGTTATAACTTTCTATTTCTCTCTAATCTATCCGTTTGGTTTGGCCAACTAGATTGATTTATCTTGCAATGGGAGAGGTGCCTTGTAATGGGTTCAATCTTGTGGTGTGCTATATCCCAGTGACAATATAGGGGACAAGACACGTATTTGTATTGTTGCCATTAAGGGGAAAACGATGGAGCTTATTCATATTGGTTGGATTTACTTTGTCTACATCATGTCATCTTGTTTAAGGCGTTACTCCGTTTTATACTTAATAGTCTATATGCAAGCTGGATAGCGGTCGATGGGTGGAATAATAGTAGTAGATGTAGGCGGGAGTTGGTCTACTTATCTCGGACGTGATGCCTATATTCATAATCATTGCCTTGAATATCGTCATAATTGTGCGTTTTCTTATCAATTGTCCAACAGTAATGTGTTCACCCATCATATGCTTTGTGTTCAAGAGAGAAGCCTCTAGTGAAAACTATGGCCCTCGGGTCTACTTTTACCATATATATAATCCAAAAATACCTTGCTACAATTTTATTACTGTTGTTTTATTTTGTATTTTATTTTATCTATCTACCACTATAAGATCTGATCCTTGCAAATAACCGCCAAGGGGATTGATAACCCCCTTGATCACGTTGGGTGCAAGTATTTGCTTTTGTGTGTGTAGGTGTTGTTAATGAGATTCTGCGTGGTTCTCCTACTGGATTGATAACCTTGGTTCTTAACTAAGGAAAATACTTATCTCTATTGTACTGCATCATCCTCTCCTCTTCGAGAAATCCCAACACAGCTCACAAGTAGCACCGCGTGTGTTTGAAATCCGACCATTGTACACGTGTCGGTTATCCACTGACCTAGGGTCATTTCGGACATATCATGTCGGGTTGCCTCCTGGCTATAAATGCCCACCCCCTCCACCATAAGTTGGTGGTTGCTCCGAGTTTGTGCACGACTTTTGTCGTTTGAGACCAACCCACCTCTGAAGCCTTTGAGAGAGAATCCTTGCAAGGACATAACCTAAAACACCCAGAGCCCAAAGTTTTTTGAGCATCACTGAAGTCGTTCTGTTCCGCGTGAACTGAAGACTTGTTACACTTGAAGACTGTGATCTTCCAATCGGTTAGGCGTTGCATTCTGAGCATCCAAGAGTCATTGTGTATTGCCGGTGAACGAAGTCTGTGAAGGTTTGTAAGTCTACCTTGAAGACTTGCCTAAGTGATTGGGAGAGATCTGTGGGTGTTAGCTCAAGGGGAATAAGGTGAAGACGTGGTCTTCTGAGTTCAGTCTCAACCTCTCTAACCAGACGTACAGTTGTCACAGCAACTGGAACTGGTCTAATAAATCATTGGTCTTCACCGAGCTACTGGTTCTACCACCTCACTCTTTTACTTATTGTTTAGCTTCGTGAAGTCATTGCATGCTCGTTTTTTTGAAGACATGGTGTGAATACATTCCCTTTGATTACATCTTTGTCTTCACACAATCTTCCTAAACTACTCTGTTCTACATAGTTGTTGTTTGTCTTCCATATCATTGTGTTGTTATTAGACCTTCTAGCATGCCTAGTGCAATTTATCTTTTGATGTATCATGTTTAGTTATTGCTTCGCTTCTGCATCTTCGAAGACATTGTCTGTCTTAAAGACATTCATAAAAAAAATAAGTATTCACCCCCTCCCTCTAGTCGATAACTAGCACTTTCAATGTCGTATCAAATATGCCAACACCACCACTATTGGAAAAATATAGTGTTGGCGCTGATTCAAAATGGCGTGCCGCCAAGTAGAGTTGTGGCCAACCATTTCTCCACTAGAGCAAGTTGCAATGTATTTGGGACTCCGAGCTGCAGCCTGATGATCACGCCTGCGGGAACGGGGATGGAACAAGACGTCTCAATGTCCATCATGGTTTGTTCACGAGAACTATATATGGCTTACCTTCTGCCTAGTTGAAGGTTTTTAGCCGCCCGTACAGTACTGGACCGGCCCATTTTTTAGCACTTGTCCATGCGCTGGTTGTGTGTTTGAATGTGGTTATCTTTGTTTTTCCATTTCTTTTTGTTTATTTTCAATTTCCTTATTTCTTCTATGTTTTTTTGTTTTTCTTTGTTTTTTTATCACTCACTTCGTTTCTTTATCGATTTTCATTGGGTTGTTTCTTTTCTCAGATTTTCTTCTATGTCTTTCTTGGTTTTCACTGTTTCTTTTCTTTTCTTCCTTTTTCTTCAGTTCCTTCTTGTTTCTTGGTTTCATCCGTTTCCTTCCTTTTTCTTTATTTATTTCTTGGTTTTCACTGTTTCTATTCTTTTTGCAATGGTTTTCTTCTTCTCCTTTTCTTTCCCCATTGGTTTCCTTTGTTTCTTTCACTTTATGTTTGTTTTTCTCTTGTTCATATGAATAAATGTTGATCATTTATTTAGAAATGTCAAACGTGTATAAACAAATATTTCTGATGTATACAAAAAATGTAGATCGTATATCAAATAAGTGTAGACATAAAAAATATTTCAAAAAAGTTAATATTGTATATAGAAGTTGATAAACCTGTATATAAAATGTTGCTGATGTTATGAAAAATGTACATTGTGTGTGAAAAAATGTTTATTGTCGCTAAAGAGATTTTAACACATGATCAACATTTTTTATACACGTTTAAGATTTTATAATGCATGATCAACATTTTTTCATACCCATTTAACATTTTATTAAATACATGGACGAAAAAATTCATCCACATTGTATATTATGTGTATACATGAAAAACATTTTTTCTATACACATTTAACATTTTTCAAATGATTGAATAACATTTTTTAAAATAGTTGATTAACATTGTTCAAATGTATGACCAATTTTTTCATACAGTTTGTATATATTTTTCGTATAGATGAGAAACATTTCTTCTATACACATTTAACATTTTTAAAATGCTTGATTACCATTTTTTTAAAATACTTGGTTAATATTTTTCAAATGCATTATCAACTTTTTCATGCACATTGTAAAAAATTTGTATATACTTTTTGTATACATGTGAAACATTTTTCTATATACATTTAACATTTTTAAGTGCTTGATTAATATTTTTCAAATATTTTATCTAAAGTATTTTTTTAAATATTTGGAAGTATAGACCAAATAAAAAAAAGCAAGAAAAAATACAAAAGGCATGAATAAAAACAGAATTGAAAACAAGCGTGTGGCCTCCCGCGCCCTCATCCAGGCGAGGCTACACTACGTCTCTCTATAAGCGAGACATAGGCGCACCCGATTTGTTGGCTCTCATCGTGGATCTCGGTTCTCAGGCTGCAGGCGATGATCCTATTGAAATTTGGTAGTTAATTAACATGTTCTCAAAATTATATGCAACTACTAGGCAGTAATGTAACTCTTGGTTAGCGACTGCTACAGTTTTTAGTTTCGATGTGAGAAGGAAGAAATTAGGATCTCGAAGGGTCGCTAGCAACATCGCCTTGGGCCGTTGGCTGGTTGGCCACTGCGTTTGCTCATCCCCTGTTCTGCTAGCCTGCTGCGCAGGCTGAACAGTGGTCATTCCATTAATTGCTCGTCTACGCCCCACGATTTACGCATCCGATTCATCAAAGACTCAAAGTACATCATCAGTGGACGAGCCAACAAGTTGATCCGTGCAAAAAGCTAAATAACAGAGCTACGACATGGTTACGAGCAAGAGAAAGCCGAAAAGGGAACAGAGCTACGACATGTCTACTTACCAGAAGTGGTAACGTTTCCAACGGGCCGGGCAGGACCGCATGAGTAGATCCAATTTCAGGCTGGATGGTCCATGGAAGTAGATGTGGAATCAATGTATGATGTGCTCCCGTTTATGAATAAGGATTTGGGCTTATCTCAGACAAAAAAAAATGAATGGGGATTATTTGGGCAACACGACAACGTATCACCTCTGATTAACGCTCCTATCCATGATCCTCCTGCCCATCTTGCCTCATTGATGCGACCAACGACGAGACAAGACAGTTTGGTATGACGAATGGAGGCTGATCTCTTGGTTCTGGGTGCTCCAAAGTTTGCTGGATCAAGTGACTCGGACGCGCACAGAATTTGGCATCTATGCATACTCAACCTACCGCTGTGTCAATATTTTTTATTCAGTAATAGAAGGTGCAATAGCAAATTGTAAGATAATCAGGATATGCCGTTATACTCTTGCACAAATTATCAGACTTTCGGGTAATGTTTGCACCAGGTAATGTTTAAACCAGATTATAAATGCTCATAGATCTCTCCTGATAAAATTACGACTCTCCAGTCCAACCATAAATTCAACCAGGTTTTCAAAAGGCAGATTTTAACATCAACAGACATGAATTGCTACCATCTAGTCAGCTAGCGCTATAACAACTGAACGAATCTCAGGTCTACTTCTCATTTAAGCAAAGCTCAGATGGAAGCTCTGAATTCCAGATGTACACACAACACAACTCCAACGGTAGGCTTACAGGCAGCATGATTTGTTCAAAGAGCAGCATCCGCTGCACTATTTCTCCAGGCTCGCAGCCCCACGGCCGGGAGACACTTCCCGTTATGCTGGTCTATTACCCATGCCACCACTTGGATGATTCATCGAGTCCATAGCAGTGCGTTGCGCGGTCGCAGGACGCTGTCTGAGGGAGGCGCCTGTTGATGCTCCGGGGGCTGAAACAGGTGCAGGAATGTGAAAACTGCGCTGGTCTGCCGACCGACTAGGCCCTGCCATGGTTTCCTGGGCAGCACCTGATACATGAAAGAATACATCAGCAAGAGTTGACAGTAAATATGCTTTTCGACGTACCTCCTAGGAGGATTGTAGCATAAACCCTATCTTTTCAATACAAAGAAACGCAAAAATCTCTTTGCGTTTTCTCGAAAAAAGAAAAAAAAACAAGTATGAGCAAAACAATACTCCCTCTTCCCAAAATGTAAGGCACAGTTGACTTTTCACGGTCTTCCATGCACTACTTTGACCACTAATATATACTGTACCAAAATAGATGGATTATATATGAATGTAATTGTTATATTTATCTTGCAATGTACTCCCTCTGTAAAGAAATATATTTCTTTACGGAGGGAGTACTGTACTCATTTTATGGACATATTATACGCGAGAATCATAGTCAAAATTGTATAGGTATACTAGACTAGTAGACTTCTAACTTATTACTCCCTCCGTCCCATAATCTAAGACGCTTTTTGACATTAGAGTAGTGTCAAAAAACGTCTTGTATTATGGGACGGAGGGAGTAGATTATTAGATGTTTTTTTTTTTGCTATGCAGCCTATCTAATTTATTATCAGTCAAATGCAGAAATATTTAACTACGACCTACAAAGTAAGAGTAATGGATCAATCAAAATCGTTGAATATCGAAATATATGGAGTAAAAGCTAAAGCAATGCATGCAGCTAAATAAGGCATTTCTGGGTGACATGATTGATACTAGAGGGAATAGAGAATAAGGCAACATACATGCATTGACATTTTTCTGAAACATTGTTATCACATTTTTTTTTACAGGAACACGAGAGAAAACACTTCTTTTTTCAATAGATAGGAAACCCAAACAAGGTCCGTTGCAAGCGACAAATACAACTACAGAGCCATCACTCTCACAATACCTACAGTTTTCCACGCCCCCACATCGCTAGGATGGAAGACAAAGAACAGTCATAGTCTTGACTTAGACTCAGAACAAAAGAGCCGGGCATTTCTTTCCAGCCAAAGGCTGCGCAAGACAGGGAGGACCAAGCCGTTTCCCGAGCTTCTAGGACAACGCCAGCCTAGGCCAGCAGTTGATAAGGCAGTCTGAGGTAGATGGGTAAAGCTCGCACGCGCCCGGGCACAAATAGACTGGAACCAAACTCAGGGCCGGCCCTAGGCCATGGCAAAAGGTGAGCTGGCCTAAGGCCCATCTAATAAGGGCCCAAAGCCCAATACATCTACATATCAGAATAAATTACAAAAAAGTGTGATTTGCAGAACATAATGTCAACACTATTACGGGGTGTACATTCCCCGCGCGGGCGCTTCACCACGTTGTATTTATCCAATAGTTGCTTATGGTAGAGCACATGTATCTTATAATCATCATTTGCATCATATAATCATATGTATTAAGACTTTATTTGCTAATTAAAATTACAGTTTTTATGCTTATGCCTTCATATTTTCATGCTATGAGATATATACCGGTAGAAGTATTCATATTACTCTGTCAATTGTACCTCACTCGCACTAAGGTCTACATGATGCTAGGGCTGGCCCTGACCAAACTTGGTGCCAGAGCAACATTGGATGAGCGGGTGATACAACAACAACTCCACACACCGAGAGCACAAAGGGCACATGTCATTATCAGCAAGGCCATGGCGCTTCCTCCGCTCCACAGCTTTCCAGGTAAAGAACTTGAACTTGAGAGGAGCGCAGGCACGCCAAATGAGCTCATGAAGTGGCCATAGTTCACGCGGTAAGCCAAAAGGACCGAGAAGCTGGCTCCAGCTCCCATGCCCGGCAGAAATGATCGGGCATACCAGGCGCAAGCTGGACCAGGTCAGCCACACGGGCAAGCAAGAGCATCGGGGCGATGGCCAGACTAGACAACCCTCCAACGTTATCATCAATCCAGCTGTTGTTGAGGAGTGCCTGAGCTAGCGTCCTAGAATCCATGATCTTGAGGGGAATGAACTCCAACAGATCCGGCGCGATGGATTTGCACAGAGTCCCTCTCAATCCATCTGTCGGTCCAGAAAAGCCAGTTTGCGCCATTCCCAATCTGCACCTTGACCAAGGCATAGAACAGGGTTTGATCTGAGCATGTCAAGCTAAGATTTTCCCACGGCTTGTCCAGAGCCACTTTGTCAAACCAAAGCCAACGCATTTTCATCATCTCGTGCACAATGGAAAAATTCCAAAGATCCAGGCCACCCAAGTGCTTCGGTAAACAAACCAGGCAAAACCCACCGGACGACGAGTCCTTGACGCACCAAAAAAAATCTACAAATCTTTTCCAGGCAAACATTCATTTACTTCGCAAGGGAGAGTCCATCATAATGTAGCGCCTGCACAAGAAACAAGGATCAAGTGCCCAGCGTCCGCCATAAGATTTCCTTTCCAGGCTGAGATCCTTTTGGCCAGCTTGTCAATATAAGGCTGGAGTTGAGCTTTGGGATAGTTTTTCATGCGACAGCGGCAGACAAAGGTATAGGCACGGAAATTCCACAACAACACACGGCAGAAACAAGGCAAACCCCAGATCACTGCCCTGACAACGAATCAAGGTGGCCACGCTTTTTTGGAAATTAATCTGAAGACCAGACGCATCCACAAAGATCTCCATAATCAGCAAGGCAGTTTGGATCTCCTGCTTCTCCACAAGGCCAAATGATGAGAGCAACATCATCCGCGAACAGGAAAGCCTATGTCGGATCCCCAAGTGCACCATGGGGCTCAAGAGCCCTGAATCATCCACGGCATTGAACAAAGCCCAAGGATGTTCATAATGATCACGAAGAGCAACGGCAAAAGAGGATCGCCTTGCCGCAACCCTTTACGATGCCAAACCCTAGCAAAGGGGTGCCCATTAACAAGGATCTTGGAGCTCCAAGAAGCAAGGATCAAGGTCACCCAAGAACACCATTACTTGCCAAATCCATGCACCCACAGAACTTCCAACAAGGTCAATTGACAGAACGCAGGGGAAGTCGGCGGCATGTGCCGGCGTCCAGGGCGACCGGGTGCGGTATTGTAATGGTGTCACGGGGAGGAGCGCCCGTAGTCAGGCCCCGGGGATGTAGCCATATCGGTGAACCTCGTTAAAAAATCTCAGTGTCGTGCTCGTGTGATTGCTTGGTCCTCGGATGATCAACGGTATATGCCTCGGATTTATTCTAACAAGTGGTATCATGAGCAAGGTTACGAGGAGGACGTTGTGTGTTGATCTAGAGGAAGAAGCGGAAGAATTCGCCAAATCGATGGTCGGGTGCACCGATCGGAAAATCGATGGTGTCGGCGAGTTGCTACGTTGTTTAGCAGTCAAGAGGAATCGTTCGTACGGAAGCTGTTTGAGGCGGATCTCGCTGAAATTGTGCGGCAGTAGGAGTCCTTGGCTTGTCCGAGTCGACGAGTTCGGTTGCGTGTGGCCAAGGTTGCTCGTGGGCAACGGCCTAGGACGTGGCAGGCTGGCCCAATGGGGCTGGTAATGCGTTCTTTGGAGGCGAGGCCCTTGTGCAGCCATGGTGGATTGGAGTGGCCGATGCAGGGTAGCTGCTTGCACTATGGAGTCTGGGACAAAGGATACGAAGGGAGCACGAGATTGGTTTGTTGAAAAAAAAAGGAGCGGCCAGGGTCACGTGTGTGTACAAGAGCAGTCTGGTTGGATCAAGTTTGATCTTGTTCTGCTAAAGTGCACGAAGAAGCTACAACAACAAATAGAGACAAGAAAAATTGTGCAGGTTGCATGAAAGTTTTTCTAGGTCGATTTGCTGAAAAGGCTTGGAACACGTGGACAGGCTATGGAGGCGCGCGGACAAGCGTGTCATGAGGATCATGTTTAACAGGGCGTCGAGTAATGCATGGTATGTGTTGGAAACACGATGCAAGGTGAAACATGGTTGCGGCCGGACAAGTTCGGCTAGGTCGGACTAGTCAGTCTGACGGATCGACGCAAGTCGGCTGGTACAGAAGACGGTGATGGGATCGGCAAAGACGACATAGGAGCGTGATGCTGATGGTGACCGACTTCTGGGCGTGGAAACACGTGGCGCAGGCCCGAGGGCTTGTGTGACTTCGACAAGACTATGGCGTGGGGTTGATTCAAGGTGGTGTACACACGGAGCTTGAAGTCGACGGGACGCAAGGGTGGACTGATCATCTACCATGGAGTCATGTTGAAGGTGGAGCTGGAGTCTAGAAGACTTCACTTGGTGCTGGATTGAGGGGCTACGGTGTAAGGATCCAGGGAATCGAAGCCTATTCAGCAAGGGGGGAAAAGCGAATGACACTTAGTTCAGACTGGAGCCCAGTGGTCTGATGGAAGCGTGAAACTCATCATTAGTCGGTGATGATCGGTGGTACTCTGCAGTGGGGGTTGAGTGGTGTGGTTTTGCGACCCTTGAGACTCGACCAGGACGGCGGAGGCTCGACGCAGTAATAGTGGCGAGGCGTGCAGTATGCACGGGACATGGAGACGGCCAGGGCTCTGGTGGCCATACATGTGGTGAGACAACTGCGAATTTGACTTGGGATGACTACAAGCAACGGTGAAATTCTTTCAAGTTTCAGACTGGCGGTCAAGAAAGGAGCGGTGATGTTGAGTTCAGGTAACTCTTACGTGTGACACCCAGTATGTGAGTTGTTCACTTTCACGTAGGTCAGTGATCAGTGTGTGATGGCGTTGGACTGATACTCTGGAAGTTGGGAGCGCAAACTAGAGTAATGTGGAACTTAATTTTCGCTCGAGTGTTGACTGTGGTCAAGAAAAGAAGGGACTACAAGTTGCAGGTGGAGTCATATGGAGTCTTTGGAGTAGCAGCAGAACACACGGGATGAGCTCAAGTCCAATGTACATGGAAGTTTGACGCATGGACAAATTCAATGTGGTGGAGAATATTCGCCAAGGTGGAGTTTATTAGAGTTGTGTCGAATATAGTGTACAAGGTAGGTTATAGTTGGACTCTGAGTAGTATTGTGTTTAGATAGGATATGGAGTCGTGTCCTAATAGGACACTTGTATCCTAGGCCTCTCTTATATAGCGAGGGTAGACACACGACATAACCTATGCCAACATAATAGCACCGAAACGCAGGGGAAGCCGGCGGCATGTGACGGCGTCCAGGGCGACCGGGTGCGGTATTGTAATGGTGTCACGGGGAGGAGCGCCCGTAGTCAGGCCCCGGGGATGTAGCCATATCGGTGAACCTCGTTAAAAAATCTCGGTGTCGTGCTCGTGTGATTGCTTGGTCCTCGGATGATCAACGGTATATGCCTCGGATTTATTCTAACAACCATGCCGCAAGGAAAGGGTGCATATATTAACGAAACCCTTTGCTATTACCAAATTTTTTACACCTTATCAGACACAAATGTAAAACCAGATATTAAGGGCATCTGGAATGGCTAGTATATACAGCTATGCATAAATTTATCAAATTATAAGATATCAAAGACTATCTAAATTTCTAAGATGGGCTCGAATTTGGTTTGAGACAATAAACTAGCCAAGTGGAAGATTGATTTCATGTTCCACGGTAGTTTCAAGCTGATTCTAAGCAAAGCCAGGCTGGAATCCCCTCAAATGTTTTTTTTTTGTACCCAAGCGATGCAGACCAAAGGGCAAACCACAAGTGGCAAGCCATATACAAACTTCACCAGAAACTTCAGCTTGAAAGGAAAAGAAGTGACAAAAAGTAAGAATTTGTTCAGCGCAATGAGGGAAATGTTGGATTTTGCCACTTCCAAGAATGGCAGTCCGACCCATGTCTCATTAATATTTGGGTCATAGGGAAAAGGTCACTGGGACATGGGGTAACAGGTCGAATTCCCAGTCCCTGGAGTGGAAAATATCCAAATTTCCAATAATAAGAACCTTGCACAAGACCACAAGGGCACGTGGTTATACTTAGTACTCCCTCCGTCTGGGTTTATTAGACCCAACGGCAAAAACAC
The DNA here is from genome assembly GCF_018294505.1 of Triticum aestivum. Lineage (NCBI taxonomy): Eukaryota > Viridiplantae > Streptophyta > Magnoliopsida > Poales > Poaceae > Triticum > Triticum aestivum. The sequence goes on along the minus strand of NC_057810.1, from coordinate 473,098,534 downwards.
TAGGACCAAGGCAGGACAATTACTCCCATAACATTTTGGTGATCTGTGTCTGATTAAAGTGGAAGGGCCTTTCTCCTTCCATAATTAGCTACAATAGTTAATGTGGAGTTGTTCATGGGCGTGCATGCGTTGGCTACTAATTTCTCTCCTTTTATTTATTCAACAACCTAATTAATCACCTCGAGTCACGCATAAACAGAAGAAAGATCGAGGAAGAAAACTGCAATTTTCATGCGGAGTAAATTACGGGGCCTAATAGGAAGGGACGAGGCTAAACTGCTCACGGGCCCAATAAACCCGGATGGAGGGAGTACAAAATAACTATATCGGATGGAGGGAGTACATAATAACTATATACATGGAAAACTAAATGGTAACAGAATGTACACAAGCCAGAGTGAGAACTACCAAGTAATAACGCATATAACTCGATCAATTTATCATTTATGATGTCCTTATGCTTCCCCCTATATTAGCAATAATAAACTCCTTCAACTAATTGATATAAAATCAAAGAAATAATATGTCAATGCCAAGGTAGTAACTGTATCTTAACAAACCGAGTTAAGATGTATGAAAGATATTTACCTCTAGGACTGTCTGGAACAACTCTAGCAGAAGCCTTAAATATAACCTGTAATACCTCAGCCAATATCTGCTGTTTGTAAATTTTATCAGCTTTTATCTTAAGTTCTCTCTTTCGCTGTAATGTTTCTACCTCTAAATTATATTCCAGCTCGTCATACTTCCTTTTAGCTTGAGACAACTCTATTTCACGTGCCAAATTAAGCTGGTCTATCTGGCAAAACACAACCGGAGATTCATGAGTAATACCTAAATAGGGTGCAATCGTTGTGCACGTGCTTCTTGAAATAAGATAAAATACAAAAGTAGAAGAGGAATTCAAGAAAGAGACCTTCTCTTGATGCCTCTTTGTCATCAGATCAGCCAACTTTTGTAATCGACTCAACTCAATGGTAAATAGATTCAAGTCAAGCCCATCTTCAGCCAAAGATGGCCCAGGAGGGGAGCCTGTTGGCACCTGATTGTCTGAAGCTGGATGAACATGTGATGCCCCAGGACTGTGATTTGAATCAAGCCCATCTTCAGCCAAACGAGGCCCAGGAGTGGAGCCTGTTGGCACCTGATTAGCTGACGTTGGATGAACATGTGATGCCCCAACACTGTCAGCCTCAATTCTTGCTGAATGAGTATCCCTACAAGGTGGTTGATATGGAGGACTAGCAAACTGGCAAGTTGAACCGAAATGGTGATGGTTCATCACACTTTGGGTATTGAAGTGCATGTTTGGCTGCTCGGTAACTTGGGCAAAGGAAGGTACTTGACTACTAGGTACTTCCTCGCCGCTTATATCCTCGGCTTGAACCACTTGTCTACTGTCACCTGAAGGTGGAGGTGATCTTGCAGCTGGAGGTTCCTGCAGATAAACAATGCCAAATATGTCAATGGCAATTTATAAACGGCCACAAGTAAGGACGATGAGACACTATTAATAGTTCTTATAAGTTCACCTAGAGACCATTTTAAAAAATACAGCTAAAATGAGATGTAATCTGACAGTTCTTGTGAATGTATTTATAGCCTCCAATCATTGTTGAATTACTTGTAAATTTAATAATTTAACACTGGGCAGATGCTGTTAGGATACAAAACAAACAAGAAATTTATTGTTCACTGTTTATCTTTCCTAATGATAACTAGCTTCTTTTTGATAATTTTCAGTTTACTTATGTCCAACATAAGTTTTCCTGTTGTCGCAACCCAATCCATAAAAAAAACAATTGTTGAGACAACACTAAACTATAATTAAAAGACTGAACTAAAATACCTCTTGACGCAATGTTGTTCTGAAAAGGTTCGAGGTAGGCATTATCTCGGGCCTAGAACATGAACCTTCTGAAATATTATTGCCTGAATTTATGTGCTTTTGCTTTACATTAGAACCAGATGGAGCATTCTGTGAATCAATGTTCACTGTCATAGCCAGTTGCTTTTCATTAGAACCAGACACGGCATTTTCTGAATCAGTGTTCACTGTCATCGCAAGTTCTAGTGCCGTATCTGCGTCAGAATGAGAAGCACAAGATCTCTCCATGTCTCCCCCCTCATTTTGTGTTGCTAGTGATAAGGTGATTTGTGTCCCATCTTTTTCACCAGACTTTCTCCCTGGCCTGCAACATGAACCTTCTGAAATATCATCATTGCCTGAACCGATGCGCCTTCGTTTTTCTCTATAAATCGAGGCAGCATTTTCTGTACCATTGCTCGCTGCAATAGTAGGTTCTGATGCTAAACTCATGACAGACTGAGAACCACAGGGGCTCTCCATGGTTTCCCCCTCGTTTTGTGCTGCTATTGAGAAGACAATTTGCGTTGCTGGTGAGGAGATATGTGTCCCATCTTTTTCACCTAACTTTGTCCCTGATCTACATGGACCTTCTGAAATATCATTGCTAGAACACATGTGCCTTCGTTTTTCTCTAGAAATCGAGGCAGCATTTTCTGTATCAGTGCTCACTGCAATAGCAAGTCCTGATGCTGAACTCATGACAAACCGAGAAGCACAGGGGCTCTCCGTGTTTCGTCCCTCATTGCTGTCAGCTGCTGAGAAGATAATTTGGGTCCCATCTTTTTCACGAAACTCCATTCCTGACACACTGGTTACCTGCAAGGAGCTGCTTTCTAAGGTAGCCATTTCTTTTGATACACCAACTGAAAACCCGGGCTTTGTAGCTTCATTCGTTACAAGCAGCAATTGCGAGTGTTCTAGAGTAGGCTCACAATCATCACTTGCCTTACCTGTTGTCGGTGTCTTAGCAGGTTCTAGTGCTGCACTCACATCAAGCTGGCAAGCAGAGGGTCTCTCCACATCTCCTTCCTCGTTTTTATCTGCTGCCGGGAAGGTAGTTTGTGTCTGATTTTCATGACAAAACTCCATCGAGGGAGCACAGGTGTATTGCGAAGGCCTGCTTTCTAAGGTGGCCATTTCTTCTGCTATACCAACTGAAAACCCAAGCTTTGTATGTTCATTTGTTTCAAGCGATGATGGTGAATTTTCTAGATTGGGCACAGTAATATCAGTTGCAAAGGTGCCTCTAGGTTCTTTATTAGAGGCAATTGCTTCAATTTGAGTGGTTATAGATTGCATGTCAAAATATTTTAGATGCTGTTCACCATCTGAATAGTCAACTATACAGCTTTCTAGTTCCTCTGGCTTGAATTTAGAATATGGCAAGCTAGTCACATAAAACCATTTCTTAAGGTAGCCAGCTTTGGCCTCAAATATCCAGCGCTCTTTTATTCTGTTCTCTTTGTCCCTGTCACGTATAAGCTGTTTATAAAATTTTATTAGCTGAGATATCATATGTCGATGAAATCTGTAGCGCAACATGCTGGAATGTAGCTTAGGCAACATCATCCTGCAATATCTTATAGTTGGTGCAACATGTGCATAATGGAATTTATAAGAATTCACATGTTTTTGGAAGAATTCTATCTTCTTCTTTTTTTGCTCATTGTTGAATTTCTTCCGATCTACAGTCTGCCGTGACAGTAGTGTTTTGGACCTTTCTGAACAAACTTCCTCAATCATTTTCGTGGCCCAATGGGAATCAGAGTACCTAAAACATCCTTCCTTCCTTTTCTTATGCCTTTCTTTTGAACTACTATAGATAGATGGTGAATAGCTTCGACGGTGGTTCCCACATTTTCTATGCAAAGTTGACTGACTCACATTAACATATCGGCCCTCAGATGCAGCATACTTAGATTGTTGCACAACAGCAGTACATGCAGTCCCTCCAAGGCGAGAACCTCTTTCAGCTGAAGTTGATGACTCCTCTTCAACCACCACTTGAGAAGATGTGCTTAACTCTTTAAGACTTGCAGCCATGTTCTCGTGGATTGCACTACACTTACACTGCTGCACAAAATTAATACCTGCAATCCTTCCTTCACAGGAAGCTCTTTCAGGTGAAGTTGATGGCCTCATAAGGGCCTGCTCCTTTTCAATCGTATCTTGCACAAATGAGCGTACAATGCTTGGAAGCATGTGTTTGTGGATCACTCTATGTTGCAAAACCACAATACCTGCAGTATCTACATTATGAGAAGCTCTTTGCCGTGAAGCTGATTGCCTTATATGGACCTGCTCCTGTTCAGCATTTGCAGCTGTGCCATTCTGGATAGGGCTTTCTAATCCGGATGCCTCATCTGCCTCTCTGATCTCACCTTCTTCTAGTTCAGATTCATAATGTTCAATTTTTGCCACTCCAATCTTGCCAATCTCACAACTTTCGGATTCGAATGATCCCTTGCAAGCTTCGTTGTAATCCATAATATCTCAATTTAGTTGGGTGACTATCTGACTGAGGTGAAAATTTTATGCTGTTTGTAGAACAGAAAAAAACACTGGAACTTTCCTCACAGAGATGGTAATTCCACCTTAGCTAAGTTGATTCTCTTCTGTGCAACTGATTAAGGATCATTTCGTGATGCAAGCACCAGCTAACTGGCTCACATATGTGCTATGCGGAAGATCAAGCAGGCCTAAACAATGATAAGGATAGACATTTCAAGACCATGCATTTAAACACAGTGAAATTTGTATCATTGGTCAAGGAAGGATGCAAAATTCTTCTATATTTATGTGACCAGGTGAGAAGAACTGCAAAAATGCCTCCAAATTCTCGGTTAAAGATCATGATACAGAAATTTCTTATGATACTTAATGAACATAGAAATAAATCAAAGTTCAAAGTTTTAACCAATTTCTTCAATAAAGTAATAGTTCCACATTTCAGGCGTAATTTATATTGAAAATATCTCTAATACTTCCATTGGCAGGTTGTTGGATTTGTGGGCCAACAGTCTAAGGAAAAATCTGATGGCATCTTCTACAATTTATTGCCCGCACTAAGTAATTTAAGTAATAGAAGGACTGACAAGGAAACACGGGTTGAGTGCACTACTCCCATATCATAGGCACTAACCATAACAAAATATTCATATTTTGATGCCTCTAGTTTGTTAAAATCAGGGAAAAAAGATCTCCTGTGTAGTACCTTGCAGCTACCAATTATAAATGCTATTCCACATTTAGGGCCACTTTTCCAACATGTTGCAAAGCGCAAAGAAATTGCCCGCTTCTACATTAATCACATCCTCGAATAGGTTCCCAATCTGACGAAGGAGCGCAGATTAGCTGTTCGTGTATAGCCGAACCGAACCTTCCCCATCGGTTGGTCAGCTGTGGAGACCTGGTTCGGCTAAATTGGTGCAACCCAAAAGGTTAAAAGGTGCACCTTCGCCAACTAAGAAGCGAATTCGATTAATACATCTTTACATGGCAAGCCTCATCAGTTCAACATGTACAACTGCTCTGTCAGTTTGGAGACAAATTGTTCAATGCAGTGTGTTTTGTCAGGAGGGTTTGTTATTGGTGTTAGGAGGTTTCTTGAATGGAGACATTGGTGAAAAGAACATTAAATGACGTACTCGCTGTCATAAAAGTGATCTTTGGGGGGACAAAAAGGAATATTTTGCGAAACAAAAAGGAATTTATTGATGAACAGCACTGTGGCACAAGCCACTTGATGCTTCTCATGTCAACTTGTGTCGTCACCTTAGGACACAGCCTCATGTCCTCATGGCGCACAGACCGTCGCGCCTTAGGACACAGCCTCATATTCGCATGTTATAAAATTGGTTTATTTATTTATTGTTTACAAGGCAGTAAGCGCCCTGACACGTAAGCGCCTAGGGACGTCTAAGCGCGTAAAGCGGGCATAATTGTAAGGCACTGCCAGGGCGCCTTGCCACCTAAGCGTCCAAGGCGGGACGCCTTATAAACAATGATAAGCACCCCAGCACAAGTTGAATAAGACTTGAACCTGGGTGGTGGGGGTGTACATCCACACTTCCTACCAAGCAAGCTAGGCTCATTCGTATTAGACGTAATAAAGAATTGAAAGCACCTTTTTAGAAGAAGAAGCTGAATTGAAAGCACCTGCCAATAACAAGTACTCCCTCCGTCCCATAATATAAGAGCTTTTTTTGGCACGGAGGGAGTAGTTTCCAACAAACAGAGTTTTATTTTTTTACATTTTAACAACAGACAGAGTTAAATGTGACGTTAATGGCTAAATTGGTAACACGAATGTGAGAAGGAATTGAAAGGGGTGGTAAAACATGGCAACTTCTAAGGCAATCGGTGTTCGTACCTACATTAGATGCTCAAAATCGACTACCTCGAATTAAAAGGAAAATAAAATCCATACTGGAATCTAGAGGTGAGACCGAGAGTAATAAAAGGAAAACCGCTGAACTGAACGTCGCCCTCATCGAGAAGGCGCAACCGTCCGACTTGCATGCACAGTTGGGAATCTAATAACCGGGTCGCCTTCGAAGCCAACACAAGCAGGCAGCGACCCCGCTGCATGCCGGAATGGCGGACTCGATGGGCATGAACCTCGCCAAAACCTCTGGCCTGGACAAAACCCACCTCCCAAAGCCCCGAACCCACGGAGCGCGACCCTTTCCCCCCAAATCGGCAGCGATCCCGCCGTAACTCAAACGAAAATCGAACGTACGTTACGACAGACAATTAATCAGGTCGCGCAGGAAAAAAGAACATCAGTGGTTGAAGAGTAATGCTTACCCAACGACGGCCGGAATCGAGCGCTCCCCGGCGGCAGGCAGAGGAGATGGGGAATCGCCGCGGATGAAACGAGGGTTTTTGGGTTGGGGGACGGGGGACGGGGGATTGTGAGGGAGGACGGCGGTGGTTTGGGCTTGGGCGCGTGGGGCGTGAGCGAACCGCTCTGCGCCGAAAACTGAAATGAAAACCGGGGGGGGGGGGGGGGGGGGGGGTGTTCGAAGCAGGGCGCGACAGTCGTCTCGTCAGGTCGTGCTGAGTCGCAGTGGGAGTGGTCATTCATTGCGCTGTGTGAGTTGGCTTGCGCTGTGGACCAGGGGAGAGGATGTAGGGGGGCGCACTGTGCTCGCGTCTGGTCTTCTCGGTCTTGTCTCTGGCGACCGTGCAAACGTGCCAGGGTTGACCCTTGCTATGTCACGCGGTTGTACTACAGCGCACTGTACGAGTCCACACATTTTTTTGCATCTTTTTTAACTCTACTCCTCCCTCCGTTTCTAAGGGCTTGTTCCAGAGCCCTCCAACTCCTGGCTCCTTCGGCTCCACTTTCGAAGTTGGGCCGAACGCTCCAACTCCAGGAGTTTACCGAGAGAAGCTGGAGCGGAGTGTAGTGCAAAATATGAGGATTTGCGAAACTGGGTTTCCTGAGCTCCTGTTTCATCGAGAAGTTGGAGTTCATGTAATTTTACAAACTTCTGCCACCGGCAAGTGAGATAAGCACGCACCGGTTCGAGCGAGCGCTACCCCTTTCCTCCCCTCGTCGACTCGAGACACCCCTCCTCGTGCATTCCCCTGCAGGCCCATGACTAACACTAGACGCATGTGCTAAAAATGTCCAAAAACAACCCACCCGACCAGGCTTATAGCCCATGCACGAGCTCACTCCAGTGAATTGGCCCAATACATGGCTTCCAGCCTGGCCGAGCGCTCAGGAATCAGAAGCTAGCATACCGAACGAATCGATCGCTCTGTGGTTTCAGACGAAAAGCTGGCTACTGGCATGTGGCGAAGGAATTGTGGAGTTTGTTGCCGTGGAGGACTCCCGGACATGTCCTAAATAGGAAGCGCCTAGCCAGCAACTGAGTGCCCCGTAGGGATTCCTGGCAACCTGCCATTTTAGGAAAGTTTTGGTCCTCCCCTCCTTGCAAAAGTGGAAGGGAGCCCACGATCGAGCTCCGCCTGTTCCATGTCGTGGGAACGGATCTGACAGTAGAGATAGGGGGTACGTAGGAGAGGGCAGAGTCCTAGCTACGGCAAAGTTGTACACTCCGATTTACGAGTTCAGGCCTCTCTCGGAGGAGGTAACAGCCCTACGTCTCGGTGTCGTGGAGGCTTGTTGGTTGGAGTGTGAGTTACAGGGGGTGCGAACCCTTGTGCAAGAGGGGAGGGGTGGCTTATATAGAGTGTGCCGACCCCTCGCTGCCCTCTGTTACACCAGGGTTCAATGAGAATTAAGTCGTTACTGGTAACGCCCGTATTAAATGATCTTTATGATGACGGAGTGAATGCCTGACCGTTGCCATCCAAGGGTGGCTCTAGGTCTTCTGTACTCCGAGTGAATCCTTGTCTTTCGAGTAAATAACAACGGTCGGGTGGAATTGGGATATCCGAGTGAGATTTTCTGTCGAGTGTATTGCACCGTATGAGGATTTCAGTCGGTATCTTCTGTTTAACTTTATGGGTCTTGGCTTCTTGTGCGGTGCCCTTGGGTAGGGTATTCAGGTCAGGCCTAAGACCCTACCCTAGGTACATGTCATCGTCATTAGGCCCCGAATGGATTGAGGACCGAGTGACGAAGAGTTGAAGTTGGTTTCGACCTGATTCAATGTCCCGGACACATTTCTTTAGGGGCCCGAATGTATGCAGGTATTTTAACCCTTCATCAGTCGCCTTGATCGATTCTGGCTTCTTGATCTCCCGAGTGAAGTAAGGAACATATCGCTGAGCAGATTGGATTTGGACATCTCCGATGCGATCGACTGCTTTGCGGGGCACAGATTTCACTCGATTCAAAATTTGGAGAAGTGCGCGGGTCGGGACGCGGCGCGGTAAGCGAGGCAGGTGGATAGGGACTCCTCGATCCTCGTGCCACCTTTTTCGCCATGTATCGAGCCTACGCCAGTTGCGGGATGCTCTAGGATTGCACGGTCCCATGAGTCAGCCACTCGGATGTGTGGCCATATAAGGCGTTGTTGTCGATGTGTGGAACAGTGCTCGCCATTCGCCCCTTTCTCCTCTGCCTCTCCGCCTCGTCTTCCCCGGCGCCACGCTCCTCTGCCCACTCCTCTCGAGCTCCACAGCAATGACGAAGGACAAGACTGCGGCCCTGGAGTGTGCAAAGAAGTCGACGGCCAAGGGCAAGAAGGCGGCGAAGGGGTCGGCCTCGCGGACTGCTCTGTCGCCAGGTTGGATTCAGGGAGATTGGATCTGCTCCTCCGTCATGGTGGAAGATCTGGAGAATCTCGTCGCCGACGGCCTGATTGCCGAGGGGTCTTGGAAGCTTCCAGAAGGGGAGATCGAGCCTGAGCCATGCAGCGGCGAGCGAGTCCTCCTCACAACGCATGTCGAAAGAGGTTTCTCACTGCCCCCTCATCCATTCTTTTGAGGTTTCTTGAACTTTTTTGGCGCTCAGATCCATCATTTTCCTCCCAACACCATCTCATACATTGCCGCATTTGTTTTGATGTGTGAGAACTTCCTGGGATGCCGCCCGCACTGGGGATTGTTCAAGCATATTTTTACTTGCCGATCTCAGTCGGTGAAGAAAGCTAATCCGACTGACGAAAGGACACATGTGATCCAAATGTGCGGGGGGCTAGGAATCCAGATGAGGGGCAGGAGCTCTTTCCCTCCTATGCCCTTCCCTAAATCGGTTAGGGGGTGGCAGTCTACCTGGTTTTATTGCAAGGATGTTCCAACTTTGAATCAGTTGACTGACCTTCCTCCTTTCTCTCTGGAGAGACGTCACACCCCCTTGTTTATTGACTGTATTTGAGGAGGAGAAGGGTGAGGTAGCCATCTTGGTCGACGCGGTCATTGCATTAGTCCGAGGCGGAGTGACGGGTATGGATCTGTTGGAAGTGTTCCTCAGTCGACGCATCTAGCCCTTGCAAGCTCGCGACCATCCCATGTGGATGTACTCGGGCCAAGACACCGCTCGGATTCACCCGGAAGAGGCCGAAGAGGAGATGGTGGCATAGTGGCTTCGGAGTATCACCGGGAACAAGGACAACCCATGCGGGGCCAAACAGATCTTGCCATTCGACGCCGAGAACTCTCCAGGATAGGTCAGGCGTAATTTTTCGAGTGTTTTGTATTGTATTTTTCAATATGCAGCAATTCTGGAATCCGACCGACATTTGCAACCTGTGCCTTGAAGGTTTTTACGAAGATGTATTCGCCCGTGCCGAACGGAGAACAACACCTTGGAAGGGCGGAGAGCGAGGGCGCGAGCGCCGAGATTGATTATGCTGACGACAGTGACGACGACAGTGACGACGACAGTGATGACTCCGACGACAGCGAGGAGGTCGAGTCACCATCGTGCTCTGAGCGACGCTCCAAGCAATCACAAGACCCTGCTGGTGGCCACAGCAAGGCAGCAGCATCGAGTGCGAGGATTCCAAAGCGCACTCGAACGTCAACTCCAGAGCCGACGGAGAAGACTGCAAAGCAAGCCAAAGTCGCTCCTCCCAAACCTCGGAAGGCTCTGCCCAGGATCGAAGTGGTTGTGCCCGTCGCTTCGGCATAAGTGCTCCTTTTCCTTTTCCTTCATTGTTGTTGTGGACCTTCTTGTTTGTTTGACCAAATGAGATTTTGGACCTCCAGGGCTGCTACTTCTGGGACATCTCACATGGAGATCGACGTGGAGCAGCACGAATACTGTAGACATGGCCACTTCTCGAGCAGGTATGATACTGCAGACATGCTTACACCTTGTCAACTGTTTTGGTGGTCGACTGGAATCTCACTGTCGAGTGATAGTAGTGCCAACAGATGTTATCCAACTTCTGACGATGATGAGGATGAACCTCCGAGGGGTGTAGGAAGAAGAGGTAGGGCCTTGACCACTTCGCGGGGCTTGAGCAAGAGAGTACCCTCCAACCGGGCGTCTCGCCCGCCGACCAAGCCTGTTGTTCAAGAACTCGGTGACTCGTCTCGAGCTGTTGTTTCTTTTGCTATCCCTTTGTCGACTGACGAACCTCCAATGTCGACTGTCCAAACTTCGGGTCCGACTGGGCAACCTCAAACTCTGATCCTTCCAGTTGCGTCACCAACTCCAGCGTCGACTCAGTTCACTCTGCATCATGTCCATGAGGACCAAGTAGGAGCTGGCAAGGAAGAAATGATCCAAGCTGGCCAGATGGAGCGACTAAAGGTGGTGTCTGAGTCTAGTAAGGCTACTTACGACGCCAATTCTGCCCTCCAGACCAATGTCCGAGTAAGTACGATTGTCGGTTGATTTCCGATTGGATCACCGCTTGTTCTGTTAGGATATGCTATCTGAAACTACTGCTTTATTATTCGTAAGATGTCCGTGGATGAGCATTTTGGAACCTTTAATGTGCATCTTTCATGGGTCTGTACACCCACTGGATGTTTTCTCTTGTTGTGTAGTTCTTCCACTCGAGTAGGTCAGACCGTGTCGAGTGGGTATCTGATCCAGTGGGGGCATGCTAAGTGCACCCACTGGGTGTAGTCCCCGAGACCACTATCGACTATGGGCAGTGGGCGGGGGTCTGAGATCAAGGTTTTTTTCCCTCCACTTGGGCCGGGCAGGCTGTACCAAGTGGGAAATCGAACCAGTGGGGGCATGCTGAGTGCACCCACTAGGTGTAGTCCCCGAGACCGCCATCAAATGTTTGATTCAATGGTGGTCTTAGAACTCCTTTAATAACAGCAATCTAAACTTGCTCTTCTCTACTCGGAAGTAAAGGGTCTTTCTTTTTGTCGACTGAATTGTCTTGTTGTTGATCGCGGAAATCTTGTGAACTTGGGACTCGGTATGCTGCCCTGGAGAAGGAGAAGATCCAACTCCAACTTGATTTGGAACTTGCCAAGAAAAATCTGAAGGATGCTCAAGATGAAGTGAAGACCATGGGTAACAGCTTATTGAGTGTATGCTTTGTCATTTATTCTTTTCCATCCTTTGAATCGAGTGATTCCACTCAAACAGATGTGCCTAGTGAAAATCGTCAACTCCAAGAACGACTGAAGAATGTTATTTCTTTAGACACCATGAAGCAGGCATTAAAGAGGAAGGATACTGAGCTTGCGGGAGCGCAGAAGGTGGCGCGTGAGAATACTGAAGCGGCTGAGAGAAAGCTAGCTTCAGTCGGCCAACTTGAAGAGGAAAATGCCAATCTGAAGACTGTTATTGATGAGGTGAAGATTGTTGATGAGGTGAAGAAAGAAGTGGCACGGTTTCGAGAGGAGAAAGTTGTCCCGGCTGACAAGGTCGACCAGCTCACTCAGAAGAGGGACGAGCTAGAAGCTTACTTGGGAGGCCTTGCCAAGAAGTTGTACATCATGCTTGAAGGTATCTTTCTTCGCCCGAGTGAATTCAGAAAACTTCCACAGAATTCTGCTGCTGACTCATCCTTTTCTCTCTTGTGCGGAGTTTTGTTAGAATTTTGAGCAGGAGACTGAGCGGATTGAACCAGGCGTAGACCCCACTAAGTCACTCGTCAAGGACGAAGCTGCCATGAATGTACTACGGCTTGAAGCTCGTCTTGACAGTGTCTTGGGGTACATCGCTCAACTGAAGGTTGCGCTGACAAGAATAGATCAAGAGCTATGGCCAGAGGACAAACTTCAAAATGACCTCGAGTCACTGATGGCTCGGCGTAGTGAAGTCCCCAATCGAGTACAGGCGTGGAAAAAATCACTGCTCGCTGCGGAGCCGACGTTGCTCTCCCACTTGTCAGAGTTCATTGTAAGGATGCCAAAGAAGAGAAGTTGAAGGCTCTCTAGGTGGCGAACACGAAGAAGCTTCAGTTCGAATCTTTCATGGAGACCTTCATTGAAGCAGCCACTCGCATAGCCGACGACATCGACTTGGACACCTTCGTCGAGCCAGCGAGCCCTCCTCTTGCCAAGTGAAAAAACTTTAATGATCCAAATTTATTCGCCTCGAGATGCCGAGTGATCTTGTACCCATTGAACTCTTTCGGGCCTGATGCCTGAGTACTTTTGCTTGCGGTTCCAAAACTTGACGGATTTATCCGAACTTGGTGGGTTTATCCGAATATTGCTTTTCCTGCTTTCAGAATGTTTTGTGTGATCGGATTTTTTGACCTATGCGAAACTGGTTTGTGGCTAAGTCTGCAAGTGGTAGGATTGCTCTCCACTCAGAATAGATTTTTAACTTAGGCGAGTACGGGGTCGCGGCTAAACCTCCGAGTGGGAGGGTTGCTCTCCACTCGGAGTAGATTTTAACTTAGTCGAGTATGGGGTTGTGGCTAAGCCTCCGAGTGGGAGGGTTGCTCTCCAGTCAGAGTAGGTTTGTAACTTAGGCGAAAACTGGTTCGCGGCTAAGCCCTCGAGTGGGAGGATCGCTCTCCACTCGGAGTAGTTTTGTAACTTAGGCGAAACTGGTTCGCGGGTAAGCCCCCGAGTGGGAGGATCGCTCTCCACTCGGAGTAGTTTTTAACTTAGACGAGTACGGGGTCGCTGCTAAGCCCCGGAGTGGGAGGATCGCTCTCCACTTGGAGTAAATTTGTAACTTAAGCGAAAACTTGTTCGCGACTAAGCCCCCGAGTGGGAGGATCGCTCTCCACTCGGAGTAGTTTTAACTTAGGCGAAACTGGTTCGAGGCTAAGCCCCCTAGTGGGAGGATCGCTCTCCACTCGGAGTAGTTTTGCAACTTAGGCGAAATTGGTTCACGGCTAAGCCCCCGAGTGGGAGGATCGCTCTCCACACATAACTTAGGCGAAACTGATTTGCGGCTAAGCCCCCGAGTGGGAGGATCGCTCTCCACTTGGAGTAGTTTTGTAACTTAGGCGCCTGGTTCACGGCTAAGCCCCCGAGTGGGAGGATCGCTCTCCACTCGGAGTAGTTTTGTAACTTTAGCGAATCTGGTTCGCGGCTAAGCCTCCGAGTGGGAGGGTTGCTCTCCACTCGGAGTAGATTTGAACTTAGGCGAGTACGGGGTCGTGGCTAAGCCCCCGAGTGGGAGGATTGCTCTCCACTTGGAGTAGTTTTGTAACTTAGGCGAAACTGGTTCGCGGCTAAGCCCCTGAGTGGGAGGATCGCTCTTCACTCGTAACTTAGGCGAGACCGGTTCGCGGCTAAGCCCCCGAGTGGGAGTATCGCTCTCCACTCGGAGTAGTTTTGTAACTTACGCGAAACTGGTTCACGGCTAAGCCACCGAGTGGGAGGAATGCTCTCCACTCGAAGTAGTTTTGTAACTTAGGCGAAACTGGTTTACGGCTAAGCCTCCGAGTGGGAGGGTTTCTCTCCACTCGGAGTAGATTTTAACTTACGCGAGTACAGGGTCACGGCTAAGCCTCCAAGTGGGAGGGTTGCTCTCCACTCGGAGTAGGTTTGTAACTTAGGTGAAAACTGGTTCGCGGCTAAGCCCCCGAGTGGGAGGATTTCTCTCCACTCGGAGTAATTTTGTAACTTAGGTGAAACTGGTTCGCAGCTAAGCCCCCGAGTGGGAGGATCCCTCTCCACTCGGAGTAGTTTTTAACTTAGGTGATGCTGGTTCACGGCTAAGCCACCCACTAGGATTTGAACACATGCTTATGCGGGAACAATCATTAAAAGATTGTAGGAATCATGTCTTGATAAACGATTTAACAAGTACTCTTATTACATCCTGACAATCCGACTGTCAAGTATAAAAACAACGAAGAAGATCCGTGTTCCAAGAGCGCGGCTCATCTTTCTTCTGAGCTAGGTTGTACAGGTGATATGCCCCATTGTGAAGTACTTTAGTGATGATGAAAGGGCCTTCCCATGCAGGGGCGAGCTTATGAGGCCGTTGTTGATCCACTCGGAGCACATGGTCTCCTTGAAATGCTCGACCTTTGACATTTCTAGCATGGAATCGACGAAGGTCTTGCTGATAAATAGTCGACCGAATCAAAGCCATCTCTCGCTCTTCCTCCAGAATATCTAAAACATCTTGGTGCTTGCTCTGCCTTGGCTTCTGAGAAAAGTTCCACTCGGGGTGCATTATGAAGCAGGTCACTAGGAAGCACGGCTTCAGCCCCGTACACCATGAAGAAAGGGGTTCGGTTAGTGGATTGGTTGGGAGTTGTCCTCAATCCCCACAAAACAGATGGCAACTCAGTTACCCAAGCTCCAGCTGCATGCTTAAGGTCGCGCATGAGTCGAGGTTTCAGACCTTGGAGAATCAGACCATTTGCTCTTTCAGCTTGACCATTCGACTGTGGGTGCGCAACGGATGTCTAATCCACCCTAGTGCCTTGGGAAGCATATAATGCTTTGAACTCTTTCGAATCAAAGTTTGAGCGGTTGTCTGTGATAATGATGTGCGGAACTCCATATCGGGATATCAGATCTCTTATGAAACTAATGGTTGTGCTTGAGTCTAAGTTCTTGATAGGCTTGGCTTCAATCCATTTGGTGAACTTGTCGACTGCCACAAGTAGATGAGTGAAACCACTTCTGCCGGTCCTTAGCGGCCCAATCATGTACAATCCCTACACAACAAATGGCCAGACGAGTGGAATGGTCTTCAAGGCAGATGCAGGCTTGTGGGACATGTTTGAGTAAAACTGGCAACCTTCACACTTCTCAACGATCTCTTTTGCAACTTCATTGGCTCGTGGCCAATAGAATCCTGCTCGGTATACTTTGGCCACGATGGTCTGAGAGGACACATGGTGACCACATGTCCCTGAGTGGATCTCATCCAATATCAGTCGACCCTTTTCGGGAGAAATACATCGCTGAGCTACGCCTGTAACACTTTCTCTGTAGAGATGTCCGCCTATTATAGTGAAGGCTTTGGACCTACGGACGATCTGACGTGCTTCTACTTCATCTTCTGGAAGCTCCTGCCTGAGCAGATATGCAATATACGACAATGTCCAGTCGGGGGTGATTACCAGAATCACCATAACTAGATCGATAATTGTTGGCACCTCGACTTCAGTCGAACTAGTAGGACTTATTGGTTGGGGAGGTTCTTCGGTAAAGGGATCTTCTTGTACTAATGGGGGATGGAGATGCTCAAGGAACACATTGCTGGGGATAGGGTTCCGAGTGTAACCTATTTTTGCCAGGTCGTCAGTTGCTTGATTCTTGATTCAGGGAATGTGGTGGAGATCCAATCAAACTTCTTTTCCAACTTCCTCACTGCATTGCAGTATCCGGTCATGGCAGGGTTCCTGACATCCCACTCCTTCATCACCTGATTAACCACCAAATCCGAGTCGCCGTAGACCATCAGGCGACGGCCGCCGAGTGAGATGGCCATACGCAACCCGTAGAGGAGTGCTTCATACTCAACTTCATTATTGGAGGAATCAAAGTGAATCTGGAGGACATAACTGATTTTATCGCCTCTTGGGGACACCAGGACCACTCCGGCACCAGAACCATTTAACACCTTAGATCCATCAAAGAACATGGTCCAGTGTTTTGAGTGAACTTGAGTCGGCTACTGTTGTTCAATCCACTCGGCCAAGAAATCTGCGATTGCTTGAAACTTGATCGCCTTCTTTGCTTTGAACTTGATATCTGATACGTCTCCGTCGTATCTATAATTTTTGATTGTTCCATGCCAATATTCTTCAACTTTCATATACTTTTGGCAACTTTTTATACTATTTTTGGGACTAACATATTGATCCAGTGCGCAGTGCCAGTTCCTGTTTGTTGCATGTTTTATGTTTTGCAGAAACCCAATATCAAACGGAATCCAAACGGGATAAAAACGGACGGAAAATTATTTTGGAATATTTGGGATTTTCCGGAGGAAGAATCAATGCGAAACGGTGCCCGAGGTGTCCACGAGACAGGGGGGTGTGCTCTCCCCCCTGGGCGCGCCTGGCACCCTCGTGGGCCACCCGTAAGGTGGTTGACGCTCTTCTTTTGCTGCAAGAAAGCTAATTTTATGAGAAAAATTTGGGCGAAAGATTCACCCCAATCGGAGTTACGGATCTCCGGATATAAAAGAAACGATGAAGGGGCAGAATCTAAGAACGCAGAAACAGAGAGATAGATCCAATCTGGGAGGGGCTCTCGCCCCTCCCATGCCATGGGAACCAAGGACCAAAGGGGAAACCCTTCTCCCATCTAGGGAGAAGGTCAAGGAAGAACAAGAAGAAGGGGGGCTCTCTCCCCCTTGCTTTCAGTGGCGCCGGAACACCGCCGGGGGCCATCATCATCACCGTGATCTTCACCAACACCTCTGCCATCTTCACAAACATCTCCATCACCTTCCCCCCCTCTATCTACAGTGGTCCACTCTCCTGCAACCCGCTGTACCCTCTACTTGAACATGGTGCTTTATGCTTCATATTATTATCCAATGATGTGTTGCCATCCTATGATGTCTGAGTAGATTTTCGTTGTCCTATTGGTGGTTGACGAATTGCTATGATTGATTTAATTTGCTTGTGGTTATGTTGTTGTCCTTTGGTGCCCATCATATGAGTGCATGCGTGGATCACACCATAGGGTTAGTTGTATGTTGATAGGACTATGTATTTGAGGGCTAGAGTGACAGAAGCTTCAACCTAGCATAGAAATTGATGCATACGGGATTGAAGGGGGACCAATATATCTTAATGCTATGGTTGGGTTTTACCTTAATGAACGTTAGTAGTTGCGGATGCTTGCTAATAGTTCCAATCATAAGTGCATAGAATTCCAAGTCAGGGATGACATGCTAGCAGTGGCCTCTCCCACATAAAACTTGCTATCGGTCTAGTAAAGTAGTCAATTGCTTATGGACAATTTCACAACTCCTACCACCACTTTTCAACACTCGCTATATTTATTTTATTGCATATTTATCTAAACAGCCCCTACTTTTTATTTATGTGTTCTTTATTATCTTGCAAACATATCCTACAACACCTACAAAGTACTTATAGTTTCATACTTGTTCTAGGTAAAGCGAACGTCAAGCGTGCGTAGAGTCATATCAGTGGAAGATAGGACTTGAGAGAGAATTTGTTCTACCTTTAGCTCCTCGTTGGGTTCGATACTCTTACTTATCGAAAGAGGCTACAACTATCCCATATACTTGTGGGCCATCAAGACCTTTTTCTGGCGCCGTTGCCAGGGAGTCATAGCGTGGGGTGAATATTCTCGTGTGTGCTTGTTTGCTTTATCACTAAGTAATTTTTATTTGCTGTTCTAAGTTGTTCTCTATCTTTAGTTATGGATATGGACACACGAAATACCAAAAAATTAGGTGTAGATGCTACTCATGGAGATGGGGAACCTCCTAAAACCCTCGATGCTCATTATGTTCAAAATATTATGTACTACTTTGATAATCGTGAGAAAACCCAACTCAACTTTATAATGGGAGTAACATTGGACCAACGTGAATACTTTAGGGATTATCGCTTGACACAAAAAGGGAAACTATTATGGGATCAAATTCAAATGTTGAAGTGGTATGCTAGGCAACTATGCTTGATACATGATTATACTTGCTGCTCTAGGATGAAGGCTCCACACCTTCCCTTTTCATGCAAATTTAATGATAATGAAACCTTAGCTTCTTATGCTAATGGTATCTATGATTACTATGATGTGGAACAAATAGAAGAATTTGTTGCTTTTATGGGTGCTTATGAGATTGAATCTATGTTTAAAGAGTTTGACGATTTTAATGATTCAGTTTATAGACCAGAAAATTTTGCTATACTTAGATATTGCTATGAAAATTATGAATACAATTACAATATTAACACTTTTATTGAGAAAGTCTCTGCTGTCCGAGAAAAGATTAGTATTTTGCAGGAAGCTATGGAAGAAGAAATTGATGAAACAGTGAGCTCATTGGATGAAAAAGATGATGAGGAGAGCGAAGAACAAAAGGAGGAAGAGCGGATTGATCACCTGTGCCCACCTTCTAATGAGAGTAACTCTTCAACTCATACATTGTTTAGTTCCCCTTCGTGCTTACCGAAGGATGATTGCTATGATGATTGCTATGATCACGTTGATTCTCTTGAAATATCCCTTTTTGATGATGCTTGCTATGCTTGTGGCCAAGATGCCAATATGAATTATGCTTATGGAGATGAACTTGCTATAGTTCCTTATGTTAAACATGAAATTGTTGCTATTGCACCCACGCATGATAGTCCTATTATCTTTTTGAATTCTCCCGACTACACTATATCGGAGAAGTTTGTGCTTATTAAGGATTATATTGATGGGTTACGTTTTAATACTACACATGATGATTTTGATAGATATAATATGCATGTGCTTGATGCTCCTACTTGAAATTATTATGAGAGAGGAACTATATATCCGCCTCTTTATGTTTCCAATATAATAGAATTGCAAGAAACTGTTTATACTATGCATTGGCCTTTACTTTGTGTGCATGAATTGTTCTTTTACAAAATACCGATGCATAGGAAGAGAGTTAGACTCCGTTGCTGCATGATATATGTTACTTTGTGCTCACTACTAAATTACAAATCATTGTTAATTAAAATTGGCTTTGATATACCTTGGGATCTGAGTGGATCCACTAGTTGAGCACTATATGCCTAGCTTAATGGCTTCAAAGAAAGCGCTGCCAGGGAGACAACCTGGAAGTTTTAGAGAGTCATTTATTTCTGTTGAGTGCTTTTATATAGTTTAAAAACAAAAAAAATAAAGAGGGGTGTCGGTGTCAAAACCGGCGGATCTCGGGTAGGGGGTCTCGATCTGTGCGTCTAGGTTGATGGTAACAGGAAGCAAGGGACACAATGTTTAGCCAGGTTCAGGCCCTCTCGGTGGAGGTAAAACCCTACTTCCTGCTTGATTAATATTGATGATATGGGTAGTACAAGAGTAGATCTACCACAAGATCATAGAGGCTAAACCCTAAGAGCTAGCCCATGATGGTATGATTGTAATTGTGATCGGTCTTCTAAGGACCAACCTCTCCAGTTTATATAGACACTGGAGAGGGCTAGGGTTTACATGGAGTCGGTTACAAGGAAGGAAATATAACATCCGGATCGCCAAGCTTGCCTTCCACACCAAGGAGAGTTCCATCCGGACACGGGACAGAGTCTCGAGTCTTGTGTCTTCATGCTTCAATAGTCCGGACGATGTATATAGTCTGGCTGTCCAGATACCCCCTTATCCAGGACTCCCGCAGTAGCCCCTGAACCAGGCTTCAACGATGATGAGTCCGGCGCGCAGTCTTGTCTTCGGCATTGCAGGGCGGGTTCCATCTCCGAATACTCCAAAGTAATTATTGAACACTTAGATCGTGTCCTGATCCACGAGGGAATACTTACACACCATTGTAGGGAACATAGCATAAATCTGATCGGCTGGCAATCTTCGTACGCTGTGCCTTCGCATCGTGGCCCAGTTCAACATGAACCAGTGCTTCTCGCCTCACCTCAACTCGCGCTGCGAGGCGGTTTTATTGGCACGTCCCGTCGAGGCAGAGATCGTGTTCCCGTTATTACGGGATCTTCCATTAATGCGTGCGTGCGTTGCCCCATGACGACCGTTGGTATGACTCCGTGTGCCATCAGGTAAACCTCAAGCGGTCACCCTAAGGACTCTTGATATTCACCCCCTTTATAAAAGGGGCCGAGGCCTATACCTCTTTTCCACCTCCCTCGTGCCTCGAGTTCTAACACCCGAGACCTAAGCTCCAACACCCCAGATCCTTCAATATGTCCGGATCCAACCCTCAAGGCCGGTGGGTGGCCTCCTCGATTCAAAAGAAGGACATCGCGAAGCTTAGGGATGTCGGATATCTGACCGCCGACATCCAGCACAGGCTTCCTGCTCTAGGGCAGGTCATCCCTACACCAGAGCCCAATGAGTGCGTCGTGTTCGTTCCTCACTTCCTTCGTGGCTTGGGCCTCACCCTCGATCCTTTTGTGAGGGGGCTCATTGCTACCTCTTGAGCACTACGCTGGATTTCCCCGAAGAGGAGAGGATGATGCAGCAAAGTAGCGTAAGTATTTCCCTCGGTTTTTGAGAACCAAGGTATCAATCCAGTAGGAGACCATGCACAAGTCCCTCGTACCTACAAAAAACGATAGCAACTCGCAACCAACGCGATTAGGGGTTGTCAATCCCTTCACGGTCACTTACGATAGTGAGATCTGATAGAGATGATAAATAATATTTTTGGTATTTTTGATAGATAGATGCAAAGTAAAAGGTAAAAGGCAAATTAAAAACAAAGCAAGTAAATAAAGTGATAGAGATTGGTATGATGATAATAGACCCCGGGGCCATAGGTTTCACTAGTGGCTTCTCTCAAGAGCATAGATTTTCTACAGTGGGTGAACAAATTACTGTTGAGCAATTGACAGAATTGAGCATAGTTATGAGTATATCTAGGCAATGATCATGTATATAGGCATCACGTCCAAAGCAAGTAGATCGAAACGATTCTGCATCTACTACTATTACTCCACTCATCGACTGCTATCCAACATGCATCTAGAGTATTAAGTAAAAACAGAGTAACGCCTTAAGCAAGAAGACATGATGTAGACGGATAAATTCATGCAATATGATAAAAACCCCATCTTGTTATCCTCGATGGCAACAATACAATACATGCCTTGCAACCCTTTCTGTCACTGGGTAAGGACACCGCAAGATTGAACCCAAAGCTAAGCACTTCTCCCATTGCAAGAACTACCAATCTAGTTGGCCAAACCAAAAAGGATATTTTGAAGAGACTTGCAAACATAACTCAATCATACATAAAAGAATTCTGAGAAGAATCAAATATTTTCCATAGATAATACTGGATCATAAACCCACAATTCATCGGTCTCAACAAACACACCACAAAAAGAAGATTACATCGATTAGATCTCCACGAGAGAGGGGGAGAACATTGTATTGAGATCCAAAAAGAGAGAAGAAGCCATCTAGCTACTAGCTATGGACCCGAAGGTCTGAAATAAACTACTCACACTTCATCGGAGGGGCTATGGTGATGACCACTACAAAAAAAAGACACATCCATGACATTTTGGGCCGAACGAAAAAAATTCTGTCATACATATGACACTTCTATGACGATAATTGTGACAAAACCCGGTATCATCATAGATGTGGTGGGCTCCTACTTCTATGACAAAAAATCATGACAGAAAATGGGCTTTTCGTCCTGGGCGGGCTGGAGACGCAGCTGCATGACATTCTTTGGGCCGTCCATGATGGAAAAAACCATGGTAGAAGCGAGGAGGAGGAAAATTTCAGGGAGTTGCTGAATACGGTGGGAGGTCGGGGGCGGAGCGATGCGCATTTCTCTCGTACATACGCGCGTGTGTGCGAGGCATTGGCTCTAACTGAACCCGAGCGAGGCGTTGAGCTCTAACTGAACCCGAGCGATTGCACTGCAGGCTACACGTTACTGAACCCGAGCGATCGATCGATGGCTGTTAACTGAACCCGATGGAGCGATTCCTTCGCTACTGCTGCTAATTGAAGCCGATCGATGCTGCCTCTAGGATGAATAGTGAGCGTTGCGGGGGGGGGGGGGGGGGGTTGGATGAACAGTGAGCGGTGGCATTGCATCTGGATGAACAGGAACCCGTGGTGTGGAGGGCTGGATGAACAGTAGATGGTGGAGGGGTGGCCGTGGAGGGGTGGTTGAACAGGACCCCGTGGTGTGGAGGGTTGGATGAACAGTAGACAGTGGGGGGGTGGCCGTGGAGGGGTGGTTGAACAGGACCCCGTGGTGTGGAGGGCTGGATGAACAGTAGACGGTGGAGGGGTGCCTGTGGAGGGGTGGTTGAACAGTAGCCGGTGGAGTAGCGCGCGGTGGTGCCTGGATGAACAGGAGCCCGTGGAGGCTGGAGGAGGTCGACGGTAGCCCGTGGAGGCTGGAGGAGGTCGACGGTGGAGATGATAAATGCCCGTTTTGCGGTATGCCACACCCCTCCCTGAAGGAAATATGCCCTAGAGGCAATAATAAAGTTATTATTATTTCCTTATTTCATGATAAATGTTTATTATTCATGCTATAATTGTATTAACCGGAAACATAATACATGTGTGAATACATAGACAAACAGAGTGTCACTAGTATGCCTCTACTTTACTAGCTCGTTAATCAAAGATGGTTATGTTTCCTAACCATGGACAAAGAGTTGTTATTTGATTAACGAGGTCACGTCATTAGTTGAATGATCTGATTGACATGACCCATTCCATTAGCTTAGCACCTGATCGTTTAGTATGTTGCTATTGCTTTCTTCATGACTTATACATGTTCCTATGACTATGAGATTATGCAACTCCCGTTTGCCGGAGGAACACTTTGGGTGCTACCAAACATCACAACGTAACTGGGTGATTATAAAGGAGCATTACAGGTGTCTCCAAAGGTACATGTTGGGTTGGCGTATTTCGAGATTAGGATTTGTCACTCCGATTGTCGGAGAGGTATCTCTGGGCCCTCTCGGTAATACACATCACATAAGCCTTGCAAGCACTGCAACTAATATGTTAGTTGTGAGATGATGTATTACGGAACGAGTAAAGAGACTTGCCGGTAACGAGATTGAACTAGGTATTGGATACCGACGATCGAATCTCGGGCAAGTAACATACCGATGACAAAGGGAACAACGTATGTTGTTATGCGGTCTGACCGATAAAGATCTTCGTAGAATATGTAGGAGCCAATATGGGCATCCAGGTCCCGCTATTGGTTATTGACCGGAGACGTGTCTCGGTCATGTCTACATTGTTCTCGAACCGTAGGGTCCGCACGCTTAAGGTTTCGATGACAGTTATATTATGAGTTTATGAGTTTTGATGTACCGAAGGAGTTCGGAGTCCCGGATGAGATCGGGGACATGACGAGGAGTCTCGAAATGGTCGAGACGTAAAGATCGATATATTGGACGACTATATTCGGAGTTCGGAAAGGTTTCGAGTCATTCGGGTATTTATCGGAGTACCGGAGAGTTACGGGAATTCGCCGGGGAGAAGTATTGGGCCTTATTGGGCCCTGCGGGAAAGAGAGAGGGGCTGCCTAGGGCAGGCTGCGCGCCCCCCCATGGCCTAGTCCGAATTGGGCTAGGGGGAGGGGCCGCACCCCCTCCTTCCTTCCCTTCTCTCTTCCCCTTCCTAGTCTCCTACTCCTAATACATGGAAGGACTCCTAGTTGGACTAGGAAAAGGGGAATCCTACTCCCGGTGGGAGTAGGACTCCCCAGGGCGCGCCATAGTAGAGGGCCGGCCCTCCCCTCCTCCACTCCTTTATATACGGGGGCAGGAGGCACCCCATGGACACACAAGTTGATCCTCGTGATCGTTCCTTAGCCGTGTGCGGTGCCCCCCTCCACCATATTCCACCTCGGTCATATTGTTGCAGTGCTTAGGCGAAGCCCTGCGACAGTAGAACATCAAGATCGTCACCACGCCGTCGTGCTGACGGAACTCCCCCTCGGCGCCTCTGCTGGATCGGAGATCGAGGGTGCATCATCGAGCTGTACGCGTGTCAAGAACTCGGAGGTGCCGGAGTAACGGTACTTGGATCGGTTGAACCGGAGGACGTACGACTACTTCCTCTACGTTGCGTCAACGCTTCCGCTTCGTTCTACGAGGGTACGTAGACAACACTCTCCCCTCGTTGCTATATCATCACCATGATCTTGCGTGTGCGTAGGAATTTTTTTGAAATTACTACGTTCCCCAACAGTGGCATCCGAGCCTAGGTTTTATGCGTTGATGTTATATGCACGAGTAGAACACAAGTGAGTTGTGGACGATATAAGTCATACTGCCTACCAGCATGTCATACTTTGGTTCAGCGGTATTGTTGGATGAAGCGGCCCGGACCGACATTACGCGTACGCTTACGCGAGACTGGTTCTACCGACGTGCTTTGCACACAGGTGGCTGGCGGGTGTCAGTTTCTCCAACTTTAGTTGAACCGAGTGTGACTACGCCCGGTCCTTGCGAAGGTTAAAACGGAGTCTATTTGACAAACTATCGTTGTGGTTTTGATGCGTAGGTGAGATTGGTTCTTGCTTAAAGCCCGTAGCAGCCACGTAAAACTTGCAACAACAAAGTAGAGGACATCTAACTTGTTTTTGCAGGGCATGTTGTGATGTGATATGGTCAAAACGTGATGAGATATAAGTTATTGTATGAGATGATCATGTTTTGTTGAAGTTATCGGCGACTGGCAGAAGCTCTATGGTTGTCTCTTTGTTGCATAAGATGCAAGTGCCAAATAATTGCTTTACTTTATCGCTATGCGATAGCAATAGTTGCAAGAGCAATAGTTGGTGAGACGACCATGTGATGACACATTGATATAGATCAAGATGATGAAGATCATGGTGTCGTGCCGGTGACGATAGAGATCATGACAGTACTTTGGAGATGGAGATCAAAGGCGCAAGATGATCATGGCCATATCATGTTACATATTTTGATTGCATATGATGTTTATCTGTTATACATCTTATTCTGTTTTGTTTGACGGTAGCATTTTAAGATGATCTCTCACTAATTATCAAGAAGTGTTCTCCCTGAGTATGCACCGTTGCGAAAGTTCTTCGTGCTGAGACACCACGTGATGATCGGGTGTGATAGGCTCTACGTTCAAATACAACGGGTGCAAAACAGTTGCACACGCGGAATACTCAGGTTATACTTGACGAGCCTAGCATATACAGATATGGCCTCGGAACACGGAGACCGAAAGGTCGAGCGTGAATCATATAGTAGATATGATCAACATAGTGATGTTCACCATTGAAAACTACTCCATCTCACGTGATGATCGGACATGGTTTAGTTGATTTGGATCACGTGATCACTTAGAGGATTAGAGGGATGTCTATCTAAGTGGGAGTTCTTAAGTAATATGATTAATTGAACTTTAATTTATCATGAACTTAGTCCTGGTAGTATTTTGCAAATTATGTTGTAGATCAATAGCTCGCGTTGTTGCTTTCATATGTTTATTTTGATATGTTCCTAGAGAAAATTGTGTTGAAAAATGTTAGTAGCAATGATGCGGATTAGATCCGTGATCTGAGGTTTATCCTCATTGCTGCACAGAAGAATTATGTCCTTAATGCACCGCTAGGTGACAGACCTATTGCAGGAGCAGATGCAGACGTTATGAACGTTTGGCTAGCTCAATATGATGACTACTTGATAGTTTAGTGCACCATGCTTAACGGCTTAGAATCGGGATTTCAAAGACGTTTTGAACGTCATGGACCATATGAGATGTTCCAGAAGTTGAAGTTAATATTTCAAGCAAATACCCGAGTTGAGAGATATGAAGTCTCCAACAAGTTCTATAGCTAAAAGATGGAGGAGAATCGCTCAACTAGTGAGCATGTGCTCAGATTGTCTGGGTACTACAATCGCTTGAATCAAGTGGGAGTTAATCTTCCAGATAAGATAGTGATTGACAGAATTCTCTAGTCACCACCACCAAGTTAGTAGAACTTCATGATGAACTATAATGCAAGGGATGACGAAAACGATCCCCGAGCTCTTCGTGATGCTAAAATCGACGAAGGTATAAATCAAGAAAAACATCAAGTGTTGATGGTAGACAAGACCACTAGTTTTCAATAAAAGGGCAAAGGGAAGAAGGGGAACTTCAAGAAGAACGGCAAGCGAGTTGCTGCTCAAGTGAAGAAGCCCAACTCTGGTCCTAAGCCTGAGACTAAGTGCTTCAACTGCAAAAGGATTGGTCACTGGAAGCGGAACTACCCCAAGTGATTGGCGGATAAGAAGGATGGCAAAGTGAACATAAGTATATTTGATATACATGTTATTGATGTGTACTTTACTAGTGTTTATAGCAACCCCTCAGTATTTAGTACTGGTTCAGTTGCTAAGATTAGTAACTCGAAACGGGAGTTGCAGAATAAACAGAGACTAGTTAAGGGTGAAGTGACGATGTGTGTTGGAAGTGGTTCCAAGATTGATATGATCATCATCGCACACTCCCTATACTTTCGGGATTAGTGTTAAACCTAAATAAATGTTATTTGGCGTTTGCGTTGAGCATGAATATGATTTGATCATGTTTATTGCAATACGGTTATTCATTTAAAGTTAAAGAATAATTGTTATTCTGTTTACATGAATAAGACCTTCGATGGTTATACACCCAATGAAAATAGTTTGTTGAATCTCGATCGTAGTGATACACATATTCATAATATTGATGCCAAAAGATGCAAAGTTAATAATGATAGTGCAACTTATTTGTGGCACTGCCGTTTGGGTCATATCGGTGTAAAGCGCATGAAGAAACTCCATAAAGATGGATTTTCGGAATCACTTGGTTAATCATTTGATGCTTGCGAACCGTGCCTTTTGGGCAAGATGACTAAAACTCCGTTCTCCGGAACAATGGAACAAGCTACTGACTTATTGGAAATAATACATACCGATGTATGCGATCCAATGAGTGTTGATGCTCGTGGCAAGTATCGTTATTTTCTGACCTTCACAAGATGATTTGAGAAGATATGGGTATATCTACTTGATGAAACATAAGTCTGAAATAGTTGAAAGGTTCAAAGAATTTCAGAGTGAAGTGGAGAATCATCGTAACAAGAAAATAAAGTTTCTGTGATTTGATCGCGGAGACAAATATTTGAGTTACGAGTTTGGTCTTCAATTAAAACAATGTGGAATAGTTTCACAGCTCACGCCACCTAGAACACCACAACGTTATGGTGTGTCCGAACGTCGTAACCGCACTTTATTGGATATGGTGCGACCTATGATGTCTCTTATCGGTTTTACCACTATCGTTTTGGGGATGTGCATTAGAGACAGCTGCATTCACGTTTAAAAAGGGCACCATCTAAATCCGTTGAGACGACACCGTATGAACTATGGTTTAGCAGTAAACCTAAGCTGTCGTTTCTTAAAGTTTGGAGTTGCGATGCTTATATGAAAAAGGTTTTCAACCTGATAAGCTCGAACCCAAATCGGAGAAGTGCGTCTTCATAGGATACCCAAAGGTAACTATTGGGTAGACCTTCTATCACAGATCCGAAGGCAAGTTATTCGTTGCTAAAATGGATCCTTTCTAGAGAAGAAGTTTCTCTCGAAAGAAGTGAGTGGGAGGAAAGTAGAACTTGATGAGGTAACTGTACCTTCTCCCGAATTGGAAAATAGTTCATCACTGAAATCAGTTCCAGTGATTCTTACACCAATTAGTGAGGAAGCTAATGATGATGATCATGAAACTTCAGATCAAGTTACTACAGAACCTCGTAGGCCTTCCAGAGTATGGTCCGCACCAGAGTGGTACGGTAATCCTGTTCTGGAAGTCATGTTACTAGACCATGATGAACCTACGAACTATGAGGAAGCGATGATGAGCCCAGATTCCATGAAATGGCTTGAGGCCATAAAATCTGAGATATGATCCATGTATGAGAACAAAGTATGGACTTTGATTGACTTGCTCAATGATCAGCAAGCCATGTTAAATAAATGGATCTTCAAGAGGAAGACGGACACTGATAGTAGTGTTACTATCTACTAAGCTCGACTTGTAGCGAAAGGTTTTCAACAAGTTCAAAGTGTTGAATACGATGAGATTTTCTCACTCGTATCGAAACTTAAGTCTGTCCGAATCATGTTAGCAGTTGCCACATTTTATGAAATCTGGCAAATGGATGTCAAACCTGCATTCCTTAATGAATTTATTAAAGAAGAGTTGTATATGATGCAACCAGAAGGTTTTGTCAATCCTAAAGATGTTAACAAAGTGTGCAAGCTCCAGCGATCCATCAATGGACTGGTGCAAGCATCTCGGAGTTGGAATATACACTTTGATGAGTTGATCAAAGCATATGGTTTTATACAGACTTTTGAAGAAGCCTGTATTTACAATAAAGTGAGTGGGAGCACTACAACATTTCTGATAAGTATATGTAAATGACATATTGTTGATCGGAAATAATGTATAATTATTCTGCAAAGCATAAAGGAGTGTTTGAAAGGAGTTTTTCAAAGAAAGACCTCGGCGAAGCTACTTACACATTGAGCTTCAAGATCTATATAGATAGATCAAAGACACTTGATAAGATTTTTCAATGAGTACATACCTTGATAAATTTTTTGAAACAGTTCAAAATGGAACAGTCAAAGAAGGAGTTCTTGCCTGTGTTGCAAGGTGTGAAGTTAAGTAAGACTCAAGACCCGACCATGGCAGAAAATAGAAAGAGAATGAAAAGTCATTCCCTATGCCTCAGTCATAGGTTCTATAAAGTATGCTAAGCTATGTACCAGACCTATTGTATACCTTGCTCTTTATTTGGCAAGGGAGTACAATAGTGATCTAGGAGTAGATCACTGGACAGCGGTCAGAATTATCCTTAGTGAAATAAGGATATGTTTCTCGATTATGGACGTGAAAAAAAAGGTTCTCCGTAAAGGGTTACGTCGATGCAAGTTTTGACACTGATCTGGTTGATTCCAAGTCTCGATCTAGATACATATTGAAAGTGGGAGCAATTAGCTAGAGTAGCTCCGTGCAGAGCATTGTAGACATAGAAAATTGCATTGTAGACATTGTAGCTCCGGTCAAGAATATCCTTAGTAAGGACTAAGGAAATATTTCTCGATAATGGAAGTGATAAAAGAGCTCGTCGTAAAAAGGTTACAGCGATGCAAGCTTTTACACCAATCCAGATGACTCTAAGTCTCAATCTGGATACATATTGAAAGTGGGAGCAATTAGCTAGAGTAGCTCCGTGCAGAGCATTGTGGACATAGAATATTTGCAAAATACATACAACTCTGAATATGACAGACCCGTTGACTAAGCTTCTCTCACGAGCAAAACATGATCACACCTTAGTACTCTTTGGGTGTTAATCGCATAGCGATGTGAACTAGATTACCGAATCTAGTAAACCCTTTGGGTGTTGGTCACATGGCGATGTGAACTATGGGTGTTAATCACATGATGATGTGAACTATCGATGTTAATCACATGGTGATCTAGATTATTGACTCTAGTGCAAGTGGGAGACTGAAGGAAATATGCCCTAGAGGCAATAATAAAGTTTATTATTTCCTTATATCATGATAAATGTTTATTATTCATGCTAGAATTGTATTAACCGGAAACATAATACATGTGTGAATACATAGACAAACAAAGTGTCACTAGTATGCCTCTACTTGACTAGCTCGTTAATCAAAGATGGTTATGTTTCCTGACCATGAACAATGAGTTGTTATTTGATTAACGAGGTCACATCATTAGTTGAATGATCTGATTGACATGACCCATTCCATTAGCTTAGCACCCGATCGTTTAGTATGTTGCTATTGCTTTCTTCATGACTTATACATGTTCCTATAACTATGAGATTATGCAACTCCCGTTTACCGGAGGAACACTTTGGGTGCTACCAAACATCACAACGTAACTGGGTGATTATAAAGGAGCATTACAGGTGTCACCAAAGGTAGATGTTGGGTTGGCGTATTTCGAGATTAGGATTTGTCACTCCGATTGTCGGAGAGGTATCTCTGGGCCCTCTCGGTAATGCACATCACATAAGCCTTGCAAGCACTACAACTAATATGTTAGTTGTGAGATGATGTATTACGGAACGAGTAAAGAGACTTGCCGGTAACGAGATTGAACTAGGTATTGGATACCGACGATCGAATCTCGGGCAAGTAACATACCGATGACAAAGGGAACAACGTATGTTGTTATGCGGTCTGACCGATAAAGATCTTCGTAGAATATGTAGGAGCCAATATGGGCATCCAGGTCCCGCTATTGGTTATTGACCGGAGACGTGTCTCGGTCATGTCTACATCGTTCTCGAACCGTAGGGTCCGCACACTTAAGTTTTCGATGACAGTTATATTATGAGTTTATGAGTTTTGATGTACCGAAGGAGTTCAGAGTCCCGGATGAGATCGGGGACATGACGAGGAGTCTCGAAATGGTCGAGACGTAAAGATCGATATATTGGATGACTATATTCGGAGTTCGGAAAGGTTTCGAGTCATTCGGGTATTTATCGGAGTACCGGAGAGTTACGGGAATTCGCCGGGGAGAAGTATTGGGCCTTATTGGGCCCTGCGGGAAAGAGAGAGGGGCTGCCGAGGGCAGGCTGCGCCCCCCCATGGCCTAGTACGAATTGGGCTAGGGGGAGGGGCCGCACCCCCTCCTTCCTTCCCTTCTCTCTTCCCCTTCCTAGTCTCCTACTCCTAGTACATGGAAGGACTCCTAGTTGGACTAGGAAAAGGGGAATCCTACTCCCGGTGGGAGTAGGACTCCCCAGGGCGCGCCATAGTAGAGGGCCGGCCCTCCCCTCCTCCACTCCTTTATATACGGGGGCAGGGGGCACCCCATGGACACACAAGTTGATCATTGATCGTTCCTTAGCCATGTGCGGTGCCCCCCTCCACGATATTACACCTCGGTCATATTGTAGCGGTGCTTAGGCGAAGCCCTGCAACAGGAGAACATCAAGATCGTCACCACGCCGTCGTGCTGACGGAACTCCCCCTCGGCGCCTCTGCTGGATCCGAGATCGAGGGTGCGTCATCGAGCTGTACGCGTGTCAAGTACTCGGAGGTGCCGGAGTAACGGTACTTGGATCGGTTGAACCGGAGGACGTACGACTACTTCCTCTACGTTGCGTCAACGCTTCCGCTTCGGTCTACGAGGGTACGTAGACAGCACTCTCCCCTCGTTGCTATATCATCACCATGATCTTGCGTGTGCGTAGGAATTTTTTTGAAATTACTACGTTCCCCAACACCCCCCCCGTTTCGACCGTAGCGCTCCAACACAAGTCTGTTTCGTCCATTTTGCGGTACGCCACACCCCTCCCGATGAACAGGACCCCCGTTTCGACCGTAGGAGGACCGTTTCCTCCGTTTTGCGGTACGCCAGGCCCCTCCCGATCAACAGGACCCCGTTCCGAACGTGGCCGGTCGAACACAAGGCCGTTTCCTTCGTTGTGCGGTACGCCAGGCCTCGTTTCCATCGCCTGTTCCGTCCAAGCCCTCCCGATGAACACGACCACGCATTCCGTTCCAACCCAGCCAGTTGGCTCCCACGCGTTCCGTTGCCTCCCGACGAACACGACGCATTCCCTTGCCTCCCCATGAACACGACGGCGACGCTGTTTCTTCGTTCTGACCCAGCCATGTACGTATGCGCGAGTAGGCGTTCAAGACCCTGCCCGTATGTACGTACGTGGCCGTATTTTCTTTCTTGCACCCTTGCTGCTGTACGTATGTGTACGTGCGCGCCTCTACTACGATCAGTATGTACGTACACGTTCGCGACCAGAATGACAACGCTACGTACGCTTCGACCAGGTGGGTCCCGACTGTCAGGCACTTCCTTGCCTGCGAAGATGTAGCTGGTGGGTCCCAGCAGTCAGGGGGGCGAATCGTTTTTTTGCCCGGACGCACTTCCTTGCATGCGAAGGTGTAGCTGGTGGGTCCCAGCAGTCAGGGGGGAAACGTTTTTTCGCAAAATATGGTGGCCCGTCCGGTGGGTCCCCGCTGTCAGGTGGAGGAATAATTATTTTACGCGTAATAAGGAGGCACTTCCTTGCTGCGGCCATGGACCCAGCTGTTAGCCTCTCCACGTACAGTCCACGTCCGATGGAAGCCGTTCCTTGACCACATTGACCACGCCGCACCGAGAGCACCAGGGCGGTGGACGACGGCGAGGCCTAGGAAGGGTACGACGCGGAGCCGGGGAAGACGCGGTAGTGGATGCCCACGCGTAGAGGAGTACGAGGGTTCACTGGTTCGCTGCGGTGTGAGGCTGCCGTCACCGAAAAATAACAAGGGGTGTGGGTGAGTAGAGGGATGGCCTGGCCAGCGGTGGGAGTAGTAGGGGCGGTGAGGCCTCCGCCGCATCACAGCCGACCACGGGAGGCAGGAGCACGAGGCACGACCAACACTGGTTTGGGCGGCTGGAGCAAGAAGACCAGAGGTTGAAGAAGCACTACAGCCGTTGGATGTACATCGTACGGTCACTGGAGCTAGAATCATGCATATTGACTAAGTTGACAAAGCCCTCCATCCCCATCAACTTAGTAGGCCCACAAGTCAGCCTGCCACTATACTGGGTCCCAGCTAACAGAGGGAGTATTCATTTTTTTGTGCGTAATAAGGAGGCACTTCCTTGCGTGCGAAGATATAGCTGGTGGGTCTGAGCTGTCAGCGGCGGTAATGTTTTTTTCACGAAATACTAAGGCCCTTTCGGTGGGTCCCTGATGTCAGGTGGACGAATCATTATTTTGCGCGTCATAAGGAGGCATTTCCTTGCATGCGGCCGTGGACCCAGCTGTCGGCCTCTCCACGTACAGTCCACTTCAGATGCATGTCGGTCGTTGACCAAGTTGACCAGGCCGCGCCAAGAGCACCAGGGCAGTGGACGACAGCGTGGCCTAGGAAGGGAACGACACGGAGGCAGGGAAGACTCATCAGTTGTTTCCCACGCGGAGGGGAGTATGACTGAATAAGGGTTTACTGGTTCGTCTGCCATCGCCGGAGAATAACAACAGGTGTGGGTGAGTAGAGGGGTGGCTAGGCCAGCGATGGGAGTATGGTGGGGCGGTGAGGCCTGCGCGGCAGCACAACCAGCCGCGGGGAGGAGGGAGCAGGCAGTCCCGCCGGCGCTTGTTTGAGCGGCTAGAGCAGGAAGAGCAGAGATTGAAGAAGCACAATGGCCGTTGGATGGACATCCAACCGTCACTGCTTGTGCGTCAACCTTTTTTATTTAGGAAAGCCTCAAATCTGTGGAAAACAACATACAACCCATCTGCCATTATTTCTAATAATTTACAGCCCATTTGCTAATTCTTAAGGTTTTTTGGAGCCAATATTCTTTTTGTTAGCATTACAGCCCATATTGTGGCCACGGTTAGAAAATTATACGAAATTTTTCATATTTCGGTGCGGTCCAAACTGTTTTTAATCCCGAAATTTCGACTCACATTCAAACTGGTTTTAAAAATAAATGTATATCAATATAAAATCCAACAAATTCTCCACGCATAAAAATTAATGTAATTTAAAATCTTGAAATGAAAAAAATATATTTGAAACTAATTGCCGGTTTGATGTGTTTTAAAAATGTACAACCCATTTCTCATTACTGATGGGCCATTTTCTCGGCCAGCTGAATGAAAAGCTCTCCTTGTCTTGAAAGATTTGAAGCCCAACAGGCCTGACAAAGCGACTTAATTGGCAAATCACAAAAACACTGGGTTGTGGCCGTGGACCCAGTTGTCAGCCTCTCCACATACAATACTCTTCCGATGGAAGTCGTTCCTTGACCACGTTGACCACGCCGCGCGGAGAGCACCACGGCGGTGGACGACGACGAGGCCTAGGAAGGGGACGACGCGGAGCCGGGGAAGACGCGGCAGTGGAAGCCCGCGTGGAGAGGAGTACGAGGGTTCACTGGTTCGGCTGCGATGTGAGGCTGCCGTCGCCGCAGGGCCTGGCCAGCCATGGGAATAGTAGGGGGTGGTGAGGCCTCCGTGGCAGCACAGCCGGCCACGGGAGGCATGAGCATGCGGCATGACCGGCACTGGTTTGGGCGGCTGGAGCAAGAAGACCAGAGGTTGAAGAAGCACTACGGCCGTTGGATGGACATCGTACGGTCACTAGAGCTAGAATCGTTCATATTGACTAAGTTGACAAAGCCCTTCGGCCCTGTCAACTTAGTAGGCCCACAAGACAGCCTCCCACCAAGGTGGGTCCCAGCTAGCCGGGGGAGTATTCATTTTTTTGTGCGTAATAAGGAGGCACTTCCGGTGGGTCCGAGCTGACAGCGGAGGGAACAATTTTTTTGCGAAGTACGGTGGCCCGTTCGGTGGGTCCTAGCAGTCAGGGGGAAATGATTTATTTCGCAAAATACTGGTGGCCCGTCCGGTGGGTCCCTGCTGTCAGGTGGAGGAATAATTATTTTCTGCGTAATAAGGAGGCACTTCCTTGCGGCTGCCGTGGACCCAACTGTCAGCCTCTCCACGTACAGTACTCTTCTGATGGAAATCGGTCGTTGACCACATTGACCACGCCGCGCCGAGAGCACCACGGCGGTGGACGACAGCGAGGCCTAGGAAGGGGACGACACGGAGCCAGGCCACGGGAGGCAGGAGCAGGCGGTAGCATAGCCGGCCATGGGAGGCAGGAGCAGGCGGCACGACCGGCGCTGCTTTGGGTGGCTGGAG
This sequence comes from Triticum aestivum, assembly GCF_018294505.1. Lineage (NCBI taxonomy): Eukaryota > Viridiplantae > Streptophyta > Magnoliopsida > Poales > Poaceae > Triticum > Triticum aestivum. The sequence goes on along the minus strand of NC_057810.1, from coordinate 473,063,471 downwards.
CAAGAAGACCAGAGGTTGAATAAGCCGTATGGCCGTTAGATGGACATCATACGGTCACTGGAGTATTGACTAAGTTGACAAATCCCTCCGTCCCCATCAACTTAGTAGGCCCACAAGTCAGCCCAACAATATGGTGGGTCCCAGCTGTTGGGGAACGTAGTAATTTCAAAAAATTTCCTACGCACACGCAAGATCATGGTGATGATATAGCAACGAGGGGAGAGTGTTGTCTACGTACCCTCGTAGACCGAAGCGGAAGCGTTGACGCAACGTAGAGGAAGTAGTCGTACGTCCTCCGGTTCAACCGATCCAAGTACCGTTACTCCGGCACCTGCGAGTTCTTGACACGCGTACAACTCGATGACGCACCCTCGATCTCCGATCCAGCAGAGGCGCCGAGGGGGAGTTCCGTCAGCACGACGGCGTGGTGACGATCTTGATGTTCTCCTGTTGCAGGGCTTCGCCTAAGCACCGCTACAATATGACCGAGGTGTAATATCGTGGAGGGGGGCACCGCACACGGCTAAGGAACGATCAATGATCAACTTGTGTGTTCTAGGGTGCCCCCCTAACCCCGTATATAAAGGAGGGAGGGAGGAGGTGGCCGGCCCTAGGGGGGCGCGCCATGAGGAGGGGGAAACCTACTCCAAGTAGGTTTCCCTCTCTTTTCCTTATCTTATTTGGAGGGGGAAGGAAAGAGTACTAGTATTAGGAAGTAGTACTAGTAGTAGTAATAGGAAGAGGGGGAAGGAGAAAGGAAAGGGGGGCCGGCCCCCCTCCCCAATTCGGATTGGGCTTGGGGGGGCGCGCCCCCTTCCCTTGCTCCTTCTCTCTTCCTCCTACATGGGCCCAATAAGGCCCATATACCTCCCGGGGGGTTCCGGTAACCTCCCGGGGCTCCAAACTTCTCCGGAACCTTTCCGGTGTCCAAATATATCCGTCCAATATATCAATCTTTATGTCTCGACCATTTCGAGACTCCTCGTCATGTCCGTAATCATATCCGGGACTCCGAACAACCTTCGGTACATCAAAATACATAAACTCATAATATAACTGTCATCGAAACCTTAAGCGTGCGGACCCTACGGTTCGAGAACGATGTAGACATGACTGAGACACATCTCTGGTCAATAACCAATAGCGGGACCTGGATGCCCATATTGGTTCCTACATATTCTACGAAGATCTTTATCGGTCAAACCGCATAACAACATATGTTGTTCCCTTTGTCATCGGTATGTTACTTGTCCGAGATTCGATCGTCGGTATCCAATACCTAGTTCAATCTCGTTACCGGCAAGTCTCTTTACTCGTTCCGTAATACATCATCTCACAACTAACATATTAGTTGCAGTGCTTGCAAGGCTTATGTGATGTGCATTACCGAGAGGGCCCAGAGATACCTCTCCGACAATCGGAGTGACAAATCCTAATCTCGAAATACGCCAACCCAACATCTACCTTTGGTGACACCTGTAATGCTCCTTTATAATCACCCAGTTACGTTGTGACGTTTGGTAGCACCCAAAGTGTTCCTCCGGTAAACGGGAGTTGCATAATCTCATAGTTATAGGAACATGTATAAGTCATGAAGAAAGCAATAGCAACATACTAAACGATCGGGTGCTAAGCTAATGGAATGGGTCATGTCAATCAGATCATTCAACTAATGATGTGACCTCGTTAATCAAATAACAACTCATTGTTCATGGTCAGGAAACATAACCATCTTTGATTAACGAGCTAGTCAAGTAGAGGCATACTAGTGACACTTTGTTTGTCTATGTATTCACACATGTATTATGTTTCCGGTTAATATAATTCTAGCATGAATAATAAACATTTATCATGATTATAAGGAAATAATAACTTTATTATTGCCTCTAGGGCATATTTCCTTCAGTCTCCCACTTGCACTAGAGTCAATAATCTAGATCACCATGTGATTAACATCGATAGTTCACATCATCATGTGATTAACACCCATAGTTCACATCGCCATGTGACCAACACCCAAAGGGTTTACTAGATTCGATAATCTAGTTCACATCGCTATGCGATTAACACCCAAAGAGTACTAAGGTGTGATCATGTTTTGCTTGTGGGAGAATCTTAGTCAACAGTCTTTCACATTCAGATCCGTTATGTATTTTGCAATTTTCTATGTCTACAATGCTCTGCACGGAGCTACTCTAGCTAATTGCTCCCACTTTCAATATGTATCTGGATCGAGACTTGGAATCATCCAGATCAGTGTCAAAACTTGCATCGACGTAACCCTTTACGGACGAACCTTTTTTTCACGTCCATAATCGAGAAACATATCCTTATTTCACTAAGGATAATTCTGACCGCTGTCCAGTGATCTACTCCTAGATCACTATTGTACTCCCTTGCCAAATCAGTGGTAGGGCATACAATAGATCTGGTATACAGCATGGCATACTTTATAGAACCTATGACTGAGGCATAGGGAATGACTTTCATTCTCTTTCTATCTTCTGCCGTGGTCGGGCTTTGAGTCTTACTCAACTTCACACCTTGTAATACAGGCAAGAACTCTTTCTTTGTCTGCTCCATTTTGAACTACTTCAAAATCTTGTCAAGGTATGTACTCATTGAAAAAACTTATCAAGCGTCTTGATCTATCTCTATAGATCTTGAAGCTCAATATGTAAGTAGCTTCACCAAAGTCTTTCTTTGAAAAACTCCTTTCAAACACTCCTTTATGCTTTGCAGAATAATTCTACATTATTTCCGATCAACAATATGTCATTCACATATACTTATCAGAAATGCTGTAGTGCTCCCACTCACTTTCTTGTAAATACAGGCTTCACCGCAAGTCTGTATAAAACTATATGCTTTGATCAACTTATCAAAGCATATATTCCAACTCTGAGATGCTTACACCAGTCCATAGATGGATCGCTGGAGTTTGCATATTTTGTTAACACCTTTAGGATTGACAAAAACTTCTGGTTGCATCATATACAACTCTTCTTTAATAAATCTATTAAGGAATGCAGTTTTGTTTATCCATTTGCCAGATTTCATAAAATGCGGCAATTGCTAACATGATTCGGACAAACTTAAGCATAGATACGAGTGAGAAACTCTCATCGTAGTCAACACCTTGAACTTGTCGAAAACCTTTTGCGACAATTCTAGCTTTGTAGATAGTAACACTACTATCAGCGTCCGTCTTCCTCTTGAAGATCCATTTATTCTCAATTGCTTGCCGATCATCGGGCAAGTCAACCAAAGTCCATACTTTGTTCTCATACATGGATCCCATCTCAGATTTCATGGCCTCAAGCCATTTTGCGGAATCTGGGCTTACCATCGCTTCTTCATAGTTCGTAGGTTCATCATGATCTAGTAGCATGACTTCCAGGACAGGATTACCGTACCACTCTGGCGCGGATCTTACTCTGGTTGATCTACGAGGTTCAGTAGTATCTTGTTCTGAAGTTTCATGATTATCATCATTAGCTTCCTCACTAACTGGTGTAGGTGTCACAGAAACAGTTTTCTGTGATGTACTACTTTCCAATAAGGGAGCAGGTACAGTTACCTCGTCAAGTTCTACTTTCCTCCCACTCACTTCTTTCGAGAGAAACTCCTTCTCCAGAAAGTTTCCGAATTTAGCAACAAAAGTCTTGCCTTCGGATCTGTGATAGAAGGTGTATCCAATAGTTTCCTTTGGATATCCTATGAAGACGCACTTCTCCGATTTGAGTTTGAGCTTATCAGGATGAAACTTTTTCATATAAGCATCGCAACCCCAAATTTAAGAAACGACAGCTTAGGTTTCTTGCCAAACCATAGTTCACACGGTGTCGTCTCAACGGATTTAGATGGTGCCCTATTTAACGTGAATGCAGCTGTCTCTAATGCATAACCCCAAAACGATAGTGGTAGATCGGTAAGAGACATCATAGATCGCACCATATCTAATAAAGTACGGTTATGACGTTCGGACACACCATTACATTGTGGTGTTCTAGGTGGCATGAGTAGTGAAACTATTTCACATTGTTTTTAACTGAAGGCCAAACTCGTAACTCAAATACTCTTCTCTACGATCAGATCGTAGAAACTTTATTTTCTTGTTACGATGATTTTTCACTTCACTCTGAAATTCGTTGAACTTTTCAAATGTTTCAGACTTATGTTTCATCAAGTAGATATACTCATATCTGCTCAAATCATCTGTGAAGATCAGAAAATAATGATACCTGTCGCGAGCCTTAATATTCATCGGACCACATACATCAGTATGTATGATTTCCAACAAATCTATTGCTCGCTTCATTGTTCCGAAGAACAGAGTCTTAGTCATCTTGCCCATGAGGCATGGTTCGCAAGCATCAACTGATTCATAATCAAGTGATTCCAAAAGCCCATCAGTATGGAGTTTCTTCATGCGCTTTACACCAATATGACCTAAACGGCAGTGCTACAAACAAGTTGCACTTATCATTATTAACTTTGCATCTTTTGGTTTCAATATTATGATTATGTGTATCACTACGATCGAGATCCAACGAACTATTTTCATTGGGTGTGTAACCATATAAGGTTTCATTCATGTAAACAGAACAACAATTTATTCTCTTACTTAAATGAATAACTGTATTACAATAAACATGATCAAATCATATTCATGCTCAACGCAAACACCAAATAACACTTATTCAGGTTCAACACTAATCCCGAAAGTATAGGGAGTGTGCGACGATGATCATATCAATCTTGGAACCACTTCCAACACACATCGTCACTTCACCCTTAACTAGTCTCTGTTTATTCTGCAACTCCCGTTTCGAGTTACTAATCTTAGCAACTGAACTAGTATCAAATACTGAGGGGTTGCTATAAACACTAGTAAAGTACACATCAATAACATGTATATCAAATATACTTATGTTCACTTTGCCATCCTTCTTATCCGCCAATCACTTGGGGTAGTTCCGCTTCCAGTGACCAGTCCCTTTGCAGTAAAAGCACTTAGTCTCAGGCTTAGGATCAGACTTGGGCTTCTTCACTTGAGCAGCAACTTGCTTGCCGTTCTTCTTGAAGTTCCCCTTCTTCCCTTTGCCCTTTTCTTGAAACTAGTGATCTTGTCAACCATCAACACTTGATGTTTTCCTTGATTTCTACCTTCGTCAATTTCCGCATTACGAAGAGCTTGGGAATCGTTTTTGTTATCCCTTGCATATCATAGTTCATCACGAAGTTCTACTAACTTGGTGATGGTGACTAGAGAATTCTGTCAATCACTATCTTATCTGGAAGATTAACTCCCACTTGATTCAAGCGATTGTAGTACCCAGACAATCTGAGCACATGCTCACTAGTTGAGCGATTCTCCTCCATCTTTTAGCTATAGAACTTGTTGGAGATTTCATATCTCTCAACTCGGGTATTTGCTTGAAATATTAACTTCAACTCCTGGAACATCTCATATGGTCCATGACGTTCAAAACGTCTTTGAAGTCCCGATTCTAAGCCGTTAAGCATGGTGCACTTAAACTATCAAGTAGTCATCATATTGAGCTAGCCAAACGTTCATAACGTCTGCATCTGCTCCTGCAATAGGTCCGTCACCTAGCGGTGCATCAAGGACATAATTCTTCTGTGCAGCAATGAGGATAAACCTCAGATTACGGATCCAATCCGCATCTTTGCTACTAACATCTTTCAACACAATTTTCTCTAGGAACATATCAAAATAAACACAGGGAAGCAACAACGCGAGCTATTGATCTACAACATGATTTGCAAAATACTACCAGGACTAAGTTCATGATAAATTTAAGTTCAGTTTAATCATATTACTTAAGAACTCCCACTTAGATAGACATCCCTCTAATCCTCTAAGTGATCACGTGATCCAAATCAACTAAACCATGTCCGATCATCACGTGAGATGGAGTAGTTTCATCGGTGAACATCATTATGTTGATCATATCTACTATATGATTCACGCTCGACCTTTCGGTCTCCGTGTTCCGAGGCCATATCTGTATATGCTTGGCTCGTCAAGTATAACCTGAGTATTCCGCGTGTGCAACTGTTTTGCACCCGTTGTATTTGAACGTAGAGCCTATCACACCCGATCATCACGTGGTGTCTCAGCACGAAGAACTTTCGCAACGGTGCATACTCAGGGAGAACACTTCTTGATAATTAGTGAGAGATCATCTTAAAATGCTACCGTCAATCAAAGCAAGATAAGATGCATAAAGGATAAACATCACATGCAATCAATATAAGTGATATGATATGGCCATCATCATCTTGTGCCTGTGATCTCCATCTCCGAAGCACCGTCATGATCACCATCGTCACCGGCGCGACACCTTGATCTCCATCGTAGCATCGTTGTCGTCTCGCCAATCTTATGCTTCCACGACTATCGCTACCGTTTAGTGATAAAGTAAAGCATTACATCGCGATTGCATTGCATACAATAAAGCGACAACCATATGGCTCCTGCCAGTTGCCGATAACTCGGTTACAAAACATGATCATCTCATACAATAAAATTTAGCATCATGCCTTGACCATATCACATCACAACATGCCCTGCAAAAACAAGTTAGACGTCCTCTACTTTGTTGTTGCAAGTTTTACGTGGCTGCTACGGGCTTTAAGCAAGAACCAATCTCACCTACGCATCAAAACCACAACGATAGTTCGTCAAATAGACTCCGTTTTAACCTTCACAAGGACCGGGCGTAGCCACACTCGGTTCAACTAAAGTGAGAGAGACAGACACCCGCCAGCCACCTTTAAGCACGAGTGCTCGTAACGGTGAACCAGTCTCGCGTAAGCGTACGCGTAATGTCGGTCCGGGCCGCTTCATCTCACAATACCGCTGAACCAAAGTATGACATGCTGGTAGGCAGTATGACTTATATCGTCCACAACTCACTTGTGTTCTACTCGTGCATATAACATCAACGCATAAAACCTAGGCTCGGATGCCACTGTTGGGGAACGTAGTAATTTCAAAAAATTTCCTACGCACACGCAAGATCATGGTGATGATATAGCAACGAGGGGAGAGTGTTGTCTACGTACCCTCGTAGACCGAAGCGGAAGCGTTGACGCAACGTAGAGGAAGTAGTCGTACGTCCTCCGGTTCAACCGATCCAAGTACCGTTACTCCGGCACCTCCGAGTTCTTGACACGCGTACAACTCGATGACGCACCCTCGATCTCCGATCCAGCAGAGGCGCCGAGGGGGAGTTCCGTCAGCACGACGGCGTGGTGACGATCTTGATGTTCTCCTGTTGCAGGGCTTCGCCTAAGCACCGCTACAATATGACCGAGGTGTAATATCGTGGAGGGGGGCACCGCACACGGCTAAGGAACGATCAATGATCAACTTGTGTGTTCTAGGGTGCCCCCTACCCCCGTATATAAAGGAGGGAGGGAGGAGGTGGCCGGCCCTAGGGGGGGCGCGCCATGAGGAGGGGGAAACCTACTCCAAGTAGGTTTCCCTCTCTTTTCCTTATCTTATTTGGAGGGGGAAGGAAAGAGTACTAGTATTAGGAAGTAGTACTAGTAGTAGTAATAGGAAGAGGGGGAAGGAGAAAGGAAAGGGGGGGCCGGCCCCCCTCCCCAATTCGGATTGGGCTTGGGGGGGCGCGCCCCCTTCCCTTGCTCCTTCTCTCTTCCTCCTACATGGGCCCAATAAGGCCCATATACCTCCCGGGGGGTTCCGGTAACCTCCCGGGGCTCCAAACTTCTCCGGAACCTTTCCGGTGTCCAAATATATCCGTCCAATATATCAATCTTTATGTCTCGACCATTTCGAGACTCCTCGTCATGTCCGTAATCATATCCGGGACTCCGAACAACCTTCGGTACATCAAAATACATAAACTCATAATATAACTGTCATCGAAACCTTAAGCGTGCGGACCCTACGGTTCGAGAACGATGTAGACATGACTGAGACACATCTCTGGTCAATAACCAATAGCGGGACCTGGATGCCCATATTGGTTCCTACATATTCTACGAAGATCTTTATCGGTCAAACCGCATAACAACATACGTTGTTCCCTTTGTCATCGGTATGTTACTTGTCCGAGATTCGATCGTCGGTATCCAATACCTAGTTCAATCTCGTTACCGGCAAGTCTCTTTACTCGTTCCGTAATACATCATCTCACAACTAACATATTAGTTGCAGTGCTTGCAAGGCTTATGTGATGTGCATTACCGAGAGGGCCCAGAGATACCTCTCCGACAATCGGAGTGACAAATCCTAATCTCGAAATACGCCAACCCAACATCTACCTTTGGTGACACCTGTAATGCTCCTTTATAATCACCCAGTTACGTTGTGACGTTTGGTAGCACCCAAAGTGTTCCTCCGGTAAACGGGAGTTGCATAATCTCATAGTTATAGGAACATGTATAAGTCATGAAGAAAGCAATAGCAACATACTAAACGATCGGGTGCTAAGCTAATGGAATGGTTCATGTCAATCAGATCATTCAACTAATGATGTGACCTCGTTAATCAAATAACAACTCATTGTTCATGGTCAGGAAACATAACCATCTTTGATTAACGAGCTAGTCAAGTAGAGGCATACTAGTGACACTTTGTTTGTCTATGTATTCACACATGTATTATGTTTCCGGTTAATACAATTCTAGCATGAATAATAAACATTTATCATGATTATAAGGAAATAATAACTTTATTATTGCCTCTAGGGCATATTTCCTTCACCAGCTAGCAGGGGGGTATTCATTTTTTTGGGTGTAATAAGGAGGCACTTCCTTGCGTGCGAAGATATAGCTGGTGGGTCCGACCTGTCAGCGGGGGAACGTTTTTTCACGAAATACAGAGGCCCTTCCTGTGGGTCCTAGCTGTCAGGTGGAGGAATCGTTATTTTGCGCGTAATAAGGAGGCATTTCCTTGCGTGCGGCTGTGGACCCAACTGTCAGCCTCTCCACGTACAGTCCACTTCCGATGGATGTCGTTCAATGACCACGTTGACCAGGTCACACCGAGAGCACCAGGGCGGTGGACGAGGGCGAGGCCTAGGAAGGGAACGACACGGAGCCAGGGAATACTCGGCAGTTGTTTCCCATACGGAGGAGTACGAGGGTTTACTGGTTCGTCTGCCATCGCAGGAGAATAACAGCATGTATGGGTGACTAGAGGGATGGCTAGGCCAGCGATGGGAGTACGGTCAGGCCGTGAGGCCTGCACGGCAGCATAGCCGGTCGCGGGAGGAGGGAGCAGGTAGTCCCGCCGGCGCTTGTTTGAGCAGCTGGAGCATGCAGAGTAGAGATTGAAGAAGCACGACAGCCGTTGGATGGATATCCAACAGTCGCTGCTCTCGTGTGTTGACTAAGTTGACAGGGCGTTGCGTGTGCGTCAACCTTTTTTTTATGAAAGCATACGCGTCAACCTATCGTAGGCGCACAAGTCAGCCTCAAATCTGTGGAAAATAGCATACAACCCATCTGCCATTATTTCTAATAATGTACAGCCCATTTGCTAATTCTTAAGATTTTTTTGGAGCCCATCTTCTTTTTGTTAGCATTACACCCCATATTATGGCCAAGGTTAAAAAGTATACGAAATTTTGCATATTTCGGTGTGGTCAACTATTTTTAATCCAGAAATATCGATTCACATTCAAACTATTTTGAAAAATAATTTATATAAATATAAAATCAAAATAATTGTCCACGCATAAAAATCAATGGAATTTAAGATCTTGTAATGAAAAAAATGAAACTAATTCCCGGTTTGATGTATTTTAAAAATGTACATGCCATTTCTGGGCAAACCGAATGAAACTCTCCTCGTCTTGAAACATTTGCAGCCCAGCAGGGCCGATAAAGCAAGTAGTCATTGTTTGGGTATTTCTTTAAAAAAATAGAACCGGGCTAGCCATTTTCAGCAAGAAAAAACACAACTGGGCTCATGATGTGGTAAACATAAATAAAACCCTGGCTAGACGGGCCACAACCCCCACACAGCCCCGTTGTTACCCTGATCCGTTGCTAAAACTAGTATAAATAACAACTGCTTGTTCCTCATTGTCTCAAAAAAACTGCTTGTTCCTCAAAAAAAACTGCGCGACTTGCTGGGTCCCTGGTGTCAGCCGCTCGTAGTGTAATTCTCTCATTTATTGACTATGTTGACGATGGCGTGAGCCCCAGATGTCCAACCATTAGGAGGAACCATATTTTTGGGCTTGTACTATAGAGGCACTTGCTTGCGTACTGCCATGACGCTGGTGGGTCCCTATTGTCATCCTCTCCACATACAGTCATCTCTTTGTTCCTCTTGGTTGTTGACGACGTTGACAACGCAAGAGGGCGGCGCACCGTGCACGGCGAGCGAACCAAGGCCGCAAGGTGGACGATGACAGCGAGGCTTTGGATGGAACGAACAGGAGCCGTTGAAGATGCGCCGGTCCAGTCGCAGGCGGAGGGGAGTACGAGGGTTGACTGGTGGGGGTGGTGGGGGCTAGTCACTTGGCTTCTGTAATGCACAGTGAGCTCAAGCAGCCGACGTGAGTGATGTTATTTCCCTTGGTTGTGATTTGTTACAATATTTCACTCTAAATTAAACGAATGGCAAGCCATTTTCCTTGTTTCAAAGAAAATATGACAGTCACAGCCGAGTTGAAAAGGGCAGGAACATCTAACTCCAGCTTACAAACTGTACAAAAGCACAAGGGTTGATTGTTCATCAGGTTTACAAAAAAACCCAGATTGAAAAGGGCAACAACATCTAACCCCAACACTGTTTTCGGCAGTCACAGTCAAATGGATCGGTCAGGTCCATAGAATGAACATCCTAGATCGTAAAATTTACTGGATTATGACCACAATATGTTTAAATAGAAGCCCGGCACGTTCAGAAGCTCTTTTGCCCACCTGAAACTCCTTTTTTTGCTCTTCGACATACCCGTCCGTCAAAACCATGCTGCTGATAAACTTAAACCTGATGGACAATAGTAACCTCGCATTCAGCAGGAAGAATGTGACAAATCTTGTGTTTGCACGGTTGGCTACATATCGTTCTAGTGTTATTGTCTTCAATCGAATCTCATGAGAAGTGAGAAAATCCCGATGCTTACGAATCCACCGATTGGTTATAACTTTCTTACCCCGTCCTGTTGCCTAAATAGACATGAAAATTGAAAACAGTTAAGGTCTAAAAGAAGAGTGTCGAAAGAGCAACAACTGAACGGTTAATTCTAGTACACTATATGCGGGCTTCCAATGTGCGTGAAATTATCACCTTTATATACAACTTCTCCAGACATGGAAAGCATTGCAGCAAGCCAATAATCTTGTTCAGATCAAAACTATTCATTTGGATATATAAGATCTTGACAGAATCCAGCACCATTGATAGGCCATCCATGGAGAAACTCTTCATTGAGCATAGAACATAATATTAGTACAAAATGTGTACTCCAAGATGATATATAAATTATGCACAGAAATTAAAAATGCAGCATATGGTTACAAGTGTAGATGATAATATAAAGTACCTGAAGAACTGTGGAGCCAAACACCATATTGAAATGAGCACAGAGATCATGTATTACACCCAAGGTCTCCAGTTTAGGCGCAGAGAGGACAGTTATTTGCAACGGTGAATAACTAGAATCAAGGATCAACCTTTGAAGTGAAGGGGCATCTTGGATGATGAGCTGCCTTCCGTCAAACGAAATTCCAATTCTTACAAGGTTAGGTGACTTTATTTGGAGACAACCGATTCTAACTGTGAAAACAAGCACCAAGCACTCCAGCGCAGGGCAACTGGAGTGGACGATGCTGTGCAATGAGGCCTTCGATATACGAAACTGCACAAGTGAAAGTTTCTTGAGAAATGGGAGTCGAAGGTTTAGTACCAGATTGTCTGGGAGGTAGCACAACACAAAGGTGGCGGTGTGGAGATAGGAGGAAAACCGCGAGATGGACATCGGTGCTGAGGGCACAAGTTCATGGCGTTCTGTATGTGGTATGTGATTTCCAGGGGAATAGTAGAACTCAAGCAGCTGTAGTTCTGTGAATTCAGAGGATTTCAGCCAGGCGTCCACCGTAGCATGACGGGATGCAGAGGCTTTGAACGGAGCCCTGGTGGGAGGAGATGATGGCTCTGGGGATTTCAAAATCATTGAAGAGAGATAGCTGACGACAGTCGATATTAAGGGGCACGGCGCGCCATAGAGGGCGCCACCTAATTGAGAGGACTTGGGTGTGGCAGGAATCCTTGGTGGGGAGAAGTGAGATGATATCCCCAAGGACGGCGTCCGGGAGATCGCTGATGCGGTCCACCCGAGATTCTACGGGTTCCTGGGATCCGGTGGGGGCGGGGTCGCCGCTTCTCCCCGGGCTGCCTGGTGCGGGACCTACAACAGGCGTCGCCACTGGCGGGAGCCTCATCTTCTTGGCGCTGGGGTCAGCCGACTCCATTTTCCTCGAGGGCGTCGCGTCGCGCTCACGGATTTGAGCAGAGTAACGAATGACGAGCCTAGTTGTAGTGAGAGTGAAGAAGAAGGGGAGCTGGGGGTTTTCTGTAGGAGTGAGGAAGAAGGGGAGCTAGGGTTTTCTGTAGGAATGAGCTGACGTGAGGTGGGTGGGAGCGAGGAGGAAGAAGAGCACCCAGATTTTTATTTGTGGGGGGGCGGTGTGCTGGGTGTGGGTAGCGCCTTTTGAATTGATTTTACTATTTACTAGTGTGGATTGGCTGTTTTGTCTTGGGCCTAGAGAAACAATTACTACTAGTACAGTGGAGACACTCTACAGCTACCCAGAAAAACAATTACTACTAGTATAGTGGAGACACTCTACCGCTTCTGGCTCCTCCTAGGTCATTGAAACGTCTCCCTCTACTGAATGTCGTTATACTTTTGTTCACCGACATGCGGGCCATGCAGCATGCTGGCCCAAATGCCATCCACCAAATTAGCAGGCACTATGCAGGCGGAGAGTCACCCCGGTCGTAGCGTGGCAGTAACGAGCCGTCGTGTCACAAAACCCCACCTCCCCGCAGTCTAAGTTTGACGGACGAAGCAACCATCATTTCACTCCCTGCTGAATCCCCTTCTCCCTCACCATCTTCAAGAAAGGCAACACTCGCATCTGCCACTGTTCTTCTCTCCCAACGAAGGGAAGGTAAGCGGATCCGTGATGTTGGTATATTTTCGTTCAGAGAAGAAAAAAGAACTTTTGCAAAGAAGTAACCGATCCTCACTCTATTTTTTGTTTCATTGTCATTGCGATTGTGTTTTCCTTTCAGTGGTCTCCTAGTATTCGTCAGTTTCATGATGGACCAAGGAGAACCAGGCAAAGATCTGCTGATATTGGAGCAGACGCGGGAGGCTGATCCCCACGAGATAGAGAGCTCCAAGAAGATGGAGGCAACCACCGAGCCGACCCCAGATACGCTCACGGCCACTACTGAGATGGTCAACCCCCCGTTTGAGGTTACAGCCCCCGTGGCACTGCAGGACCGCTTTCCCCCCTTCGAGGATGTGTCCCCCCCCCCCCCGCTGAGCTGCCCAAGGTGATTTCCTTCTTTGCCGATCTCGATTGTGGTTTTTCATCTAAGTATGTGGTGATTTTTTTTAGAAAAGGAAGTATGTGGTGATTAATAATGCAAAATTTTATTAGCTTCGATGCCATGCTATACATAGTGGTTTAAATAACTTGTGGTTCTTATACTAAAAAGTAATTCAGAATTTGTTTTTGTTTCAATTTGAGCCCTGATGCAGACAAGGATTGTGTGGTTGTGCATGTCACTCGCTATGAGGCGGACGACCTGAATATACGCACTGGGAAAATAGAGTTCTTAGGCTGTTGGATCCTGGAAGCCATTTGCGGTTATACCAATGAAGAGTTGTATTCCAGCCTCACTATTGTCAGGCGTGTTGTCTAGGGTGTACTGAAGCACAAGAAGTTCAAAGCTACTCCTTCTTTTGTGAGGCATACTGTTCTTGTCAAGCTTACGTAGGAAGATGACGTGGCATGCCTCCACAAACAAGTTTATCAGTGGCAAGGCCATAAGGTTGTCTTCATGAAGGTTCACAGGATTGAGCTCCCGTGGGACGTCCTCGATGATGTTCATGGCAAGGTCCATCTTGTGTCCAGCCCAATTTAGATCGAGGCATGAAATAGTTGCCCCAGCTAGTGTTTAATAGTAGTTTGGATTGTGTCTAATTATCCGAACCTTGCCTGTTATCGACCCCTTTGGGGCTAGTGCTCTGTTTGAATCCGTCTATGGGAACTGCTACTACTTTTGTGTGCCCTTGAATCATGTGAGACCCATCGTAATAGTTGCCGAAATAGATGCGTCCTCACTACTCCCTCCGTTCCTAAATACTTGTCTTTCTAGGCATTTCAACAAGTGACTACATACGGAGCAAAATGAGTGAATCTACACTCTAAAATATGTCTACATACATCCGTATGTAGTAGTCATTTGAAATGTCTAGAAAGACAAATATTTAGGAACGGAGGGAGTAGTTTTTTCATGAATATGGCATGGTAAGACATAAGTTGTCACGGTTTATCATACGAGAAGTGTGTGTTTTGATGAAATAGAGCACTCGTTCGAGAACCGTGCGCCGACGTATACATAAGTACTTGTAAACACTGTTGGTGCTACCCCACTTGTAAGCAGTTGTGCAAAACACGGCACATTGGCTCAGCTCGCTTCAACACTAGGCTATCGACCAGCTAACAATCAACAATCTGCTGTCTGACATATAAGCAACTACTATGTATCTTGTTACAGTGGTTCATGAAGTTAATTGAGGCCACAATGTAATAAATTCCAAACGTCCACACGCTAGTCCAGCGCTCATGTGGAGCACTCACAATTAAACTCGTCTTCATAAAATCTTGAAAAGCATAAGTTAAGCAATTTTATACTTCTCAATGATTCATAGAACATAACAAACATATACTAGTTCACAGCAAAAGACAGAGTTGTGAGAAGGTTTACAAATCAGGAAAAACAAGCAAGGCTTCTCTGAGCAAAGGGCCTCCCGGCAGGCTTAAATTTCCTGGAGTTCACTCTGGTTTTTTCTTGTTGCCACCATCCAGGGTTAGGTTCTCTCATTCCAGAATAACCAATTATAATTGTGGTCTCAGCTGGAATGCTGAACTGAACCATGCAGTGTACTGACCAGCTGAAATGCTTGTGCATTCCACTAAATTTAAGCACCGCTATTTGCAGAAATAAGCAGACCACAATGCCTCTTGTCCGCGCACCTGTCCAAAAAACCGCCATGCAGCCGTGCCAGCTAGTCCTCGGTCCATGGATGAACTGGTAGAAAGTGCATTCCGGACTAGGATGCAGTTGTTTTCGCTCGTCCCTGCACTGCAATCAGGAAGTAAAACGTACGAATCAGCTTCTTTTAGATTGCGTTGGTCATTCTACCTTAGTTACTACCAATGTAGGCATACCTTGAAGACGGGAGGTTAGACAACGGCAACGAGGGATAGCCATCTCATTTTGCACAGTTGTACTAAAACTGAGGTGTGTGCTTTTGATTGCGCGGATAGAAACTATAGGAAGACAGACATCCCGAAACGATATGGAGACAGACATCCCTGTTTGCGCAAATACGAAATACAGTTATTTAAACAGTGACACATATTACTACTTTCCCCCGTTTCCTCTTAGAACCAAGTCCTAGATTCATGCTACAGCTTTCCCACTTTCTTCCCTGTTTGAACCAACGCTTTGAGTTCACTATATGAACTAGCTTTACTTCTAATAATAGTAGAAGTCTAGGTGGCTTTGTGACAGCGGACGGAAGTAGAAAAGGATCCACACGAAGGGGGAAGAGCTGGGGCAGTAGAGCAAGGCGGGTTTCGAAGGAATATATACCTGAGGGTCGTCGGCATGTGGCAAAGACGGCGTTGGGAGGCCGCATCTTGGCCACAATACCGCAGGGAGGAAGAAGGGGTCGGAGGCCCTCCCGAGCCGGCGCTCTCTCGGAGAGAACGGCACGGCCACCGATTGGGACGCGCGGGCAGCCTTTGGTCTCCTCCCTCGCCGCCAACGACAGCGTGAACGATGCACCTACACCCCCTGCCCCGGTCGAGGTTGTCCGGCCGGATTTGTGACCAGCCGTGAGCTGAGAGAGAGAGTGTGGCCACCTATGTCTTGCTTAGATCTGGAGAGCATGAGAGAGTGAACGAGAGGAACCCTAGTAAAGCAAGTGCTAAGGCTCTTGCTTTTATATATAGTGGAGTAATTTTGTTGTACCGGCTTCAAAATAATGCGCTCCTATGTGTACCCACGAGTGGGTGTGAGAGAACTAGTGCATGCGTGCACCGCTTCTCTTCGTGAGAGTACAACATATACTGTGCCCAAAGAACGTTCACCGCAAGAGTAATAGTATAAGTGTGTGACGTGTGAGCTAAAATAAAATGTGCGCACCGTCTTTTGTTTTTTAGAAGTTCTGAGGGTAGGGTGTGAAGAGCACATATGTGCGTGTCGTCTGCCTGCAGATAGAGGATGGGTGTGACGTGCGAGTCAGCGAGAGGACTCGGGAGAGTCGTGACTCGTGAGGGTGCGTGTGCGTGAGAGAGAGGGGGGCACGTATCAATGCAATGCATGTGTCCATAAATCATTATCCGACAAACGTTCGCCACAAGCCTTTTCCTGACGAACGCCGTAAGAACCGTTAGATCGGCATCCGACAGTGTTAGTTTTGCCATGTCATTTAACAGAACAGCCACTCCTCCTACACACAAATCTTCCACGTGAGTGTTAGCAACTGTCGTATACTCCCTCTGTTCTGAAATGTAGTGCATATAGCTTTATTGAAAATTAGAACCTCACAAACTTTTACCAAGTTTTCGTGTACCAAATTGCACATGTAGAATACCCTGTATATATCATTTCATTCATCTTCGATAGGTAACTATAAAGATGGGTGAGGAGTCTACAAAGAAAGACCATCGTATCACCCGCAGCAATTTCAACCATCCTTTAGTGTCGAGGAATATCATAGGAACTCTATATGATATGATTTTTATAGGATTTTTTTCCTTTAGAGCCAATTGGTTCATAGGAATAGATTCATATACTCTACATTTCAAAGGAAATAAACATGATATCATTTCTATAGCTTTAGAGCCACTTGGTTCATATGAATGGATTCCTATACTCCCTTAATTTCAAAGGAAAATAAACATTAGCGTATATTCAATAGAAAAGTTCCTATGATATGAACCAAATTACATCTCTTTACTAATCCCTCCTCATAGGAATTGAGATACATGTCATCTCTAGATTCAATAGAAAAGTTCCTATGATGTGAACCAAATGACATCTCTTTTCCAATCCCTACTCATAGGAATTGAGATGCTCCATGTCATCTCTTTCCCTACAACTTCCACGTATGCATCTTCTATTCCTAAATAGATAGTACAACCCACTAGTAGCTTTTTTCCAAAACATGCAACTATGGCACAAGAACTATATAGTGTGCCAATAACTTTGAAAGATGGTCGCTGGATGAAGCTAACCCGACAGTGCAGAGATGGGCAAATCCGAGCACTACTGGCCGTTGGATATCATCAACATTCCACCAGATCTGCCACATGTACAATTTAGAAGACTCCATGGTTGAACTTAAGCATAATGCACAAACCTCAAAACACAAGCACTTCTCCTTTGTTCTAGAATCTTCTGTATCATAATTGATTATTTTTTTCTAAATGAATTGCCATTATTTGTTTTTTACTTTATGATTTACAATGCACAACCCCATGAATCTTAACATTTTTATAAAACTAATTGATTTTGAATGAGATGAACTATAAGAACTAAACGAACATCTACATCATGCATATATGACTCAAAGCTTTACATGCTATAGTGTGTATTTATTCATAATTTGGTTTCGAAATCTCATGCGTTCAATACATGTGTACCTTACTAGTTTTGAGTAGAGTAGCAAATTTCACGCGGCCCCGGGTATATCAAAATGCAGGGCCCATGCATCATTGCCTTTCGGTCGAACCTACGTCCACAATTTTTTGTACGTGCTATATCTCCACTGGTCCCCGAACCCAAAATGCTGCCTCGTTCCCGTAAAACCAAGCGGCCCACACATATTTAAGGCGTCGACTCGATCACCAACCCGTTTACTACGACGTGGCCCCGCACGCCGTAGTACTCCTACAAACCCTACCGCCGCACTCATCATCGGTTTTCTTCAAGAGGACGAGGGAGAAGCCGATTTGTAGTGGAGGCGCTTTCAAAAAAAAGGATCTGTAGTGGAGACCCCTACCCTAGGGTGCCCTAGGTAGCTGCCGCACGCATCATTGTTTTCTCTTTTCTTTATGCTCTTGCGCGCTAGAGTGAAATGATGGTTGCTTCGTCCGTCCAGCTTAATGCGGGAAAGGTGGGGCTTTGTGATTTGACCCCTCATCGCTCATTTTCTACTACTGCGGCGCTACGACCGGGGTGCCTCCAATTCCAACCGCTGCTCCGAACTGTAATTTGGTGCATCGCACGTGGAACAAGACGGTGGATGAGCCACATGTCTGCCAAAGGGGTCCTGTTAAGTGTGTCGCCATTTCGTGTGCGGACTGACCCTGCTTGAGTTGCTACGCCAACACGACAGGAGCAGCCTACCACTTGGTTTTGCTCCTTGGTGAATCCCGACTATATTGATCTAAAAAGATACGTGCTGAACTACCCTCTCCGTCTCGGTTTTTTATTTGTAGGCGTCTCGGTTTATAGGGCCTGCACGTAGTTCTAGGTCATCCATTTGACTAACTAAATATGAGTTACTATGTCACAAAAAGTATATCATTGGATTCTTATTGGTTGATATGTGAAGAAACAAGAAACGAGGTAGAAGTTAATGCACCGCGCCTTAGTATTGTGGGATTATTTGGTTTTCGTAAGATGACGTGCGTTTGGTTGCAAGGGTGGTCATGAATGGGTTGGGATCATTCAGAAAATAGACATGTTTGGTTATAAAGCACATGAATGGTTCGAGTCAAAAAAAGAGAATATGCCTTGAAGATGCTGAACCATTCCACCCAACCAAATCGGTCGAATCAAATGGCCACCCTTTGCATGCATGACTATGTGAGCATGACTGGTGGTCCCGTCTTAAATAATTAGCTCATCTCTTATATTCAGCCAAACACATGAATTGAATGGTTCAATCCCAAAAAAATTGAATGGTCCCAATCCATTCATACGATACCTTCAACCAAACGCATCCGACGGAGGGAGTAGTTGTATTTAAAAGTCGAGGGCGGGGCTTTTCCTGTGCGGTAGGCGGGGCAGTTCCGCCTAGTCGGTTCGACAGAGACGCGAGAAGACGAGGGAGTAGGCTGCTGCAAACGTAGGGCTGTGTGATTTGACAGCGAGTTACTGCTGGACAGGTGGGGCCCCGTGATTTGACTTGCCATTATCATTTTAACTGCGGCGCTACGACCGGCGTGAGTCTCCCGATTCCTGACCACCTCCATACAGGTGCCTCTCCCAATGCTCCACCATGTAGTAGTAGAGGCTGGCTCTTGCATGAGAGCCCACTTCTCCACTTTTTCCTTGCCTCTCTTTCCTCCACATATGCAAAAATGCCATGTAAAGCGCACTATTGTACTTACTTGCTCCTACAGGTGCTTAAGCTTGCCACATAGGCATAAAGTCTGATGTGGCAAGTTAATCAAGAAGAGAGAGACTAGTTTGGTGACCCAAGGAAGAAACGGTGCTAAGCGCGTGTACCTAGGTGAAAAGACAATTTTGAGTCTATAGCTAATTAAATGAAGCAAACTTAGCAACACCATTTCATTGGAAGAGGTCACTCCTTGGCAAATGCAATAAATACTAGTACTCCCTGTGTCCCATTATATAAGAACGTTTTTGACACTACACTAGCTAGTGTCAAAAACGTTCTTATATTATGGGACGGAGGGAGTACGAAGAAAGAGATAGAGAGGAGTAAAAAAACACTTATAGCCAACCTTATAGCCAACCTTGTTGTAGTATGAGTGACTAAGTGATGACTATGTATGACATGCCAACATCAGATAGCCTAACGCACCGTGTTAAATCTCCAAGGGCGCGACCACGCGAGCGACGCGACGGTCGTGGTAGGCGCGACCATGATACGGGCTGCTGGCAGCCCTTGGATCTGAGATCAAACGGTCGCATGCTAAGTTGCTGAAAATTTTAAGAATAACCCTCCAGGATAGGATATTCACCCATAGGTCTAGAATCACGCCATGCAACCGTTCGATCTCAGATCCAAGGGCTCTCGGAAGCCCGTATCATGGGAGAATGGAAAGCCACTACCCTGCCGTTCGCACGCTGGCAGTTCGCTCCTACTCTTTCCCGCACGTCCTTTAATACTACGGCGGTTCGCTCCTAGTCGTCCCGTCCATTCACATTACGGCAGTTCCACTAATCCTAACCCTCCTCCCAAATCCATGGCGTCCCAAATCTCCCCGATCGGCGGTGAGTACAAGGTTAGAACCATCACCGGCGATGAGTTCGACGTCATCTACACCCGTACTTCCGCGACGGTGAAAGGATGCCTTTCTCGCTTCAGACGCATGTTCGAAAACTCACATGATGAGTGGGTCGCTGGGCTAGATGTTGAGTACACCACAGTCCTGGGACGAGAGAAGGATCTAAAGGACGAAGAGAGGAAGAAGCCCGCCGTGATCCAGGTTTGCGTACATAACGTTTGCTTGGTCTACCACATATGCCATGCCGACGTTGAGTGCCAGGATTTTAAGAACTTCCTCGAGGACAAAACAGTCAAATTCGTTACTGTAGACTTTAAGAACGACAAAGAAGTCCTGCGTCGGATAGGCCTCGTTGTAGGCAACCCCTTCGACCTCCAGAAGAATTGGCTGGTGCCCTCTCGTCAGCCCTCAATGCTGACCCTGGCAGGAGCCATGGTTCATCCTTCGTACCGCAAACTGGAGAAACCTCATTACACGTTTCATCGTCATGCATGGCAGCGGAATGTACTAGATATAGACCACATCCAGTACGCTGCAATGGATGGCTACCTTTGTTTCAATATCTACAAGGGTTGGATGAAGAGCAACAGCCAAGTTGGCGGTTCAAGCAAAGAAGTATCGGCCAAGAGGAAGAGGGACAAGGACGAAGTCGAGGACGTGGACGAGGACTCCGAGTAAGGTGGCAGTGTCGTTGCTCATGGCGGTTCTAAACTTCTAATGCAGTGTCTACCGGATTAGTTGCATAGTTTAATTTCAGGTGTGCTTAGTTTAATTTGAGGGGTGTGTTGTGCTGAGCCCCCAGCAGAACTATGTTATGTTTCTTCTCGTTACTTTAACTCTTCAGTATGTACATACTAGTACTAGTATTTCTTTAATAGAATTTAGCACCCCAATTAAGCACGTACTAGCTTTTTTAATAGTACTATATGCATAATTTGGCGACGAGCGCTCTCTATATGTACCACCTTTTTTTAAAATTTCAATTTTTGCTCCATGGCGCAATCCATCGATAGTGGAGTACTACTGTACAAAAGTATACATTTTTTAAAAGGCTAGCATACTGTTCATCACATATATATATATATAGCCAGTTAAATTCTCAACCTAGAACGACGTGCATGCCATGTAGTAAACCGATCCGGAGGAAGTATAGTAAAAATGAGGTGATTTTACCCAGGGATCGGCGGGGGAGCATGGCCTGTCATGCGGTCCCACGTGTCATGATGTACCAAGGCGATGCGCGTGTCCCTCTTGAGGCAGAAGCAATACTAGTACGTGGTTTGAGATGATGTCGAACCGAAGTGTGAAATAATGGTTGCTTCGTCCGTCTGGGAAGGTGCGGCATTGTGATTTGACGTCTCATTGCTCATTACTAACACTGGGCCGGTACGAGTGGGGTGCGTCCCCCCTGCTGTTCTGCACTGTTATTTGGTGCTTGACACGTCGACCCGGTTGCTATATGTCCCACATGTCGGCGACAGGAAGTACAGAATTCATGAAAGGGAGCGTCGACGGAGGAGTATACTACAGAATTCATGAAAGGGAGCGACTTAGTTTTGGAAAAATCTGTTTTTACGGAGTACGTACCCACTAGGGTTTATAGGGCTCATCTAAAAAACATTCGTTTTTCCGTTTGATAAGTCTCAATTCTAGTACTATACTAGTAGTAGTACCATTACATGTTGGATTTCGAGGTGCGTTAGATCACCCGACGCAAGCAGTGTCAAGAGGAAACTAACCAATGCATGTACAAGTTCATGGAAATTTAGTGGTCATTCATGCATTCGTTCTAATTAATGCCTCGGTAAACATAACTTCTTGAGAAAAACGAGCGTACTGTGCAAACTACGAAATTAATTCGACCACTCACCGTCTACCTTGGTTGGAGAGATTTTGAAATTGAGCCATAAACTGGAAAGGAGGGAGTAGTAACTTTTGTCTCGATTACTATTTGTGGCCTTGTATAGATGCAAAATGTATTTTTTATAGTGGCCTTTTATAAGTAAATAGAGGGAGTACTAACCAAAGTACGTAGTAGGGACGAGGAGTAAACGGAGGGAGTAGTAAAATTTTCTCCTCGTGCTGCGAGCCACCGCGCGCGTGGGCGAGGGAGCGGGCGTAAAGGCGTACAGTAGTACTCCAGCTTCACCTCATCCTGCGAGCCACCGCGCCCGTGGGCGGGGGAGACGGCGTACTAAGCAAGTTTCTCCTCGTTCTGCGAGTTGACGGGACACATCAAAAGTACTCCAGTGTATAGAGCCTTGCCTCTAAGGTAGGCCCCACATGGTTTGCCTCTTTTTTTAATTTAACATAACGCGTCAAGTCGCAATTTGTTTGTTCACCCGTGGTAGACGATCCTCCCTCCACCAAGTGGACAACCAGTACACGTGCCAAATTACCACGTGGGCTGCCTTTTTCGTACAGAAATGAGCTCCACCGTGTACCCGCGCGGGTGTGGTTGGGAAAGAGACGGGAGTACGTGCGCCGTGCGTGCACCTCTTCTCTTCGTGCACGTCCCCCACCTACGTGGGTGTGTGTGAGAGAGATACAAACCTAGACATAATGCGCCGTCCATCCCCATGCCTCCGCCCAGTCCGACCACCAGTCACCACCACGGCACCACGCCCCACTCCTCCTCACCTTATCTCTCATATTTCTCCCTCCATTTTTATATACAAGGGGCCACTATCAAAATTACAATTTGCAGATATACAAGGCCACTAACACTAATCGATGCAATATTAATGGTGTTTGCCTCGTGGTACTAGCAAAGGAGGACATTAATTATCCCTTGCATGCATGCGGGAGTTTGTAAAAAAATGCATCTTGATGTTCCGTGCAATGCACGGGCATCTTGCTAGTCCATGAAAACAACACATGGCAAAATTCCACGGCGAACGAGGGATTTGAATCTGTTGGGAGGGGCTGTTTGGATCTTGCCCGGGGTAGCCAAAATATTGGCGACCCTTTTGTCCACCGGTGCCTTTGCCACCGATGAACGAGGAACGGCTCGGGTGCTCATGCTGTCATGCATCCTCCAGCGCGCACGTTGGAGACGAGCTCGCACGAGCTGTGTTTTTTTGTCCCACAACGCCGCCCGAGCCGCCCGCAGACCGACCGGCGACCCGCAAATTACGCCATCCAACCGTAGCCGCACACATTATGACAGCAACTCAACCAACCGGACGAAATTCACGCAAACACGTAGACAAACTGATACTCATTCACGCAACCACCGGAGTATTTCATATAAACAACGACGGAAATCATATAAAATACCGGATTTTCACACAAACATGACGGATTTCATTACATTCAAATGAACTACGCGGTGCTAGTTCTGGACAGCACAGGTATATAATACATGGCCTAAATGGTCGCCCGCCGATCGATTTGTGTTCCTCATGTCCGGCAGCACGATCACCGGACTGCCGGGAGCCCCGGAGGTATATGCTTCAGCGCAAAGGACGGCTCGCTTCCCCACTGCCCAACTGATATCATTGGCTGGTGCCGAAGATGATGGTGGCCGGCACCGGTTCGAGTTCATCACCGGCCACTACTTCGCCATGGCCGGCACCGGCTCGAGTTCATCCTAACATTGACCTCTTCCGTGGAGCCCATGCGGGGTCGACGAAGGTCCTCGCAACAAAAGGATCCGGCAAGACACCTGCTGTGTACGCCGGCGTCGCCTCCGCGGTGGCCTTCATGGGACCCAAGCGGCGGCGGCCTCCCGTGTTCTACTTCTCCTCGATGATGGCGGCGGACGCGGAGGCGCTGGCCACCGACTCGTCGCTCTCCGCGCACCCGGCTTCTGTCGCTGCTTGCATGGCGCGGCCGCCGGCATGGGAGTCTCGGCCACAGAAACGGGAGACGCGGTACGAGGCGGCGGCGTGGACGGCAGCAACGACGCCCGTGCGCCGCTCCTCGTCGAGCTGGCCTGGAGCGGCGAGTTGCTGAACCGCGCGCCGGCTTGGGGCGGCAACTGGCTCCGTCGGGCGAGGGGAGGGAGGTGGATCAGCGAGCTGCATAGCTCGTATCCGGCGGGCTACCCAGCCGGCTTGGATGCGGAATAACTACTCTTCGTAAGCCATTGTAAGAGTGGACAAAATGGTGGAGGAGATAGGGGAGCGGCGGAGGTGTGCGATTCTTGGCCGGCGTTTGGCCTCGTTTAAATAGGAGATTAAATAGACGGCGGACGGGAGGAGCTCGGCCGGCGTTGCGTTTAACGCCGGCCCGGTCATGAACGGACGTGTGTCCAGAGTGGGTTTCTCGGCTTCCACACGGGCGGGTTTCATGGAGGCGTTTGAATGCGGCACGGAGGCGTGTTCAGCCGGGCGTGCCGCGAGTGGCGCCCTCGACTCTGACCTAGGACACCGCGCCGTTCTTCCACTGACGTGTGGGCTCTTTGGGTGCATGGCCTGCATGTCAGTGACCCAACGCAGGCAGCGCACAGCAGAGGAACCTTTGGTGGGCCAGGGCGGTCAGAAGCGGGCATTTCATAAACCGATGATTGTTCATTGAGTGTGACGTCATCTTTTTCATGTAGTTAAGCGTGTGTCTTGCGTCGTGTGCTGTGTGCATGCAGGCGTGCGAGTGTTGCGTGCGTGCAAGGGTGCGTTTCAGTGTTGCATGCATGGGTGCGTACGTGCAAGGGTGCGTTTCAGTGTTGCATGCATGGGTGCGTACGTGCGTGTGTTCGTGAGTGCATGTGTACGTGTCAGTGTTGCACGCCAGCATGCGTGCGTGTGTACGTTATGTGTACGTGTCAGTGTTGCACGCCTACATGCGTGCGTGTCTTGCGTGCGTGCATGTGTACGTGCGGGGTGAGGCTACACGTCAGTCGACTGACTTTTTCATCTCTGGTCATTAGATTTTCCAGCCGTTGGATACGAAATCAAGGGCCTCCAGTTTATCATCAAACTCCACCCCCCCCCCCGAGCCGCCAGCCACCACCGGCCGAACCGCCCGCCCCGCCGCCCGCGGCCGGCCTGCCCTCCCCGAAACCACTCCCCACCGCTGGTCTGCCGCCGCACCTTCGAGAGAGTGGGCCAGCATATATGATCTTGAGATTTTACGAAGTCACCATAGGTGCCTCGTAGTTGAGTGGAACGTCTCCTCCCACTGAACGTACATCGCCGGAAAATACTGAAATTAACACAAGATAAATGCGAGCACCGGGACTTTAACCTTGGTGGGCTCGAGAAACCACTGTCCTCTAACCATCCAACCACATGTTGGTTAGCACGACAAAATGTATGTGGTGACCGTGATGAGCTTATTCTGAAGTCCAGTGACCATATCGTGCTTTCGCTTCAAATACAATGACCGTAAGTGTCGTCAACAAAATACGGAGCACGCATCAAATGCAAAGTCCGTCAGTGTCATCAACAAAATATGGAGACGTATCGTGAGCTAGATACCGTTGTACTATTGTATATGCTTATTTTCTTAGTGGCCGATTGCGTGTGTGGTGTGGTGGGCACATCATTTCTAGTTGTGGTGGGTCAACATGAAGACTCATGGGTCGGTTCCATCCTGCGCCACATATAGGTTGGACCGAGACGTGTTATACGGAGACCCATGTGGAGGACTCGGCGTACAACACGAAGCTACCAGAGTCGCGGAGGACTCTATCCCCACTGGTGATAAGCCGACTATATATGATTTGTAACCCTAGGCCCTTAGTATGTTATACAAGCTTGGGGGCTAGTTCGTCGATAGTATACACACACGCACAATGCCTGGTATTCACGTGTACTTTGTACACACCCCTAACACTAATATACAGTACCAGGAGTAGGCTCTTTCTTCAACTGCAAGGGTCCGATCCGAACTAGGGTGAAACTTTGCCTCGTATTACCATCCAGCCTAACAGCCAGGGATATCCTACCGAATGATATGATGAAATCATATCTGCCAACTACTATTAGAGAGGTGTGTCGGGGGGGGGGGCAATGTGTGCGAGAGAGGCCTAAAGATAATGTGCGTGTGGGAGACATGTAGGCACATATATGTGCGTATAGAGGGCTAGTAGAGACCATGCATGTATATATATGCACGTGAGAGAAATAGTGTTTTCCAACTGAGATTAGTGAAAAGAGTGGTACATAGTAGTCAGAAAGAGAGATAGAGAAACAGAGAGAGAGCATGTGCGTGAGACACCCCGATACCCTGAGAGAGATTGTGAGCATGTGTGAAAGAGAAATGCTGATGCATATAAAGTGTGTGCACTTATGCGTTAGATAGAGAGATATCTACGTGTAAAAGGTGGTTCTACACATTAAATTAAAATATAGATGACATTATTATTTTTGGATGAGATCATGAATTTTGCAAAATTGCGTATGGACGAAAATCGGTCTATCAGACACCCATACTCTATTGAATTCTAGCATGTGCATGTGTTTATTTCATATTATCGATCCATAGAGTGAGAGAGGTTTGAAATACAGGCAATGGATGCTTTTGCAATTCATATATAAACATTAATTAGTGCACTCCATGTTAGTGTGAAGCACTTTATACATTTGTCACTTACATGGATACATTCCAAATTGCTAGCTACGAAATAAAATACATGTCGAATTCGACATAAAGGGGGTTTCGAAGATTCGAATTCATAGGAAGTGCATTCATCTATTTGAACCCGAGATAATGGCATTTGTAAATCAGATGTAAAAGGGGGCATCAATCTTTGTTGTGAGTTTGAACATGGTATATATATTCATACACATATCTAACTTTTTTTTTGCAACCAAGGAGATTATACCTAGAACCATGCATGAACTGAGGCAAGTTGCATATTTTTTAATATATACTCGTGTACAATGTATATTAAAATGTACCCCCTCCATTCCAAAATAATCGTAGCTTTAGGATTTTCAAGAGTAAAGATTTGTGAAGTTCAATTCAAGAGAACCGAAAACGTTAATGCTTATGCTCCCAAATATTGAACGAAGTGCCAAATAGGCCTATGGTCACCCAAAACCGCGCGAGTCTAATGTTTTTGTGGTAGGAAACCTCATAGGATGCACACATCAATCATGGCAAAAATGACAAAAGAGCTCGTTCTGATAACAGACAGCAGAAAACATCATGAAGCACTCTTACAACGATGATTCAGGCATCAAGATGACCTCAAATGAATATGATGCAAAATGATGTACTCGTTGAGACGAACAATTTGACATATTACACGCACGAAATGGAGCTACGGATGCGGAGATATGATGGCATGAACATGGCATGAAAATTACACAAATTCGGGGACAGCCAAATTTTCACCTCGTGAAAAACGTGGACGGGGAGGACCCGGGACGAAGATATCCGGGGCGGCGGAGGTGTTTGGTTCAGCGACATGGTGGATCTGGTCCACCTCCAGATCCGGCGAAGCTCCGGCGAGGTGGCGGCGAACTCCGGCGAGGAGGAGGCCGGAGCAGGCACGAGAGGACGGAGGGGCGCCGGGGATGGCTGGATCCGGTCTGGCCCGACCGGATCCGCGACGTGGAGGCGGCGAACGGCGTGCGTCCGAGGGTCGGTGGCCGAAGGCGGCGAGGGAAGGCGCTGGCAGAGACGAGCTCCGGCGGCGGAAGCCGCGGCGGCGGACGGACGAGGCGGCTCGGGCGGCGCGGGATCCGAGGGGCGCGAGAGGAGGCGACGGAGGACGCGGCGCACGCCGGCGGGCGGCAGCGAGGGAGGCGGCGGCGGCGGTGAGGCTCGCCGACGGGAGGAGGCGGCGGCGCGGGCAGGGGCGCGGGCGCGTGGGCCGCGCGGGCCAGACGCGGGCCCGGGCGGGCCGACGGCACGGACGGCGGCAGCTGCCACGTGGCAGACAGAGATTGGGCGGGGGGGGGGGGGGCAGACGTGTCCGGCCGGACCGGACGTGTCCGGCGGCGCGTCGTGGAAGAAGGCTAGGGTTTCGGGGGTTTGGACTGCGGAATTTCGGGGGAGGCTATTTTATAGGTAGAGGGAGCTAGGAGAGTCCAAATGAGGAGCGGTTTTCGCCCACACGATCATGATCGAACGATCGAGATCATGGAGGGGAGTTAGCTGGGTTTTGGGCCACTTTGGAAGGGGTGTTGGGCTGCAAAGAGAGAGGGGCTTTACGGTTACCCGGTTAACCGTTGGAGTATCAAATGGACTCCAAATGGCACGAAACTTGACAGGCGGTCTACCGGTGATGTACCAAGGCCGCTTGGCAAGACTCGGTGCATTATGAAAACATTCAACACCCGCTCATGATGAGAGACAAAAAGGGAACGCCGGAGGGCATAGGAGCGCCGGATTGCAAAACGGATAACGGGGAAAATGCTCGGATGCATGAGACGAACACGTATGCAAAATGAAATGCACATGGTGACATGGTAAAATGCAACACGCAAGCAAATGACATGGCAACGACTGCGAATAACTGGCGGACACCTGGCGCATCGAATCCGGGGCGTTACAGCGTGAGACTAATGTTTTTGTGGTAGGAAATTACTGTCCTGACTCTGGCCCGTGTAGCCTATCAGCCCGATGTCCAAAGGTCTAAACCGGGGTAGGTTTGTAACTTCACCAAGACGCCAGTCTCAACCGCCTCCGAGAAGCATTCATATGCCGTGGGTGCCTAAACACCCATGCGCTCAGCCAAAATCTATCCCGCCCACATTTGGGACACCTGACATGACTGTCCTACCCCCAACCCGCAATATGTCTGAAATTTTAGATGGGGGCAAAGTTTGTAACTTTCCCCAAATTTCAAACAAGCGCGTCTCAAACCGAAACATTGTTCCCCCTTAGTTCCCTGCCTCCCTCCGTTTCCTCATTCATACTCCATGGGCGCGAAAACGCCGTCTCCACCAGCCGCGAAACCCCAACCTCCTCCATCCTCCACCCCATAGCGGCCAATCCACCGTCGCCCTCCTCCATCACGCCGGAGCTGGTACCCCGACGTCGTCGTCCAACGCAACCGCAACCACAACACCTACAAGGACTTAGCAGCTGAAGCCGAGGCAGAGTTGCCTCCACGATGCCGACACCCACGTGCGCCGTACCAGAACCACTCCAACCACGCCGTCCTATGCCTCACTGCTGCAGCTCCACTGTCGCAACCGTCCACCGCACCAGAGCTGTTCCCACTATGCCGTCGTTCGCCGCCTCGGATCTGCTTCCCCGCCGCCGATAGACGGCCACCACACCACAATCAACAACTTGGCCATGGGTTCGTCCAAGGCTGCACCGTCCTCCACAACTTCTGGTTTTCGGTGAACAACAAGTTCGTCAGAAAAACAGAAGGAGGACACAACACTGCCAGCAGAAAGAGGTACTCCTCTTCCCTTATTCGTGCAAATCTTACATCTCCGCTCACACCATATTCATCCCATGAAAGAAACTAGTTGAGCGCTTCTTACTGCATCTTCTTCGTGATACTAAATGCACAAGGTTTCCTCCCTTTTACTATTTCACCTTTGCTAGAGGTCAGTAGCCCGCCAGGATTTCAATTGAGGGTCGGTCGAACCGCAACTAAAAGAAGTAGCACCCGCTTAGGCGCGCGGAGCACCTAGTCCGCCTATTCCTCGGGGAAGCGGCTTATCGGTGTCTATCATAGGGGTGTGGGGCGCAGGAGCTGCTTGCGCCCGATCTGGAGGTCGGCTGGGTGCGGTGAGGTCGAGGGGAGGGCGCAGGCAGGGGAGGAATACTGGGTTGTGGGTAACTGGTGTTTCAAGGAAGATCGTCAACACTGACTGGCTGGAGGTAGATGAAGGTGATCTCCCCGTTCTTTGTACATCGGACGGTGCATAAAAAATGGACTGACCTATTTGCTTGTAGTTAACTGTTATTTTCATAGAATCCTGTAGTAATTGAGTGTGCCATGCATGTTGTAGAGCTATCATATGTCTCCCATCATTTATTTCTCACCGTCCTGCTATCTGCTACCTTTACACTGTACTAATTATGCACACACTTCACCCATACTCACACTATTGTTTTTTTATGCATGGGTATTTCAGACTCTGATGTAGTGTTGATGAATGCAGAAAAGAAAAGACAGAATTCGCTCCAGTGTAATTCGAAGATAAGCAGTAAGTGTTTCAACGCTCTAATGGGTGCAGTGTCAGCAGTTGGAGACAGTAAAAGTAGCTCTGCAGTTGATGATCTCAATTGCCACACACAACCATCCCAGGTGCTTGCTTTAACTTCGCGCTGTCAAATGTGGTTGCATGTTGCATATGGTGTCTAGCTTGTATTGCTTCCAATTTGGTTAAATTGCATCTGCTTACTTTACACATTATACCTTTGATAATAACATGCCTTCCTGTTTTTGATACATACTACATATGTCTATTAACCATGTTCGTACATCAAACGAATGCTCTTTTGTATCCCTCGTCAATCACTTATGATGAGACAGTCACCCGGGTGGGTTACTGTGAGACGCCCTACTCGTTTAAAGAGTGCAGTGTCATCCTCCCCACATGATTCTCAGGAAACAGCAAGGCTAAATGAAGATAGTCAACGTAGCTCTCTAGTTGATCACCACAATTCCCCCACACCACCATCGCAGGTGCTTGCTCTTACTTGGCAGTGTGATATGTGGTTGCATGTTGCATATGGTGTCTACCTTGTAATGCTTCTAATTAGGGTAAATTGCATCTACTTAGTTAACACATTATACCTGTGAATATGACATGCCTTCCTGTTTTTGGTACATACTACGTCTTTCTATTAACCATGTTCTTACATCAAACTACTTCTCTTGTGTATCCCTAATCAATGCTCCTAATTTGTTAAATTGCATCTCCTTAGCTTAGACATTATACATGTGAATATGACACGCCTTCCTGTTTTTGGTACATACTACATCTGCCTATCACACCATGTTCTTACATCAAACTACTGTTCTTGTGTATCCTGCGTCTATCGCTTATGATGAGACAGTCACGCGCGTGGGTTAATATGAGACGCAATACTCTTATAAAGAATGCAATTTCATCCTCTCCACATGATTCTCAAGAAACAACAAGCCTAAATGAAGATATTGAACGTTGCTCTGTACCTGAAGACAACACTTCCCCTACACCACCATCACAGGTGCTTGCTCCAACTTCGCAGTGTGATATGTGGTTGCATGTTGCATATGGTGTCTTGCTTGTAATGCTTCTAATTAGGGTAAATTGCATCTTCTTAGTTTACACACTATACCTGTGAATATGACATGCCTTCCTATTTTTGGTACACACTACATCTATGTGTTAACCTTGTTCTTACATGAAACTACCTCTCTTCTGTATCCTGCATCAATTACTTACGATGAGTCACCTTTATTCGTTGCATATTGCATATTATTTCTAGCCTGTTGCCATGTATTGCTTCTAATTTGGTCAAATACATTTGTTAGGGCACCCTTTTAATTTGGCATAGTGATATTGGTTTCATCTTTCATATGGTTTCTAGCTTGCATCAATTCTAACAAGTTCAAGCACCTTGTGCTTAGTTTACACTTTATACATCATACATGTCAATATGTCATGCCGTCATGTTTTTCATACATATTCCATCCTCCTATCATGCGGCTGCCTTACATGAAATTAGTGTTCGTCAGTATCATGCATCAATAAGTTCTGAAGAGCAAATTTTATTCCTTTTTCTTGTGGGTTTGACTTGACAAGGCAAAATCAACAAAGAGGAAGGAAAAGAGTAAGGAAGGCGATGATGGTGGTCCTCTGCAGCAACGTAAACAGAGCATCTATACCGATTCTCCTTGTACTGATAGTGCATTACATGGTCCAAGTCTCCGCTTCCCTACTCCACCATCCAAGGTGCTTGCTCTAACTTGGCAGTGTGATATTTGGTTGCATGTTGCATATGGTGTCTAGCTCGTATTGCTCCTAATTAGTGTAAATTGCATCTGCTTAGCTTACACATGATACATGTGAATATGACACGCTTTCTTGTTTTTGGTACATACTATACCTGTCTATCACACCATGTTCTTACATGAAACTACTCTTCTTGTGTATCCTGCATCAGTCACTTATGATGGGACACCTTTAAGTTGGCAGTGTGATATTGGTTTGCGTCTTGAATATGATTTCTAGCATGTATTGCTTCTAGTTTGATGAACGCCACCTATGACGAGACAATTTTAACTTGGCAGAGTGATATTGATTGCACCTTCCATATGGTGTCTTGCAGTGTTTCTAATTTGTTGAAGTGCCTTCTGCTTAGTTACCACATCATAGGTGTGAATATGTCAAGCCGTCCATTTTTTCATACATATTCCATCCTCGTATCATGACTTTGCCTTTCATCAGACTAGTGTTCGTCAGTATCATGCATGAATGAGTTCTGAAGAGCGAATGATATTCCTTTTTCTTGTCGGTATGACCTCACAATGCAAAATCAATAAAGCTGAAGGAAATTGGCAAGGCATTGGATGATGGTGGTCCTTCTGAGCAACTGAAATGGAGGTTCTCTACAGATTCTACTCCGCCATTCTCCCAACAAGATTGGCAAGACAACACAAGGCTAGACAGTCAACGTAGCTGTGTAGATGACGAGCACATCTCCCCTACTCCACCATCACAGGTGCTTGCTCTAACTTGGCACCATTATATGTGGTTCCATGTTGTGTATGATGTCTAGCTTGTATTGCTTCTAACTTTGTTGAATTGCATCTGCTTACTTTACACATAATGCCTGTGAATATGACATGTGTTCCTATTTCTACATTAGACTACTATTATTGCATATCCCGCATCAGTCACTTATGATAAGGCACCTTTAAGTCGCCACTGTGATATTGGTTGTGTCTTGCATATGATTTCTAGCATATACTGCTTCTAATTTGTTGAAACGCCATACAGTTTGAACTTGGCAGAGTAATATTGGTTGCATCTTTCATATGGTATCTAGCTTGCAGTGCTTCTAATTTGTTGAAATGCCTTCTTCTTAGTTACCACATCATAGGTGTGAATATGTCACACCATCCTGTTTTTCATACATATTCCATCCTCGCATAATGTGTTTGCCTTACATCCGAGTAGTGTTCGTCAGTATCATGCATGAATGAGTTCTGAAGAGCGAATTTTATTCCTTTTTCTTATCGGTTTGACTTCACAGTGCAAAATCATTACAGCTGAAGGAAATTAGTCTGGCAGTGGATGATGGTGGTCCTTCGGAGCAACTCAAATAGGGGGTCTCTATAGATTCTACTCCGCCATCCTCCCAACAAGATTCGCAAGACAACACAAGGCTGGACAGTCAACATAGCTGTATAGATGATGAGCACATCTCCCCTACTCCACCATCACAGGTGCTTGCTCTAACTTGACACTATTATATGTGGTTGCATGTTGCATATGATGTCTAGCTTTTATTGCTTCTAACTTGAATTGCATCTGATTACTTTACACATAATGCCTGTGAATATGGCATGTGTTCCTGTTTCTAGAACATACGTGTACACGATGAGCACATCTCCCCTACTCCACCATCACAGGTGCTTGCTCTTACTTGGAACTGTTATACGTGGTTGCATTTTCCGTATGATGTCTAGTTTGTATTGCTTCTGATAATGTTGAATTGCATCTGCATAGCTTACAACTTATACCTTTAACGATCACTTACCCATAAGACACATTTAACTTGGGACTGTGATGTAGGTTGTATCTTGGATTGTCTTCTAGCTTGTACTACTTCTAATTTCTTGAAATGGCACTTACGACGAGACACTTGTTACCCGATAGAGTGATATTGGTTGCATGTTCATGTGGTGCCTAGCTTTCATTTCTTCTAATTTTGTTGATATGCCTTCTACTTACTGTTTTTTCATACATATTCCATCCTCCTATCATACGTGTGAATATGAAACGCTGTCTTTTTTTGTATATATTCCATCCTCCTGCGCATGCCTTACATCAAAGTAGTGTTTGTCTGTATCTTGCATCAACCAGTTATGCAGAGCTAATTTTATTCATCTTCTTGTGTGTTGGTGTACTAGAGTAGGGGTACCCTAGTATCCTGAACTTGTGCACGGGCAGTTGCAGTACCTCGCGGCAAGGCTTGCCGGGTGACCGCCAAGGTCCTCCGTGGTTTCTTTGGAGCCATTCAAGAACAAAGTATTTAAGCCAAGGAGACAAGGCCCCGACAAGAGGAGCTTGCCGGGAAGGCCAACCAAGGCATTTCAAGGAACTTGCCGCGACGCGCCATGCGTCCCGAACAGGCCTGGTGAGCGACAAGCTTCCGGACGCGACAAGACGACGACCGCGGCAAGGCGCTTGCCGCGGCAAACTACCACTCTGTACCCGCGCTCCAGCACATCCACCAACGTGTTGCCCTGGGGCCTTTCCAGGCGCGCGTGGCAAGAGGCTGTGCGGCCAGCGGTGCGCGGTGGCAAGCGACGCTGACAAGATTGCCATCATGGCAAGCGGTGGCGTCCCTGACGGTCCTTTTTGCACTATTTGGGCGACGTAGACAGGCATTTAATGCCTTTGTCCCCTGCCGTTAGGGTTAGGTACGGTACACTGTATAGGTGGTTGTGCCAACCACAATTCCTTTTCCATTTTTGCCCTTGTCTATGTTGCCACCTGTGGGAGACCCCTTGAGCATATAAAAGGAGGCCCATGCGCAACGTAGAGGGGGGTTGGAAACCAGAAAAACACTCATGCTCGGTCTCGTTAGCAGCTGGTGTGTACTGTAGCACTCAGCGCTCCCGAGCAAGAGCTCAATACACTCAGTCATGCAGCAGTAGGAGTGTTATCTCTCCGGAGAGCTCCGAAGCTGGGTAAACTGCTCGTGTGCTTCGCCTCGATCCGCTCTTTGTGCGATCTCCGCCCCCCGCCGAACCGAAAGGGGCACGGTCCACCGGTCCCATAGGTGTTCGTGGATCAGCTTCCCCGACATCTTTGGCGCGCCAGGTAGGGGGCGTCGAGGTTGTGTGAACCTGATCCAGCGTTCACACGAGCTTGATCTTCATCTTCTTCATCAACATGCCACCGAAGAAGAAGACTTCGGCGGCAGCTGTTCCGTCCACGTCGATCCCGCCACCACCAGAGCAAACGGGTGGTGGGGTAGAAGCCGGCGGAAGAACGGACATCGACGAGGGAGCTCACAGTGCTGCCAGGTCCAAGGACAAGGCTGCGCAGACCTCGGCGTCCGTACATGCACCGCGCCCATCTCAGGAGGCGCAGGACCGACAGCGTCATGGTACTCGCAGTGCCATACGTTTGTTGGGCCAAGATCGAGCTGGTGGATCTCGGGGTGCTCAAGACCAGCATGCACGCCAACATGCTGGCACGAGCGAAACACGGTCGCCTGGACAGGATACTGCTCCTTCTAGCATAGTTAGAAGTCCGAGCATATCCCGCTCCTCGCACCGTTCGCCACTGCCACCCACCACTCTAGCAGAAGCTTTGGCGCGAGCTCAACTGCTCCTGGATTACCCTCCAATGGAAGACAAGATCGACGGATGGAGGGCCACCATTCAGGGTCTCATCGGCTTCGCCAACGGCGACACTCCACGGCAGCCGAGTACATCGCGGCCGCGGCAGGACTGCCAGGCACGAGCCGGTGGCGACGAAACCGGTGGGGGTGCAACCACCATGCACTCTCCACCCCGAAGGCCAAGATCGCCGACTCGCCGGATCCACCTCGACAGCGACTCCACCGCATCATCAGATCCACGAGCTCGTCGCGATCAGCGCCAAGTTCTTCACGAACGACAGCAAGAAGACGCTCGTACTCGCATCGAGCGCTGAAGAGAAGCGCGACGTCAATTGGACCAGCGCGCTGGGCCCTCTGTCGACATGCATGCGCCAGGGGAACCAGGCGACTTGCCGTACGCGGTAGGATGCCCTGCGTTCACTCGTGAGCTGCGGCAAGTCCAGTGGCCCAGTACAAAGAATTTCAAGCCAGACGTACCAGAGAAGTACGACGGCAAGTCGCATCCGTCGGAGTTCCTCAGCATCTACACCATCGCGGTGCAAGCTACCGGGGGACGGGACAACAAGATCCTTGCCAACTACTTCCCGCTGGTGCTCAAGCCCAATGTCAGATCCTGGCTCATGCACTTGCCGAACAACTCCATATCCTCCTGGGCGGACCTATGCCATCAGTTTGTCGGCGCCTTTACAGGCGGCCACAAGCCTCATGGCCAAGAGAGTGACCTTCATCTGCTCGCCCAGAAGGAAGGAGAGCCCCTGCGCAAGTACATTTAGAGATTCAGCCGCGTACAACACAACATCCCAGATGTCCACCCTGCTGCGGTAATCAGCGCGTTCCATCAGAACGTGCGAAACCGCAGGATGCGGGAGGAGATGGCGATGTGCAAGATCAGAGACGTCAGTGAGCTATATGCCCTGGCTGACAAGTGTGCGCGTGCTGAGGAAGGGAGGAGACTCCCCGGAGAGAATACAGGAACAGGAGGATCTGATAGTGAGGAGACTGCCTCGGTAAAGAAAAACCGGCGGTGGAGCAACAGGAAGAAGAAAGGCAGAGATGTGCTAGTCATTGAGCAGTCTGGCAACGGAGGTGGCGCCAAGAAAGCCAAAGCTGGTAGCTCCGGCAAGAAGATTGCCACAGGCACCAACTGCCAGGCTGTGGCGATCGCCGACAAGCAAGACGGCACCAACAAGCAGTACTGCAAGATCCACCGCACCAAGGGCCATGACCTCCAGAGCTGCAAGAAAGTCGAGCAACTTGTCGAGCAGCAAAAAGCTGAATACGAGAGACGCGACAAGGAGAAGGCCCAGGAAGGTGCTGGAGGAGCCAGCAAGAAACGGCCCGGCCGAGGAGGACGCCGCGGCAAGGCCAAGCAGCGGCAAGGAGACAGACCTCCCCGCGGCCGCGACAAGGATGAAGAGGACGACGACGATGAAGATATGGATGATGACGAGACCGATGAGCAGGAGTTCTAGAAAGCCACAGAGGTTCTGTGTGTTGACGGCAGTGCTTCTCTGCATACTTCACACCGCCAACTCAAGCAGTGGGTGCGGGAAGTCAATGCAGCAGAACCACCCATCGAGTCACGCAAGCCTCTAAAATGGTCCAGCACGCCTATCATCTTTGATATTGAGGACCACCCTGATCGCATAACTGCGGTCGGGTGCTTGCCGATGTTGGTTTCACCAACTATCCGCAACCTCAAGGTCACTAAGATGCTAGTTGATGGCGGGGCCGGCTTGAACCTGATCTCCTCCGCGGTACTCCAGAAACTCCAGATCCCTGATGGCGAGCTCGAAGAGACCGGCACATTCCAAGGAATCAACCCGGGAAGGAGCAAGCCGAAGGGAAAGATCACGTTGCCGGTGACATTTGGCAGCGAGTTGAACTTTAGGACTGAGAGGGTCACTTTTGACATTGCTGACTTTCCATTACCTTATAATGGGATACTCGGCCGTCCAGCACTCGCCAAATTCATGGCAGCCTCTCACTATGCGTACAACATACTGAAGATGCCAGGCCCGATAAGTGTCATCTCTGTCCCCGGCGACAAGAAGGATGCTCTTATCTGCGCCGACAAGATCTACCGGGAAGCAGCAGCCGCAACAAATCGCAAGTCACTTGCCGTTGAAGCTCCCAGGGCGAAGAAGAAGACCAAGTCCGGCAAGAGTTCTGATGCCCACTCCGGCAAGCGCACCTCTTCGGAGTGCTGCGCTACCGTCGAGGACGCACCATCGAGCTCCACCGGCAAGTGTAAGAAGACAATGGCAGCTCCACCAGAGACTAAGAAGGTGTCCGCAAAGGAAGATGGCACTGGTGGTACCTTCACCATCAGTGCCACTCTCGACCCTAAATAGGAAGGCGCACTCGTTGCTTTCCTGCGGGCGAATGTCGACGTGTTTGCGTGGCAACCGTCTGACATCCCCGGTGTTCCCAGGAAAGTAATCGAGCACCATCTTGCCGTCTGTCCTCATGCGCGGCCCGTCAAGCAGAAAGTCAGGAAATAGGCAGTGGAGCGCCAAGAATTCATCGCAGAAGAAATCAAGAAATTGGAAGCAGCAGGCCTTCTCAGAGGAGTGCTCCATCCTACGTGGTTGGCCAATCCTGTAGTCGTGCGCAAGGCAAACGGGAAATGGAGGCTTTGTATCGACTTTACCGATGTCAATAAAGCTTGTCCCAAAGACCCATTTCCCTTGCCGCGCATCGACCAGATTGTTGACTCCACGGCCGGATGTGATTTGCTTTCATTTCTTGATGCATACTCAGGATACCATCAGATCTTCATGGCAGAAGAGGATGAGGAGAAGACCGCATTCATCACCCCATGTGGCACATACTGTTTCGTACGGATGCCTTTCGGTTTAAAGAATGCTGGTTCAACATTTGCAAGGGTAGTCCATGACGCTTTTGAGCCGCAAATACACAGAAATGTGGAAGCCTACATGGATGACATAGTGGTCAAGAGCAAGGACAAGGCGACTCTGATTCAAGATTTAGACGAAACCTTTGCAAATCTGCGCAAGATCAACCTCAAGCTTAACCCCGAGAAGTGTGTGTTTGGAGTCCCCTCCGGCAAGCTTCTTGGGTTCTTCGTGTCTCAGCGGGGAATTGAAGCCAATCCCGACAAGATCAAGGCCATTGAGCAGATTGAAGCACCAAAGCGCGTCAAGGATGTACGAAGACTTGCCGGTTGCGTAGCTGCTCTCAGCAGGTTTATCTCTAGGTCTGCTGAGCGCACCCTGCCATTTTTCAAAATATTGAAAAAGGCAGGTCCAATGAAATGGACTCCGGAAGCGGAGGCTGCGCTGCAGGACTTAAAGAGATATCTGTCCTCCACTCCAACACTTGTCGCACCTAAGCCACAAGAGAAGTTGCTGCTATATATAGTGGCAACCAATCAAGTGGTTAGTGCTGCGTTAGTGGCGGAGACGGAGGCGGATGATGAGCCAGCAACCACGGCAGATGCATCCAGCGACAAATAGGGGACTTCACCGGCAAGCTCTGGTCCCGACAAAGATGGATCTGCGCAGGAGCATGAGAAGATGCAGAAAAGAATGGTGCAGCGCCCAGTTTACTTTGTCAGTTCCCTTCTGCAGGGAGCTAGATCAAGGTACTCTGGTGTGCAGAAATTGCTTTTCGGCCTTCTCATGGCCTCGAGAAAGCTGCGCCATTACTTCCAAGCACATGAGATCACAGTCGTCACTCGTTTTCCGCTGAAGAGGATACTGCAAAATCTAGAAGCAACAGGCAGGATTGTCGAGTGGGCACTGGAACTGTCAAGCTTTGGCCTCAAGTTTGAGAGCACTTCAACTATCCAAAGCAGAGCATTGGCAGAGTTCATAGCAGAATGGACGCCAACACAAGATGAAGAAATTCCAGAAACTAGCATCCCCGTCAAGGAAGCAAGCAAAGAGTGGCTGATGTACTTCGATGGTGCCTTCTCGCTGCAAGGCGCCGATGCGGGCGTGCTACTTGTTGCACCCACCGGAGAGCACCTCAAGTATGTAGTCCAGATGCACTTTCCCAAGGAGCAAGCAACGAACAATACCGCAGAGTATGAAGGTTTGCTTGCCGGTCTCAGAATCGCAATAGACCTTGGGATCAAGAAGCTCATTGTCAGGGGTGACTCACAGCTTGTCGTCCGCCAAGTGAACAAGAATTATCAGAGTCCGTTGATGGAAGCTTACGTTGACGAAGTAAGAAAGCTAGAAGAGCACTTTGACAGCCTACAGATGGAACATGTTCCAAGAGCTCAGAACGACATTGCCGATGGCCTGTCAAAGTGCGCCGCACTTAAGTTACCTGTGGAACCAGGGATCTTTGTGCTCAAGCTGACTCAACCGTCTGTAACGCCATCAACTGGACAGAGCAAGAAGAGGAAGTTGATTTCTGGTGACTATTTTCCAGCAGAGCTCCCCGAAGCCGCCGCCAAGAAGGTCCTCAAGATCAACACCAAGAGTGCTGAGGAGCAGTTTGCTCCGGCAAGCCCTAGGGTTTGTTCCGTTGAAGCAGACGCTCCCGACAAGTTTTGCTCCGGCAAGCTTGCCGGGGAACGTCAAGCTCCGGCTGAGCCGCAGGTTCTCGCCGTAGAAGCGGATGTTCCCGCAGCAGCAGATGTGCCTTTAGTCCTTGTTGTCGAGCCGCAAGCTCCAGCATGGGAACAACAGCTTGTCCGTTTCCTTCAGACAAGAGAACTTCTCGAAGAGCAAGAAGAAGCGGAAAAAGTAGCCCGGCAGTCAAGTATGTATCAGTTTGTCGACAACACACTGTACAGAAGAAGACTCAACGGTGTGAAATTGAAGTGTATTCACCGGGAAGACGGACAAAAGCTATTGGCAGAGATACATGGAGGCATATGTGGTCACCACATTGGTGCAAGAGCACTTGCCGACAAAGCGTTCCGGCAAGGTTTCTTTTGGCCGACAGCCCTCCAAGGATGCAACTGCACAAGTAACCAAGTGTGAAGCGTGCCAGTTCCATTCCAAGCAGATACACCAGCCAGCTCAAGCTCTCCAGACGATCCCTTTATCTTGGCCATTTTCGGTCTAGGGGCTCGACATCCTCGGCCCCTTTCCCCGAGCTGTCGGGGGCTTTGAGTACTTGTACGTTGCAATCGACAAGTTCACAAAGTGGCCGGAAGTGGAAGCAGTGAGGAAGGTGACAACACAGTCAACAGTCAAGTTCTTCAGGTCGATTGTTTGCCGCTTCGGGATCCCTAACAGGATCATCACCGACAACGGCACGCAATTCACGAGCCGCACCTTCATGCAGTACGTCCAAGATCTTGGCGCCAAGATCTGCTTCGCTTCTGTTGCTCATCCGAGAAGCAACGGTCAAGTGGAGAAGGCGAATGCTGAAGTGCTGCGCGGGCTCAAGACCAGGACTTTCGACAGGCTGCGCAAGTGCGGAAAGAACTGGATTGAGGAGCTGCCGGTGGTTCTTTGGTCGATCAGGACGACGCCAAATCGAGCCACTGGCCAGACACCTTTCGCTCTAGTCTATGGAGCAGAGGCAGTTCTCCCCACGGAACTCGTGTACAGGTCACCTCGAGTGCTCGTTTATGATGAGCTTGAGCAAGAGCAAGTGCGACAAGACGACGCGCTGCTCCTTGAGGAGGACCGTCTTCAGGCTGCTGTATGAGCTGCTCGATACCAGCAAGCTTTGCGCCGCTACCATAGCCGCAAAGTTAATGCCAGAAGTCTCGAGGAAGGC
Organism: Triticum aestivum; assembly: GCF_018294505.1. Taxonomy (NCBI): domain Eukaryota; kingdom Viridiplantae; phylum Streptophyta; class Magnoliopsida; order Poales; family Poaceae; genus Triticum; species Triticum aestivum. The sequence goes on along the minus strand of NC_057810.1, from coordinate 473,021,810 downwards.
GACCTTGTTCTTCGGCGCGTTCAGTCCGCCAAGAATTCCAACAAGTTGACGCCAAAGTGGGAAGGCCCTTACCGGGTGAAACGAGTCACTAGGCCTGGCGCTGTCCGCCTTGAGACCGAAGATGGCATTCCGGTGAGCAACTCCTGGAACATTGAGCATCTTCGTAAGTTTTACCCGTAGGGCGCGGTTGCCGGAACCTGTTCCGGCAACCACCTTTTGTACAAGTCTTGCCGATGTTGCATGTAATCCTTTGTACAAAGCCGGGCGCAGACCCCGTGCATAAGTAAAGCCCATGTGCTCCGCACATCTTGTCAAATTCATGCTTTCTACTTTATCTTTGCATGCGTTATCTGACACTTTGTGCAGCGCCTACCCCCGGTAAGCAGTAACGAGCCGTAAGTCTCCATGTCTTTATTTTCTCTTCTTTCTTTTTCTCAAAAAGGAAAGGGAGGTTCCCTCCCCCACAAGTTTGCCGGGGGGAAAGGAGAAGATAATGGTGCGGACCAGGCATCGTTCAAGGAAGTTTCGCCTTACCGGAAAGCAAACGACAGAAAAGATAAGTTGCCAAAGTTTGAGCAATCAGTTTTAATTTTTAAGTTATCTTCCTCGAACGACCGTACTTTGTATGGAAAACCTGTGCGTGGAGGAACCAACTCGTAGCTAGTTGCACCCTTACTTTGTTTCGAGTCCGCTCAACAACTTAAGTGAGCTGCGACTAGTCGCGACAAGGTTTCTTGTCGGTAGCGGCACCGCCAGCAGGTCGCTGATGTCCTGCACTCAGCGCTCGCGGCTAAGGTGCCTGCGCCGACAAGTTCCCTAAAACCGTAGGGCAAAAACATACAAAGGAAGGAATTAAGTACAGGAAATAACACAGCAATCTCTACCCAAAATAGAGTTATATTACAAGATAGCTTGTCGCAGCTCTAACAGATTGTTCTCATGACATGACTAGCAGCGACAAAGAAAAAGAGAAAATGGGCGGCCTAGTCTACGTGATCGCCCTCAACCCTCTTGATCCCGCTCACCTTGTCCACAATGGGTGCGACAAGGGCCTTGAGCGCGACTCGTCGGCCAGCTGCTTTGGGATCTTCTCCCGGAGTCGCCGGAGGGCCGTCGCCACGCCTTTGAAGAAGAAGCTGAGCTTGGTGCTGGGTTGGAGGTGCTCGTCAGAGGAGTACCCAAGATCCTCCATCCCCAGCTGCGCCAGCTCCCCGTCGATGGCTGTGGCAACATTCGCGAGACCCTCGGTCCAGTGCTCCATAGTCTCCCTAAAAGCATTTTGGGTGGCAGCAGCACTCGCCAGTAGCACCTCGTCGGCCTTGATCTTCTCCTTCAAGGCCACCTCCTGCTCCCTGGCGCCGTCCAGCGTCTTGGTCAAAGTGGCCAGCTTCAACTCAAGATCTGCGTTGGAATCCTTGGCGGCGCTAAGCTCTTTGCTCCTCTCAGCGAGACGACCCTCCAGCTTGCCATGAGCGGCGGCGTCCTTCTCGCGCTCGCGCTTGAGCGCGGCAAGCTCCTCACCGCTCGCCTTGAGATCGGCCTCCAGCCGCGCCATCTTCGTCTCCAGCTCCTTCTTGGCGGCCTCGGCAGCTGCGGCAGCATCCTCTGCTTCCTTGAGAGCCCCGCCAATTGCTTGCTCGCGCGCGGCAAGCTCCTCCTCGTGGCTGTCAAGGTTGACCTTGCGCTGCGCCAACTCGCCTTCCTGTGCAGACAGCTTCTCGGCAGCAAGCCGCTGTTGCTCTTCGACTTCAGCCTTCTCGAGGAGGAAGGCTTTACGCTGCTCGGCGACTTGCTCCCGCTCCTCTGCCAGGGACCGGAGAGCTTCCTGCCTGAGACCCTGGAGCTCTTCCACGCGCTTCTCGATGTCCACTCCCGCCTTCGCGACAAGCGCTTCTCGGGATTCCAGCTTGGCTTGTCGGGCGCGGTAAAGCGACAACAGCTTCTGCAGCAGCCGCTCCTCCTCAGGCTCGTTGTTGCTGCTGCTTGGCGCGTCGACCAGCGTCAGCCCAGCGGAGGCGAGCAACTCTCCATCCAAGATCTCTCCTTCGACCGGTGCCCTGGAGCTTGACGCCCAAGGGAGCTTGATGAAGATACCGTCGCCGGCCTTCAAATAGGCGCCGGGCTGGGGCTCTTCGGAGCCTGGCGCTGCAGCAGCGGCGGAGGGATCGGCGGTCGGCGTAGCGCCTGGCGCTCCTGCGGCCTCGGGGCCGTCAGTGCGATCGCCGGATCCCTCGCCAGCTTCTGCGGCGGCAGCTTTGGCGGCCTCTTCGCCGGCGGGATCATCAGCGCCGGCTTCTCCCTCGGTGGCAACGACATCGTCGGTATTGCTGCGCGCGTTCTCCTCACCGGCGACCTCGGTTTCCAACGGCTCCGTGGTAGATGGATCTGAAGAACGGAAAAGGGGAAAAGTCAAGCAAATATCCAAAAAGAAAGTCAGAAGAAGAAGAACCCAAGGGAAGTTTTCAAGCAAGAGGATTACCTGTACTAGGATCTGCAGTCGTGGTCTCAACCACCGGAGGATCGCTGGTGCTGTCCCTTGCCGGAGAATTGTCCCTTGCCGGAGAATTCTCCCTTGTCGGAGAACGCTCCCTTGCCGGGGAATCCTCCCTTGGAGGTGTAGTCGAAGCAGATGGCATTTTGGGAGCGGCTTCCGGGCACTCCTGGTGAGGCTCCTCTGCTCCTGCACAAACCAACAGTCAGATATCAGCAAAGAAAGATCACCCATGCGCGCGTGACAGCAGGAAGTAAACTATATACTGACGCTCGGGGCTGCGCTGGGGGCTGCTTTGGGGAATAGTTGCCGGGTCTGGCAAGGTGGTCTCGGACATGCCCTCTGCTGTCATGGTGGGTTCATCCTCGATGACAATCACCGGGACCTTGGCTCTCTTCTCCGCTCTCTGGGCCAGAGTCCTGGAAAGGAATGGGTTCGGAGTAAAGTAAATCAGATACAAGACAAAACAACAAGAATTGAAGAACTACAAGTGCAGCAAAGAATCTTACTCTTCTTCTTCCTCGTCGGAGCTGAGCGCGGAGAGATCGAAGTCCAGCTCGCCTTCGGTGCGACGAGGCGGAGGAGTAGGTTCCCTTGTCCGCTTGGCAGGAGCAGTAGCGGTGGACTGGGAAGACCCCGCTCCAGTTGCCGCAGCGGCGTGAGGCGCTCCCGCGGCAACAGTACTTGCCGCGGTAGAGCGTGTCGCGCGGCACGGTGGCTGTTGACTCATCTGCCGCCCCGCTACGTCCCCGGCCTTGCGGAGACACCTTCTTGGTGGAGCTGGGGGCTCCGCTTGCGGCGAGCTGGCTGAAGGTGGGGAAGAGGAGGAGCCGATCTTCAATGAGTCGCTCGCACCCTCGGCGGGCTCGCTCGACTCAGCTTTAGGCCCGACAAGCTCTTCCTCGCCGGCAAGCTCCTCTCGCTCGACAAGGCTTGCCGCCTCTGCTGCCTCTGCCTCCTCCATGGTGAATCCGAACTCGCCCGCGGCAGCTGCTGCCGCCGCCTCTTCCAGCCTGGTGGCGATGCGCTGCATCTCCGCATCGGTGGTGTCCCGGGTGAGGCTCTTCTGTTCATCGGAGCGGACCGACACTTCTACCAGGCCGTCAAAGAAATCTCGCATGACGTCATCTGCAGGCTCTTGCCAAGTTGGGACAATTCCATGCGAATCGCACAACGACATCATTGCACGGATGCGGTCGAGCGAAGAGTTGTTGCACAGCGGAACGACACCCCTCGGCAACATGAACGCTTCGGGATCATCGCGTCCAGTTCCAGGACAGCGAAGTTGAAGTTGAGGCCCGGGCGCAGCCTCATGATATCCGCCGAGTTTTGGAACTCCCAGGCGGGTCTCCTCCTCTCTTGCAGGGGGGCGATGCGGCGGCAAAGAAAACCTGCGCCAACGGCGCCTACGGTGAGCCCGGCAAGCCTGAGGCGTAGGATCCGGGTGACGGCAATCTTCAGCCTATCGTCTTCTGGGGCCACGTTGCTCCAATCGTTGCCACGCGCTATTGGGGCTTGGCGCTGGGCGGTAAATGGCTGCGAGTTCTCCTCGACAATCCAGCAGCACTCTGCTCTCCATTCCTCCCACTTGCTGTAGAGCTCTCCCTCCAGATAAGCTTCCTTCTTGCCAGCTCTCGAGATCCAGGCAATTCCGCCGGAAAGGCTCCCCTCTCTCAACTCGGGGCATAAAGAAGTGACGAAAAAGGGCTACATTTGGATGGACTCCGACAAAGTTTTCGCAGAGATGTGCGAAAACTGCCATGGTCAGAACGGCATTGGGGGTGAAGTCAAGGAGGCGGAATCCGTAGGTGTTCATAATATCGCAGAAAAATTCAGAGAAAGGTGGGCAGAGCCCGCAGTAGAAGAATAGCGCGAAGAAAGGTTATCCATTCGGAGCCAGTTCCGAAGCGGCAGCTGGGAGTACCTTCGTACACGGATGCGGTCACGTCTCCGTCGACCAGAAGAGGTAGTAGTACTCCCTCAGCTCCTTCGCGCCGAGCTGGGGGGGGGGGAAGATTGCCCGCTCCTTTCGTAGCGCCGCGAGCCGCTGCGCCTCGGCCGACTTCACGACCTTCCCCTTGTCGGCTTTCGAAGCCATGGCGAAGGTGGTGGGGGAGATCGGCGGCGTTGGTGATTCTGGTGGCGATGGGGGGCGGAGCGCTGCTCTCTTTCAGCTTCGGGAAGAAGGGGGAGCGGCGGAGATTTCTGAGATTGGAGTAGCAACCGACGAGATGGGCGAACTGCCCCTGTTTCCCCTGCTTATAAAGAGGGAGGGGGCGGGCGTTCCGTCTTTCCGAATAAAGAAACCACCCACGATCTCTCCCACGACGCCGCATTCAACGCGTGCCGTTCGGGGAGGGCGTGGTGGATACAGAGTGAGATACGGCGTAACCCAGGCCGCGCGTGCCCGTGCCCTGTTTTGGGCCTGGCCCAACAGCGCTCGGCACCGCGTGTGGCCCAGACCCGGGGGCTCCTGTCGGTGTACTAGAGTAGGGGTACCCTAGTATCCCGAACTTGTGCACGGGCAGTTGCAGCACCCCGCGGCAAGGCTTGCCGGGTGACCGCCAAGGTCCTCCGTGGTTCCTTTGGAGCCATTCAAGAACAAAATATTTAAGCCAAGGAGACAAGGCCCCGACAAGAGGAGCTTGCTGGGAAGGCCAACCAAGGCATTTCAAGGAACTTGCCGCGACGCGCCACGTGTCCCGACAAGGCCCGGTGAGCGACAAGCTTCCGGACGCGACAAGACGACGACCGCGGCAAGGCGCTTGCCGCGGCAAACTACCACTCTGTACCCGCGCTCCAGCACATCCACCAACGTGTCGCCCTGGGGCCTTTCCAGGCGCGCGTGGCAAGAGGCTGTGCCGCCAGCGGTGCACGGTGGTAGGCGACGCTGACAAGATTGCCATCGTGGCAAGCGGTGGCGTCCCTGACGGTCCTTTTTGCACTATTTGGGCGACGTAGACGGGCATTTAATGCCTTTGTCCCCTGCCGTCAGGGTTAGGTACGGTACACTGTACAGGTGGTTGTACCAACCGCAATTCCTTTTCCATTTTTCCCTTGTCTACGTTGCCACCTGTGGGAGACCCCTTGAGCATATAAAAGGAGGCCCATGCGCAACGTAGAGGGGGGTTGGAAACCAGAAAAACACTCACGCTCGGTCTCGTTAGCAGCTGGTGTGTACTGTAGCACTCAGCGCTCCCGAGCAAGAGCTCAATACACTCAGACATGCAGCAGTAGGAGTGTTATCTCTCCGGAGAGCTCCGAAGCTGGGTAAACTGCTCGTGTGATTCGCCTCGATCCGCTCTTCGTGCGATCTCCGCCCCCCGCCGAACCGAAAGGGGCACGGTCCGCCGGTCCCATAGGTGTTCGTGGATCAGCTTCCCCGACATTGTGGTTTTGACTTCATAAGGCAATATCAAAAAATAGGAAGGAAAAGAGTAAGTTAGGGGATGTTGGTGGTACTCTGCACCGATGCAAACAGAGACTCTCTAGATTTGCCACTGCTACTGCTAATGAAGTTGAAGTCCCAAATCTACATGATGAGTTCATCTCCCGCACTCCACCATCGCAGATGCTTGCTCTAAGTTGACAGTGTGATAATTGGTTTCATGTTGCATATGTTGTCTAGCTTGTATTTCTTCTATTTTGATTAAATTGCACCTGCTGAGTTTATACGTTATATGTGCATATGACATGGCTTTCTGTGTCTAGAATACACTGCATCTATCTATCATACCATGTTCTTACATCAAAGTACTGCAGTTGTGTATCCCGCATCAGTAACTCATGATTGGATGCTTTTAACATGGCAGTTTGATAGTGGTTGCATCTTGCAGTGATTTCTATGTTGTACCGCTTCTAATTTTTCGAATTGCCACTTATGACAAGACACTTTTAACTTGGCGGAGTAATATTGGTTGCATCTTTCATATGGTGTCTAGCTTGCATTACTTCTATTTTCTTGAAAATCCTTCTGCTTAGTTTGCACATCGTAGCTGTGAATATGTCATGCCGTCCTGTTTTTCTTACATATTCCATCCTCATACGGTTGTCTTACATCAAAGTATTGCTTGTCTGTATCATGCATCAATGAGTTCTGAAGAGTGATTTTATTCTTTTGTGTTGTGGGTACAGCTTGACATGGCAAAGTCAAAAAAGAGCAAGGAAAATAATATAGTAGGGAGTGCTGTTACTCGTCGGGTGAAACGGAAAAGGCTCTGCCGTCGAGATTCCGCTGGTACTTATAGTGCAGTAGAAGGTCCAAGTCCACCGGCTAAATCTACAAACACAGTATCACCTGCTCCACCAGCTGCAGCATCCGCTTCAACTGTACCAGCATCTCAACCAGTTACTCGTTCGTTTGCTCTGGAACTGGCCAGTTCCCAAGCTGCCTTCACATCTAACACTACTTCCGAAGCACTGTTGACACAACAGGACTTGGCAAGATCAGATGAACCTCATGAGCATCAACACCAAGACGGTACCTGACCGAGTCAAGTTGCAGTTGCATGCTCCTTTATATGTACTCTCACAGTTTGATGTACACTAACACTTTCCATATTCGTTGTTGAACTAGCACCACGGCGCAAGCGGAAACAGACATGAGGGATAATGCTTGACAGATTAACAAAATCTAAAGGAGGAAGAATGGAGATCCATTTTGAGGCAGGTTTAAAAAGGCCACGCGATGCTACAGAGTCAGCCAAGTTAGTATCAGAGGCAGCCGTTGACGTTAGGTGTCATGCGCGTATCCTCCCAACGTGGATCCAGTACAGGAATGAGAAAGACAATATCCAGTTTAACACCTTCCTTGACCATTTATCTGTAAGTAATGTTATTCATCGCAATTAGTAATATTGTCTTGCTCTGTCCCATACTTTCTAGCTTCCTCCTAATAAGACTCACATTCTTTTTTCAACAGATGAGGTTCAAGTTGGATCCAAAAGATGATGCAACTAAACAAGCATGCACTCATGTTTTCTAGTCTGCTCTGCGACAGTATCGGTACCACCTTAGAAAATCTCACTTTGAAGGCAAGGCTAACAATGAAATTGCCCAAACATCTCCAGTGGAATATATTACAGATGAAGACTGGACAGCCCTCGTTAAACACTGGTCTGATCCAAAGTATCAGGTAGGCTATATGTATTTGATCAGACCACATATTGAACTTGTATTTATGTATGTGCCTTACAAGTGTATCTTCTTCTAGGCTATCTGTTTGAAGAACAAAACCAACCGTTCTAAAGTGAAATTCCAACAGACAACAGGATCTCGTAGCTATATTGCACACGGCGAGGCTCTTGTAAATAGCTGCTACTTCCTTCTTTTTTTGTGCCATATTATCGTATCTATATTGACTTGTTCCAAATACAGCAGAAAGCCCGTGCGGACCAAAAAGAACCTGAACCGAATGCAGTGAAAATCTTCAAGGATTGCCACACCAGCAAGATGAAGGGCATGAGCATACCAGTTCAAGCCGCTGTTGTAAGTCCTTACTCCTCCTGCCTTGAACTGATTGGTACTGTGATGTGTTCATTTAACTACTTGGTTTGCAGCCAATGTCAGTTACTCTGTTCACTTTTATACACAGTTGTCTTAACGTATCATTTCACCTTACATGGTTTAAAAGAGATGAAGGATATTCTTTTGGTCTTGATCTGTAATCTAGTTGTTATGTTCACGTGCGCACACAATGATAAAATAGCCTGTTTGTTTTATATCTGTTTGCCCATGATATGAATGATGGCATACTATGTTCATCCTACTTTAAACCATGTCTCTTTATCCTTAGATGTCAACGAATGTGAGGAAATAGACAATACAGTAGGCATGCTACATGGACATATGTTCCGAAAGTGATTTTATTATGTAGTTGGCACTACAATACATGCTAATGTATTACAGTAGTTCACCAAAATAAGTTATATATAAACTTTTAACCTACTTTGTTTATTTTTGTCTTATTAGTAACTCACTGGTACACTAATCTACAAGCTCAAACTTTCAGGAAGCTATGGAACAAATGATTGAACAGCCACAACCACCTGAAGGTGATGAGGCTACTACAGGCACAATGTCACCTCTTGCTGCAGTGCGTCAGTATCTCGCCACTAACAGTGCAAAAAGCACCTTCCTGCGTAATTTTGGGTTGGTTGTCAAGGTAACCTCATCGAAATCGCCTACTGAACAAAATCTTCCTGCTAGAAAGAGTGATATATCTGTGCTCCAGACACAAGTCCAATCCCTAATGGACGTTGTTTCGGAAACAAGAATAGTGGTTGAGAAATTCCGTCAAGATATGAATGGTTTTGAAATCAGACTATCAGACATTCGCTTCGTTGTTGAAGAGCAATGGCGGAAAAAAGGTGGAGATCGTGCTGCTCCATCAGATTCTACAGCCTGAAACATTAGCACTCAGGTCAAATGATCTGCGCTTCTATACATCTGATGGTGCTTTTATCTGGAAGGACTGTAAACTTTATGCCAACAGGCCTTTTGTTGTATGATTGGAATTTATTTTGTTATGATACAACATTTATGATGCTGCCACAGGCTGCAGTAATTATGACGCTATTTTTGTATAGTATAGGTTTATCTTAGTAATGTATTCGGACGAAAGCTTCGTAGGAGCCCAACATGCCAACATTTGTTGGGCCCATTCCAATTGGGCTAAAAACGATTACGGGCCGAAATTGGCATGTAGCCCACTAAAAATATCCGGGCTTAAATTAGCATAAGCTTTCAAATTTTTCTGGTAGGCCCGTGCCCATAGTGGGCCTTTAACAGGCCTAAACATAATTTGGGCCCTCAGTAAAAGTAGGCCGTTTATAGGTGTAAATATGTCGAGCCCATAAAAAACATGGGCCTTTAATAGACCGAAAGTGAGATTGGGCCCTGATTGTGCCAAATAACCCACTGGACTTAGCAGGCCCAAATGGTGGCCCATTTACGATGCGAATATTTGACAGGCCGAAATTTGGACGGGCTGTAAATGCGCCGACCTAATACACAGGCCTTTAACAGGCCGGAACTTTGGTTGTGCTAGATTATTGTCATTTTTATATGGGCCGTTAATGGGCCCGATATGACGTTGGGCCACATATGGCCCATGGTTTACGTCCGGCGTTAACGGGCCAAAAATGACAACAGGCCGAAAGTGGGCAAATCTATAGTGGGCCTCTAACAGGCCGAATGACAGACATGGCCAAATATGACCCAAATCCTTCACGGTCGTTTATGGGTCGAAAGTTTTGATGGCCTGTAAATGGGCCCAAATGAAGCCGGACCTTTAACAGGCCAGAAATACACCAGGCCGTAATTCGGCCCAATTACTTAGCGGACTGTTAACGGGCCAGAAGTGACCATGGGCCGCATTGATGACATGTTTAGACCAGGACGTTGACGGGCCGATTTGACAGAGAATGTTGGGCCTTTAGCTGGGTCGGCCCATTATGGTCTGTAGAATCTTGTGGGCCTTTAGCTGGGCCAGCCCATTGTGGTCCGCAAAATCTTGTGGGCCTTTAGCTGGGCCGGCCCATTATGGTTCGCTAAATTTGGTGGGCCTTTAGCTGGGCCGGCCCATTATGGTCCACTAAATTTTATGGGCCTTCGGTTGGGCCGGCCCATTTAAACTTTGTGGGCCACTTTTGGGCCGGTCCATGTGTCAACATATCATAGGCCCATCTCGACCGTTGGATGAGTGGCACCTGTGCCAACGCGGAGCTGACATGTGGATCCGTCAGCCAATGAGAATTTTACACGTGGAAAATCGGCATTGGTCGTGGCTGTTAATGGGTTATCGGATCCAAAATCCGACCCGATAGCTTAACGGCGTTCCGTTACGGTGGATGCCACGTGTCGGTCACCCTTGACGAAAGCACTTCTATGACGCGCGATTTATCGTCATGGAAGTGGACACTACCATGAAGATAATTTTGGTAATGTCATGGAACACTTCTACGACAGCACAGGTATGACTATCTTGATTCTGTCATAAATTTGTCATGGATGTACATGCATGAAAAAAAATGCGACCTACTGTGACAAACACGTATCATCACGGAAGTGTATTTTTTTGTAGTGGATGTAGAATCCCTCCATGGTGGATGCCCCCTCCGACGGAGCTCCGGAACATGCCCCAAGATGGGATCTCGTGGATACAGAAGGTTGCGGCGGTGGAATTAGGTTTTTGGCTCCTGTTCTGATCGTACGGGGATACGTAGGTATATATAGGAGGAAGGAGTACGTCGGTGGAGCGTCAGGGGGCCCACGAGGTAGGGGGCACACCCAGGGGGGCTCCCTCCACCCTCGTGACCGCCTCTGGCACTGCTTGGAGTAGGGTCCAAGTCTCCTGGATCACGTTCGGTTGGAAAATCACATTCCCGAAGGTTTCATTCCGTTTGGACTCCGTTTGATATTCCGTTCCTTCGAAACACTGAAATAGGCAAAAAAACAGCAATTCTGGGTTGGGCCTCCCTTTAATAGGTTAGTCCCAAAAGTAATATAAAAGTGGTAAATAATGCCCAATATAGTCCAAAACAGTAGATAAAGTAGCATGGAGCAATAAAAAAATATAGATACGTTGGAGACGTATCACTCATGTTCTATTATGGGTTGGATTTTCATGATCTAGCTCCGGACGGCATCCTCCATATCTCGTCGTTCATTATAGTGTGCGAGGCCTTCCTCCATGTCACCCCACACTTCGGTTTATGGCTCAAAACCTTCAATGTGAAGCCGAAGATGATCGAGGGGCGACATGCAGAGTGCGGAGGTGCCGTCATAAGCAGGAACGCCGCTGCCCCATGGCCAGAGGGTTCTTTCCCAGAAGTATCCGACGTATGGCAACAGAGGTGGTTTTATGTCACGGCTCCCAGAGGCACAAAGTGGGTGGTCGCCCCCAAGTTCCGCTCGGGCCCTCCGTCACAACTAGCATCTTGGACTGACGTAGGGCGGAATTGGGGGCCCGCTGGCGATGTACCAGTACTGCAGATCCGCATCCGAGAGCTTCTTGAGAGGGACATTAACCTTGTCAGCATAATGCAAGTGATGTTAATCTGACGGATGTTGCCGTGCCAACGCTGGCCTCTCCGGATGTGGGAGTTCAATCCCGAGGGTCCGCGGACTGTTAAGCACTTCTTCGGCTTGAAGCTCGAAGGGATGTGCAAATTATTCTTCGGACTGAAAGTAGAGTGTCCGGACTCCACCGAGGATGAGGGCCTAAGCTGCAATTGCCTAGATACCCAAGTAAGTAACCTTTATACCGGACACCTTGTTTTGTATTTTTCATAATTGTTTATTCTGAAAATCATCCGTGGCCAGGAATGGCTCAGCAAGGCGGAGAGAATCCGTTGTCCGGCGCCGCTTCCCGAAGGCTCGCCTGGTCCCACCATGGCCAAGATGCTTGACCGGGTACTCAGCAGAATGCCCTCAGGGAAAGACAAGGGGAAGAACGAAGAAACTGAACTTCACACGCTATGCATCCGAACAAGGGGAATTGTCATCTCCCCTAGGGAGGATAGTCGAGAAGGGGAGGCTAAGGCCTCCTCCCCGCGCGGGAAGAAGAGGGCTGCCTACGAAGACTTGGAGACGGAGACGCCCAAACCAGGGAAAAAGGCATCCCTAGGGGGCCCTGCCCCGACGAGCACCCTCACCGCGCCATGCCCGCCAACGGGCCAGCCCTCCACCGAGCTGTAAGTCAATCGTTAATTCAAAGGTACTGTGTTTCTCCTAGATCAATAACCAGGATTCGTCTTTTGCAGTCCGGCTAGCAGCTCTTCTCAACAGAGTTCGTCTTCGGGGGATCTTCCTCCGGAGATGATGGAGAGCGAGACCCCCCACCTCTCCGCCTCATGAAGCGGGCGACACCGAGGTGTCGTCACAGAGGAGTCCGGATCTGCCGAAGCCGGAAGCCCATGCGTCAGCCGCCCTGAGCCCGAAGCGTTTGGCTCCCACGAGGGGCAATGGGAAGGGTCCATCACAGTTCATTGTCCGGCCGGACGTACTGATGGACCTACTGGAGCAAGCTGCGCTCTTGGAGGAGCACTGCTCATTAATGAGCGCGGTGCTCAAGAAGATTTCATCCGCTATAAGCGGTTTGAATGAAGCATTTACAAGCCTGCTCAGAGGCTTTGAGGTATGTGGTGAAGAATACACTAATTTATGGCTGTGAGGCACGCGCTAGGTGTGCTCCATATAGATAGTAGCCCCTGAGACTCTAGTTGCCCACCCTAGGAGGCAAACGGGGGATCATAAATCAATGATTGCTATGTAAATACGTGCAGGTACCTGTGGGTCCGGCCTCCAACCAGTCCGTTGAAGTTGCCGAACTAACGAGGCAGATTGGATCAACTGATGCTGATATCACGCTGGTGAACGATCGGCTGGACGAAGCACAAGGTATGTGCTCTGCCTTCCTCTGTATAGGAAAATATGAAGGCGGCATGATATTAATGTAATATGTTTGGACTGCAGATGGTGCTGCTGCCGTGGAGGCCCTGAGGGAGGAACTTGCCCAGGCCAAGGAACAAGCTCAGGTTAGCAATGCAGCTGCCCTAAAGGCGGCCAAAGAATTGAGAGCCGAACAGGCTGCTCATCGCCGAAGCAAGGAAAAGATAGCCGAAATGGCTGTGGGGTTAAAAAATGCCGCTGACCAGTATGAGCTCCTTAAAAAGGAGCATAAGGATAGTTCGGCCGACCTGAACAAGGCACTTAATGCCACCAAGGAAATACGGACCGAGCTAAGGGGTGCGTGGGAGGAGCTTCAACAGGGCGGTAAAATCGCGACTGGGGGCTCCTACTTGCCGCCGACGAAGTTTTTCGATCTGAAGTACGCTCCCCTGGATGGACGATGGAGTCCTCCGGACGCGTATGCAGATTTGGCGAAGAGTACAGATGACGCTACCAAGTTCTTCGAGGATCAGGGTGATAAAGAAGTGGAGAAGCTTTTCTGGTCGCAATTCAATGCTCCCACTCGCCCGCTGCCGTTAAGTGATAAGATGGCTGCTGTAGCGGAGCTTCACAGGCTGTCCAGGCTTGCAATGCGGTCTGTAATAGACCATCTTTGGCTGAATGGGCCTAAGCCGAACAGTTACTTTGGCTTGGTGCAGCAATTCCTTAGGGCTGTGCCTCGGATCGACGCCATGAGGAGGTCGGCGTGCATAGATGGTGCACGGATGGCCCTTGCTCGCGTTAAAGCATTTTGGACAGATATGGAGGCCACCAGTGTGGCGACCCAGGATCCGGAGGGAGGCCATTATCCGGCCGAGCACTATTTGGCGCAGGTAACAGAAGGTGCCCGCCTAATAGAGGCGCAGTGCTCGAAGGATGTCTTGTTCGAGTGATGAATCGAATCATTGTAAAAACAATGTTTATTTTGATTATGAGACAATATTTATACTGTTTGCCTGAAAATATGATTGTGTTCCCTATGCGGCCGTTATATATATATATATATATATATATATATATATATATATATATAGTGTAGCACTACAGAATAGTTATTTGGATCACACCGCACGTATATAGGGCCCGATCTCATCCTCCCGAACTGGCGAACCAGCTAGGAATAAAAGAAAATAGAAAAACTCCCGGGAGCTCTCCCTAACCTCCCGACTCCCTCCCCTCCAGTGCATCGCCGCCGGGCCCATCCTCCAGATTCCAGCGCGCCGCCGGCCCCCTCCACCTGCTTCCGCTGCATCGCCCCAAACTGGTGTCGCCGGCCCCCACACGACCGCCGCCCCCAACAGCCGACGGCGTGGCAGCCCCATCCCCCGCCCCGGCCACTGCGCCACCCCGCCCCCGGATCAGGTCGCCGCGCCGTTCCCACCCCCGATCCGGCCGACGGCGTGGCAGCCCCGTCCCCCACCCCGGCCGCTCCGGTGACGCGTGCCATCGCGTGAGAAGAGCCCGGTGCTTTCTCCCGGTCATGCATCACTCCAATTAGGTGCGCCACTGTGGCCATGGGCCTCCCGCTGCAGCAAGCTAACTCCACGGCGACCTTCTTCAACATGTAGACATGACCTTCCTCAACCTTCAGACGCGACCTTCAATCACCTCCAAACATATTAGAAAGAAGCCGGCAAGTTCCAGCAACTGACCTAGTCCCCAACAGCTGTGGCAGTCGGCACGCACGGCTGCGGGATAACCACGCAGTAGGTGGCGTAAGAACGAACTGGAGGCGGCGTGCCCTATGCTAGCTTCCCATGCGGCTGCGTCAATGACGCGTCCTCCGTCTGGCTCCCGGCGTGGCTGTATCGAGCTCGCGTTATCCATGGCGTTGTGCAGCACTGAGATGCAGAGGCTCGACAAATTGGCTGCTTCCCACGACTCATGTGTTCTCCTTGGTCCGTTCTCTATAATTGATTTTCCCTGCACAATCTCTCTAACTGATTCATGCACGTAGTGTCTTGTGTGTACTAATTGGTTCCATGCCCATATTTTCGCGTGTGTGAATATGTACTAATCCGATCTTGGCAAGCTTTCACATGAGATTCTGGCTGCCCTGTACGTGCCTGTTCATATGCTTACGAGTGTTGAAAAAAAAGATTTCACAATCTTGTTGTGGTTTGAGTATAGGAGTTCATATCTATGTATTTCTTGGTGTGTTTTTCCCAAGAATTGATCTCAGCCTCGTCAAGCACCACGACGCACGACTACTCTGTTGTGATATCTGAAACTCTGTTAGAAGTTCAATATGCAAAAATAGCTATTCAACGGAAAGGTGTTCCTGGCATGGCATTTGGTCTGCTCTCCAGTTTCATCATTGTATTTTGGCTGCAAAAATATACGCAGGGATGAATGAGAGAAGTTCCACTATAACTGAAGTAGTATTCCTCATAGCTCAGATAACCAACTGTTCAGGCACTAAAACCTGATGGCCTCAAGCTTGTAAAAACTATATTCAGAAGTTCAAGGAAGACCCAAAAATAACTAAAAGAGCATCATGTCCTGTGGTGTGCGTGCTGGGTCCGGTGTTTCGTGTGTGTGCGCGTGCTCACTATGTGGGAGCTTGTTTCTTGTGCTCCTTTTCGGTCTGTGTTAGGAAGTTCAGGCGTATCATTTGTAAAAGTTTAGTGTGTATGTATGGAGTACTGTGTTTGCATGAAGGCCACCGAGAAGCAATATGTATATATGTTAGCATCTGGTGTCTATTGGTGATTAGTTTCCACTTTGGCCTGAACATTGCTTATGTGTGTTGTTCTTGACAGAGATCAAAATGCTTCTCCATAAATATAAATTACAAATCCTGGTATATGTGTTCTCTGGAAATAGATGTGGATACACACACAAAAAACAGTCGATGAGAAGTTCATAGTTTGTGCCGCAGAGAGTTCAAAATGTTCGCTATCGAAAAAACACACATCTTGGGTGTGTGCGAATATAAAGAACCAAAAACAAAAAAAATCTACTAATGAGTCAATTGTGAAATCGAAGAAGTACAGAATGTTCCATTTTGTAATATAATGTAAACAAAAACCAAGGAAGTTTGAAGGAGAAGATAGTAAAAGAGAATAAAAGATAGAAAAAAAATAAGAATATCCATCACCCGAATAAACGGTCGTGGAACTAATTTTTTTTAAAAACAAGGGCGCAAAGAAGATGCTGAATTTTTTCCTCGATTTAGAAAAAAGAACCATAGAAGTTCAAAAATAAAATAATTGAGGAGTTCAATGTTTCTAGAAAATATCCTCGCTTTTATAAAAAAATGTTTTTTCTTGCATCTAAAAAATAAGAAGTTTCACATTAAAAAAATAGATTGTCTCTGTTTCTAAAAGAAAGCTACAAGTTCAAATTTAAATAACAGAGTGGTTCAATTTTTATTACAAAATTAGGATTTCCCTATTAGCAAATAATGACACAAGAAGTTCAAATTGAAAAAATAGAGCAGTACACTTGTTTTAAATGGATTTTCCATGTTTCCAAAAAGATGTAGAGGTTCAAATTTAAATAACGGAGAAGTTCAATATTTACCGCAAATCCAAGAAGGTCAAATTATAAAAACAAAACAGTTCAAAAAGTTTAGAAAAAAGGATTTTCCCATTTCTTAAAAAACCCTTGAAGTTCAAATTTAAATTTAAATAACGGAGCAGGAAGTTGCGTGTTTTCAACAGCTTATTCATGTGCAACAGAAGTTCAAGTCAAAACTAACGGGGCGATTCAACGCTTATTCTTGAAAAAGTGGAGAAAATTATACATGCTCTGTAGGTTAAAAGTTTGGCTTTAATTTATGTATTGCGAAGGTTAAAATGTTGTGTTCGAGAAGGTCAAGTGTGTTATCTCAGCAAGTTCAAAATAAAATTAAACATGCAAGGTAAAACATGCAAGAAAAAAAGGGAGAAGTTCAATTTCAAAAGATGACGCGGTTCAACGTGTAAACCAATGTTGAAAGAAAACAAAAAAAATGAGAAGTTCAATTTCTAAAGATGAAGCGGTTTGACGTGCAACCCAATGTTGAAAGAAAACAAAAAGAAAGGAGAAGTTCAATTTCTAAAGATGATGTGGTTCGACGTGCTAAACAATGTTGAAAGAAAATAAAAAGAAAAGGAGAAATTCAATTTCTAAAGATGACGCGGTTTGATGTGCAAACCAATGCAAAAACACACACAAAAATGTTGTTTTGGTGTCTTAAAATATTTTTATTCATAAAAAATGATTAAGAAATAAAACCAAGAAGGCCATTTAAAATGATGGAGAAGTTCGATGATTATAGAAAACTCAGATTTCCCTCGTTATTAAAAATACGTCAGAGTGAAAACAGGAAGAAGTTCAACGTGAAAACAGCAGGAAGTTCAATTACTACACTGAATGAATTTCAGATGAAAAACTTTTAAAACCATCGCGAGTATGACAAAATAATCAACACGAGAAATTTGCGTGTTTACAGCAGCTTTCCATCGGTATATCACCCGCTCAATTCCCATGAGTGGGATGGAGAGCTACGAGCAGTGGATGAAGATCTACGAGCAAAAAAATCACGTGAAAAACAGAGTGAAGTTCAGGTACACGCACCGAGGAGTTGAGGTTCTTCATACGGTGCATTTTCAAAGAATCTGTTTCGCGGTAGAGACAGAACGAATGATCCCTCTGTTTTCGGAATTACTTGAAAACGGCTAGGAATCAGAGAAAACCGTCAACATGAAAAAGTTTCGCATTTTCCGTAGCTTTTCAACGTTATATTATTTTCCCAATTCCGATAAAGTTTGTAGAAATTACGGCAAAAATACGTTTTTCGCCATTTTCGAAACTGACTTAAAACCGTAAAGAATTGGGATAAACAATACATACGAAAAAGTTTCACATTTCTTCAAGCTTTCTAATGCCATATCATTTGCCGCATTCGGACGCACGGTTAAAAAATTAGCTTGAAAATACAAACTCGGTAGGACTTGGACCATTTTCTAAATTACTCTTAAACCATTCAAAATTAGAAAAAATCTTCCAAGATTAAAAAGTAGCGCATTTTCATAAGCTTTCCAATGCCATATCATATGCCTCCATTGGATTAGCCGTTTAGAAATGACATCGAAAAAACGAACTCTGTTGTTTGGTTTACGAAATTTTACGTTTTTTCAAATTACTGTTTAGCCATAGGGAATTAGAAAAAAAATTCAACATGTGTAAGGAGCGGTTTTGCAGCAGCTTTCCAACGCCATATTATATGCCTCATTCCGATAAACGGTTTAGAAATGCGATCGAAATTACGATTCACGTTTTTTGTGTGAAGAAAAAACGGTTTTCAAAACTGCCCTTAAACCGCTTACATTTTGCGAAAAATTGAACTTGGGTCATGATACTCGTGTCCATAGCTTTCCAACGGTATATAGCAAGCCCTATTTGGGCAATGTTGTGGGAAGTTCAACCTAACACAGGGGGAAGTTCAGGTCGAACAACTCAGGCAGTAAAATCGCAAAAAACGCGAGTTCTTCACGACCCGAGTGCAAAATCCGCCTAAGAGCGAGATTCCTATCTAAAACGAGTATTTAGTTGCTAAAAATCGTTTGAAGATTACACTTACATCACATGGAACACGACTAACCAGAAAAACTCGCGGTAGAAGGCACGGTTGCGAAGATAGCCCGAAGGTCGGGTTCGTACAGAGAGAAGTTTAGGCGTGTTACTCAGTCAGTTCAGGTTGTGATCAGAATATTATTCTGATCCCGTGATCAGAATAGTGTTTATGTGTGTGTGTATATATATATATATATATAGATATATATAATATAATCCAAAAGTTAGCAGTCGTTGGCTTCAGCCCCCACGCATACAACGCGGGGGTGTTCATGAAAAATATGCTTAATCACACTTGATCCAACGTCTTAGTCCATTAAGGAGGTGATCGCACATCGAACTAGACAACCGGACTATATAGCTGTAACACTTTCGCTTAGCCATGGGAGTCTAATGGTGGGGCTACTATGTAGCCCCTGGTACCTTCGCTTGCATCCGAATACGGGCGCGTGTGTACATGACCGGGAAGCGGTCCTTCGTTAATGCAGAGGGATCCTAAAGATTCCGATAAGTTTGAGTGGTTGAATAGTCTCTCGCTGTACCATGACAGTCAGTTTTCGGCTTTCTCTACTGAGGTGCTCATCCAGAATAACCAGGGCACAATCGCAGTAGTTCTCCTTTGGCCACCTTAGCCAATAATAATGGAACGTAAGGCGGCAAACCCAGTAGCCGGGCAAACCCAACATTTGACCAAAGACATGATTCGGTGCTGATGCATATAAGGCCAAACTCGTGATGACGAACACTCCCAAAGGTATTCGGACTTTATAACAGACGATGGGCTCAAGAATGCCCATTCATTATAAACCCTGTGTTTCCAGGTACGTGCGTTAATCTGTCGTGCCAAAATGCCAATAACGGCAGTATCCTCTGTGGTATGGAACCCCTGGGATGGTTAAACAACAAGAGGCAATAGAAAAGGTTTACACAAGGGCTTAATCTAAAAAGAAACCTGTTGAACGGGGCCCTGCTGCACGTCTGTGCCTTTGTCTCCTTGTGCCGTATCCTAGAAGGGTATTGCGTGAATGTTGTCTGTGGAAAAAAGAAAACTCGTAGGAGAGTACAACGTAAGTATGCGATGTATAGTAAAAGTGTAAGATGTTGGCCTGCCAATAAGGTTGAGCCAAGTGTGGGGCTGTATCAAATATTTATAGCCCCTGGTGTCCGCTATGGGATTACATATACGGTGCCCTGGTTCAATTTTGTCCGGGCTACCGGACTCGTCTAACCGTGTCTGTGGTCTTAATGACCAGTCATGTTTTCTGATATTGGAGGCCGCTTATAGTCCGGCCGCCAGGGCCGTCGCGTGTTCCTCTACGCGTAAAGAGCGCTCTGTGATTCCGCTAATGGTGATGACGCCACGTGGACCGGGCATCTTGAGTGTAAGGTAGCCATAGTGCGGCAATGCGTTGAAGCGGGCGAAGGCGTTCTTCCAAGCAATGCATGATAGTCGCTTTGGAAGGGTGCGATAATGAAGAGTAGTTCTTCACTTCTGGTGTCGCCTGGAGAGCCGAATGTTACCTCCAGTACGAGGGAGCCCCTGCTGTAGGCTTCAACGCCTGGTATCACCCCTTCAAAGGTGGTGTTGCTTTGACTAATTCTGGATGGGTCTATCCCCATCTTGCGGACAGTGTCCTCATATATTAAATTGAGACTGCTGCCGCCATTCATGAGGACGTGGGTGAGATGGTATCCGTCGATTATTTGGTCAAGCACCAATGCCTCTAATCCTTTGCGTCGAATACTAGTCAGGTGGTCCGTGTGATCAAAAGTGATCGGACTAGTCATCCAGTAGCTAGGTGTGGGTACGCTGGGCTCTATGGCGCACACATTTCTGAGCGTGCGTTTGTGCCTTCTCGTGGATGTGTGAGTCACGTGGATCGTGTTTACTATTTTAACCTCTGGCGGGAAATTTTTCTGTCCCCTAGTGTTTGGCTGGCAAGGTTCACCCTTGTCTTCACTTGGTGTTTCCCTTCCCTTGTGTTCGACATTTAATTTGCCGGCCTGCTTGAAGACCCACCACTCTCTGTGCATGTGGTTCGCAGGTTTGTGAGGGGTGCCATGAATTTGGCACAGTCTGTCTAGGACTCTATTCAGACCGGACAGTCCCTCTTTACTGCCTTTAGATGGCTTCTTTTGCTGATCAGGTCAAGAGCCCCTGAATCCGGCATTAACCGTTGTGTTATCCGGGCTCTCTTCCTTGCTTTGGCGTTTGTTTTTATTACGCCGTGGCTTCCCGTTGCCATCCCTTATTTCGGATGTGCCGGGGTCGCTGGTACCTTTACGGGCTAGCCAGCTATCTTCACCCGCGCAAAAGCGGGTCATAAGGTTTGTTAGGGCTGCCATTGTCCTTGGCTTTTCTTGGCCGAGGTGTCTGGCGAGCCACTCGTCGCGGATGCTGTGTTCGAATGCCGCTAAGGCTTCGGCGTCCGGACAATCGACAATTTGATTCTTCTTAGTGTTGGAAATATGCCCTAGAGGCAATAATAAATTAGTTATTATTATATTTCCTTGTTCATGATAATCGTTTATTATCCATGCTATAATTGTATTGAAAGGAAACTCAGATACATGTGTGGATACATAGACAACACCATGTCCCTAGCAAGCCTCTATTGACTAGCTCGTTGATCAATAGATGGTTACGGTTTCCTAACCATGGACATTGGATGTCATTGATAACGGGATCACATCATTAGTAGAATGATGTGATGGACAAGACCCAATACTAAGCCTAGCACAAAGATCATAGTTCGTATGCTAAAGTTTTTTCTAATGTCAAGTATCTTTTCCTTAGACCATGAGATTGTGCAACTCCCGGATACCGGTGGAATGCTTTGGGTGTACCAAACGTCACAACGTAACTGGGTGGCTATAAAGGTGCACTATAGGTATCTCCAAAAGTGTCTGTTGGGTTGGCACAAATCAAGACTGGGATTTGTCACTCCGTGTAAACGGAGAGGTATCTCTGGGCCCACTCGGTAGGACATCATCATAATGTGCACAATGTGACCAAGGGGTTGATCACGAGATGATGTGTTACGGAACGAGTAAAGAGACTTGCCGGTAACGAGATTGAACAAGGTATCGGCATACCGACGATCGAATCTCGGGCAAGTACAATACCGCCAGACAAAGGAAATTGTATACGGGATCGATTGAGTCCTTGAAATCGTGGTTCATCCGATGAGATCATCGTGGAACATGTGGGAGCCAACATGGGTATCCAGATCCCGCTGTTGGTTATTGACCGGAGAACGTCCCGGTCATGTCTGCATGGTTCCCGAACCCGTAGGGTCTACACACTTAAGGTTCGATGACGCTAGGGTTATAAAGGAAGTTTGTATGTGGTTACCGAATGTTGTTCGGAGTCCCGGATGAGATACCGGACGTCACGAGGAGTTCCGGAATGGTCCGGAGGTAAAGATTTATATATGGGAAGTCCTGTTTTGGTCACCGGAAAAGGTTCGGGTTTTTCCGGTAACGTACCGGGACCACCGGGAGGGTCCCGGGGGTCCACCAAGTGGGGCCACCAACCCCGGAGGGCTGCATGGGCCAAGTGTGGGAGGGAACCAGCCCTAGGTGGGCTGGTGCGCCCCCCACAAGGGGCCCAAGGCGCAAGGGAGAGTGGGAGGGGGCAAACCCTAGGGCAGATGGGCCCTAAGGCCCACCCCAGGCGCGCCTCCCCTCTCTCCCCCTCTGGCCGCCACCCAGATGGCAACTGGGGGCTGCCGCCACCCTTGGGGAGGGAACCCTAGAGGGGGCGCAGCCCCCTCCCCTCCCCCTATATATACTTGAGGTTTGGGGGCTGCACAGGACGACGAGTTCCTCCCTCTATTGGCGCAGCCCTACCTCTCTTACTCCTCTTCTCCCGCGGTGCTTGGCAAAGCCCTGCTGGACTACCACGCTCCTCCATCACCACCACGCCGTTGTGCTGCTGCTGGATGGAGTCTTCATCAACCTCTCCCTCTCACCTTGCTGGATCAAGGCATGGGAGACGTCACCGGGCTGTACGTGTGTTGAACGCGGAGGTGCCGTCCGTTCGGCACTAGGATCTCCGGTGATTTGGATCACGACGAGTACGACTCCTTCAACCCCGTTCTCTTGAACGCTTCCGCTTAGCAATCTACAAGGGTATGTAGATGCACTCTCCTTCCCCTCGTTGCTGGTTTCTCCATAGATAGATCTTGGTGACACGTAGGAAAATTTTGAATTTCTGCTACGTTCCCCAACACTTAGTGAGGAATCTGTTCCAAAGCTTGCGGGCGGACTCTCCGGGCTGTTGGATTATGTGACTTCAATCGTCAGCATCCGGAGGCCGGACATAAGTCCCTTGAAAATTGGCACTGAAAGCGTCCTCGAGTTCCTCCCAGCTCCCAATTGAATTTTCGGGGAGGCTTTTCAACCAGTATCGAGCTAGTCCCTTTAGTTTGAGGGGAAGGTATTTGATGGCGTGGAGGTCATCCCCACGAGCCATATGTATATGCAGGATAAAGTCCTCGATCCAGACCCCTGGGTCTGTCGTTCCGTCGTATGCCTCTATGTTCACAGGTTTAA
Organism: Triticum aestivum; assembly: GCF_018294505.1. Classification (NCBI taxonomy): domain Eukaryota; kingdom Viridiplantae; phylum Streptophyta; class Magnoliopsida; order Poales; family Poaceae; genus Triticum; species Triticum aestivum. The sequence goes on along the minus strand of NC_057810.1, from coordinate 472,998,748 downwards.
AGCCCTATGGAAATTCATGGTCCAGTACTTCTTTGGTAAAGCACAGGGGGTGAGCAGCCCCTTTGTATCTGGACGTGCTGTGGCATGCCGTCGGCTGTTGTCGTGTCCGGTGTTTGTTCCGAACTGATATTTGATTAGCATAATCGTTATGGTGACCACAGTCCCTCGTTGGAGTGTGTCCTTTAGATCCGTAGTTGGACCTAGCTGCGCCAGCTTTCTTATCCAGGTGCTCACGTAGATCGTGCGCGGCATCGGTAGCCGCTTTGTTGCGGTTAGGGAACGGTACGTCTGGTCTCCTGGTTGTATTATTCTTTGGTGGAACGGCCTTGTCTTCGAATTCTCGCAGTAGCTTGCATTTTGGATAGCTCTTTGTATGGCGATCCTCGCCATATCTTTCTTCAGTGCCCAACACTTTATTCCATCTGCGATTGAGCGTTTCCTGCGCAGCTTTGAGCCGTTGCTTCTGCTTCATTAGGCTTCTCGTTGTGGCCATAAGCTTTCTGTGGAGGTTATCTCATTCCGCGCGTTCTTCCAGAATGATGAATGCATCATCATCGAGATTGTGTTCTTGTCCTAGGGCGGTTTGATGAACTCGTCCCTCTGGATCATTGTCATCGAGCGTCTGCTCCAAACTGTGTTTGGCGTGACCTGGCTCGTCTTGCTCCATCGCTGGTTTCGTATGGTCGTTGTTGCCTTCGGGGTTGACCGGAGTATCGATACTTCTGGCGCTCTTGCTACTATTTTTACTGTTGTTGGACTTGGAACAGTGTCTGCACCGTTGCTTTGGCTTTTTCCTGGGGTTTTTATCTTCTGGATTGTCACTGTCGTCCTCCTTGGGCGTATCCACCATGTATATATCGTGTGATGAGGCGGAAGTCCGGATCCCCATAGATTCTGAATCTTCTCCTGCATCGTCGTCCATACCATCGATGCCTTCGGAGTCGAAGTTAAGCACGTCGGTTAAATCATCAACCGTGGCTATGAAGTGGGTGGTGGGTGGGTAACGAATTTCTTCGTTGCCTACTTCCCACTCGAGCGGGACATAGTTCGGCCCAGAATTCTCTGTCAAAGAGAGAGTTTTTAACGAGTTCAGCATGTCGCCAAAGGGCGAGTGCTGGAAGATATCCGCAGCGGTGAACTCCATTACCGGAGCCCAACCTGGCTCGACTGGCTCAGGAGTGCGCAGACAGGAACCAACATCTGGATGCAAATCCGGGGGTCCGGAGTCATAGGCCACCACTAAGGTGAGACCCGTGTTCGGCTCCACCGCCGATGAGTGTGCAGCCTGTGGGGTAGGGTCTGACCCTCCGTCTTTAGGCAGCGTAGCCTGCTCTGGATTTAGGTCTGAGGCTACTGCGGGGGCGATACCCCGAGCTTTGTCCGGCAGCAAGTCTAAGCCGTGCTCGTCGTGACTGTCCGGTGATCCTGGCATAGGCCCAAATCGGTCGAAGATCAAGTCCCCGCGAATGTCCGCCGTGTAGTTCAGGCTTCCGAACCTGATCTGGTGGCCAGGGGCGTAGCTGTCGATCTGCTCCAGATGGCCAAGTGAATTGGCCCGCAGTGCGAAGCCACTGAAAACGAAGATCTGCCCGGGGAGAAAAGTCTCACCCAGGGCCACATTGTTGATGATGATTGAAGGAGCCATCGAGCCTTGCGGCGACGACACAGAGGAACTCTCAATGAAAGCACCAATGTCGGTGTCAAAACTGGTGGATCTCGGGTAGGGGGTCCCGATCTGTGTGTCTAGGCTGATGGTAACAGGAAGCAAGGGACACAATGTTTCCCATGTTCGGGCCCTCTCGATGGAGGTAAAACCCTACTTCCTACTTGATTAATATTGATGATATAGGTAGTACAAGAGTAAATCTACCACGAGATCGTAGAGGCTAAACCCTAAGAACTAGCCTGTGACGGTATGATTGTAATTGTGATCGGTCTTCTAAGGACCAACCTCTCCGGTTTATATAGACACCGGAGAGGGCTAGGGTTTACATGGAGTCGGTTACAAGGAAGGAAATATAGCATCCGGATCGCCAAGCTTGCCTTCCACGCCAAGGAGAGTTCCATCCGGACACGGGACGGAGTCTTGAGTCTTGTGTCTTCATGCTTCAATAGTCCGGATGATGTATATAGTCCGGCTGTCCGGATAACCCCTTATCCAGGACTCCCTCAAGGGGAACCTAAAAACTTTTCAAAAAGGAAAGTGAAAGTGAGGAAGACAAGCATTGTTGAAGTGGGAGAGCTCCTTGAACTTTGTTCATGCTCACGAAAACTTTGTGAATCTTGATTACAGAAACTTTTTCAAAAAAATAATTATCCCCTTGTATAATTCCATTGTATTATAAAAATAATGTGCCAGGTTTTACCTTTAGGATGTTTAGAATGCTTGTTGGTTTGTACGGTGCAGGACAGAAACTTTGGCTGTAGTGCATGATTTTACATTTTTAAATGGAATGCCAAATGGTTCTGATTCCTTTTGCACTGTGTTGATATACAACTTGTTTAGTTTTCCTAATTTTGGTAGAATTTGTGGGGCACCACAAGTATGGTGAATGTTCAGATTGCTACAGACTGTTCTGTTTTTGACAGATTCTGTTTTTGATGCATAGTTTACTTGTTTTGATGAATTTATCAATTTATATTAGTGGATTAAGCCATGGAAAAGTTATATTACAGTAGACACAATGCAAAAACAAAATATGAATTGGTTTTCAATAGTACTTAGAGTGGTGATTTGCTTTATTATACTAACGGATCTTACCGAGTTTTCTGTTAAAGTTTTGTGTGGATGAAGTGTCTAATCGAGGGTGTCTCAATATGAGGAAAAGGAACAGAGGCAAGAGCTCAAGCTTGGGGATGCCCGAGGCACCCCAAGTAAATATTCAAGAAGACTCAAGCGTCTAAGCTTGGGGATGCCCCGAAAGGCATCCCCTCTTTCTTCAACAAGTATTGGTATGTTTTCGGATTCGTTTCGTTCATGTGATATGTGCAAGTCTTGGAGCATCTTTTTGCATTTAGTTTTCACTTTTCTTTTATGCACCATGCTGGTATGAGATAGTCCTTGGTTGATATATAGAATTCTCAATGCACTTCACTTAAATCTTTTGAGTGTCGCTTTATAGAATGCTTCATGTGCTTCACTTATATCATTTGAAGTTTGGATTGCCTGTTTCTCTTTACTTAGAAAACCGCCATTTGAAGAATGCTCTTTTGCTTCACTTATATTTGTTAGAGCGTGGGCATATCTTTTGTAGAAAGAATTAAACTCTCTTGCTTCACTTATATCAATTTAGAGAGATGACAGGAATTGGTCATTCACGTGGTTAGTCATAAAATCCTAAATAAACTTGTATATCGCTGAATATGATATGTTTGATTCCTTACAATATTTTTGCGATATAAAGGTGGTGATATTAGAGTCATGCTAGTGGGTGGTTGTGGATTGTAGAGACACTTGTGTTGAGGTTTGCAAGTCCCGTAGCATGCACGTATGGTAACCGTTGTTTGACAAATTTGAAGCATGGGGTGTTTCTTTGATTGTCTTCCTTATGAGTGGCGGTCGGGGAAGAGCGATGGTCTTTTCCTACCAATTTATCCCCTAGGGGCATGCGTATTAGTACTTTGCTTCGAGGGCTAAAAACTTTTGCAATAAGTACATGAGTTCTTTATGACTAATGTGAGTCCATGGATTATACGCACTTTTACCTTTCCATCATTGCTAGCCTCTTCGGTACCGTGCATTGCCCTTTCTCACCTTGAGAGTTGGTGCAAACTTCACCGGTGCATCCAAACCCCCATGATATGATACGCTCTATCACACATAAGCCTCGTTATATCTTCCTCAATACAGCCACCATACCTACCTATCATGGCATTTCCATAGCCATTCAGAGATATATTGCCATGCGACTTCCATCATCATCATATACATGACTTGAGCATTCATTGTCATATTGCTTTGCATGATCATAAGATAGCTAGCATGATGTTTTCATGGCTTGTCCGTTTTTTGATGTCATTGCTATGCTAGATCATTGCACATCCCCGTGCACCGCCGGAAGCATTCATATAGAGTCATATCTTTGTTCCAGTATCGAGTTGTAATATTGAGTTGTAAGTAAATAAAAGTGTGACTATCATCATTATAGAGCATTGCCTCATGAAAAAAAAAGAAAAAATAAAAAAAATAAAAAAGGAAAGGCCAAAGAAGCCTAAATAAAAAAGGGGGCCAAAGAAGCCCACCGAAAAAAAGAAAAAAAGAAAAAAGGAGAAAAAGAAAAGGGGCGATGTTACTATCCTTTTTCCACACTTGTGCTTCAAAGTAGCACCATTTTCTTTATATAGAGAGTCTCTTATGTTGTCACTTTCATATACTAGTGGGAATTTTTCATTATAGAACTTGGCTTGTATATTCCAATGATGGGCTTCCTCAAATGCCCTAGGTCTTCATGAGCAAGCAAGTTGGATGCACACCCACTTAGTTTTCAGTTTGAGATTTCATACACTTATAGATCTTAGCGCATCCGTTGCATGACAATCCCTACTCCTCGCATTGACATCAATTGATGGGCGTCTCCATAGCCCGTTGATTAGCCGCGTCGATGTGAGATTTTCTCCCTTTTTGTCTTCTCCATATAAACCTCCACCATCATATAATATTCCACCTATAGAGCTATATCCATGGCTTGCGCTCATGTATTGCGTGAGGGTTGAAAAAGCTGAAGCGCGCTAAAAAGTATGAACCAATTGCTCAGCTTGTCATCGGGGTTGTGCATGATGGAAGCATTTTGTGTGACGAAAATGTAGCATGGCCAAACTATATGATTTTGTAGGGATAAGCTTGCTTTGTCCTTGTTGTTTTGAAAAGACATGATTGCTTTATTAGTACGCTCAAAGTATTATCGTTTTTTATGTCAAATGAGACTATTGCTTTGAATCACTCGTATCTTAATATTCATGCCATGATTAGACATATGATCAAGATTGTGCTAGGTAGCATTCCACATCAAAAATTATCTTTTTTATCAGTTACCTACTCGAGGACGAGCAGGAAATAAGCTTGGGGATGCTGATACGTCTCTGTCGTATCTATAATTTTTGATTGTTCCATGCCAATATTCTTCAACTTTCCTATACTTTTGGCAACTTTTTATACTATTTTTGGGACTAACATATTGATCCAGTGCCCAGTGCTAGTTCCTGTTTGTTGCATGTATTATGTTTCACAGAAACCCAATATCAAACAGAATCCAAACGGGATAAAAATGGACGGAGAATTATTTTGGAATACTTGGGATTTTCTGGAGGAAGAATCAACGCGAAACGATGCCTGAGGTGGCCACGAGATAGGGGGCGCGCCCTCCCCCTGGGCGCGCCTGTCACCCTTGTGGGCCACCCATAAGGCGGTTGGCACTCTTCTTTTGCTGCAAGAAAGGTAATTTTATGAGAAAAATCTGGGCGAAAGATTCACCCCAATTGGAGTTATGGATCTCCGGATATAAAAGAAACAGTGAAGGGGCAGAATCCGAGAATGCAGAAAAAGAGAGATAGATCCAATCTCGGAGGGGCTCTCGCCCCTCCCACGCCATGGGAGCCAAGGACCAGAGGGGAAACCCTTCTCCCATCTAGGGAGAAGGTCAAGGAAGAAGAAGAAGAAGGGGGGCTCTCTCCCCTTGCTTCCGGTGGCGCCGGAACGCCGCCGGGGGCCATCATCATCACCGCGATCTTCACCAACACCTCCGCCATCTTCACCAGCATCTCCATCACCTTCCCCCCTCTATCTACAGCGGTCCACTCTCCCGCAATCCTGTAACGCCCCGGATTCGATGCGCCAGGTGTCCGCCAGTTATTCGCTGTCCTTGCCATGTCATGTGCTTGCGTGTTGCATATTGCCATTTCATCATGTGCATTTCATTTTGCATACGTGTTCGTCTCATGCATCCGAGCATTTTCTCCATTGTCTGTTTTGCAATCCGGCACTCCTATGTCCTCCGGCGTTCCCCTTTTGTCTCTCGTTGTGAGCGGGTGTTAAACTTTCTCGGAATGGCCCGAGGTTTGCCAAGCGGCCTTGGTATAGCACCGGTAGACCGCCTGTCAAGTTTCGTGCCATTTGGAGATCGTTTGATACTCCAACGGTTAACCGCGTAGCCGAAACCCCCCTTTTCTCTTGCAACCCAACACCCCTCCAAAGTGGCCCAAAACCCAGCAGACCCCCTCCATGCTCTCGGTCGTTCGATCACGATCGTGTGGGCGAAAACTGCACCTCATTTGGACTCTCCTAGCTCCCTCTATCTATAAATATGTGTCCATCCCCGTCCAAATCCCGGATGAAACCCTAGCAAACTCCTCCCGCCGCCACCGGACGCGTCCGCGTCGCGGCGGACATGTCCACCGCCACCGCCACATCACTCCGACCAATCAGCGCCCGCCACGTCACCTCCGCCGCCGCCCTCAACCTACCGCGCGTCGCCACCTGTCCCGCCGCCGTTTCCCCCACCGCGCGGCCCGGGGAAGCCCATCGCGGGCCTACCCGGGCCCAGATCCGCCGTCGCTGCCCGGATCCAGCCCTGCCGCCGTCTTCGCCGCCGTCCTTCGGACCTCGCCGGCCGGCCGCCGCCGCCTCGGCGTCTGCAGCCCCGCGAGCTCCCGCGCCTCCCGCTCTAGAGCCCCGCAGCCTCCGCCGCCAGCTCCTCCACCCTGCCGGCTTGCCTCTCCGCCGCCTTGCCAGGCGCGCCTCGCCGCCGCGCCGCCCGGCCTCCCGCGCTGCCGCCGCAAACCTCCCCGCCGGCCTCCTCCTCTCCACCTCGCGCCCCTGCCATCGCTCGCCTCCGCGCCGTCCCTTCGTCGCCCTCGCGCAGGGATCCGGCGAGGCCGCCGCCCCTCGCCCGGATCCGGCAACCGCGCCGCCGCCGTCGTGCGGGATCGGGAGGAGCCCGATCCGCACCTCCCCGTCCGGCCCAGATCCAGGCCCAACTGGGCCATCTCCCTCGGCCCGCCTGGCCTCCCCTGCGAACTGGGCCGAAGCCCGTGGGTGAGCAGCCCCCTATCCTCCGCCCCGTGCGATTTTAGCTATCCTGCGCCCGTTCTGTTTTTTTGTCATAAAAACTGCGAAGTCCCTTTATTCTCAGCATTCTGGTGCCCTGTTCGACATGTCATAACTCCCTGCATACTGCTCTATTTTGTGCGTGAATATGTCAAATTGTTCGCCTCGACGAGTACTTCATTTCATTCTATTGCACCATGTTCATTTGAGATCATCTTGATGCCTGAATCATCGTTGCAAGAGTGCTATATGATGTTAATCTGCCGAAACTGCTCTAACTTGATGATTTGTCATTTTTGTTGCATTTGATGTGTGCATCCTATGAGCTTGAGCTCTACATGTGTTTTGAACTATGATATGCCATCTTTACAGTGGTGACATCTATGCATTTTTGTGGTTCTTGTAGAGAGTGAATCAAGCTTGTTAAGTAGGGTACTTGCTGTTGCTGTTTTGCTAGGCTGATTCTGTTATATTTTGTTGCTATGTAAACCTGCTGCTACAAGTCATTCTATGCATAATCTGGAGATGTTCACTAAGTATGTTTTGTTATACATGTCATTCTCTATCTATTCATGCCCCTGGTTGTATTTATAGCCTGCTTTAGCTTGTTGTTATCTTGCTCCTAACTTGCTAAATAATGTTGCTGTCAGCCTGTTAACATTAAGTTCAATGTTGCCATGATTGTTGCTAGTGATCCATGCACCCTATGAACTTGTTCTTGCCATGCTTAGCTTCTCAAACATGTATTCTTACTGTTGGTTGCCTTGTCATGCCATGTAATTGATCTGTGGTGAGTGGTTCAAGCTCACCAACATGCCTACTTATTGTTGTTCCTGCCATGTATGATTCTGTCATATAACTTGCGATGTTTACATGGGTGCCATCATATCTTCTGATCCTTTTTGGCTCATGGTCAGTAAGGGACTTTTGTTATATGCAATTAGTAGACTCATGCCATGCCTTTGTTTGCCATGTTAAGTTCCTGTAACATGTTGTTTGATAGCTCTAAACATTGCAACCTGATGTTATTTCTGCTAAATCTGTAACTGTTATTATTTGCAATCTTGCCATATGTTTTTGAGCATGTTCTAGTGATTTCTGGAGATAGCTAATTGTTCATGTTTTGTCATGCATTACCTGTACATCATGCCCATGCCTTTTGTTTTTACGTTGAGATGCTGTAGCATATTGTTTTGATGCTTGTTATATGCCTAGTTGCTGTTTTGGACAGCTTGTCCTTTAAACTTGTATAGAGTGCATGTGTTGAACCATTGCTCCGTTTTGAGTGTGCTCTATATGAAACTTGCTTGATTTTGCATGTAGTTTCATATTATCATGTTGCATCCTTGTTTTGAGGTGTTTGCTTGATGTTTGTATGCATTTTGCATCAATGCCATGTTTAACTTGTTTTGCTCATATCTTCTAGGCCGTAGCTCCGAACTAAATGAACTTTATATGTAACTTGACTAGAATCTCGTGTAGATCATCTTGGTGCATCTTATCTTGCTGTTAAACATCTTCAACTTAATGTTTGTTCAGATCTGGACCAACTTTGAAACTTGCATATGAGGACTTACCGGAATTGTTATATGTTGTTTTCGGCCTCATTTAAACTTGCCTTGATGTGTTGTTCTTGTTTGCATCATCTCCTGCCATGAGTAGCCTCATCTAGCTTTCTCATGCAACATGCTTGGTTGTGCATCATGCCTTGTTCTTGTGTGGTGTGTTTACTATGTTGTGTGCTTCTTCTCGATAGTTCCCGTTTTCGTTGCGATCGTGAGGATTCGTTCGTCTAAGCTTGGTTCGTCTTTGTGGCTTCATCTTCTTCATGGACTTGTTCTTCTTCCTAGCGGGATTTCAGGCAAGATGACCGTCACCTTGGATCTCACTACTATCATTGCTATGCTAGTTGCTTCGTTCTATCGCTATGCTGCGCTACCTATCAATTGCTCTTCAAGCCTCCCAAATTGCCATGTCAGCCTCTAACCTTTTCACCCTTCCTAGCAAACCATTGCTTGGCTATGTTACCGCTTTGCTCAGCCCCTCTTATAGCATTGTTAGTTGCAGGTGAAGTTGAAGATTGCTCCATGGTGGACAGGGTTATGTTGGGATGTCACAATATTTCTTATTTAATTACATCTATATATTTGGTAAAGGGTGGAAGGCTCAGCCTTATGCCTGGTGTTTTGTTCCACTCTTGCCGCCCTAGTTTCCGTCATACCGGTGTTATGTTCCCGGATTTTGCGTTCCTAACGCGGTTGGGTGATTTATGGGACCCCCTTCACAATTCGCTTTGAATAAAACTCCTCCAGCAAGGCCCAACCTTGGTTTTACCATTTGCCTCACCACCACCTACTTTTCCCTTGGGAGTAATTAACCCAAGGGTCATCTTTATTTTAGCCCCCCCGGGCCAGTGCTTCTCTAAGTGTTGGTCCGAAACAAGCAACCTGCGGGGCCACCTCAGGGCAACTCGAGGTCTGGTTTTACTCGTAGCTTGACTTATCCGGTGTTGCCCTGAGAATGAGATATGTGCAACTCCTATAGGGATTGTCGGCGCATCGGGCGGCTTTGCTGGTCTTGTTTTACCATTGTCGAAATGTCTTGTAAACCGGGATTCCGAGACTGATCGGGTCTTCCTGGGAGAAGGAATATCCTTCGTTGATCGCAAGAGCTTATCATGGGCTAAGTTGGGACACCCCTGCAGGGTTTGAACTTTTGAAAGTCATGCCGTGGTTATGTGGCAGATGGGAATTTGTTAATGTCCGGTTGTAGATAACTTGACACCAGATCCGAATTAAAATGCATCAACCGCGTGTGTAGCCGTGGTGGTCTCTTCTCGGCGGAGTCCGGGAAGTGAACACGGTCTTTGGGTTATGTTTGACGTAAGTACGAGTTCAGGATCACTTCTTGATCATTGCTAGCTTCACGACCGTTCCTTTTCTTCTCTTCTCGCTCTTATTTGCGTATGTTAGCCACCATACTTGCTTAGCCGCTGCTGCAACCTCACCACTTATACATTCCTTACCCATTAAGCTTTGCTAGTCTTGATACCCATGGTAATGGGATTGCTGAGTCCTCGTGGCTCACAGATTACTACAACAACAGTTGCAGGTACAGGTTATGCGATGATCTTGATGCGAGAGCGATGTTTGCTTGTTTTGGAGTTCTTCTTCTGCTTCTTCGATCAGGGGATAGGTTCTAGGTCGGCAGCCTGGGCTAGCAGGGTGGATGTCATTTGAGATTCTGTTTGTGTTCCATCCGTATTCGGATTTTGATCTCTCGTAAGATGATGTTGTATTCGTGTGGCATTTTATGCCTTATGTATGTATCCCCATCTATTATGTAATGTTGATGTAATGATATCCACCTTGCAAAAGCGTTTCAATATGCGGTTCTATCCTTGGTGGGAGCTTCGAGTCTCTTTAGGATAGTATCGCATATTGGGCGTGACAAACCCGTTGTACCCTCTACTCGAACATGGTGCTTTATGCTTCATATTATTATCCAATGATGTGTTGCCATCCTATGATGTCTGAGTAAATTTTTGTTGTCCTATTGGTGGTTGATGAATTGCTATGATTGATTTAATTTGCTTGTGGTTATGTTGCTGTTCTTTGGTGCCTATCGTGGAATAGTCACGTCAGATGTTCTCATGAAAGGACTTAGTTGTGGAGCCATCGCAACTAGGAAGCTTGAAGGGGTTAAATCGGGACAAGGGACATGAGAGGGTTTATACTAGTTCGGGCCCTTACGGTGAAGGTAAGGCCTACGTCTAGTTGGGTTGGTATTGATGTTTCGATAACCAGGGAGCGAGATACGCTATGCCCGGCTCTCGATGAGTTGTTTCTTGCCCTAAGTCGCCAGCAGGTTGTCCCCTTATATACATGGGTTGACGCCCTCTGGCTTACAGAGTCCCGGCGGGCTTATAAACAGAGTCCGGCTTGGTGACCAGTTAAATCTACCTTACGTTACAAGTCATGCCGTCATGGTGGTTTACTACAATGGGCTTAAGCCGCCCGTGGGCCTTAAGCTCTTTATTGAACCGCCATCTTCATGCTTGGTCTTGGGCTTCCTCTGATGAGTACTCTTTGCGTAACCCGGCCCCTCCTGGGCGGCTTACACAAATAGTCATATCCCCAACATTAGGCCCCAGATTGATTTGAACCTGTTCATGTCAATCTAAAAAATATTTTTAAAGAATTAAATCTTCAGTCTTCTGACTATATAGAGGGTTTTTGTTAACCCGCCATGAAATCATCTTCTGGATCCGTCTTAACTCGGCGTGACGTCATTCTTCCTTTAACTCATTTTTTATTCCACCTAATCCTTCAACGGATCTCTTCTTTACTAACTACTCCGAAAATCGAGGCGTCAGGGCCGCTGGATAATAATTGTTATCTCCTCGTTTCCCGCGCCGTCTCAGTTATCTTCTCCCTATAAATAGCCACGACTTGGGTCCTTTCCCTTTTACCCTTCCAGTCGTCTTCTTCCTCTCCTCTCTGCCTCTCAAGCTCTGCCGCCATTACCATCGACTTCCTCGTCTTCATCGACTCAGGCCGCTGCATCGACCTGACTGTAACGAGAGATCGACGGTGAGCCTCCGCAGTTCATCCTCATCCGTGAGTTCCTTTCTTCCCCTTTCTTAGTTCTATCTTGAAGCTCTGCCAAGTTCATCGGGTTCTTCACCGCCCGATGCAAATCCTTGCTAGTTTGCACTTTCACAACGTGTTTAGATTGTAAAAACTATGCAGAACCGCTACGGTAGTTGTTTGTGTTGATCTTGCATAGAAATATATCTCATTTCCCTTATTTGGAAACCTCCTTTGAATGCATGAACTTCTCTGCCCTGTTTTTAGGTCTAGAAATTTTCTCCTTTAGAACAATAGTTTGATCCATAACAAGAGCTGTTGTCCGTGAAACTTGTTTCTATCACCCGGAAAGCTTCTTCTGGAAAACTTACTTTTATCACCAATGTCTAGGTGTTCGGTTTAAAAATCCTTAAATGACTATTGATCCTGATAGCGGCTTAAGCTTTACTTCACAATCACCCTTATATCATTAGGCCCCTTGCTTAAGCCGCTATTTTAAATAAATTTGAATATTTCTCCCAGGTTAAATTTGAACGGGAACTTTCTTACTTTTGTCGTAGGCCACTGCCGTTATGGCTCCTAAGGCGGCCAAGGCCCCTGTGACTTGCAACTGGGTTCCATCCACAGTAACCAAAAGCAAACTTGCCGAGTTTGTAACGTCTGGCCATCTGCCAAAAAAGGAGGCCATGTCCTATCGTGCCCCTCACCCGTCTGAGGAGATACCTCAACCCAAAGACGGGGAGGTAGTAGTTTTCACAGACCATATGAACCGGGGATTTGCCCCTCCCGGCTCAAAATTCTTCAGGGAAGTTCTGGATTTCTTTGACCTGAGGCCTCAAGACATTGGACCCAATTCCGTGTCCAATCTGTGTAATTTCCAAGTCTTCTGCGAGGTATACTTAGGAGAGGAACCAAGTCTGCTGCTATTCAGAGAGCTTTTTTACTTGAACGGGCAGAATGAACGCGCCAACGGGCCTAGTCTTGAGCTTGGCGGCATCTCAATCCAGCGGCGGAGAGACTGCCTTTTTCCTTACGCTGAGCTACCGAGTCACCCAAAAGACTGGAACCAGACGTGGTTTTACTGTCAAGACACCTCTCCAGCTAACGAGAAGCCTCTGCCCGGCTTTCGTGCCCTGCGTCTTGAGTCCAATCATCATCTGGCGGACAAGTTAACTGCTGTTGAGCGCCTGCCTCTTAACCCCACCATAAGAAAGATCAAAGCCCTTTTAGGCAACGGGTTAACTGGCATTGATTTGGTCCGGGTCTGGGTCACCTGGCGGATACTACCATTAAGCCGCCGCTCCGGCTTAATGTGTACTTACACAGGCGAAAAGGATGACTCAATGCGTCATAGCCCTGAGGACTTACCAGATGATGTGGTAGATGCTACAGTCCAATCGCTATTAAAGGAGGGCACTGTAACCAGTAATACTTTCAGTTTACTTCCCTTCTGCAAGAAGAATCCGGCTCCTGCGGTAAGTTACTAATCTTCACAAATACTCTTTAATATGTTACCTTCTGGTACTTATGATTCTTTATCTTTTTCCACAGGCCGATGATAATTTCTGGAAGGTTAAATATGACCATGAGGCTGCCAAACAGGCCAGGGCGGCCAAGAAGACTGAAAGAAAAGCCGCCAGGATGGGCACCTCTAAGAAGAAGAAACCCATCGCCTCTGACATGTTGAAATTTGACGACTCTTCTTCGGATGAGGAAGAGGTAATATTTTTTGATTTTCTTTAACCCCTTTGCCGTTACTTTACTGATATTTGATCCTTTCAGGAGGATACTGGGAACAGTCAAGCAGGTGGCGAAGAGGTAACTATAATTTCCTCTGACTCAGAGCCTTTGCCAACACAAAGAATCCGAAGGGTGACCCGGAAAGTAAGGTTTTCACACCCTCTCGCTTACCAAGATCCTCAATTTCTTTTGAAGCAACAACAGCTTGAGAACCGGCGACAGACTCGGGCCAACCAGGACGCAGAGCTTTCCTCCGGCTTACCCGACGTAACCAGGAAGCGTCGGACCGAGGTTATCTCCGACTTACATTTTGTTTTACCCTTGATGGGTTTGATTCGCCAACCTCTCAATTCATCTGACGCCAACTATCAGGATACCTCCCCTTCTTCTGATGAGTCGATGCAATTGAACATGCCGGCTTTCAAAACGGCTCCCGGGTAATATAACCTTTCTTACTATAAGTTTATCCATACTTATACTTTGATACTTATCCGTCCACTTTGATTGACAGCTTGCAAGTAAAGCCCAGCAAGAGAGCAAAGAAGAATAAGCCGTCCCAAGACCCGGTGGTTACTGAACCGGTGCTTGACTCATCCGTTCCTGACAGCTCCACTCCTCAGCCACCGCCTGAACCGACTTCTGATATTCCGGTGCCAACTTCTGATCCGCCTGCAGAAGACGTTATTCACAACTCGGATGACCCGGAAATTCCTAGACCGACCAAGACGATCTACCCGAAGGTTGAAATTGTGAAGAGCCAATATGTTGAACCGGGTTGGCCTACTGCCCTTGCCCAATGCACCGCCAAGGAGGAGTTTGCCCAGGGCCGGAAGTCCAAACAAGACATCACTGATTACTCTCACCTAAGTATTGGTGATATAGTCTCAGGCTATCTGAAACAAGTACACAGTAGTCGTGACCTGGAAATTGACATGGTGAAGCAAATACAGCACAAATCTGAGGTAAAATTTAAGCTTTTACTCTGAATCTTACTTCCTGTACCAGCCCCCAAGTCAATTGCTTATGAATGAATGTGCTGTAGACTTAATAATCTGCTTGCCATTAGTTTTGTCCGGTTTAAATTGAACATGTTTAACCCGGAGATAGCATGAAACTTTGAATTTGGGTTACACATTAGCCCCCAAGTGTCAAGTATCTTTACCTGTAAAGTGCTTGAGACTTAATATGTGTGAGTTGGTAAAATAGATTAAAGATTCTTTAAACATACATTAGCCCCCAAGTGCAAACTATCTTTACTTGTAAAATGCTTGGGACTTGAATGTTATCTTACCAAGATTCTTACCATAGCCTGATGTCAATGCAGGCCACCATAAGTCAATTTGAGGCGGAGATTGCCGATCTGAAGAGCTAGTTGAAAACCCAAGAGCTAGAAGCTTAGAAAGCCAATTCCAAGTTTGAATTCAGTGTCTCTGAACAAGAGAAGCTGAAGAAAAAAATTTGAATCGGAAAAGAAGACTTGGGTCGATGAGAGGGCTTCACTGGTGACTCGGGCTGAAACAATGGAGGCATCTCTTGCCGAGGCAACAAATGAGTTGTCCGACTTAAAGCGGCAGATATCCCAAATGGTCTCAGCTATCTTTGGTAAGCCGCCCGTAAATATTGTAATCCTTCAAGAGTTACCGTAATAGTTGCCTCCGGCTTAATGTTATACCTGTGAATATGCAGGCCCCAGGAGTACCAATCTGAAGGAAAATATGCTGGTCAAGCTTAAGGCAGTGTATACCTTGGTAGAGCAGTTGTACTCCGGGTCACAGCGTGCATTGGCCGCTGTGGCCTTATCAAATACCTCTCCCCGGCTCCTGCAAGACGTGTTGAGACATCTTTCGGTGCTACCTCAACACATTCAAGACTTAAGGCGGGCATCAGCGAGAGCCGGAGCCGTGGCTGCGTTGAGTCGGGCAAGAGCATGGGTGCCAGAACTTGACCTTGCTGACCTCTCTCTTGGATATCCAAGCCTGAAGGAGGACGGCACTGCTTTTGGCGAACAAGACTTCACTGCCTGTGTTAAAGTCGTACGCCCCCTGGCGACTCTCATTGGGGAGGATAGTGATCTCACTAAGTATTCGCCGGGTTATGATAGCGAGAACCGGAGAATCCCAAACGCCCCCTATGACCAAGTCAGCCTGATCCCTCCAACGTGTAAGCATACCTTTGCCCCTGAAGTGGACCCGGCCAGTTTAATAGATGATGAAGCTGAATTTGAAGCTTTGAGCGGCATTGACTGGGCCTTGTCCACCTTCCAGGACAAAACAACCGAAGGAGAGGCGGGGAAGGATAACTCAGAGTCATCAAGCCAGCCAGAGGAATGAGCCGCCAGCCGGGTTATAACCTTGCAAAGAACAATGCTTCACTTGTTTAGACTCGGGGAGTCTTGCAATAGGATAGAGAAAACCCCTTAATGCCTGTCATGCCTTATGGTACTTATTGCTTTTGTTAAGCCGCCAGCACTAAATTCATCTTTGCTTATGTTAATCAAGTGTTTCCTTGATATTTTACCTTGCTCCGTTTTATCCTGCACGTAAAACAGGCAAGGTTTCCTGGACGATTCACTGCACCAGCGGGTTATAGAATAATGATAACCCGGACATGATCAAAAATCATATGTACAAGATGACTCATGATTAGTTAAAGCATAATCATAATAGCATACCTGCGCCCCTTTTGATAACCTCTGCGGCTCATATAAATTTTTACCTGGTACTTTTTAGAACCAGAGGTAACCAATATAAAACCGGAAGGATCAAGAACCATCTCCTCAAGAAGGTTTCAATGATAGTTAAAATAATTATACTTGCAATGTTCACAGGCTCCTGATTCGAATACGACCAGAGAACCGTTCCAAAGGTGTTAAGCTAAGATTCGGATACGATCATATAGCCCCCAGTGGCTTTGGCGATGCCGATCAAGTGGGTATCGACAGCTATGTTCTCTTTGGTTCGAATACGACCTATGTTTGAACAGGAAGCCCCCAAGTGACCATGGCTAGATTCAGATATGATCATAAGCCAGACCAAAGGGAAAGCCAGATTCAGATATGATCCGTCCCCTGTTGGCAATGTCCATCACCTGATAAAGAAAACATGAAACATTCTTTATGGGAAAAAAGGACAGAGGTCCTGCTTTATTGCCTTATATAATATGTACATCATAAAATGTATCTTTAAAAACTGGTAACTTAGGTATAATAAGGCCGGAGATGAGCTATATTCCACGGCCGGCGGGTCTCCTCCTCCGATTTAAGTGAGTCCTTGTGCTCTCGAATATCGATGAGATAATATGACCCGTTGTGCAGATTCTTGCTGACCACAAAGGGCCCTTCCCAAGGCGGGGATAGCTTGTGCATGTCAGACTGATCCTGGATGAGCCGGAGCACCAAGTCGCCTTCCTGAAAAGTTCTGCTCTTAACCCGGCGGTTGTGATAGCGGCGCAGGTCATGTTGGTAAATCGCTGAGCGGGCTATTGCCAAGTCTCGCTCCTCGTCCAATAAGTCAAGTGCGTGCTGACGAGCCTTTTCGTTATCCGTCTCAATGTAAGCCGCCACACGGGGTGAATTGTGCCGGATGTCACTTGGCAGAACCGTCTCTGCTCCATAAACCATGAAGAAAGGTGTGTATCCCGTAGATCTGTTAGGCGTAGTGTTGATGCTCCATAACACAGAGGGTAACTCCTCCACCCAACAACCCAGAGTCCGCTGTAAAGGGACCAAGAGCCGGGGCTTAATACCTTTCAAGATCTCTTGATTAGCTCTCTCTGCTTGACCATTGGATTGAGGATGAGCAACAGCCGAAACATCAAGTCGGATATGTTCTCTTTGACAGAACTCTTCCATGGCACCCTTAGAGAGATTAGTGCCATTATCAGTTATGATGCTATGTGGAAAACCAAAACAAAAGATCACCTTTTTCATGAACTAAACCGCCGTGGCTACATCACACTTACTGACCGGCTCTGCCTCAACCCACTTGGTAAACTTGTCCACTGCTACCAGTAGATGCGTCTTTTTGTCTTTAGACCTTTTGAAAGGTCCGACCATGTCAAGCCCACAGACTGCAAACGGCCAAGTGATTGGGATCATCCTCAATTCTTGAGCCGACACATGAGCTCGTCATGAGAACTTTTGACACCCATCACATTTACTGACCAAATCCTCCGCATCAGCGTGAGCCGTGAACGAATAGAACCATGATGAAAAGCCTTGGCCACGAGGGATTTTGACCCGGCATGATGGCCACAATCTCCTTCATGGATCTCGCGGAGTATTTCTTGGCCTTCTGCAGGTGACACACAGCGTTGAAACGCCCCAGTGACGCTGAGGTGATGTAACTCGCCGTTAACAATCGTCATGGATTTGGAGCGCCTGACGATTTGGCTCGCCAATGTCTCATCCTCCGGTAAGTCACCCCGGGTCATATAAGCCAAGTAAGGCACCGTCCAATCCGGGATAACATGAAGAGCCGCCACCAGTTGTGCCTCTGGGTCTGGCACTGCTAAGTCTTCCTCGGTAGGCACCTTGACAGAAGGGTTATGTAACACATCAAGAAAGGTGTTGGGCGGCACCGACTTACGTTGGGATCCCAACCGGCTTAAAGCATCAGCCGCCTCATTCTTCCTTCGATCAATGTGCTCCACTTGATAACCCGTGAAGTGACCAGCCACAACATCTACCTCACGATGATAAGCCGCCATGACGGGGTCTTTGGAATTCCACTTGCCTGACACTTGTTGAGCCACCAAATCTGAGTCACTCAAGCATCGTACCCGGCTTAAGTTCATCTCCTTAGCCATCCGGAGACCATGGAGTAATGCCTCATATTCAGCTGCATTGTTAGTACATGGAAACATAAGCCGGAGTACATAACAAAATTTGTCACCTCGAGGGGAAGTTAACACCACTCCAGCCCCCGAGCCTTCTAGCTGCCTAGACCCGTCAAAGTGAATAGTCCAGTATGTGTTATCCGGCTTCTCCTCAGGGGCCTGCAACTCTGTCCAATCATTGATGAAGTCCACCAAGGCCTGAGGCTTAATAGCCGTCCGGGGCATGTATTTCAAGCCATGAGGCCCAAGCTCAATAGCCCACTTGGAGACTCGTCCTGTGGCCTCCCTGTTCTGAATGATGTCTCCCAAAGGGGCAGAACTTACCACAGTTATAGGATGGCTTTGAAAGTACTGCTTCAACTTCGGGTTTGCCATGAACACCCCGTAAACAAGCTTTTGCCAGTGCGGGTACCTTCGCTTGGATTCAATGAGCACCTCATTGATGTAGTAAACCGGCCGTTGAACCGAATGCTCCTTACCAGCTTCCTTACGCTCCACCACGATGGCAACGCTGACGGCTCGTGAATTGGCAGCCACATATAACAGCAAAGGCTCTTTGTCAATTGGAGCCGCAAGAACCGGCGGCTCAGATAATTGTCTCTTTAAGTCTTCAAAAGCAGCATCAGCGGCCTCACTCCAAACAAAAGTGTCAGTTTTCTTCATCATCTATTACAATGGGAGGGCTTTCTCACCGAGCCGACTTATGAATCGACTTAAGGCGGCAATGCGACCCGCCAGTCGTTGAACATCATTGATGCATGCCGGTTTAGCCAGGGAGGTAATCGCCTTAATCTTCTCTGGGTTAGCTTCGATGCCTTTGTTGGACACCAGAAAACCCAAGAGGTTGCTCGCAGGAACGCCAAACACACATTTGGCCTGGTTAAGCATCATCTTGTAAACCCGGAGATTATCAAAGGTCTCTTTTAAGTCAGATATCAAGGTTTCCTTTTCTTTGGACTTCACCACGATGTCATCCACATAGGCATGGACATTACGCCCAATTTGGTCGTGCAAATAGTTCTGCAAACACCGCTGATAAGTCGCCTGGGCACTCTTGAGCCCAAATGGCATAGATACATAGCAGAAGGCTCCAAACGGAGTGATGAAAGTTGTCTTCTCCTGGTCCTTAACTGACATCTTAATCTGATGATAACCGGAGTAAGCATCCAAAAAACTCAAACGCTCACAACCCGCCGTAGCATCAATGATTTGATCAATACGGGGAAGAGCAAAAGGGTCAGCCGGACAAGCCTTGTTTAAGTCCGTGTAGTCCACACACATCCGCCAGGTGCCGTTCTTCTTAAGGACAAGCACCGGGTTAGCCAACCACTCCGGGTGAAAAACTTCAATGATAAACCCGGCCGCTAAGAGCCGGGCGACTTCTTCCCCAATCGCCTTCCATCGTTCTTCATTAAAACGGCGAAGAAACTGCCTGACCGGCTTATACTTTGGATCAATATTGAGAGTGTGCTCAGCGAGTTCCCTCGGTACACCCGGCATGTCAGAAGGTTTCCATGCAAAGATGTCCCGGTTCTCACGGATGAACTCGATGAGCGCGCTTGCCTATTTGGGATCCAAGTTGCTGCTGATGCTGAACTGTTTAGAAGAGTCACCCGGGGTAAAGTCGACAAGCTTTGTCTCAGCTGCCGATTTAAACTTCAACGCCGGGTCATGCTCTGTAGTTGGCTTCTTCAGGGATGTCATATCCGCCGGGTCAACATTATCTTGATAAAATTTGAGCTCCTCTACTGCGCAGGTCGACTCAGCATAAGCCGCATATCCTTCTTCACATTCCAATGCTACCTTACGACTGCCATGTACAGTGATGGTGCCCTTGTAACCCGGCATCTTGAGCTGTAAATAAATGTAACATGGCCGGGCCATAAACTTGGCATAAGCCGGTCGTCCAAACAGGCGTGGTATGGACTCCTGATCTTGACCACCTCAAACGTTAGCTTCTCAGCCCTGGATTCATGTTCGTCTCCAAAGGCTACCTCCAACTCAATCTTGCCAACTGGGTAAGCCGACTTACCAGGAACAACTCCATGGAAAACAGTGTTGGATGTTCTTAGATTTTTATCAGTCAACCCCATGCGCTGAAAGGTCTCTTACTAGAGGATGTTGATGCTACTACCCCCATCCATAAGCACCTTGGTGAACTTATACCCACCAACCTGAGGTGCCACTATCAAAGCTAACTGACCTGGGTTATCGACCCGCGGAGGATGATCCTCCCTGCTCCATATGACAGGCTGCTCTGACCATCGTAGATAACGAGGAATTGGCGGCTCAACAGAATTCACAGCCCTCTTATGAACCTTCTGGTCACGTTTGCACAAACTAGTGGTAAACACGTGATATTGTCCACCACTCAACTGCTTCGGATGGCTTTGATAGCCTGACTGCTGTTGCTGCTGTCCACCTTGACCAGATTGCTGATGATTATTACCACCCGGATGCCCCTGAAAACCGGAATTTGAGCCGCCGCCCGGTCCATGAAAACCGCCGGCCCCTGAGCCGCCGCCAGATCCATGACCGCCATCAAAGGTGTTGGAGTTTTTAAACGCCTTCATGATTGCGCAATCCTTCCATAGATGCGTGGCGGGCCGCTCTCTGGTGCCGTGTCTTGGGCAGGGCTCATTGAGTAGCTGTTCCAAAGAGGGGCCTGACCCACCGGATCGAGGCGGTTTACCCTTACATCTCGGATTGTTACCCCATACGTTGGCATTGGCCACAAACTCCGGGTTACCGTCCGCCTTACACTTGTTGCCGCCTTGATTCCCCGGGTTATGCTGCTGACCCTTTCCATTGCCGTTCCTTTTTCCCTTCCCTGTCTTCTCTTCGTCAGATGCAGGATCCTTGGTACTATCAGAATCGGCATATTTGACTAAAGCCGCCATCAGCGTACCCATATCCGTGAGGTCATGTTTAAGGCGCCCCAGCTTCTGCCTCAGCGGCTCAAAACGGCAATTTTTCTCCAGCATAAGAACTGCAGAACCGGCGTCCATCTTATCGGAGGAATGAATTATCTCTTTGACCCGGCGTACCCAATGGGTGGTGGATTCACCTTCCTCTTGCTTGCAATCCGTCAGGTCCACAATCGACATAGATTGCTTACAGGTGTCTTTGAATTTCTGGATGAACCGGGCCTTTAACTCGCCCCATGAACCAATGGAATTGGGTGGTAAGCCCTTTAGCCAAGACCGGGCTGTTCCATCTAACATCATGGTGAAATATTTAGCCATTGCTGCGTCACTGACCTCTAGCAGCTCCATGGCCATCTCATAACTCTCGATCCACGCCCTAGGCTGTAAATCGGCCTTGTAATTCGGTACCTTTCGAGGTCCCTTGAAGTCCTTGGGCAGACGTACATCACGCAGAGCCGGCACCAGGCAAGGGACACCGCCGGTTCTAGTGGCTACTCTCGCCTCAACCGAGGTCATGGGATACTCCAGGTGATCGTTCTCCTGACGTATTTGGTCCTGCACCGGATTATAGCCGCCAGGCTAGTTACGTCGTTGGGCATTCCTCGACAAAGCTTCCGACTCCATGCGTCTGCTGTAACTCGGGCTCCGGTTCTGGCGAGGTGGTGCTACCCAGGGCGGGGGAGTTGAATGAATCTTGTCACGGCTGTAAGAATAGGTCTCCTGCTGAGCCAGGGCTGTCTGGAGGAGCTCTCTGACCCTCCGGGTTTCCACCGCCGTTGGGTCATCGCCTTCCATAGGAAGAGCCGCTAAGCGCGCTGAAGCTGCGATTAAATTCTAAATGGGGTTGGAAAAGTGACCCGGTGGAATCGGCACATAAGGTGGCGGTGGCATGCTCACGTGAGGCGGCACCATATCCCAAGGCTGAGCCGGTCCTCCTGTTCCGGCTGTCATAAGCCGATCGGCCTCTGGCGGGTTACTAGGCCAGCTCCGGGTGTAGCAAAGAGAACCTGGGGGTCGTAATTCGGAGGTAAACGGGACTGCGTTTTCTGATGTCTCCTCCTCATTACCTCATTGGATGCTTTTAAGCTCATCGTGAGCTGGGCAGCTTCTGACTGCAAGCGCTGTGCCCGGGCGTCGAGAGCCGCCCGCTCTGTAGCTAGTCTAGTATCCTCAGCTGCCAAAGCCTCCTTGGCCTGAGCTATCTCCTCATGCACCCGTGCTACCGCTACGTCATGCTCATCTTTGTCTGCGGGAATAACCGTGGCCGTTAACAGGGCCGTAAGCTTGTCCATGAGATCCATTAGCACCTGAGCCGGTGGGCGCACGGGACCGCCTGCCCCGGCTGCTCCTGATCCGGATGTGATCACTGCGGCTGCTGTAGAGTTTGAACCGGGCTGAGTTCCAGCCATGAAGATTCCGGCCCATCTTGGCAGCTCATCGGGGTCCGGAATACTGATGCCATCGGAACAGCCCCCGAGTGCGCCGTCTTGTACCTGATACAACGAATCTGTTGAGCTGGCGGACGAGTCACCGTCTGAAAGGACGGCCGTCTCACCCCCATCTTCAGATCCAGAAAGTTCCTCTCCGTGGACGCAGCCCACGAAGGCACGCCTCATGACCGGCTGAGTCCGGGTCTTCCTCGCACACTGAGCCGTCTCGACGAGGTCGGTGTAGTTGTCTGGCTCAGGGCCCGGCTCACCGATCCGACCGATGAAAACGTGGATTCCGCCAAAGGGGACCGGGTATCCGTACTCAATTGAGCTGGCGTCGGGACCCCAGCCTTCATCGTCGATGTAGATCTTGCCGCGATGACTCTTAGTCATCTGGCCCACTACGTACCCCTTGAGCCCTTCGAAATTGCCCTTCAAGAACTCAAATCCACCATGCGCTGGCCCCACGGTGGGCGCCAACTGTCGTGGAATAGTCACGTCAGATGTCCTCATGAAAGGACTTAGTTGTGGAGCCATCGCAACTAGGAATCTTGAAGGGGTTAAATCGGGACAAGGGACACGAGAGGGTTTATACTAGTTCGCCCCCTTAAGGTGAAGGTAAGGCCTACGTATAGTTGGGTTGGTATTGATGTTTCGATAACCAGGGAGCGAGATACGCTATGCCCGGCTCTCGATGAGTTGTTTCTTGCCCTAAGTCGCCAGCAGGTCGTCCCCTTAGATACATGGGTTGACGCCCTCTAGCTTACAGAGTCCCGGCCGGCTTATAAACAGAGTCCGGCTCGGTGACCAGTTAAATCTACCTTACGTTACAAGTCATGCTATCATGGCGGTTTACTACAATGGGCTTAAGCCGCCCGTGGGCCTTAAGCTCTTTATTGAACCGCCATCTTCATGCTTGGTCTTGGGCTTCCTCTGATGAGTACTCTTTGCGTAACCCGGCCCCTCCTGGGCGGCTTACACAATTAGTCATATCCCCAACAGTGCCCATCATATGAGAGCGCGCGTGGATCACACCATAGGGTTAGTTGTATGTTGATAGGACTATGTATTGGAGGGCTAGAGTGATAGAAGCTTCATCCTAGCATAGAAATTGATGCATACGGGATTGAAGGGGGACTAATATATCTTAATGCTATGGTTGGGTTTTACCTTAATGAACGTTAGTAGTTGCGGATGCTTGCTAATAGTTCCAATCATAAGTGCATAGAATTCCAAGTCAGGGATGACATGCTAGCAGTGGCCTCTCCCACATAAAACTTGCTATCGGTCTAGTAAAGTAGTCAATTGCTTAGGGACAATTTCACAACTCCTACCACCAATTTTCCACACTCGCTATATTTATTTTATTGCATCTTTATCTAAACAGCCCCTACTTTTTATTTACATGCTCTTTATTATCTTTCAAACCTATCCTACAACACCTACAAAGTACTTCTAGTTTCATACTTGTTCTAGGTAAAGCGAACGTCAAGCGTGCGTAGAGTCGTATCAGTGGCAGATAGGACTTGAGAGAGTATTTGTTCTACCTTTAGCTACTCGTTGGGTTTGACACTCTTACTTATCGAAAGAGGCTACAACTATCCCGTATACTTGCGGGTCATCAAGACCGACCTTTTTCTGGTGCCGTTGCCAGGGAGTCATAGCGTGGGGTGAATATTCTCGTGTGTGCTTGTTTGCTTTATCACTAAGTAATTTTTATTTGCTGTTCTAAGTTGTTCTCTATCTTTAGTTATGGATATGGAACACGAAATACCAAAAAATTAGGTGTAGATGCTACTCATGGAGATGGGGAACCTCCTAAAACCCTCGATGCTCATTATGTTCAAAATATTATGTACTAATTTTATAATGGGAGTAACGTTGGACCAACGTGAATACTTTAGGGATTATCGCTTGACACAAAAAGGGAAACTATTATGGGATCAAATTCAAATGTTGAAGTGGTATGCTAGGCAACTATGCTTGATACATGATTATACTTGCTGCTCTAGGATGAAGGCTCCACACCTTCCCTTTTCATGCAAATTTAATGATAATGAAACCTTAGTTTCTTATGCTAACGGTATCTATGATTACTACGATGTGGAACAAATAGAAGAATTTGTTGCTTTTATGAGCGCTTATGAGATTGAATCTATGTTTAAAGAGTTTGACGATTTTGATGATTCAGTTTATAAACCAGAAAATTTTGCTCTACTTAGATATTGCTATGAAAATTATGAATACGTTTACAATATTAACGCTTTTATTGAGAAAGTCTCCGCTATCCAAGAAGAGATTTGTATTTTGCAGGAAGCTATGGAAGAAGAAATTGATGAAACAGTGAGCTCATTGGATGAAAAAGATGATGAGGAGAGCGAAGAACAAAAGGAGGAAGAGCGGATTGATCACCCATGCCCACCTTCTAATGAGAGTAACTCTTCAACTCATACATTGTTTAATTCCCCTTCGTGCTTACCAAAGGATGATTGCTATGATGATTGCTATGATCCCGTTGATTCTCTTGAAATATCCCTTTTTGATGATGCTTTCTATGCTTGTGGCCAAGATGCCAATATGAATTATGCTTATGGAGATGAACTTGCTATAGTTCCTTATGTTAAACATGAAATTGTTGCTATTGCACCCACGCATGATAGTCCTATTATCTTTTTGAATTCTCCAGACTACACTATATCGGAGAAGTTTGTGCTTATTAAGGATTATATTGATGGGTTGCGTTTTAATACTACACATGATGATTTTGATAGATATAATATGCATGTGCTTGCTGCTCCTACTTGCAACTATTATGAGAGAGGAACTATATCTCCGCCTCTTTATGTTTCCAATATGATAGAATTGCAAGAAACTGTTTATACTATGCATTGGCCTTTACTTTGTGTGCATGAATTGTTCTTTTATGACATACCGATGCATAGGAAGAGATTTAGACTTTGTTGCTGCATGATATATGTTACTTTGTGCTCACTACTAAATTACAAATCATTGTTAATTAAAATTGGCTTTGATATACCTTGGGATCCGGGTGGATCCACTACTTGAGCACTATATGCCTAGCTTAATGGCTTTAAAGAAAGCGCTGCCAGGGAGACAACCCGGAAGTTTTAGAGAGTCATTTATTTCTGTTGAGTGCTTTTATATAGTTTAAAAACAAAAAAAATAAAGAGGGTAACCTAAAAACTTTTCAAAAAGGAAAGTGAAAGTGAGAAAGACAAGCATTGTTGAAGTGGGAGAGCTCCTTGAACTTTGTTCATGCTCACGGAAACTTTGTGAATCTTGATTACAGAAACTTTTTCAACAAAAATAATTATCCCCTTGTATAATTCCATTGTATTATAAAAATAATGTGCTAAGGTTTGCCTTTAGCATGTGTACAATGCTTGTTGGTTTGTACGGTGCAGGACAGAAACTTTGGCTGTAGTGCGCGATTTTACATTTTTAAATGGAACGTCAAATGGTTCTGATTCCTTTTTCATTGTCTTTATATACAACTTTTTTATTATTACTAATTTTGGTAGAATTTGTTGGTCACCAGAAGTATGGTGAATATTCAGATTTCTACATACTGTTCTGTTTTTGACAGATTCTGTTTTTGATGCATAGTTTACTTGTTTTGATGAATCTATCAATTTATATTAGTGGATTATAAGCCATGGAAAAGTTATATTACAGTAGACACAATGCAAAAACAAAATATGAATTGGTTTTCAATAGTAGTTAGAGTGGTGATTTGCTTTATTATACTAACAAATCTTACCGAGTTTTCTGTTGAAGTTTTGTGTGGATGAAGTGTCTAATCGAGGATGTCTCAATATGAGGAAAAGGAAGAGAGGCAAGAGCTCAATCTTGGGGATGCCCGAGGCACCCCAATTAAATATTCAAGAAGACTCAAGCGTCTAAGCTTGGGGATGCCCCGGAAGGCATGCCGTCTTTCTTGAACAAGTATCGGTATGTTTTCGGATTCGTTTCGTTCATGTGATATGTGCAAGTCCTGGAGCGTCTTTTTGCATTTAGTTTTCACTTTTCCTTTATGCACCATGCTGGTATGAGATAGTCCTTGGTTGATTTATAGAATGCTCATTGCACTTCACTTAAATCTTTTGAGTGTCGCTTTATAGAATGCTTCATGTGCTTCACTTATATCATTTGAAGTTTGGATTGCCTGTTTCTCTTTACTTAGAAAACCGCCATTTGAAGAATGCTCTTTTGCTTCACTTATATTTGTTAGTGCATGGGCATATCTTTTGTAGAAAGAATTAAACTCTCTTGCTTCACTTATATCAATTTAGAGAGATGACAGGAATTGGTCATTCACGTGGTTAGTCATAAAATCCTACATAAACTTGTATATCGCTGAATATGATATGTTTGATTCCTTACAATAGTTTTGCGATATAAAGGTGGTGATATTAGAGTCATGCTAGTGGGTGGTTGTGGATTGTAGAGACACTTGTGTTGAGGTTTGCAAGTCCCGTAGCATGCATGTATGGTAACCGTTGTGTGACAAATTTGAAGCATGGGGTGTTTCTTTGATTGTCTTCCTTATGAGTGGCGGTCGGGGACGAGCGATGGTATTTTCCTACCAACTCATCCCACTAGGGGCATGCGTAGTAGTACTTTGCTTCAAGGGCTAAAAACTTTTGCAATAAGTACAGGAGTTCTTTATGACTAATGTGAGTCCATGGATTATACACACTTTTACCTTTCCATCATTGCTAGCCTCTTCGGTACCGTGCATTGCCCTTTCTCACCTTGAGAGTTGGTGCAAACTTCGCCGGTGCATACAAACCCCCGTAATATGATACGCTCTATCACACATAAGCCTCCTTATATCTTCCTCAAAACAGCCACCATACCTACCTATCATGGCATTTCCATAGCCATTCCGAAGTATATTTCCATGCAACTTCCATCATCATCATATACATGACTTGAGCATTCATTGTCATATTGCTTTGCATGATCGTAAGATAGATAGCATGATGTTTTCATGGCTTGTCCGTTTTTTGATATCATTGCTATGCTAGATCATTGCACATCCCGGTGCACCGCCAGAATCATTCATATAGAGTCATATCTTTGTTCCAATATCGAGTTGTAATATTGAGTTGTAAGTAAATATAAGTGTGATGATCATCATTATAGAGCATTGCCCCATGAAAAAAAGAAAAAAGAAAAAAAAAGAAAAAAAGGAAATGCCAAAGAAGCCAAAATAAAAAAGGGGACCAAAGAAGCCCACCGAAAAAAAGAAAAAAAGAAAAAAAAAGGAGAAAAAGAAAAGGGGAAATGTTACTATCCTTTTTCCACACTTGTGCTTCAAAGTAGCACCATGTTATTCATATAGAGAGTCTCTTATGTTGTCACTTTCATATACTAGTGGGAATTTTTCATTATAGAACTTGGCTTGTATATTCCAACGATGGGCTTCCTCAAATGCCCTAGGTCTTCATGAGCAAGCAAGTTGGATGCACACCCACTTAGTTTTCAGTTTGAGATTTCATACACTTATAGCTCTTAGCGCATCCGTTGCATGGCAATCCCTACTCCTCACATTGACATCAATTGATGGGCATATCCATAGCTCGTTGATTAGCCGCGTTTATGTGAGATTTTCTCCCTTTTTTGCCTTCTCCATATAAACATCCACCATCATATTCTATTCCACCTATAGTGATATATCCATGGCTTGCGCTCATGTATTGCGTGAGGGTTGAAAAAGCTGAAGCGCGTTAAAAAGTATGAACCAATTGCTCGGCTTGTCATCGGGGTTGTGCATGATGGGAGCATTTTGTGTGACAAAAATGAAGCATGGCCAAACTATATGCTTTTGTAGGGATAAGCTTGCTTTGGCCTTGTTGTGTTGAAAAGACATGATTGCTTTATTAGTACGCTCGAAGTATTATCATTTTTATGTCAAATGATAGAATTGCTTTGAATCACTCGTATCTTAATATTCATGCCATGATTAGAAATATGACCAAGATTGTGCTAGGAAGCATTCCACATCAAAAATTATCTTTTTTATCAGTTACCTACTCGAGGACGGGTAGGAATTAAGCTTGGGGATGCTGATACATCTCTATCGTATCTATAATTTTTGATGTTCCATGCCAATATTCTTCAACTTTCATATACTTTTGGCAACTTTTTATACTATTTTTGGGACTAACATATTGATCCAGTGCCCAGTGCTAGTTCCTGTTTGTTGCATGTTTTATGTTTCGCAGAAACCCAATATCAAACGGAATCCAAACGGGATAAAAATTGGCGGAGAATTATTTTGGAATATTTGGGAATTTCCGGAGGAAGAATCAACGTGAAACGATGCCCGAGGTGGCCAGGAGACAGGGGGGTGCGCCCCCCTGGGCGCGCCTGTCACCCTCATGGGCCACCCGTAAGGCGGTTGGCGCTCTTCTTTTGCCGCAAGAAAGCTAATTTTATGAGAAAAATCTGGGCGAAAGATTCACCCCAGTCGGAGTTATGGATCTCCGGATATAAAAGAAACGGTGAAGGGGCAGAATCTGAGAACGCAGAAACAGAGAGATAGATCCAATCTCGGAGGGGCTCTTGCCCCTCCCACACCATGGGAGCTAAGGACCAGAGGGGAAACTCTTCTCCCATCTAGGGAGAAGGTCAAGGAAGAAGAAGAAGAAGGGGGGCTCTCTCCCCTTGCTTCCAGTGGCACCGGAACGCCGATGGGGGGCATCATCATCACCACGATCTTCACCAACACCTCTGCCATCTTCACCAACATCTCCATCACCTTCCCCCCTCTATGTACAGCGGTCCACTCTCCCTCAACCCACTGTACCCTCTACTCGAAGATGGTGCTTTACGCTTCATATTATTATCCAATGATGTGTTGCCATCCTATGATGTCTAAGTAGATTTTCGTTATCCTATTGGTGGTTAAAGAATTGCTATGATTGATTTAATTTTCTTGCGGTTATGTTGTTGTCCTTTGGTGCCCATCATATGAGAGCGCACGTGGATCACACCATAGGGTTAGTTGTATGTTGATAGGACTATGTATTGGAGGGCTAGAGTGACAGAAGCTTCAACCTAGCATAGAAATTGATGCATACGGGATTGAAGTGGGACTAATATATCTTAATGCTATGGTTGGGTTTTACCTTAATGAATGTTAGTAGTTGCGGATGCTTGCTAATAGTTCCAATCATAAGTGCATAGAATTCCAAGTCAGGGATGACATGCTAGCAGTGGCCTCTCCCACATAAAACTTGCTATCGGTCTAGTAAAGTAGTCAATTTCTTAGGGACAATTTCACAACTCCTACCACCACTTTTCCACACTCGCTATATTTATTTTATTGCATCTTCATCTAAAAAGCCCCTACTTTTTATTTACGTGTTCTTTATTATCTTGCAAACCTATCCTACAACACCTACAAAGTACTTCTAGTTTCATACTTGTTCTAGGTAAAGCGAACGTCAAGCGTGCGTAGAGTCGTATCAGTGGTAGATAGGACTTGAGAGAGTATTTGTTCTACCTTTAGCTCCTCGTTGGGTTCAACACTCTTACTTATCGAAAGAGGCTACAACTATCTCGTATACTTGCGGGTCATCAATATCCAGAGGAAGAAGTTCAATTGCCCACTTTGCCACTCGACCGATTGCATCTCAATTGTTCAAGATTTCGGACAATGGAGCATCGCTGACGACTGAAACTGAGTGATCTTGTAAATAATGTGCAACTTTCTTCGCAGTTAAATTCCATAGACAAGCTTCTGGTAATGTGGATACTTTTGCTTGGATGGAGTCAAGACTTCAGAGATGTAATACACTTGGCATTGAACTTTATAGGACTTTCCTTCTTCTTCTCGCTCCACTGTGAGCATTGTGCTGACAACTTGACCAGTGGCCGCAATATATAATAGTAGAGACTCTTTGTTGTTCAGAGCAGCAAGCACCGTGTAACGCGTCGAGACCGATGCCAGGTGTCTTCCAGTTTTTGCCGTCATTGCCATATCATTCGCTTGCATGTTGCACTTTGCCATGTCATCATGTGCATTTCATCTCCATGTTTTCAAGACATGCACCCGGTCGTGTTCGTCTTTTTCTCCGTTGCCCGTTTCGGATTCCGACACTCTCACATGCACCCACCGCACCTCCAAATATTGTTTGATGAGCGGGAGAAAAATGTTCTCGGAATGGGCCAAGAGTTGACAAGCGGTCTTGGCATATCACCGGTAGACCACCTATAAAATTTCATTCCATTTGGAGGTCGTTTGATGCCCCAACGGTTAACCGCGTTAACCGTCGGATGTTTCGGTACTCTAAGACGAACCGGACCGAAGCCCTCCTTCTCTTTGCAGACCAACACCTCTTCACAACAGCCCAATAGCCCAACCAACTCCCCTAAATGCTCTTCGCCGTTGGATCACGATCGTGTGGGCGAAAACCGCACTGAAAACTCCTCTCCTAGCTTCCTCTATCTTTATAAACACCTACCCCGTCCAAATCTGGGCAAACCTATCCCTAACCCTAGCTTCCCTAACCTCCAGCCTAACCCTCGCCACGTTTTCCGCGCCCAGCCACTCCGCCACCGCCCGCAGCCAACCAGGCTGCGCCATCTGTCCCCGCGCTGCCCCATCCGCCATGGCCCGCGCGGCCCAGATGGGGCCCGCCTCGGGCCGATCCGGGCCCGACCGGGACCCCGCACCCGAGCACCCGAGCCGCCGCTGCCTAGCTCGCCCCACTCACTGTCGCCCCCCTGCGCTCCACGCCGGACCCCACCGGCCACCGCATCACCGCTGCCGGCCACCTAAACTCTCGCCGGCCGCCGCCGCCACCACTTGCGCCTCACCGCCCGCACTGCACCGTCCCGCCGCCTCGCGTCCACACCGCGTCGCCGCACTGCCCGCGCCACCGCACCATCTTGGACACCGCGTGCCGCTCGCTGCCGCTTGTCGCCCAGCCCTCTCTGGCCATTGCGCCGTCGCTAGAACCCGCGTCGTCGTCGGATCCAGGGAAGTGGACCAGATCCACCACTCCCCCGAACCAAACGCTGCCTCCGCATCCCGGATCTCTCTGTCCCGGGTCCGCCCGATCCTGTTTTCGCGCTAGTATATTCCACTAAGTACCTAGGAATCAACATGATACTGCATTATTGTATTGGGTGTAACTTTGTGCATGATTATCCGATTGGGGTGTATGATATGTCAAAATTTTCATCTCTTGCTGCTCTACTTGATGGTGTGTTTTGCATTCATGTTAGGAAGCATATTGACATGTTAATCCCTGTTGCGGAAGTGCTTGTTGATGTTAAATTCAGAAAACTGCTGAAACTTGTCATTTTGTCATTTTCATATTTTTTTGTGTGATTTTCTTTTGAGCATCATGTCTACATAGTTTAAGAGCATAATCATTCCATATTAGCAGTAGTGTAATCCATTTATTATGATATTCCTTGTGGTGACTAGCACAAGCTTGCAAATTAGGGTACTTGTTGGTACTGTTCTGCTAAGTCTGAAACCATATATTATGTTGCCATGTTTACTTAATGCTACCATCAAATCCATGCATAATCTGTAGATGTTCAGTGATCATGTTTTGATGTCCATGCTATGCTCTATCCATCCATGCCCTTATTTGCAATTATAACCTGCTGTATCTTGTTCTTTTGGTGCCCCCATGTTGCTTGAAAATATAACTGTCAGCATGCCCAGTTTTCACTGTCTGTTATATCATATTGCCATGTTCACTTGAAGCTATCATCGAATCTGTTGCTCCAATGATCATCCTTAGTAATGATGTTTTATTAAGGGTGTTCAGTACATGCTTTCCATACCCTTTGATGCCATGAAATGTTCCTGTAGTGTATACTTTTTTTATCTCAAAGTATGCATCATGAATCTGTTTTTGCCATACTGTTATTCACCAAGTCTGAGAATCTGTTATAACTTCCAATCTTGTCTTGATGAATTCCATTGATCTAGGGGTTATATGGAGATGCTTAGTAATCATGTTTTGCCATGTTTAACTTGTAATTTAATGCCATGCTTTTGGTTGCTATGTTATTGCACTGTAACATCATTGTTTCATGTCTCCAACATGTCAACATGTTATTTATGCTCACATGTATGCCCTGTTTTTCAGTCATAATCTGTGTTATAAAGTTGCTTTTTGCATTGATCATGTTGGTTTTAATATTGATGCCTATGAAACCAAGCCTTAATGATGTTTGAATAATGTTACTTGTACTTTGAGTGCATATCATGTTTGTGCCTATCTTATTCTTGTAGCATGTTGTTTTGATGGTTGCAAAGTGCCTAGTTGCTGTTTAGGCAGATTGTTGTTATATCTCGTTTCGTGTGTATGTGTTGAAACATTTGCTCCGTTTTGAGCACGCTCTATATGAAACTTACTTAGTTTTGCATGTAGCTTCATATTACCTTGTTGCATCCTTGATTTGAGTATGTGTGCTTGATGTTTGAATGCATTTTTCATCAATGCCATGTTTAACTTGTTTTGCTCATATCTTCTAGGCCGCAGCTCTGAATTAAATAACTATATATGTAACTTGACTAGAAAGATGCGCAGATCATCATGGTGTACTTTAACTTGTTGTCTAAAAACTTCAACATAATGTGTTATTCAGATCTGGACCAATTTCGAAATTTTCTTATGGGGACTTTCCGGAATTGTTATATGTTGTTTCCGGCCTCATTTAAACTTGCTTTGATGTGATGTTCTTGTATGCATCATCTCTTGCCATGAGTATAATCATGTATCCTTGTCATGCATCATACTTGGGTGAGCATCATGTCATGTTTATGTGTTGTGTGTTTACCATGTTGTTTGCTTCTTTTCGATTGTGCTTCTTCTTGATAGTTCATGTTTCGTTGCGATCGTGAGGATTCGTTCGACTACATGGGTTCGTCTTCTTCATGGACTCGATCTTCTTCCTAGCAGGATTTCAAGCAAGATGACCATCACCTTGGATCTCACTACTATCTTTGCTATGCTAGTTGTCTCGATGCTATCGCTATGTCGCGCTACCCACCACTTGTTTATCGAGCCTCCCGATATGCCATGAAACAACCTCTAACCTTTTCACCATCCCAACAACTGTTGTTTGGCTATGTTACCGCTTTGCTCAGCCCCTCTTACAACGTTGCTAGTTGTAGGTGCAGTTGCAGTTTGTTCCATGTTGGGACATGGATATCTTGGAATATCACAATATCTCTTATTTAATTAATGCATCTATATACTTGGTAAAGGGTGGAAGGCTTAGCATTTTGCTTGGTGTTTTGTTCCACTCTTGCCGCCTTAGTTTCCGTCATACCGGTGTTATGTTCCTTGATTTTGCATCCCTAACACGGTGAGGGTTTATGGGCCCCTCTCGATAGTTCGCTTTGAATAAAACTCTTCCAGCAAGGCCCAACAGATTTTACCATTTGCTCAACATAATAACTAAACATGACAATAAATTTGACGCATAGGGAGTTAGCACTACCCGAGGTTCGTTATTCAACATAATACAAGGGGGCCAGTGCTGATGGTGTTGGTCCCAAATGGGCAGCCTGCAGGGCCACCACGGGGAACCCGAGGATCTGGTTTTACTCGTAGCTTGGCCCATCCGATCGTGGCCTGAGACGAGATACGCGTGGCTACTATTAGGGTGTCGGCACACCAGGAGGTCTTGTTGGATTTGTTTTACCATTGTCGAAATGTCTTGTGCACCGGGATCCCGAGTTTGATCTGGTTGTCCCGCGATGGAGGATTGTCTCCGCGGATCGTGAGCTTGTCATGGGCTAAGTTGGGACACCCCTGCAGGGTTAAACTTCGGAAGCCGAGCCCGTGGTTATGTGGCGGATGGGAATTTTTAATATCCGGTTGTAGAGAACTTGACACCAGACTCGAAATAAAATACACCAACCGCATGCGTAACCGTAACCGTCTCTTTTCGAGTGAGTTTGAGAAGAGAACATGGTGGGGTTATGTTTGAACGTAAGTAGTTCCGGATCACTTCTTGATCATTACTAGTTTGCGGCCGTTTGCGTAGTTTCTCATCTTACTCTTGTACTCGTAAGTTAGCCACCATACAATGCTTAGTGCTGTTGCAACCTTACCACTTATCCTTTCCATACCCATTAAGCTTTGCTAGTCTTGATACCCATGGTATTGGGATTGTTGAGTCCTCATGGCTCACAGATTACTACAACCATAGTTGCAGGTATATATAATGCGGTGATCATGACGTGAGAGCGATGTTTACTTGTTTTGGAGTTCTTCTTCTGCTTCTCCTTCGTTCAGGGGATAGGTTCCTGGTCGGCAGCCCGGGCTAGTAGGGTGGATGTCGTTTGAGTTTCTGTTGTGTTTCATCCATAGTCAGATGTTGTTCTTATGTATGATGTTTGATGTATTCTTGGGGCATTTGTATGCCTTTGTGTGTGTCCCCAGCTATCATGTAATGGTATGATATAATGATATCCACCTTGCAAAAGCATCTTCAATATGTGGATCTATCCTTGGTGAGACCTTCGAGTTCCTCTCAGATAGGATCGTATATTGGGCGTGACACACCAGCTGGGTGGAAAGCAGGGCTTTGAGCTCCACAAATGCTGCTTTAGCTTCAGGAGTCCACTCGAACATATTGGACTTTTTCATCAGTCGGTAAAGAGGCAACGCCTTTTCACCAAGACGTGAAATGAATCGACTTAACGCAGCAAGACAACATGTGAGCTTCCGAACATCATGCACACACATAGGGTGTTTCATTTAGAGAATTGTACCAATCTTCTCGGGATTGGCATCTATCCCTTGTTAAGAAACGAGAAAACCAAGTAACTTTCCTCCGGGAACTCCGAATGTGCAGTTTGACGGATTCAACTTGATGTCATATCTTCTCAGATTAGCAAAGGTTTCTGCGGGGTCAGTCAGCATGTCAGAACTCTTGCTTGACTTAACCACTATATCATCCATGTATTCCTCACCATTCTGTGGCATCAGCGTTCTTCAAACTAATGGCATGGTGACATAGCAAAAACACCCGAATGGGGTGATGAAGGCCGTTTTTATTTCATCTGGGCCATACAGTCAGATCTGATGGTACCCGAAATACGCATCAAGAAAGGACAAACGCTCACATCCCGTAGTCGAGTCGACTATCTGATCGATGTGAGGGACCGGAAAATGATATTTTGGTAGGCCGGTTGATATGCTTGAAGTCAATACACATACGGAGAGAATTATCCTTCTTGGGGACCATGACGACGTTGGCTAGCCACTCGGAGTGGTATATCTCGTAGATAAACTCAGCTGCTAGGAGCCGAGCAACTTCCTCGCCAATCGCCTTCCTCTTCTTCGCGATGGACTGGCAGACATGCTCCCTGGTAGGTTTAGCCTTGGAGTTGACGCGCAAACGATGCTCAGCCAGCCCCCTAGGTGCACCTAGCATGTCTGATGGTTTCCATGCGAAGACATCCCCGTTCTCATGGAGGAACTGGATGAGTGCGACTTCCTATTTGCTGTCGAGTGTCGTTGAAATGTGGGACGGAGCAGCTCTGGGATCATCTGGGTGAATGTTAACTAGTTTTGTCTCACCCACGGGCTGAAAAGCGGACTCAGAAGCAGGCTTCTTTGTGCAGTGCAAATCACTCAGATCAGCGTTCTTCTTGTATTCCTCCAACTCCACCACTGCCATTTGCTCGTCACCGATCTTGGACCCTTTCTGGAGGCATTCTTCTGCTCTCTGCCTGTTCCCAGTGACCGTGATCATGCCTTTGGGTCCTGGCATCTTTAGTTTAAGGTACACATAACATGGACGAGCCATGAAACGAGCATATGTTGGCCTGCCCAGGATAGCATGATAGGCAATGTGGAAATCCACCACCTCAAGCATCAACTTCTCTTTGCAAAAATTCTTGGAATCACCAAAAACCACATCCAAAGCAATCTGTTCGAGTGACTTTGCCTTCTTCCCTGGGATGACTCTGTGGAACTGCATGTGGCTTTCACTGAGTTGGGACATCGGAATGCCCATCCCTTGGAGGGTCTTAGCATACAGAAAGTTCAGACCACTGCCGCCATCCATGAGAACTTTAGTCAATCGAGTGCCCCCAACAACTGGATCGACCACCAAAGCTTGACGCCCAGGGGTAGCGACGTGAGCTGGGTGATCCGACTGGTCGAATGTAATAGGAGTCTTTGACCACTTCAGGTACGTTGTAGTTGCCGGAGCAACCATGTTCACCTCTCTGTTTATGAATTTCAGCCGACTTTTGCTCTCAACATTAGCAAAAATCACCAAGGTAGCATTGACCTTCGGGTAACCATCGGTCTTTTCCTCATATTCATCTTCATCAGAGCCTTCTCACTGGGTTGGCCCTCACGAAACTGCTGAATGAGGAGCCTGCACTGTCGGGTGGTGTGTTTGGGCAAAATCAAGTTACCATCTTCATCCTTCTTCGTGTGAATGTGACATGGCAAATCCAGGATGTCCTAGCTGGACTAGTCCTTCAACCTTTTGGGCACCCACGACCCCTTGGGCTTTCCTTTGAACTTTCCTTGGGTATTCACCACTGCAGCTTCAGCCTGTCCAGCGGCTTCAGCTTTGCGTTTCTGTTTCCAACTGGGGTTTCCACCCCCGGTGTCAGGGTCGACTGTCTTCCCTTTGCCGTTGCGGAGTGAGTCTTCTTCTTCGCCATTCGCATACCGAGTGGATATTTCCATCATCCGATTCAGAGTCATGGCCCCAGAGCGACCGAATTTCAGTGTGAGCTCTCTTACCGCACGCCTTCCTTGAAAGCGCAGACTGCTTGGTGCTCTGAAACATTCTCCACCAAATGATGAAGTGTAGTCCACCGCTGGACGTAATCTCTCAAAGTTTCATTCGGCTTTTGGACACAATGCTGCAACTCAGACAGCCCTGCGGGGTGCTTGCAAGCACCTTCGAATGTCTTGATAAACACTAGGGCCAAATCCTCCCAACAAAATATGCTTCCAGCAGCCAACTGATTCAACCAAGCCCTAGCCGAACCTTCAAGCATCAAGGGGAGGTGCTTCATGACTACTTCATCATTGCCTCCACCAATCTGCACTGCCACTCGGTAAACCATGTGTCTCGCTTTGACTCACCAGTAAACTTGCTCACTCCCGTAGCCAATCCGAAGTTGGGGGGAATTTTGGCTGCTCAAATGGCTCTTCTGAAACACTCAGGCCCAGAGACGAACGCCCTTCTTCCACTCAGACGATCTATGTCCAGCCCTTCTCTGTTAGCTCTGCCTCTGTCAACCAGGCCCTGTATGAGGACTGACCTTGCATCGAACCCAAGCTCTCTTGGGTTGACTGGAACTCTCCGCTCATCACCGTATGAGTGCCTGTCATCATACCGCTGGGGCTTGTATGAACCACCCCTAGGAGGGGTCGTGGGCTGATACGTCCATTTTGCATCATGTTTTCTTACTGTTATTTATAATGTTTTTATCCATAATAATGCTTTTTAGAGTAATTCTAATGCATTTTCTCTCATAATTTGCAAGGTACACACCAAGAGGGAGAATTCCGGCAGCTGGAAATCTGGACCTGAAAAAGCTACGCCAGGCCACCTATTCTGCACAACTCCAAATGAGAACTTCACAGAGAATTTTTATGGATTATTTAAGAAATAGTGGAGCCAATAAGTACTATAGGGGGGCCACCAGGTGGGCATAACCCACCTGGGCGCGCCAGGCCCCCTGGCGCGCCCTTGTGGGTTGTGGCCTCCTAGTCCCACATCCGGTGCCCATCTTCCGGTATACAAGTCATTTTGACCTGGAAAAAAAATCAGAGGAGGACTTTCGGGATGGAGCGCCGCCGCCTTGAGGCGGAACTTGGGCAGGAACACTTTTGCCCTCCGACGGAGCGATTCTGCCGGGGTTCCCTCCCGGAAGGGGAAATCATCGTCATCATCATCACCAACAACTCTCCCATCTTGGGGAGGGCAACCTCCATCAACATCTTCACCAGCATTATCTCACCTCAAACCCTAGTTCATCTCTTGTATTCAATATTGTTACCAGAACTATAGATTGTTGCTAGGGGGTGACTAGTAGTGTTGATTACATCTTGTAGTTGATTACTATATGGTTTACTTGGTGGAAGATTATATGTTCAGATCCATTATGCATATTAATACCCCTCTGATCATGAGCATGTTGATTATTTGTGAGTAGTTACTTTTGTTCTTGAGGTCACGGGAGAAATCATGTTGCAAGTAATCATGTGAACTTGATATGTGTAAGATATTTTGGTAGTATGTATGTTGTGATTCCCTTAGTGGTGTCATGTGAACATCGACTACATGACAATTCACCATATTTGGGCCTAAGGGAATGCATTGTGGAGTATTAAATAGATGGTGGGTTGCAAGAGTGACAGAAACTTAAACCCTAGTTTATGCACTATTCTGTAAGGGACTAATTGGATCCCAGAGTTTAATGCTATGGTTAGGATTTATCCTTAATACTTTTCTCATAGTTGCCGATGCTTGCGGGACGGTTAATAATATGTAGGAGGTTTGTTCAAGTAAGAACAACACCTAAGCACCGGTCCACCCACATATCAAATTATCAAAGTAGCGAACACAAATCAAACCAACATGATGAAAGTGACTAGATGAAATTCCCGTGTACCCTCAAGAACGCTTTGCTTATTATAAGAGACCGTTTTGGCCTGTCCTTTGCCTCAAAAGGATTGGGATTCCTTGCTGCATACTTATTGTTCCTATCGTTACTTGCTCATTACAAATTATCTTGCTATCAAACTACTCCACTATTTACAATTTAAACACTTGCAGACATTACCTTACTGAAAACTACTTGTCATTTCCTTCTGCTCCTCGTTGGATTCGACACTCTCACTCATCGAAAAGAGCTAAAATTGACCCCCTATACTTGTGGGTCATCAAGGCTATTTTCTGGCGCCGTTGCCAGGGAGTGAAGCGCCTTTGGTAAGTGGAATTCGGTAAGAAAGCATTTATATAGTGTGCTGAAATTTATTGTCACTTGCTACTATGGAAAACAATCCTTTGAGGGGTTTGTTTGGGGTATCTTCACCTTGTCCGAAACCACAATTAATTGCCCCTCAACCTGGTGCACCTACTGAAAGTATTGAATATGAAATTCCTTCGAGTATGATAGAACAACTGCTAGCTAATCCCTATGTAGGAGATGGAACCGAACATCCTGATATGCACTTGATATATGTAGAACAAATTTGTGGATTGTTCAAGCTTGCAGGTTTACCCGGAGATGAGGTGATGAAAAAGGTTTTCCCTTTATCTTTAAAGGGAAAAGCATTGGCATGGTATAGGCTATGCGATGATATTGGATCATGGAATTGGAATCGTTTAAAATTGGAGTTCCACAAAAATTTATCCTATGCATCTAGTTCATTGTGATCGGAATTATATATATAATTTTTGGCCTCGTGAAGGAGAAAGTATCGCTCTAGCTTGTGGGAGGCTTAAGGCAATGTTATGTTCATGCCCCAATCATGAGCTCTCAATAGAAATTATTATTCAGAATTTTTATGCTCGGCTTTCTCGTAATGATCAAACTATGTTGGATACTTCTTGTGCTGGTTCTTTTAAGAAGAAAACTATTGAATTCTGGTGGGATCTTTTGGAAAGAATTAAACGCAACTCTGAAGATTGGGAACTTGGCGAAGGTAAAGAGTCAGGTATAAAGCTTAAGTATGATTGTGTTAAATCTTTTATGGATACCGATGCTTTTCAGAAGTTTAGCACTAAATATGGACTTTGACTCTGAGATAGTAGCCTCCTTTCTTGAATCATTTGCTACTCATGTTGAACTTCCTAAAGAGAAGTGGTTTAAATATCACCCACCTATTAAAGATGAAATTAAAGAACCAGTACCAGTTAAAGAAGAAACTATACTCTATAATGTTGATCCAATTGTTCCTACTGCTTATATTGAGAAACCCCCTTTTCCTATTAGGATAAAGGAACATGCTAAAGTTTCAACTGTGGTTAGCAAAAGCTATGTTAGAACACCTAAACCTGATGAACAAATTAGAGTTGAACCTAAAATTGCTATGGTTAAAGTTCTCTTATAAGAAGATGTGGATGTCTACTTCTGTGCAGAAGCTGCTAGAATTGCCAAACCCGAAAAAAGGGATAAAAATAGACCAGTTGTTGGCCCGCCTGTCATTTCAGTTAAAATAGGAGACCACTGCTATCATGGTTTATGTGACATGGGTGCTAGTGTGAATGTTATTCCTCACTCCTTATAGCAAGAAATTATGAAAGACATAGCACCTATTGAGATAGAAGACATAGATGTTACTATTAAGCTTGCCAATAAAGATACCATATCACCAATTGGGATTGTTAGAGATGTTGAAGTCTTGTGTGGGAAAATAAAATACCCTACTGGTTTTCTTGTTCTTGGTTCCCCACAAGATAACTTCTGTCCCATCTCTTTGGTAGAGCTTTCTTGAATACACTTAATGCTAAGATAGACTGCAAGAAACAAACTGTCAGTGTTAGTTTTGGTGATGAGTCTCATGAGTTTAATTTTTCCAAGTTTAGTAGAAATCATCATGAAAAAAAATTGCCTAGTAAAGATGAATTAATTGCTCTTGCTTCTATTGCTGTGCCACCTACTAATCCTTTAGAACACTACTTGCTAGACCATGAAAATGATTTACATATGCATGAAAGAAATGAAATAGATAAGACTTTCTTTGAACAACATCCTCTCCTTAAACACAATTTAGCTATTGAAACTCTAGGGGGTCCTCCTCCACCTAAAGGTGATCCTATGTTTCAATTAAAACAATTGCCAGACACTTTGAAATATGCTTATCTTGATGAAAAGAAGATATATCATGTTATTATCATGCTAACCTTTCAGAACATGAAGAAGAAAGATTATTGAAAGTTCTAAGGAACCACCGAGCTGCTATTGGATATACTCTTGATGATTTAAAGGGCATTAGTCCCACCCTATGTCAGCACAAAATTAATATGGAACCTGATGCTAAACCACTTGTTGATCATCAACGCCGATTAAATCCGAAGATGAAAGAAGTGGTGAGAACATAAATATTAAAACTTCTGGAAGCAGGTATAATCTATCCCATAGCTAATAGTAGATGGGTAAGTCCTGTTCATTGTATCCCTAAGAAAGGAGGTATTACTGTTGTTCCTAATGATAAGAATGAACTTATTCCACAAAGAATTGTTTAAGGCTATAGAATGGTAACTGATTTTAGAAAATTAAATAAAGCAACTAGAAAAGATCATTACCCTTTGTCTTTTATTGATCAAATGCTTGAAAGATTATCTAAGCACACACACTTTTGCTTCCTTGATGGATATTCTAGGTTTTCACAAATACCTGTTTCTCAACCTGATCAAGAAAAGACTACTTTTACTTGTCCTTTTGGAATTTATGCTTATAGACATATGACTTTTGGTTTATGTAATGCACCTGCTACCTTTCAAAGATGCATGATGGCTATATTCTCTGACTTTTGTGAAAAGATTGTTGAGGTTTTCATGGATGACTTGTCTGTTTATGGGAAGTCTTTTGATGATTGTTTAAGCAATCTTGATCGAGTTTTGCAGAGATGTGAACAAACAAATCTTGTCTTGAACTGGGAGAAGTGCCACTTTATGGTTAATGAAGGCATTGTCTTGGGTCATAAAATTTCTGAAAAAGGTATCAAAGTGGACCAAGCTAAGGTTGATGCAATTGAGAAAATGCCATGTCCTAAGGACATAAAAGGTATTCGTAGTTTCCTAGGTCATGTTGGTTTCTATAGGAGGTTTATTAAAGACTTCTCTAAAATTTCTAGGCCTCTCACTAATCTTTTGCAAAAGGATATCCCTTTTGTATTTTATGATGATTGTTTAGAAGCCTTTAAAACACTCAAGACAACTTTAATCTCCGCACCTATTGTTCAACCACCTGATTGGAACTTGCCTTTTGAAATTATGTGTGATGCTAGTGATTATGTTGTTGGTGCTGTTCTAGGACAAAGAGTTGATAAGAAATTAAATGTTATTCATTATGCTAGTAAAACTCTAGATAGTGCTCAAAGAAATAATGCTACTACTGAAAAGGAATTCTTAGCAATGGTGTTTGCTTGTGATTAGTTTAGACCTTATATTGTTGATTCCAAAGTAACTGTTCACACAGACCATGTTGCTATTAAATATCTTATGGAGAAGAAAGATGCTAAACCTAGACTTATTCGTTGGGTTCTCTTGCTACAATAATTTGATTTGCATATTATTGATAGAAAAGGAGTTGAGAACCCAGTAGTTGATAACCTGTCTAGGCTTGAAAATGTGTTTGATGACCCACTTCCTATTGATGATAGTTTTCCTGATGAGCAGTTAGCTGCAATAAATGTTGCTAATAGCACTCCTTGGTATGCTGACTATGCTAATTACATTGTTGCTAAATATTTTCCACCTAGCTTTACTTACCAACAAAAGAAAAAATCTTCTATGATTTAAGACATTACTTTTGGGATGACCCACATCTTTATAAAGAAGGAGTAGATGGTATTATTAGACATTGTGTACATGAGCATGATCAGGGACAAATCCTATGGAAATGTCACTCCGAACCATATGGAGGGCATCATGCTGGAGATAGAACTGCTCACAAGGTATTGCAATCTGGATTTTCTTGGCCTACTCTCTTCAAGGATGCTCGTAAGTATGTCTCATCTTGTGATGAATGCCAAAGAATAGGTAATATTGGTAAGCATCAAGAAATGCCTATGAATTATTCACTTGTTGTTAAACCATTTAATGTTTGGGGATTCGATTATATGGGACCTTTTGCTTCCTCTAATGGGTATACACATATTTTGACTGCTATTGATTATCTTATTAAATGGGTAGAAGCTATTCCAACTAGTAGTGCTGATCAGAACACCTCTATTAAAATGCTTAAGGAAGTTATTTTCCCAAGGTTTGGAGTCCCTAGATACTTAATGACTAACGGTGGTTCACACTCTATTCATGGTGCTTTCCTTAAGATGCTTTCTAAGTATGATGTTAACCATAGAATTGCATCACCTTATCAGCCTCAGTCTAGTGGTCAAGTTGAACATTGCAATAGAGAAATAAAATGAATTTTGCAAAAGAATGTCAATAGGTCCAGGAAGAATTGGTCTAAGAAATTATATGATGCACTTTGGGCTTATAGAACAACATATAAAAATCCTATGGGTATGTCTCTCTATAAAATGGTTTATGGAAAAGCTTGTCATTTG
Organism: Triticum aestivum; assembly: GCF_018294505.1. Classification (NCBI taxonomy): domain Eukaryota; kingdom Viridiplantae; phylum Streptophyta; class Magnoliopsida; order Poales; family Poaceae; genus Triticum; species Triticum aestivum. The sequence continues at coordinate 472,954,900 of NC_057810.1, read as the reverse complement.
CCTCTTGAGTTAGAACATAAAGCATACTGGGCAGTTAAAGAACTCAACTATGATTTCAAACTTGCTGGTGAAAAGAGGATATTTGATATTAGCTCTTTAGATGAATGGAGAACCCAGGCTTATGAAAATGCAAAATTATTCAAAGAGAAAGTTAAAAGATGGCATGACAAAAGAATCCAAAAGCGTGAGTTTAGAGTCGGAGAATATGTTCTTTTGTACAACTTTCGTTTTAGATTCTTTGCAGGAAAGCTCCTCTCTAAATGGGAAGGCCCATATGTCATCGAGGAGGTTTACCGGTATGGAGCCGTCAAAATAAATAAATTCGAAGGCACTAACCCGAAGGTTGTCAACAGGCAATGAATAAAGCATTATATCTCAGGTATGCCTATTAATGTTGAAAGTAATATTATCCAAACTTTGACACTAGAAGAACACATAGAAGAGTCCTTCTGGAACACTCCAGAATCGTCAAAATAAGGAAGTACGTGATACAGTAAGTAAACGAACTCCGAAAAATCCGCAAAAATATTTTTTGTTAGTTTTGGAATATTTTAGAATTTTGGAAATAAAGAAACTTCCAGGAAGCGTCCCCTGGTGGGCACAAGACACCAGGGCGCGCCAGGCATGCCTGGCGCGCCCAGGTGGGTTGTGCCCACCTGGGGCACCTTTCGGACTCTGTTTTTCTTCTGTATACTTGTCCTACAAGATAAAAATTCTATATATACTTCCTGAACTTGTTAACCACCGTATCATGAAGAAATCCTCTGTTCTCTTTTCTTGCTGTTTCTGGTCAGATTTATCAAGCCAGGCATCATGTCTTCCTACTCCTCCAACAACATGGAATAAGATGCTTGGCTGATGAAGATCGAGACAAAGAGGGAGGAGCATACAGACGCTGTCAAGGGAGGAAAGGGCAAGGAAGCTATCGTAAATCCATCCCCGATGATAGCACAAGCACTGCTGGCCGAGGAGGAAGAAGATATCCTTAAGCCCTACCTTACTCGTCTTACCCCTGCCGAGATTGAAGCTTTTTGCGTCATTTAAATAGTTCACATACAAAATAAGTATCTCACTCGCGAAAATATTCTGCATCAAGAGCATATTATCCATCTCCACAGCGTCATCCATGGGCTGCAGGATCTCTTGACCCTTAAGGACAGGATCGCTTCATCACCTTCTTCACCACCAAAGGAGAACTAAGTATCGGGTATGGGCACTCCCCTTGGCTTCCGCAAAGCTTGGGGGAGGTGCCCCGGTATCGTATCATCCCACTATCTTTTTGCTTTTACTTACCTTAGTTCAATCTTTGGCTTAGATGAAAAAAGTTTAGTTCAAGCTTTTCTTCTTTGAGAGTTTGCTTAGTGATCTATCATCGTTATCATGTGCAAGTTATATAATAAAGTTAGTTCGAGTTTTTACTTTCTTTACTTTCCTGTTGCAAATAAGGAAAAGAACAAGAGAAAGAAAGCAAACAAAAGAAAGGAAATAAATCAATAAGATCATATACTAATCCTATCACATATAAATATACTATCCTAGAAATCTTTTGTGATTGTGATCCCTCATCAAAATATTATATGCCAAAATTGTTGATGTTGGACAAGGAAGACAACGTAATGGTTTATGTATGTTTGTATTCACATAGAAGTCATATTGTCATAGATCCTTTAACATGTGATGCTTGCCCCCTATCTTTGCTAGCCAAAAATTCCACACTAAGTAGAGATACTACTTGTGCATCCAAAATCCCTTAAACCCAAATATTTTTCAAGTGTCCACCATACCTACCTAGGGATTGAACTAGATCCCTCAACTAAATTGTCATTGGTGCAAAAAGGCAACAAAAATTGCTTCTAAATATGTGAGATCTTTAAGTGTAAGAGAAAATTGAGCGTTGCACGAACTTGGATGACAAAGAATAAAAGCGACACACTGCATAATAAAGGTTGCCATCTTAAGGGGCAATGTAACGTGACGTTCTTTTTCACTAAGAGATTGAGCATGCAAACAAATAAGCGCATGGCAACCTATGCTTCCCTCTGCGAAGGGTTTATCTTTTACTTTTATGTATTTATTTTTATGCAAAGAGTCAAAGTTTTCCTTCTATTCCTTTTATTTTTTCTCTTTTGGCAAGCATTATGTGGTGAGGAAAGATCTAGGCACATATGTCCAGCTGAATATAGATAGCATGAGTTATTATTGTTGACATCACCCTTGAGGTGAGCATGTTGGGAGGCGAAACTATAAGCCCCTATCTTTCTATGTGTCCGGTTGAAACGTTTTGCTCATGTTGACGCGGTGAGTGTTAGCAATCATAGAGGACTATATGATGGTTGAGTATGTGGACTTGCCTAAAGGCTCTGACACGTGACCCTTCCTGAAAAGATGATGAATTGTAGTTGCAAAGTTGACTGAGAACATAGTTTGTTGGTTTCTAATATAGTTTTTGCTTTATATTTCGATTGTGTGATGAACTATTACTTATTCATAGGAAGTATATGATGCAAGTTCTATGATTAAAGTATTATTTTTAAATTTGTTGTTGTTATAATAGTCAACATGGTGCTTCTATGTCCGTATTTTGTTTTTATAGACACCTCTCTCTCAAAGCATGTGGACATGTTTTTCGATTTCGGTTTTCGCTTGAGGACAAGCGAGGTCTAAGCTTGGGGGAGTCGATACGTCCAATTTGCATCATGTTTTCTTACTGTTATTTATAATGTTTTTATCCATAATAATTCTTTTTGGAGTAATTCTAATGCATTTTCTCTCATAATTTGCAAGGTACACACCAAGAGGGAGAATTCCGGCAGCTGGAAAATCTGGACCTGAAAAAGCTATGTCAGGCCACCTATTCTGCACAACTCCAAATGAGCTGAAACTTCACGGAGAATTTTTATGGATGATTTCAGAAATATTGGAGCCAATAAGTACCAGAGGGGGCCACCAGGTGAGCACAACCCACCTGGGCGCGCCAGGCCCCCCTGGCATGCCCTGGTGGGTTGTGGCCTCCTCGGCCCACCTCCGGTGCCCATCTTCTGGTATATAAGTCATTTTGACCTAGAAAAATCAGAGGAGGACTTTTAGGACGGAGCGCCGCCGCCTCGAGGCGGAACTTGGGAAGGAACACTTTTGCCCTCCGGGGGAGCGATTCTACCGGGGGAACTTCCCTCTCGGAGGGGGAAATCGTCATCATCATCATGACCAACAACTCTCCCATCTTGGGGAGGGCGATCTCCATCAAAATCTTCACTAGAACCATCTCATCTCAAACCCTAGTTCATCTCTTGTATTCAATCTTGTTACCGGAACTATGGATTGTTGCTAGGGGGTGACTAGTAGTGTTGATTACATCTTGTAGTTGATTACTATATGGTTTATTTGGTGGAAGATGATATGTTTAGATCCATTATGCACATTAATACCCCTCTGATCATGAGCATGTGTATTATTTATGACTAGTTACTTTTGTTCTTGAGGTCACGAGAGAAATCATGTTCCAAGTAATCATGTGAACTTGATATGTGTTTGATATTTTGATAGTAGGTATGTTGTGATTCCCTTAGTGGTGTCATGTGAATGTCGACTACATGACACTTCACCATATTTGGGCCTAAGGGAATGCATTGTGGAGTATTAAATAGATGGTGGGTTGCGACAGTGATAGAAACTTAAACCCCAGTTTATGCACTATTCCGTAAGGGACTGATTGGATCCTAGTGTTTAATGCTATAGTTAGGATTTATCCTTAATACTTTTCTTGTAGTTGCGGATGCTTGCGGGAGGGTTAATCATAAGTAGGAGGTTTGTTCAAGTATGAATAGCACCTAAGCACCGGTCCACCCACATATCAAATTATCAAAGTAGCGAACACAAATCAAACCAACATGATGAAAGTGACTAGATGAAATTCCCGTGTACCCTCAAGAACGCTTTGCTTATTATAAGAGACCGTTTTGGCCTGTCCTTTGCCTCAAAAGGATTGGGCTACCTTGCTGAATACTTATTTTTACTATCGTTACTTGCTCATTACAAATCATCTTGCTATCAAACTACTCCGCTATTTACAATTTCAACACTTGCAGACATTACCTTACTGGAAACTACTTGTCATTTTCTTCTGCAATTCGTTGGGTTCGACACTCTCACTCATTGAAAAGAGCTACAATTGACCCCCTATACTTGTGGGTCATCAAGGCTATTTTCTGGCACCGTTGCCAGGGAGTGAAGCACCTTTGGTAAGTGGAATTCAGTAAGAAAGCATTTATATAGTGTGCTGAAATTTATTGTCACTTGCTACTATGGAAAACAATACTTTGAGGGGTTTGTTCGGGGTATCTTCACCTCGTCCAAAACCACAATTAATTGCCCCTCAACCTGCTGCACCAACTGAAAATATTGAATATGTAATTCCTTCGGGTATGATAGAACAACTGCTAGCTAATCCTTATGCGGGAGATGGAACCGAACATCTTGATATGCACTTGATATATGTAGAACAAATTTGTGGATTGTTCAAGCTTGCAAGTTTACCCAGAGATGAGGTGATGAAAAAAGTTTTCCCTTTATCTTTAAAGGGAAAAGCATTGGCATTGTATAGGCTATGCGATGATATTAGATCATGGAATTGGAATCGTTTAAAATTGGAGTTCCACCAAAAAAATTATCCTATGCATCTAGTTCATCGTGATCGGAATTATATATATAATTTTTGGCCTCGTGAAGGATAAAGCATCACTCTAGCTTGGGGGAGGCTTAAGTCAATGTTATATTCATGCCACAATCATGAGCTCTCAAGAGAAACTATTGTTCAGAATTTTTATGCTCGACTTTCTCATAATGATCAAACTATGCTGGATACTTCTTGTGTTGGTTCTTTTATGAAGAAAACTATTGAATTCTGGTGGGATCTTTTGGAAAGAATTAAATGCAAATCTGAAGATTGGGAACTTGACATTATCTTGCTATCAAACTACTTTGCTACTTACAATTTCAGCACTTGCATACATTACCTTACTGAAAACTACTTGTCATTTCCTTCTTCTCCTTGTTGGGTTCGACACTCTCACTTATCGAAAAGAGCTACAATTGACCCCTATACTTGTGGGTCATTATGGGCACTCGACGGTGGTCATCATGGTGATATCGAGGATCAAACTGCCCGTGGCCTCGACCAAGGTACTGGTCTTGGCAATAACCATGATCTTCACGCCGTAGAGGCGATCTTGGGCTGTGTGCCGACTGAACTGTCTCCGCCATGACAGACATGCTGTGAATCCTGTTGCTCAACTGAGAAACAGCCAAGTTCTGCTCCCCGGCCGCCCTGAGCAATGCTCGAATCTGTTGCAGCTCTCTACCAGTCTCGGAATGAGACGGCTAGATTGAATCTGCAATATGTGCAGCTGCTACAACATTCTGGATCAGGGTATAGTATTCCTGACACTCCTTTCGAGGCCCAATCGGAAACAATTGTCACTGCTTTCGACTGGAACTTGGAATTAGCATGCGGGCACGATCGTCGAGTGCTTGCTGAAGATTCTCCAGGCGCGTGTGCTCAGCCAGAGTGGCTAAGCGCGCAGCCTCCAAGGCCCGAGCCTCGGAGGTCTCCCCAATAATGGGGGTTTGGAGATCCTGGTTGTTTCTGCAACGCAGCTCCTCTCTCTGTTCTGCAGTGAGAGCTTGAGGGTAATCGTCATCGTTGTCGCGTGATGGACCACCGTTGTCGCCCCCGCCATGGGGGAACCCAGGCGGGCTACGCTGGGAGCCAACCATGAGGACTTCCGCTGCAGGATCGTTGCTTTTGCACTCGGAGAGGGTATCTGAGTGGCCAGTCGACATATCAAACAACCCATAGAGGGACTCATCGAACTCGATCACCGCGAGTTGAGGATTGGCCAACTAACGGGCCACAGCATGCTTCGCCCACCGCTGGAGCCGTGAGCAACCAGATCGCTTGCGGCGGCGGACAGCAGGAAGCGAAGACGCCACGAGATCCGACCGATACTGGGTCGATGGCTGCCGCAGGAGAATGCCAGAGGCACTCCCGCAGAAGTGCGCCACCCCGCGAATGGGGAGCGCCTCGACGTTGAGGGGTGCTTCCTGGAGCCAGGCCGATTCATCGGTGATAAAGGTGAGGGCGCCGAGATGGATCTCGTGACCCAAGGACAATCCACCGCCAGAAACCATGTCGACGAAAGTCGAAGAACGCAACCTCAGTGGAAGTCGCTTAGACACCTACCCCATGGTGGGCGCCAACTATCATGGGAATGGATCTGATAGTAGAGATAGGGGGTACGTAGGAGAGGACAGAGTCCTAGCTACGGCGAAGTTGTACACTCGGGTTTACGAGTTCAGGCCCCTCTCGGAGGAGGTAACAGCCCTACGTCTTGGTGTCGCGAAGGCTTGTTGATTGGAGTGCGAGTTACAGGGGTTGCGAACCCTTGTGCAAGAGGGGAGGGGAGGCTTATATAGAGTGCACCGACCCCTCGCTACCCTCAGTTATACCAGGGTGCAATGAGAATTAAGTCACGTACGTTACTGGTAACACCCATATTAAATGATCTTTATGATGACAGAGTGAATGCCTGACCGTTGCCATCCAAGGGTGGCTCTAGGTCTTCTATACTCCAAGTGAATCCTTATCTTCTGAGTGAATAACAACGGTCGAGTGGAATTGGGATATCCAAGTGAGATCTTTTGTCGAGTGTATTACAGTGCATGATGATTTCAATCGATATCTTCTGTTTAACTTTATGGGTCTTGGCTTCTTGTGTAGTGCCCTTGGGTAGGGTGTTCAGGTTAGGCCTAAGACCCTACCCTAGGTACGTGTCATCGTCATTCCACACCGTGACTGGGAGACTCACCTAGTCCTCCCGCCTCCCACCTCTTCCCGATCACGTGACCCCCTTGTATGATCAAACAAGGTAGGTCTAGAGGGGTGGTGAATAGACACTTAACCAACCAAAAGGTGCAGTTTTTTGTTTTCTTGAAACTTAGGCAGATTTTGGCACAAGTTAAGATAACTCCAAGACTTTCCACACATGCATATCTAGAGATAGAGCAGAGGAAATAGTTAATCATGCAATTGTGCGAAAAGTAAGGGGTAGAGTCAGAAGATCAAACGCAATGAAGATACGGTGATTTTTGGCGTGGTTCCGATAGGTGGTGCTATCATATGTCAATGTTGATGGATACTTCAACCCATAGAGGGTAACGGTTGCGTGAGTCCACGGAGGGCTCCACCCACGAAGGGTCCACAAAGAAGCAACCTTGTCTATTCCACCAAGGCTTTCGTCCACGAAGGACTAGCGTCACTCGGGTAGATCTTCACAAAGTAGGCGATCTCTTTGCCCTTACAAACTCCTTGGTTGAACTCCACATGATCTTGGAGGCTCTCAAGTGACACCTAACCAATCTAGGAGACAACACTCTCCAAAAGGTAATAGATATTGTGTTGGTGATGAACTCCTTGCTCTTGTGCTTCAAATGATAGTCTCCTCAACACTCAATCTCTCTCACAAATTTAGCTTGGGTAGGAGAATGATTGGAGTGGAAAGCAACTTAAAGAGGCTAGAAATCAAGGTTCAAATGGTAGGAAAGGAATCTCTTGATCTCAACACATGAGTAGGTGGTTCTCTCTCAGAAAATAAATGGTGGAAGTTGTGTATCGTTCTGATGGCTCTCTTTTAGAGTAATTGGTGGTGGAGTGCTACGTCTCGAGCTTGCGTTGGTTTTCCCCGAAGAGATGAGGATGATGCAGCACAGTAGCGTAAGTATTTCCCTCAGTTTTTGAGAACCAAGGTATCAATCCAGTAGGAGGTCATGCGCAAGTCCCTCGTACCTGCACAACATGATAGCAACTCGCAACCAACGCTTAGGGGTTGTCAATCCCTTCAAGGTCACTTACGAGAGTGAGATCTGATAGAGATAATATTTTTGGTATTTTTGATAGATAGATGCAAAGTAAAAAGTAAAGGCAAAGTAAAAACAAAGCAAGTAAATAAAGTGATATAGATTGATATGATGAGAATAGACCTGGGGGCCATAGGTTTCACTAGTGGCTTCTCTCAAGAGCATAAGTATTCTACGGTGGGTGAACAAATTACTGTTGAGCAATTGACAGAATTGAGCATAGTTATGAGTATATCTAGGCAATGATCATGTATATAGGCATCACGTCCGTGACAAGTAGATCGAAATGATTCTACATCTACTACTATTACTCCACTCATCGACTGCTATCCAGCATGCATCTAGAGTATTAAGTTAAAAACAGAGTAACGCCTTAAGCAAGATGACATGATGTAGAGGGATAAATTCATGCAATATGATAAAAACCCCATCTTGTTATCCTCAATGGCAACAATACAATATGTGCCTTGCAACTCTTTCTGTCACTGAGTAAGGACACCGCAAGATTGAACCCAAAGCCATGCACTTCTCCCATTGCAAGAACTACCAATCTAGTTGGCCAAACCAAACGGATAATTCGAAGAGACTTGCAAAGATAACTCAATCATACATAAAAGAATTCAGAGAAGAATCAAATATTTTCCATAGATAATACTGGATCATAAACCCACAATTCATCGGTCTCAACAAACACACTGCAAAAAGAAGATTACATCGAATAGATCTCCATGAGAGAGGGGAGAACATTGTATTGAGATCCAAAAAGAGAGAAGAATCCATCTAGCTACTAGCTATGGACCCGAAGGTCTGAAGTAAACTACTCACACTTCATCGGAGGGGCTATGGTGATGATCTAGAAGCCCTCCATGGTGGATGCCCCCTCCGGCGGAGCTCCGGAACTGGCCCCAAGATGGGATCTCGTGGATACAGAAGGTTGCTGCGGTGGAATTAGGTTTTTGGCTTCGTGTTTGGTCTATTGGGGATACGTAGGTATATATAGGAGGAAGGAGTACGTCGGTGGAGCTCCAAGGGGCCCACGAGGTAGGGGGCGCGCCCAGGGGGGGCGCTGTCGGTGTCAAAACCGGCGGATCTCGGGTAGGGGGTCCCGAACTGTGCGTCTAGGCGGATGGTAACAGGAGACAAGGGACACGATGTTTTTACCCAGGTTTGGGCCCTCTCGATGGAGGCAAGACCCTACTCCTACTTGATTGATATTGATGATATGGGTAGTACAAGAGTGGATCTACCACGAGATCAAAGAGGCTAAACCCTAGAAGCTAGCCTATGGTATCATTGTTGTTCGTCCTATGGACTAAAACCCTCCGGTTTATATAGACACCGGAGAGGGCTAGGGTTACACAGAGTCAGTTACAATGGTAGGAGATCTACATATCTGTATTGCCAAGCTTGCCTTCCACGCCAAGGAAAGTCCCATCCGGACACGGGACGAGGTCTTCAATCTTGTATCTTCATAGTCTTGGAGTCCGGTCAATGATGATAGTTCAGCTATCTGGACACCCCCTAGTCCAGGACTCCCTCAGTAGCCCCTGAACCAGGCTTCAATGACGATGAATCCAGCGCGCATATTGTCTTCGGCATTGCAAGGCGGGTTCCTTCTCTGAATAATTCATAGAAGATTGTGAACACCAGGATAGTGTCCGGCTCTGTAAAATAAATTCCACATACCACCGCAGAGAGAATAATATTTACACAAGTTCAATCTGCTGACGTATTTCATGGCGTGACATCACACCACGGCCAAGCCTTTATTCGAATCGTTTTTGTCATACCATCTCAGCGCGTTTAGCAAAGCGGTTTCCTTGGCACGTCTTGTCGAAGCAGAGATCATGTCCCCTTATTCTGGGATTCTCATCAATACGGACGTGGGTAACCCAACCGCGCCATTGATTGTGGCGCTTGGGAGATAAGCGAGTTTTACCAGGCTGGTGGGGACGCATAGTTTCGTCCGCCCATATATAATGGGATAAGGATCCACCTTTTTACCTACGCCTTCTTCCTCCTTTGCTTATCCATCTCCGCGCACTCGAGCTCCAGCGCCCAAGTCTGCACATCTCACCTCAACCTTCTCCAACCATGTCTGGAGCAGGAGGCAAGTGGATGGTCTCCTCCGTTACGGAGGGGCACATCAAGAAGCTGCGCAATGCCGGATATTTGTCCAGCGATATCGCGCACCGGCTCCCCGACGAGGGGCAGCTCATCCCCACCACCGGGCCCCATGAGAGGGTGGTATTCCTTCCCCATTTCCTCCGCGGACTGGGTTTCCCACTCCACCCCTTTGTCCGGGGGCTCATGTTCTACTGTGGCCTGGATTTCCATGATCTGGCCCCGAATTTTATCCTCAACATCTCGGCATTTATCGTCGTGTGCGAGGCCTTCCTCTGCATCCAGCCCCACTTCGGCTTATGGCTAAAGACCTTTAATGTCAAGCCGAAGGTTGTGAGGGGCAGCCAAGCGGAGTGCGGAGGCGCCATGGTGGGCAAGATGCCCAACGTCACTTGGCTCGAGGGCGCCTTCGTGGAAACCATCAAAGGGTGGCAATCGGTGTGGTTCTACATCACCGAGCCACGTGACCCTAAATGGGCAGCGGCCCTCGAATTCAGATCTGGCATCCCCATGCGGCTCACTTCCTGGAAAGAGAAGGGCCATCTGTGGGGTGATTCGGAAGAGCTGACCAGACTCCAATCCTGTCTCCAAACCCTGGTGAACAAGAAGCTCAAGCTCGTCAATGTAATCCAGGTCATGCTCATCCGCCAGATTCTCCCCTGCCAACAGCGGGACTTCAATTTGTGGGAGTTCGATCCGGCACAGCACCAGACCTTGAGCGGGTTCTTCGACACTACGTACGAAGAGGCCTGGAGGGTGCTGTTCAAGGGCGCCGAGGCACCCGCATCCGCTACCGAAGATCGCGGGTTCAGCTCCCAGTGCCCGGCTAGCGAGGTAAGCTATATTATCCTTTACGAGACACTTGCTTTCCATAGTTTGACTCTATGTGGGATCTAAACTCCCAATACCTTTAACAGGCCTAGCAAAAGACGTCCGGACAGGTTAACGGTCCGGCTCCCCTTCCGGAAGATCTAGCGGATGCCCGTTTGACAGGGATGCTGGTCCCGGCGCCTTACATGGTGCCGGAGAAGAAGGCCAAGAAGAAGGCCACGGGAACCCGGAGGAGTTCCCGGCGCCAGGTGTTATCGGATTCATCGTCCGATGACTCCGAGGTGGACTCCTCCCATGAAGACGAGGAGGAGAAGAAAGAGGCCTCTCCCCCAGTGGGGGGAGAGAAGAAGAGGAAGGCTTCCCCAACGGGGGAGGCCGAAGGGTCCAAGAAGGGAAGGACCCTTCCCCTGGACTGTTCCACCAACGCCGATGATGGCGACGAGGAATGGCCCTCAAGGGCCAAGCCCCTGGCGAGATCGTAAGTATCCGGACTCCTGAATAACTCATAATTTTTCTTTTTGTCGCATTGCGTCTTCTAACGCCGCATACAACCCTGTAGTCCGCCCAAGGATGATCTCCCCGCTTCGTCGAGCGAGTCCTTGGGTTCGTCGGATGTGAATAGCGCTTCACTTCCGACTGCCTCCTCCCCCCGTGACACCGACGACGCCGAGGTGGGATCCCAGAAGGGGACCCACCGAGGGGAGGAGGCCCCGGAGGTGCCGCAGGGCAACCTCCCGGACTTTGGAACGGACTCCGCACCGAAACCTTTAGTGGTCCCGGAGTCCGGTGGGCGGCCCCTTCGTAAGAAGGGCAAGACTGTGACGCCGGCGGCCTCCGTCCAACCGGAGGCGCCGGATAACTTGCTGTAGGCGCTCAACGGCGCTTCCATTGACGAGGAACACCACACTATCATGAGTGCGGTGATTCAGAAGGTTCAGCTCGCCAAAAGCAGGCTGACCGAAACCTACAGCAGCCTTCTAACAGGCTTTGAGGTAAGGGTTTTTAAGATATGAAAAATGGTACCGCATAGACAGTAGCCCCTGATGCTCGGTTCAGTGTTCGGAAAGAAAAGCCGAGCTGAGGATCTAAATAGATATATGCAGGAGTCTAACAAAAATATGTCAATATGGGAATGCAGGCTGCGCTGCTGACCTCTGCCGCACTGACTGCGGAGGTCAATTCCTTGAAGCAGAGCCTCGAGCGGTCCGAGATCGAGCTCGGCCGTGCCAAGAAGCAGCCCGAGGACAAGGAAGGTGAGTAACACCTTATTAAAGTTGTACCTTATAGAAAAGGATTTGGTTGCAAGAAAAAATGACAAGGATAACGTGGGTACTCCAGGTGCTACGAACGAGGTGGCAACCCTGATGGAGGCGGTGTCCGCGGCCGAACGCAATGCGGCTGCGGAACGCGCCGAGCGAGAGAGGCAGGAGGCGCGGGTGGCGGAGGTACAGCAAGAGCTCCAAGCTCTTGTGGAAAAACACGAGAGTTCGGAGCGTGACTCGAAGACTCGAGAGTCCGAGCTTGCGTCGGCTCTTGAGAGTGCCAAAGCCGCTAAGGCCGAAGCCCAAAAGGCCCTCCAGGAGATCGAGGCAGTAAAGAAGATAGCGGCGGGTAAGGCATTCTTCTTGCAAAGCAAGCATGTAAAAGTGAATTACCTGTTACTTACGCGAATTCGGAGCTCTCTAGGAGCGTTCACAGATCTGCCCCATAGCATGTCCGATGCTGCCGCTTTCTACAGAGCCGAGGACGGGAGCTCGACGGAGAAGGTGTTCTGGTCTCAGTATGCTGAGGCCAAACATCCGGTGCCCCTAAGCGACCAGCTGAAGCAGCTGGTCGAGCTCCACAAGGTGGCCGAACAGGCCATGAAGGGCCTCATAGTTCGGCTGTGGCCCAAAGAAGCCATGCCTGGGAGCCACTTCGGTCTGGTGCGGCGGCTGGTGGATGCCAGTCCATGGGCCAACGTCATCAAGAATTCCGCATGTATTGAAGGTGCCCGTCGGGCCCTTGCCCGCGCTAAGGTGCACTGGGGCAGGATGGACGCCGAGAAGCTTGTGACAGACGCGCCACCGCCGGGCAAGGAGTATCGCACGCCCGAGATGTATTATAAGGGTGTCCTCAAGGGTGCCCGCAATATTGCGGGTGAGTGCTCCAAAGATGTAATATTTGAGTAGACTCGCATTTTGTTATCCTGTGCGCTGAAAACTTTGTTCATATGCGCTAAGCAACGCTTGTTAATTTAAAATATTACCTTTTGTTCGGCCGTTTATCAAATCTAAGAGATGGCAAGTCGTTGGCTTCGGCCCCCATGCCATGAGTGCTGGGGTGTTCGGGATAAACTTGAGCGCTCTTGTTCCCATTTTTGGGTCCATCTAGGGAGGCGCTCAACACAACGAACAAGGCAACCGGACTTATAATGCTTGAACACTCTCACTTGGCCATAGAATTCTATAATTTTAAATTTCAACGAAGCCCCTAGTGTTCGGAAGGCCAAATTCGGGGCACTATCCACGCCTGGGCCGGACAAAGCCGGTTCCTCGCTCTAAGCGGCATAAGTCTTTAGGGACTCGAAAAAACCTCTCGAACAGCGACCGGCTCTCGCCTCATCATGACGGTCAGTTTTAGCTTTCTCCACTGAGGTGCTTGCCCAGCTCAACTGGGGCACAATCGAAGTGGTTCTCCCAGCGCTACCTTACCCGATATAACGGAACGTAAGGTACCAAAACATGGGAGCCGGGCAAACCCAACTATTGACCCAGGACATGATTCGGAGCCGATGCATATAATGCTATAAGTTCGGGGTGCCGCACTTGTGGAATTGTTCGGAGTTATCACACCATAATATGGGGAACTTAAGCCCCTGGTGTATTTAGCCGTACCAAAGTGTACGGATGCAACATGTCATAAATGAACATATGTGTAAGAAAGGAATGCAATTATAGGCAAAAAGCGATGCATTGTTTATTCAAAAAATACTGCCATGAATGCAGAACGATACAAATAGTGCGATAAGCAAGGGGTGGAACTATTTAACATGTCCCCCTCCAGGGGTAGGCTGCGGAATGGTGTATAAAACATGTATAATGCTCGTAATGGAGACCACCCGGATACTCGTCGTAGCTTTTCTCCTTCCCTGGCTGTTGCATCGTGAGTTCGGTAGGTCTACTGCCGGACAGTGCTTCTGGGGAACGAAGTCCTGAGGATAAGAAGAAAAGAAAGAAAAAAGGAAAGAAAAAGGATGACACATTTGGGAGCCCCTGGTGTGGTTGAGCCGCACTCTGGGCCTGCCGTGGTCGTGCCCCTCCCCCTATGCCCATGGTATCTCCAGAGCGTAGTGATGTACGCGACGTACTGGTCTTGCGATTTTGCGAGGGCTGGGGTTGGGGCTGCATTGCTACGCGTGCTCGGAACGTGCCAGGTGGTCTTGTTGTAAGTTACTCCGGGCGCGCTTGGCGGTGTTCGGTCGCTTAACGGCCAAACTCGAGAATTGCCTTAAGAGGCTGCTCTGCACTTCTGTCGTGAGAGCCGCTGTATGCTCCTCCGTTCGGAGAGAGCGTTCAGTGTTTCCGTTGACCATGATGACTCCTCGAGGGCCTGGCATCTTGAGCTTGAGGTATGCATAGTGCGGCACCGCATTGAACTTTGCGAACGCGGTTCTTCCGAGCAGTGCATGATAGCCGCTGTGGAACGAAACTATGTCGAAGATTAACTCCTCGCTTCGGAAGTTATCCGGGGATCCGAAGACCACTTCCAGTGTAACTGAGCATGTACAATTGGCCTCTACACCTGGTATGACGCCTTTGAAGGTCGTCTTTGTGGGTTTAATCCTTGAGGGGTCTATGCCCATCTTGTGCACTGTATCCTGATAAAGCAGGTTCAGGCTGCTGGCGCCGTCCATCAGGACTCTAGTGAGGTGAAATCCATCGACGATTGGGTCTAGAACCAATGCGGCGAATCCGCCGTGCAGATGCTGGTGGGGTGGTCCCTTCGATCAAAAGTGATCGGGCAGGAGGACCATGGATTGAACTTTGGGACGACTGGCTCCATCGCGTATACGTCCCTGAGCGCACGCTTCCGCTCCCTTTTGGGTATGCGGGTTGCGTATATCATGTTCATCGTCCGCACCTGTGGGGGGAAACCCTTCTATCCTCTATTGTTCGGCGGCCGGGTCTCTTCCTCGTCATCGCTATGCAGCCCCTTGTCATTGTTTTCGGCAATTAACTTGCCTACCTGCTTGAATACCCAACAATCCCTGTTGGTGTGATTAGTTGGCTTTTCGGGGGTGCCGTGTATCTGGCACGAGCGGTCGAGTATTCGGTCCAAATTGGACGGACCCGGAGTAGTTCTTTTGAATGGCTTTTTCCGCTGACCGGATTTGGAGCCTCTCAATCCGGCGTTGACTGCCGTATCTTCAGTATTATCTCCGTTAATGCGGCGTTTGTGCTTGTTGCGACGCGACCTGCCATTGCTGTCCTTGGTATCCGGACTACCAGAATTTTTGTTGAGGTTGTTACTGCGGGCTAGCCAGCTGTCCTCTCCCGCGCAGAAGCGGGTCATGAGTGATGTGAGGGCTGCCATGGATTTCGGCTTTTCCTGTCCTAGGTGCCGGGCAAGCCACTCGTCGCGGATGTTATGTTTGAAGGATGCGAGGGCCTCTGCATCCGGACAGTCGACGATTTGATTTTTCTTGGTTAAGAACCGTGTCCAGAATTGTGTGGCCGATTCGTCTGGCTGCTGAATTATGTGGCTTAGGTCATCAGCGTCTGGTGGTCGCACATATGTGCCATGGAAGTTATCAAGGAATGCGGCTTCCAGGTCCTCCCAACACCCAATTGATTCTGCTGGCAAGCTGTTAAGCCAATGCTGAGCTGGTCCTTTAAGCTTGAGTGGGAGGTATTTGATGGCGTGAAGATCATCACCGCGGGCCATGTGGATATGAAGGAGATAGTCTTTGATCCAAACCGCGGGGTCTGTTGTGCCATCATAGGATTCAATGTTCACGGGTTTGAACCCTTCGGGGATTTGATGATCCATTACTTCATCGGTGAAGCATAGTGGGTGTGTGGCGCCTCTGTATTGGGCTATATCGCGACGTAGCTCAAGCGAGCTTTGTCTATTCTGTTTGGGGAGCCGGAATTACTGTATCCGGCGCGACGGTTGTCGTCGCGTATCGTGGGATGCCCACGCGATCCGTAGATCGATCTTGATTGTCTTGCCTTATCCTCCAATATGTCTCGCAAGTCCGGCGCATTCCCCCGTGGCTTTGTACTTTTCGAGCGATGCCGGGGTGCGGCTTTGGTGGAGGGCCTAGAGGCCTCTCTATCGCGGCCACGAGGTGGCCGGTCGGCCGTATTGTGCGCTGGTGATGTAGGTTTATATGCCTCCTCCTCTAATCGGGGCAGCAGCTTGCGTTTGGGGTAGCTTTTGGAGGGGCGTTCGAGTTCGTACTCTTCGGACGCAAGGACTTCAGTCCATCTGTCGGTTAGCAAATCTTGGTCAGCTCTAAGCTGTTGCTGCTTTTTCTTGAGGCTGATGGCCGTGGCCATAAGCCTGCGTTTAAAACGCTCTTGTTTGACGGGATCCTCAGGCACAACAAATTCGTCATCGTCGAGGCTTGCCTCGTCTCCGGAGGAAGGCATGTAATTATTGTCCTCTACCTCTTTGTCTGCCGCTCTCTCATGAGGGCTGGCTTCTCCATCCTCCTATGCTGAATCTTGCTGGAGGGGGTTGTCTTCGGCACTGCCTGGGGTGTTATTGTCTCCGGTGCCGGAATCTCCATTCTTACTGTGGCGGGATTTAGAGCGGCACCGCTGACGCTGGCGCTTAGGCTGTTTCTTGGAGGGGTCTTCCTCCGCTGTTCCATCGCCATTCCCATCCTTCAGGATGTCCACCATGTATATGTCGTATGATGAGGTGGCTTTCCAGTGCCCCATAGGCGCTGGTTCTTGGTCGTCTCCGGCATCGTCATCCATACCGTCGATGTCTTCGGAGTCGAAGTCTAGCATGTGGGTTAGGTCGTCGAAAGTGGCTACAAAGTGGGTGGTGGGTGGGCTTTGAATTTCTTCGTCGTCCGCATCCCAACCGTCCTGACTGTGATCCGGCCAGGGCTCTCTTGATAAAGAGAGATACTATAGCGAATTAAGGATGTCGCCAAAAGGCGAGTGCTGAAAGATGTCCACAGTGGTGAACTCCATGACCGGCGCCCAATCGGATTCGATTGGTAGGGGCTCGGGAGGTTCGGAGTCCGGCAAGGAGTCCGCCACCTCGGAGTCACAAGCTTTGCAAGGGACAGGGTCGGTATTCGGCTCCATCGCCGTAGAGGTAGCAGCCCCCGAGGTGGTGTCTAGCCACCAATCCTCGATTGGCGCAGTCGGGTCCGAGTTAAGGGTCGGAGTGGACTCTCGTGCGGCCTCCAGGGCACTGTCCGGCAACAGAGCTAAATCATGCCCATCGCGACAGTGCAGCGCACTCGCCTGTGGCTCAAATCCGTCGAAGATCAAGTCTCCGCGGACGTCGGCCGTATAGTGCAAACTTCCAAATCTGACTTGATGGCCAGGGGCATAGCTTTCGATCTGCTCCAGATGGCCAAGCGAATTGGCCCGCAGTGCAAAGCCGCCGAATACGAAGATCTGTCCGGGGAGAAAAGTCTCACCCTGGACCGCGTCGTTGTTGATGATCGAAGGAGCCATCGGGCCTATGAGCGACGACACAGAGGAACTCTCAATGAAAGCACCAATGTCGGTGTCAAAACCGGCGGATCTCGGGTAGGGGGTCCCGAACTGTGCGTCTAGGCGGATGGTGACAGGAGACAAGGGACATGATGTTTTTACCCAGGTTCGGGCCCTCTCGATGGAGGTAAAACCCTACTCCTGCTTGATTGATATTGATGATATGGGTAGTACAAGAGTGGATCTACCACGAGATCAAGGAGGCTAAACCCTAGAAGCTAGCCTATGGTATCATTGTTGTTCGTCCTATGGACTAAAACCCTCCGGTTTATATAGACACCGGAGAGGGCTAGGGTTACACAGAGTCAGTTACAATGGTAGGAGATCTACATATCCGTATTGCCAAGCTTGCCTTCCACGCCAAGGAAAGTCCCATCCAGACACGGGACGAGGTCTTCAATCTTGTATCTTCATAGTCTTGGAGTCCGGCCAATGATGATAGTTCGGCTATCCGGACACCCCCTAGTCCAGGACTCCCTCAGGCTCCCTCCACCCTCGTGACCTCCTCGGAAGCTTCTTGGAGTAGGGTCCAAGTCTCCTGGATCACGTTCGGTGAGAAGATCACGTTCCCGAAGGTTTCATTCCATTTGGAGCGTTTGATATTCCGTTTCGTCGAAACACTGAAATAGGCAAAAAAACAGCAATTCTGGGCTGGGCCTCTGGTTAATAGGTTAGTCCCAAAAATAATATAATAGTGGAAAATAAAGCCCATTATAGTCCAAAACAGTAGATAAAGTAGCATGGAGCAATCAAAAATTATAGATACGTTGGAGACGTATCAAGCATCCCCAAGCTTAATTCCTGCTCGTCCTCGAGTAGGTAAATGATAAAAAAGAATTTTTGATGCGGAGTGATACTTTGGCATAATTTCAATGCAAATCTTCTTAATCATGGTATGAATATTCAGATCCGAAAGATTCAAGATAAAAGTTCATATTGACGTAAAAATAATAAACTTCAAGCATACTAATCAAAGTAATCATCTCTTCTCAAAATAACATGGCCAAAGAAAGTTCATCCCTACAAAATCATATAGTTAGGCTATGCTTCATTTTCATCACACAAAGATGTTCCCAACTTCTATACCTCCGATGACAAGCCAAGCAATTGTTTCATACTCAAATAATCTCAAACTTTTTCAACCTTCACGCAATACATGAGCGCGAGCCATGGATATAGCACTATGGGTGGAATAGAATATGATGATGGGGGTTGTGTGGAGAAGACAAAAAAGGAGAAAGTCTCATATTGACGAGGATAATCAACGGGCTATGGAGATGCCCATCAATTGATGTCAACATGAGGAGTAGGGATTGCCATGCAACGGATGCACTAGAGCTATGAATGCTCAACAAAAGAAAACTAGTGGGTGTGCATCCAACTTGCTTGCTCATGAAGACCTAGGGCATTTGAGGAAGCCCATCGTAGGAATATACAAGCCAAGTTCTATAATGAAAAATTCCCACTAGTATAAACAAGACAACTTATGAGACTCTTTATATGAAAAACATGGTGCTACTTTGAAGCACAAATATATGAGACTCGCTACATGAAGAACAAGGTGCTACTTTGAAGCACAAGTGTGGTAAAAGGATAGTAACATTGCCCCTTCTCTCTTTTTCTCTCATTTTTTTATTTTCTTTTTTTTGGTGGGCTTCTTTGGCCTCTTTTTTCTTATTTGGGCTTCTTTTGGCCTCTTTTTTTTGTAAAGTCCGGAATCTCATCCCGACTTGTGGGGGAATCATTGTCTCCATCATCCTTTTGCTCACTGGGGCAATGCTCTAATAATGATGATCATCACACTTTTATTTACTTACAACTCAATATTACAACTGAAAACTAGAACAAGATATGACTCTATATGAATGCCTCCGGCGGTGTACCGGGATGGTGCAATGAATCAAGAGTGACATGTATGGAAAATAATGCATGGTGGCTTTGCCACAAATACGATGTCAACTACAAGATCATGCAATGGCAATATGACAAAAGTAAAGTATGTCATGATGAACGGAATGGTGGAAAGTTGCATGGCAATATATCTCGGAATGGCTATGGAAATGCCATAATAGGTAGGTATGGTGGCTGTTTTGAGGAGAATATAAGGAGGTTTATGTGTGAAAGAGCGTATCATATCACAGGGTTTGGATGCACCGGCGAAGTTTGCACGAACTCTCAATGTGAGAAAGGGCAATGCACGGCACCGAAGAGGCTAGCAAATGCGGAAAGATAAAAGTGTGTATAATCCATGGACTCAACATTAGTCAAAAGAACTCATATACTTATTGCAAAAATTTAGAAGCCATCAAAATCAAGTACTACGCACAATTCTCCCAGGGGGATAGATTGGTAGGAAAAGACCATCGCTCGTCCCCGACCGCCACTCATAAGGATGCACAAGCCAGGTACACTTCATGCTTCAAATTTGTTACACAACTTTACCCATACGTGCATGCTACGGGACTTACAAACTTCAACACAAGTATTTCTCAAATTTACAATTACTCAACTAGCACGACTTTGATATTATTACCTCCATATCTCAAAACAATTATTAAGCATTAAATTTATCTTAGCATTCAATTCACTCAAAAGAAAGTTTCACATATCTTGAACACTAAGTATATTATCATTAAGAAAAGGGATAATTGATTTTATGCCCCTAGTTGGGTCACACTCGGCAGGTTTACCCCTAGTTTCCAAAAACACTTGTTCCTGCCCAAAGCACTTTGCTCCTCTTATGCTTTTGCCCTTTGACCGTTTGACCATCACTTTGAAAACTTCATAAAAAATTCATACTAACTCAAAAAAATTCAAATAAGATATCAAAATGTTCAGAAAAGCATCACCTATATGTGCATGTCATTTGCATTCATGAAAAAAGTGGTGGCCAGTCCCCATCTTGGTTTTAGCTCATATTATCTTAGCATGAAATTTAAAATCTAAAAAAATTCTAAAAATTCTAAAAAAATTTGGTGGCAAACTTTGACCAATGTTTTGAGTGCTTGCCAAGTTTCATAAGGAAATGACATTCGTGGAAGTCATGGCAAAAAAATGAAATTTTGGAGCATTAATTTTTGTTTTTTTGCCACGACTTCCACGAATGTGATTCCCTCATGAAACTTGGCAAGCACTCAAAACATTGGTCAAAGTTTCACACCAATTTTTTTAGATTTTACTATTGATGCTAAGATCATTTGAGCTAAAACTAAGATGGGGACTGGCCAACACTTTTTTCATGAATGAAAATGACATGCACATATAGGTGATGCTTTTCTGAACATGTTGATATCTTATTTGAATTTTTCTGAGTTAGTATGAATTTTTTATGAAGTTTTCAAAGTGATGGTCAAACGGTCAAAGGGCAAAAGCATAAGAGGAGCAAAGTGATTTGGGCAGGAACAAGTGTTTTCGGAAACTAGGGGTAAACCTGCCGAGTGGACACAACTAAGGGCACCAAATTAATTATCCCTTAAGAAAATTACCACGCCATTAATGACTCTCAAAATAATCTAAGTGAAACATGAGAGATAAAGTTTCTTTAAAACAAATCCACCACCGTGCTCTAAAAGATCTAAGTGAAGCACTATGAGCAAAACTATCAAGCTCAAAAGATATAAGTGAAGCACATAGAGTATTCTAACAAATTCCAAATCATGTATGGCTCTCTCAAAAGGTGTGTACAGCAAGAATGATTGTGGTAGACTAACAAGCAAAGACACAAATAATACAAGACGCTCCAAGCAAAACACATATCATGTTGGTGAATAAAAATATAGCTCCAAGTAAATTACCGATGGAAGTGGACGAAAGAGAGGATGCCTTCCGGGGCATCCCCAAGGTTTGACTTTTTGGTGTCCTTGGAGTATCTTGGGGGTGCCATGGGCATCCCCAAGCTTAGGCTCTTGCCACTCATTGTTCCATAATCCATCAAAAGAATTCACCCAAAACTTGAAAACTTCACAACACAAAACTCAACAGAAATCTCATGAGCTTCGTTAGAGAAAGAAGACAAAAGACTACTTCAAAGTACTGTAATTAACTCATTATTTATTTATATTGGTGTTAAACCTACTGTATTCCAACTTCTCTATGGTTTACAAACTAATTTACTAGCCATAGATTCATCAAAATAAGCAAACAACACACGAAAAACAGAATCTGTCAAAAACAGAACAGTCTGTAGCAATATGTAACTAACGCAAACTTCTGGAACTCTTAAAATTCTACCAAAATAGGAAGTGCTGGACAATTTGTTTGTTGATCAGAAGCAAAAAGAATCATCGCAAAATCACTCTCCAGTAAAGAATGGCAGCTAATCTCGTGAGCGCTAAAGTTTCTGTTTTTCAGCAGAATCAAATCAACTATCATCGTAGGTTATCCTATAGGTCCTACTTGGCACAAACACTAATTAAAACATAAAACCACATCCAAACAGATGGTAGATGGATTATTTATTCCTAAACATAAGCAAAAACAAAAAACACAAAATAAAATTGGGTTGCCTCCCAACAAGCGCTATCGTTTAACGCCCTTAGCTAGGCATAAAAGCAAGGATAGATCTAGGTATTGCCATCTTTGGTAGGCAATCCATAAGTGGCTCTCATGATAGATTCATATGGTAATTTTATTTTATTTCTAGGAAAGTGTTCCATGCCCTTCTTTAAGGGAAATTGTAATCTAATATTCCCTTCCTTCATATCAATAATTGCACCAATCATTCTAAGGTAAGGTCTACCAAGAATAATAGGACATGAAGGATTGCAATCTATATCAAGAAAGATAAAATCTACGGGCACATAATTCCTATTTGCAACAATAAGAACATCATTAATTCTTCCCATAGGCTTTTTAATAGTGTAATCCGCAAGATGCAAGTTTAGAGAGCAATCATCAAAATCACGGAAATCTAGCAAATCACATAAAGTTTTGGGAATAGTAGAGACACTAGCACCCAAATCACATAAAGCATGAAACTCAAAGTATTTAATTTTAATTTTAATAGTAGGTTCCCACTCATCATAGAGTTTTCGAGGGATAGAAAGTTTCAACTCAAGTTTTTCTTCATGAGATTGCATTAAAGCATCAACAATGTGTTCGGTAAAGGCCTTATTTTGACTATAAGCATGAGGAGATTCTAGCACGGAGTGCAACAAGGAAATACAACCAATCAAATAGCAGTTTTCATAATTAAATTCCTTGAGATCCAAAATAGTGGGTTTAGCAACATCACGGTTTTTATTTATTTCGATCCCACTTTCATCGATTTCATCATCAAGATCTAGAAACTCCGAATTCTTAGAACGCCTTCTAGGTAAAGGAAGATCATACTCAGATTCATCAAGATTCATATTGCAAAACAAAGATTTGATAGGTGACACATCAATAACTTTTAGATCTTCATCTTGATTTTCATAGGAATTGGAAGAACACGCTTTAATAAAGGCATCTTTGGAAGCACGCATCCTAGCGGTTCTTTCCTTGCACTCATCAATGGAAATTCTCATGGCTTTGAGAGACTCATTGATATCATGCTTAGGAGGAATAGATCTAAGCTTTAAAGAATCAATTTCAAGAGAAATTCTATCAACGTTCCTAGCCAAATCATCAACTTTAAGCAATTTCTCTTCAAGCAAAGCATTAAAATTCTTTTGTGAATTCATAAACTCTTTAACAGTACTCTCAAATTTAGAGGGCATATTATTAAAATTTCCATAAGAGTTGTTGTAGGAATTTCCATAATTGTTAGAAGGATTGCTAGGATAAGGCCTAGGATTAAAATTCCCTCTATAAGCTTTGTTTCCAAAACTATTCCTACCAACAAAATTCACATCCAAAGATTCATTATTATTCTCAAGCAAAGTAGATAAAGGCATATCATTAGGATCAAGAGGAGTATTTTTAGGAGCAAATATTTTCATAAGTTCATCCATCTTTTCACTCAAAACATTGATTTCTTCTATAGCATGCACTTTTTTATTAGAAGATCTTTCGGTGTGCCATTGAGAATAATTAGCCATAATATTATCAAGCAATTTAGTAGCATCCCCTAACGTAATTTCCATAAAAGTGCCTCGCGCGGCCGAATCTAAAAGATTTCTAGAAGCAAAATTCAATCCGGCATAAAAAATTTGTATGATCATCCATAAATTCAAACCATGAGTAGGGGAATTGCAAAGCATTAATTTCATTCTTTCCCAAGATTGGGTAACATGCTCATGATCAAGTTGTTTAAAATTCATAATATAGTTCCTAAGAGTGATGATCTTAGCGGGAGGAAAATACTTAGAGATAAAAGCATCTTTGCACTTGTTCCAAGAATCAATACTATTTTTAAGCAAAGATGAAAACCAAACTTTAGCACGATCTCTAAGTGAAAACGGAAATAACTTCAATTTGACAATATTGTTATCCGTATCTTTTTTCTTTTGCATATCACACAAATCCACAAAATTGTTTAGATGAGTAGCGGCATCTTCACTAGGAAGGCCGGTGAATTGATCTTTCATAACAAGATTCAGCAAAGCGATATTGATTTCACAAGACTCGTCATTATTAAGAGGAGCAATCGGAGTACTAAGGAAATCATTATTATTTGTATTCAAGAAATCACACAATTTGGTATTATCTTGCGCCATGGCAACAAGTAATCCAACACACAAGCAAACAGAAGGACGAGGAAAAGGCAACGGAAAGAGAGGAGGAGATTGGGAAAGAGAGGGTGAATAAAACGGCAAGGGTGAAGTGGGGGAGAGGAAAACGAGAGTCAAATGGCAAATAATGTAATGCGAGAGATAGGGATTGTGATGGGTACTTGGTATGTTGACTTTTGCGTAAGCCTCCTCGGCAACAGCGCCAGAAATTCTTCTTGCTACGTCTCGAGCTTGCGTTGGTTTTCCCCAAAGAGGAGAGGATGATGCAGCACATTAGCGTAAGTATTTCCCTCAATTTTTGAGAACCAAGGTATCAATCCAGTAGGAGGTCACGCGCAAGTCCCTCGTACCTGCACAACACAATAGCAACTCGCAACCAACGCTTAGGGGTTGTCAATCCCTTCACGGTCACTTATGAGAGTAAGATCTGATAGAGATAATATTTTTGGTATTTTTGATAGATGGATGCAAAGTAAAATGTAAAGGCAAAGTAAAAACAAAGCAAGTAAATAAAATGATATAGATTGATATGATGAGAATAGACCCGGGGGCCATAGGTTTCACTAGTGGCTTCTCTCAAGAGCATAAGTATTCTACGGTGGGTGAACAAATTACTGTTGAGCAATTGACAGAATTGAGCATAGTTATGAGTATATCTAGGCAATGATCATGTACATAGGCATCACGTCCGTGACAAGTAGATCGAAACGATTCTGCATCTACTACTATTACTCCACTCATCGACCGCTATCCAGCATGCATCTAGAGTATTAAGTTAAAAACAGAGTAACGCCTTAAGCAAGATGACATGATGTAGAGGGATAAATTCATGCAATATGATAAAAAACCCATCTTGTTATCCTTGATGGCAACAATACAATACATGCCTTGCAACTCTTTCTGTCATTGAGTAAGGACACCGCAAGATTGAACCCAAAGCCATGCACTTCTCCCATTGCAAGAACTACCAATCTAGTTGGCCAAACCAAACAGATAATTCGAAGAGACTTGTAAAGATAACTCAATCATACATAAAAGAATTCAGAGAAGAATCAAATATTTTCCATAGATAATACTGGATCATAAACCCACAATTCATCGGTCTCAACAAACACACCGCAAAAAGAAGATTGCATCGAATAGATCTCCACGAGAGAGGGGGAGAACATTGTATTGAGATCCAAAAAGAGAGAAGAAGCCATCTAGCTACTAGCTATGGACCCGAAGGTCTAAACTAAACTACTCACACTTCATCGGAGGGGCTATGGTGATGATGTAGAAGCCCTCCGTGGTGGATGCCCCCTTCGACGGAGCTCCAGAACAGGCCCCAAGATGGGATCTCGTGGATACAGAAGGTTGCTATGGTGGAATTAGGTTTTTGGCTCTGTGTTTGGTCTATTGGGGGTACGTAGGTATATATAGGAGGAAGGAGTACGTCGGTGGAGCTCCGAGGGGCCCACGAGGTAGGGGGGCGCGCCCAGGGGGGCGCCCTCCACCCTCGTGACCTCCTTGGAAGCTTCTTGGAGTAGGGTCCAAGTCTCCTGGATCACGTTCGGTGAGAAGATTGCTTTCCCGAAGGTTTCATTCCATTTGGACTCCGTTTGATATTTTGTTTCTTCGAAACACTGAAATAGGCAAAAAAACAACAATTCTGGGCTGGGCCTTCGGTTAATAGGTTAGTCCCAAAAATAATATAAAAGTGGAAAATAAATCCCAATATAGTCCAAAATAGTAGATAAAGTAGCATGGAGCAATCAAAAATTATAGATACGTTGGAGACGTATCATGGAGGGGTATAAATACGCAACACCAAAATCCAACTGTTACAAGTCTTTGACCCAACTCGGTGGCACCAATATGAAAATCTCGGTGAGACTGACTAGTGCAAAAGACTTGATCTTTTGCATTTTTGGTGAGACCGATTATCCATCTCGGTGGGATCAAAGTGCAATGGCTAGGGCAGACCGCGTCTTGATAATTCTGATCGTTTTGTCTCGGTGATTCCAAAATGAAATGACTTCACCACAGAAACTTGGCAAGGCATTCTCCGTGGGACCGAGAACCAATTTGGTCAGACCGATATGATAGGGTTTTGGCTGTGGCAGTAGAATGATCATCTCAGTGGATCTGGAATGGATTGTATCAGTGGGACCGAAATGATGATTTAGGGTTTGGACATACGTGCTTATGGGAAAGTGATGGAGGGTTTTAGGAGCAATATCACTGAGCACTTTTAGAAACAATCTCATCAACAATACTTCATCCCCTTTTGATAGTATTCGCTTTCCTAAGGGAGTCAATGTGATATTGGATCACTAAACCAAAAATGTAGAGTGTTGGGGCAGCCAATTTATGTTGTCCACATTTTGAAGGGGTCCACATACTCATGTCCTTGCCATGCCATCGTTGGACTTATCTGAAATGTTCTAGGTAAAACTATTCGTCCAACAATATGTATGTTGACATTAATTACTGTCGTGGTTCTAAGACAGACAATAGAAAGGGGGGTAGGTATGGAGAGGCAAGATCTCAGCTATGGTGAAGATGTACACACAAGGTTTACGATTTCAGGCCCTTCTCGGTGGAAGTAACAGCCCTATGTCTCGGTGCCCGGAGGCGGTCGATTGGATTATATGTGTGATGTTACAGGGGGTGCGAACCCTTGTCCCAGAGGAGGGGGTGGCTTGTATAGAGTACGCAAGGACCCCCATCGCCCTCCATTACAAGGGACTTAATATACATAAAGTGAGGGCGTTACGGGTAACGCCAGCCTTAAGTGCTATTAATGACCTTAAAGACTACGGAGTGAACGCCTACCCGTTGTAATGCTGAGTGACTCCTGGTCTTTGGTAGGTCGAGTGATTCTGTGGATGGTCGAGTGACAGTAGGTAGGAGGACTACCAAGTGACATGATTGTTGAGTGGATTGCACTCGACATCTTCGACTGGGGGTCTCTTGCTGCCTCTTGGACCTCTTATCTTCTAGGGTAGTGACCTTGGGCAGGACGTATAGGTCAGGCCTATGATCCTACCCCAGGTCTGTATCCTCATCAATTACCAAAACCACCAAGGGAGCAAATGCGCTTTCAATCTCCCCATTTTGGTAATTGATGACAGCATACATCAAAGCTTCAAACAAGAATATAGTAGGTAGTACATTAAAGCTTAGAAAGAACATCTAACATGCATACTCCCCCCTACAAGTGTGCAATCATGCTTATGATGAAAACTAAATAGACGTGAATGCACAAAATGAAGGAATGATTAATGAGTTACATGTATCTTGGCTATATGCATCATAACAATTTGATGAAAGATGTACCTTCATGTCCATGATTCCTTCTTGCAAACAATATGTGCAACAAGCAAGAGATCATCATGAACATGAGTGAGATGCATATATGTACCTTGTGGTTCTTGAAATAGGCTTGATAAAACAAGGTTAGGTAACACAAGAAAAATTTCAAACAAGAAAGAAGCTGCAAGTTCCACAAGAATACCAAGACTGGGATGACATGCATTTGATGAGTGTCACTAGGTGAGCACTCCTTTAGGTGCTGACATGTCCCCAAAGGTTTTAATAGGATTTGCAATAATATTTCAAGGATTCTGCTCCCCTAAACTTAAACTTCCTCCCCTTGAATCTGGCATTGGATAATGGGAGTAGGTAGGGTGAGAAAAAATCAGAGGAAAGTAATAAATTAACAATTAACAATTGAACTCTTCAACAACATATCTCTCCCCTCTTAGGGACATGTAAATTCTCTCCTCTTATGATAGTGCATCTCTCTCCCTTCCTTTCTTAGAAGAGATACGAGGATAAGCTTTGATGTGCATCTCTCACCCCCTTTGACATCAATTTCCAAGAAGGGTAGTCTTCAAGGTTGTGACTCAAGTGAGTGTGGTCCTGAAGAGGCACAACTAGGCATAGTGTAGCTTTGGATGCAGACAGAGGGAAAGAATCATTGAGTGGATCTAGAAAGAAAGAATAAGTAGGTTTGGTAAAACATTCTTTCAGTAGTGAAAATCAGTGACTCCGATTGATTTCGATCGTTGACTCTAAGATCGAGGGATCGCATATAGAGCTCATCGGTGGATCAGAATTAGTCCTTTTCAGTGGAATCGATGAACTGTGTGGAGGGTTATTTTCACTTTGGTGTGACCGATGGGTTTCAGACCAGAGAGACCGAATTTAACACAAAAGGAAAATTTTGTCAACTTAGTTCACTTGCAATAGAGCTCTCACAAGGATTTTTAGGGAATTCAAAAAGGATTTGCAATGAATTTACCAGACTCTAACTACAAGAGAAGGAACACAAAAAAGAAAGAAAAGAAATCTAGATGAAGTTATTTTTATTTGGAAGGAGAAGAGAATTTAGCAAAGGAAAGACAAAAGAAGTGCAAAAGAAGCGAGAACACTTAGAGAACTTCGTCTAGAAGGGGGGTCAGCGACTAAGTCACCTATGTTAGAGTATATTGACTTAAGAGTCAAGTGAGATCACTTGATCATAGGTCATACTCATCGTTAAGCTCAAAATGGGGTTACCATTTCTCATTTAAGCATTTCAATGTATTTACATCTTATTGAGTTGCTTTTAACTCATGTCTTGGAGCAAAGCTTCTCTAAGATGTGAGGAATTAAATTGGGTTTTGGTGAGATTCATCATGTAGTTGAACTTGAGGTAGATGCTCATGGAGTGGAAGTTGGAGCAATCCTTCAATTTGTAGTTCATCTTCCTACGTGGGTTAGTTTTGCAAGGAACAACATATATCCATTTTGACAAGAGTGAAGCATAGAGTCATTTAGTGTCAAAGGATATGTTTAGCCTCGAGCACACCAAAGGTGTAGATACTTGGTTCAATCTTCTTTTCTCTAGATATGAATGTTGAGAGAAAGGTTTATGAAGTGGTACATATCCAAGTACCTACAAGGGTTAGATGCAAAACAAGGGAGCAAAGTGTCCAAGGTGTGAAATGATCATCATAGAAATGATATCAAGGATTAGTCAAGATAGCTCTTGCCCTTGCATGCATCCAAGTGAGTGTTTAGTTCACTTTGGAAGCATCAATGACGTTCAACTCAGTTCTCAAGTGACAAAATATCTTTTCATCAAGAGGCTTAGTGAAGATATCCGCCAATTGTTTGTTGGTACAAATATGGTTAGTCAATGTCACCCTTAGCAACATGGTCTTGAATGTAATGGCGACAGACCTCAATATGGTTAGTTCGAGAATGTTGCACGGGATTGTGTGCATCTTAATAGCACTCTCATCATCACAAAGTAATGGCACATGTTCAACATGTATCCCATAGTCTTTGAGAGTTTGTGTCATCCATAGTAATTGAGCACAACACTGTACCACAACGATGTATTCTGCTTCGACGATGGATAGAGATACCAAATTTTGTTTCTTAGAGGACCAAGACACAAGTGATCAACCAAGATATTGACATGTACCCAAAGTGGAGTTTCTATCGACATTGTCTCCGTCATAGTCCGAGTTGGAGTAGCCAACAAGTTTGAATGAAGATCCTTAGGGTACCAAATGCCAAAATTTGGTGCATGTATCAAATATGTCACAATTATTTTCATGGCCTTAAGATGACACTATTTGGGTGTTGCTTGATATTGTGCACGCATGCACAAAATTAGCATAATGTCGAGATGAGAGGCATATAGATATAGCAAAGAACCAATCATAGATCGACAAACTTTTTGATCAACGGGTTTGATATCCTTTCACAAGTCAAGATGTCTGGTGGTAGGCATGGGGGTTTTCATACCTTTGCTTTCTTGGATGTTGAAGTTTTTGAAAAGAACTTTGGTATACTTTGTTTGTGAGACAAAGGTACCATCCCGAGTTTGCTTGATTTGCAAACCAAGGAAGAATTTTAGTTCACACGTCATAGATATCTCATACTGCTCCGACATAAGCCTTCCAAACTTTTCACTAAAGAGAGGGTCAGTAGATCCAAAGGTAATATCATCAACATATATTTGGCACACAAATAGTTCACCATTTAGTCTTAGTGAATAAGGTTGAATCAGTTTTACCAATCTAATTACCTTTTTCAAGAAGAAACTTTGTCAAGCATTTATTCCAAGCTCTAGGAGTTTGTTTCAGACCATAGAGAGCTTTATGAAGTTTATAGACATGGTTTGGTTTATTTTGATTAACAAAGCCGGGAGGTTGTTTTACATAGACTTCCTCCTCAATTTCACCATTTCGAAAAGCACTTTTAATATCCATTTGATAGAGGGTGATATCATGGTGATTGGCATAAGCAAGTAAGATGCGAATAGACTCAAATCTAGCAACAGGGGCATAGGTCTCACCATAGTCCATACCTTCGACTTGGGCGTAGCCTTGTGTAATGAGACGAGCCTTGTTGCGTAGGAGTTATTCTTCCTCATCCTGCTTGTTCCGGAACACCCATTTGGTTCCTATGACGTTTTATTCATCCTGAAGCTCCTCGACCAATGTCCACACCTGGTTTCTCTCGAAGTTGTGTAGCTCTTCATGCATCGCATTTACCCAATCGGGATCCTCGAGAGCTTCATCAACCTTCATAGGCTCAATACTAGAGAAGAATGAGTAATTATCATGGATTTAATGTCGCCAATAATTTTTTCAATGGGATGATGCTTGTCAATCCTTGCTCTAACTCGAGGTAGCTTTTCCTTGGGTCGTGATGAAGCATCCTCCTCATCATCATCCTCTTCTTCATTGTTGTTGGTGTCGCTTTTCACTTGTGGAGGTGGGGAAGGAGGTCGAGGTGGATCATCTTGTTGTACTTCCTCATTTCCTTCCTCTTGATTGTTCTACTTGTGGATGCCTCCAAGTCAACTTGTGGTTCACCATGATGTGAAGTTGAGGCTTCCACTTGAATGGACAAAGTGATCTCCTTCATCTCCGTTGGACGTATCTTACGAATAGACAAATCTTGAATTGCTTCCGATGGATCTTTGTCTCCTACATCAATTGGCAATTGCTCTATGTATGAGCCGTTAGATTCATCAAACTTCACATCTACCATCTCTTCAACTTTTTGAGTGAAGTTGTTGTAGACATGGTAGGTGTGAGAGTTTGATCTGTAACCGAGTAGGAAACCTTCATGATATTTAGGAGCAAACTTTGAACAATTATGCTTATCAAAAATGTAACACTTTGAGCCAAATACTCGAAATTATCCAACTTGGGGTTTGTTACGGTGAGTAGCTCGTATGCCGTCTTGCCTAGAAGCTTGTGAAGATAAAGTTGATTCGTAGCATGACAAGCCGTCTCAACCGCTTCCACCCAAAAGTGTCTTGGCATCTTGTATTCATCTATCATCGTTCTTGCCATCTCAATAAGTGTACCGTTCTTCCTCTCAATAAATCCATTTTGTTGATGCATGTACATAGCCGAGAACTCATGTGAGATGCCTTCTTCGTAGTGGAAGGTATCCACATTGGCGTTTTTTAACTCCGTTCCATTGTCACTCTGAACCTTCTTGATCTTCACTTCAAATTGGCTTTGGGCCTTCATAGCGAAGTTCTTGAAGATCTTTTGTACTTGAGAATTGTCATTAGGAAAGAACACCCACGTAAATCTTGAATAATCATCAACAATGACCAAACCTAAAGAGTTACCACCAAGGTTCTTATACGCATTGGGAACAAGAAATCCATATGAAGTAGCTCAAGTGGTCTTCTCGTGGTCATGATGTTCTTCACGGGATGACTTCCTACAACTTGTTTTCCTGCTTGGCAAGCACTACAAACTCTATCCTTGTCATATAACATCTTTAACACCAAGGAGATGATATCCTTTAACAATTTTATCAACATTTCGCATGCCAACATGTCCTAGTCTTCTATGTCATAGCCAACCTTTAGAAGATTTTGCAATAACACAAGTGTGAGGTTGGGCTCTTTTAGTGAAATGAACAATGTATAGATCACCTCTACGGGATACTAGTAAAAACCATGTTATGATTGTCTCAACGAAATACTTGGCAGTCTACTTCGGTAAATAGAAAACTGAAACAAAGTCGACTAGTCTAGATATGGAAGGAAGACTGTAACCAAGATATCCAACGAGCATAACATTTTGAATAGAGCATTGGATATGACCACCTTACTAAGGCCAAGTACCTTACCCTTGGAGTTATCTCCAAAAGTAACATATTTCCGTTGACCATCATTTTGTGCAAGCTCACGAAACATGTTTCTAACTCCGATCATGTGATCGGTACATCCATTATCGAGAATCCACTCTTTTCCTCTTGCCATGTAATTCCGAAGATTAGCCATGAGACTAAGATTTCTCATAGTCTTCTCATATTCAATGTCAAATTCTTCGTCTTCATCATAATAACCATGCTCAACATCATCATCATCATCATCATCATCATGCATATGATCATCTACTAGGTCAAGTGATTCGTTAGATTTATGATCATGATAATGTGCAAGTTTGTGAATTCTAATGGTTTCCATGATAATGTTGTCAATAGTTCCAACATCACCCTTAGCATGCATAAGATCACGAAGCTCAAATAGGCATTCATCAAACTTAGGATCACAAGGCTTCATCCCATGAAAAGCAATGGACTCATGAAGAATTTCATTGGAATTCTTGAGTGAGTAATTTGGATAGCATTTTTCAAGGTCACTCAACATAGTATAAGCACACTCTAAGTTTTGCCTGCAAGTAAGCACATTTCTAGGTAAACCTCTCATGATAAGATCAACGGTTGTCGGAATAATTGACCACGGGTACCCCAAAGACGACGAGACAATATTTTCTGACATTGGGGCTAGCAAAGCCCCTCAGTCCGACTGCTTAGGCCACCCAGACGACCCCTGTCCGACTGCCCGGGCTGGCTCGCCACGCGGCTGCCCGGCCTACTCTCTGTCCGACTGCTCCAGTCAGCCTGCCACATGAACTCAACTACGGCATCCCATTAGACACGACACGGACGAAGCGGCTATACCGCGACATCATCTACAATGTACTTGTCCCCTTGGCACTATTTTATGAAGTGTCCAGAAGACAACTGAGGGAGTCCTGGACTAGGGGGTGTCCGGATAGCCGAACTATCATCTTTGGCCGGACTCCTAGACTATGAAGATAAAAGATTGAAGACTTCGTCCCGTGTTCGGATGGGACTTTCCTTGGCGTGGAAGGCAAGCTTGGCGATACGGATATGTGGATCTCCTACCATTGTAACCGACTCTGTGTAACCCTAGCCCTCACCGGTGTCTATATAAACCGGAGGGTTTAGTTCGTAGGACGAACAACAATCATACCATAGGCTAGCTTCTAGGGTTTAGCCTCTTTGATCTCGTGGTAGATACACTCTTGTACTACCCATATCATCAATATAAATCAAGCAGGAGTAGGGTTTTACCTCCATTGAGAGGGCCCGAACCTGGGTAAAAACATTGTGTCCCTTGTCTCCTATTACCATCCACCTAGACGCACAGTTTGGGACACCCTACCCCAGATCCGCCAGTTTTGACGCCGACATTAGTGTTTCATTGAGAGTTCCTCTGTGTCGTCACCTTTAGGCCCAATGGCTCCTTCAATCATCAACAACGACACGGTCCAGGGTGAGACTTTTCTCCCCGGACAGATCTTCGTATTCGGCGGCTTTGCACTGCGGGCCAATTCGCTAGGCCATCTGGAGTAGATTGAAAGCTACGCCCCTGGCCATCAGGTCAGATTTGGAAGTTTAAACTACACGGGTGACATCCGCGGAGACTTGATCTTCGACGGATTCGAGCCACAGCCAAGCGCGCCGCACTGTCACGATGGGCATGATCTAGCTCTGCTGCCGGACAGTGCCCTGGAGGCCGCACAAGTGTCCGCTCCGACCCTTAGCTCGGAGCCGACTTCATCGATCGAGGATGGGTGGCTGGACACCGCCTCGAGGGCTACGATCTCTATGGTGATTGAGCCGAACACCATCCCTGTCCTTCGCAAAGCCCGTGACTCCGAGGTGCCGGACTCCGAACCTCCCGCGCCCCTGCCAATCAAATCCGATTGGGTGCCGGTTAGGGAGTTCACTGCCGCGGACATCTTTCAGCACTCGCTCTTTGGCGACATCCTGAATGCACTAAAGTCTCTCTCTTTATCAGGAGAGCCCTGGCCGGACTATGGTCAGGAAGGCTCGGATGCGGACATCAAAGAAATTCAACGCCCACCCACCACCCACTTTGTAGCCACTGTCAATGATTTAACCGACATGCTCGACTTTGACTCCGAAGACATCGACGGTATGGACGACGATGCCGGAGACGACCAAGAACCAGCGCCTATAGGGCACTGGAAGGCCACCTCAAATCACGATGTATATATGGTGGATACACCTAAAGGAAGTGACGACGAGGAGCAATGGGACGCTACGAAGGATAAATCCCTCGAAAAGCAGTCAAAACGGCGACGTAAGCGCCGCTCAAAGTCCCGCCTCGACAAAGACAACACCCATACAGAACCAGCCATAGAGCAGGGCGAACCGGTGGACGACGAACATGCCCTCGAGCAACCATCCGAATAGGATAACTTGGATAAACAATCCGTCCCCGACGAAGATAACAGTCCGGACGATCTCACGCCGAACACATCGTTGGAGCAGAAGAACCTCCACTAAAGGCTTGTCACCACTGCACGTTGTCTGAAGAAGCAGAAGCGGAAGCTCAAAACAGCGGAAGACGCACTCAGAATGAGATGGAGCAAAGTACTCAACACCGTAGACAAATACAGCGATAGTCGCCAAACAAAGAGCTACCCAAGGGGCAAACTACTGCCCGAATTTGACGAGGAGGCCGTAGAGCCCCCACAATCAAAGAACAAAGAGGTCGCCCGGTCGGATAGACGACCACATGGCAAACATAGAGCGGCAAGCGGCGCCGCACTAACAAGCCTCATGACCCGCTTTTGCGTGGGAGAGGATAGCTGGCTGGCAAGATGCAACACCAGCAACCCAAGTACATCCGAGGTCAGGGATGGAAATGGGAAACCACGACGCAACAAGGACTAGCGCCGAACCAAGGGAAACAGTCCGAAGAGCACAACAGTTAACGCCGGATTCAAAAGCTCTCGGCAGAACAATAAAAAACTACCCCTTAAGGACAACAGCGACGAGCTATCCAACCTAAACAAAATCTTGGACAAGATATGCCAAATCCACAGTACCCCCGGGAAGCCTGCAAACCATACCCACAGAGATTGTTGGGTCTTCAAACAGTCCGGCCGACTTAATGCCGAACACAAGGGGCTCGACACACCAAGTGAGGACGATGACGAACCCCACAAGCAGAGCACCGGAAAACAAAAGAATTTCCCACAAGAGGTCAAAACAGTAAACTCACTTCAAGTGACAATAGGGAAAAATAGAGCGGCGCCCATTGAAATACGCGCCGCACGGTCTACCCCAGCGGAGTCCCAACACTGGTTGTCAAAACCAATCACCTTCGACCATCAGGACTACTCCGGAAGTATCCGGAACACAGGATGGACTGCCTTGATATTAGATCCTATAATCGAAGGACTTCAATTCACACAAGTCCTAATGGACGGCGGCAGTGATCTAAACCTGCTATATCAGGACACAATCCGCAGAATGGGGATAGACCGAACCAAAATTCGTCATAGCAGCACTTCCTTTAAAGGAGTGATGCCAGGCCCATATGCCCATTGTACGGGCTCTCTAACACAAGAAGTTGTGTTCGGCTCATCCGACAACTTCCGTCGCAAAAAGTTAGTCTTCCACATCGCCTCATTTAAAAGTAGCTATCAAGCACTATTGGGACGCGAAGCTTTCGCCCGCTTTAACGCAATACCGCATTACGCATCTCTTACACTTAAAATGCCCGGTCCACGCGGCATCATCTCATTAAAGGGAAACTTCGAGTGTTCCTCGAATACGGAAGAACGTGAGACTGCCTTGACAGCCACACACTAATCCGGCTTTGCTGACCAAAGCACCTAAACAGGTCATTCAGACCCCGGACACGGTTAGGCGAGTCCGGTATAAATAAACAAGGGGCTTACTAGCCGCGCACCCCCTTACAAGGGGCTCCACGCATGTACAACAAGAGACAATAAAGCTCAATTTTATTCATTTTTTGAATCATACTCTATTTATTTTCAAATACATTTTTCGCACGATCTTTTTTCCCCAACTAAGTTCTTCTCTTTTACAGATGAACACCGTGCTACACCCGTCCAGGATACGGCACAACGGAGACACATGCGTAGACGTGCAGTAGGGACCCGTTGCAAGGATTCTTTTCAGATTAAGACCCTATGTAAACCTTTTTTACTGTCTCTTGTTGATACACATCCCCTGGTTTCTTGCTATAACCGAGGAGGAGGCTGGCGTTTTGGCATCGGCCGCGTCAGAAATTTTTGTGCATACCTGGACACTAGGGGCTTAGGGCATTGTTCTGCCCGTTTTCATAAAGACCGAATACCTTAGGGAGTGTTCGGCGTCTCGAGTTAGGCCTTATATGCATCAGATCCGATCAAGTCTTTGGTCAAATGTTGGGTTTGCCCGGCTCCTGTGTTTTGCTGCCTTACGTTCCGCTCTATCGGCTAACGCGGCACTAGGAGAACTACTGCGATTGTGCCCCGGTTCGGCCGGGTGAGCACCTCAGTAGAGAAAGCCGAAAACTGACTGTCATGATATAGCGTGAGACTGGTCAACGACTCGATGACCCACCGGAATGTTTAGAATTCCTCCGCATTAACAAAGGACCGTTTCCCGGTCAGGCAAATACGTGCCCCGAATTCGGAGAGCGCGGTGTCCCTAGGGGCTATATAGTAGCCCCACCATCGAACTCCTACGGCTAAGTGAAAGTGATAAAGCATTATAGTCCGGTTGCCTAGTTTGCTACGCTATCACCTCCTTCACAGGAGCAAGACGTTGGATTAAGTGTGAAAATGCGCCTTTTTTGCAAACACCCCCGCACTATGTGCATGGGGGCTGAAGCCGAAGACTGCCATCTTTCAGGTTATATACACATATACATTAACGGCCACATAGGAGGAATTTCAATACTTGAACGCACAAGTATAAAAAGCCCTTATATTACATTGAAACATCGTTTCACAAATCATACATGTCATTAGAACATAATATCCTTCGAGCATTGCATCTCTATTAAACGAGCGCCCTGTAGGACTTCCTCAAAATAGTGCTCGACAGGTAATCGGCTTCTGTCCGAATCCTGGGATGCAACGTTGGTGGCCTTCATCTCCGCCCAACATGTCTTGACATGGGCAAGAGCCATCCGCGCACCCTCTATGCATGCCGACCACTTCATTGCATCGATATGCGGCACTGAACCAAGGAATTGCTGCACCAAGTCAAAATAACTCTTCGGCTCGGGCCTTTTCGACCACAAATGAGTCACGACATCCTTCATGGCAAGTCCGGACAACCTATTCAGCTCAGCCCATGCGGCTAACGGATCGGTGAATGGAAGTGGACTCTCTGGACTATGGAACTGCGACCAAAAAAGCTCTTCCATTCTGTGATCCTTTTGGCCTCGGAAGTGTGCGACCGTGTCTGCGGCACTCGCAGCCAAATCCAGATAAGCATCCTCCGCACCCCACAGCTGGCCCAACTGGGCATACTTTGGATCCGTGAACTTCCTCTGCAGCAGAAAGGGCTTTCCAGCTGTGATATCCCCAGCTTGACGTAGCTCCTCCTTTATAGCTCTCATCGCGGAGCGGGCATCCTTGGCCTCAGTAGTGGCCTTTTTCAGGTCCTCTTGTTCCGCTCGATGTTCTTTTTCAAGAAATTTCTAGCGGTCGATAGCATTCTTCAACTTCACGGCCATCTCGGCCATTTCCTCCCTGCTTCAGCAGTGAGCAGCCTGTTTGGCTTTTAGCTCTTCGGCCGCCTTCAAGGCAGCCGCATTACTTTTTCTAGCTTGCTCCTTGGCTCGGGCGAGCTCCGCCCGAAGGTCCTCCATATCAGCGGCACCATCTGCATTAAGCATACATGTTGTAAGGCACAGGTGTTAAGCTCCCTTACCAGGTGTCCGCGGAGAAGCTGCATACCTTGTGACTCGTCAAGTCGCTTATTGACCAGCGTGATGTCCGCATCCACCACGTCAAGTTGCCGCTTCAGTTCGGCAAATTCATCAGTCCGGCTGGCCACCGGACGCTCTGCCACATATATAGGAAAGGCGACATCTTACAACTGAGATTATGATCCTCGGCGCGCTGTCACCTTTGACAACGTACCGAGTCTCAGGGGCTACTATCTATACAGGGCGCATTCTATATGCAAAACTGTCACAAGGTACACCATTTTTGCGTACCTCAAACCCCATCAGTAAACTTCTAACGGCTTCATGCAATCCGCTCTCAACGGATGAAATCCTTTCAATCACCGTACCCATTAACGCACGGTGATCTTCTGAGATAGATGCTCGCCCGAGCAGATCCTTCAGCTCCTCCGACCATACACCAGTTGGTGCCGGACCTCCCGGCCCCGCCGGACTCGGGGAAACCCTCCGCGACGACACCTCAGGGTCGTCCGCCCCGCATAATGGTGCGGCAGATGGTGGCATTTCGCTCTCCATCATCTCCGGATGAAGATCCCCCGACGATGAGCTCTGTTGAGAAGGGCTGAGATCCAAACTACAAGGTAAAACTTCGGTTATCTTCAGAAATAAAAACAGGGATGTCCCTTATTACTAAACTCCCCTTTCTACTTACGGCTTGCTGGAGGGATGATTCCCTTGGGGAAATAGTTCGGCCTGGGCTTCTCCTGGCGCAGGACCCTCTGGTGAAGATTTCTTCCCCCGCTTTGAGGCCTTGGCCTCCGGATCTTCAGAAGCGGTCCTCTTCTCCCCCTGGAGGGAGGGATTCTCGATCCCCCTACCTTGAAAGCCTCCTTCACAGAGGTAGTAGCTTCCCTGTTCCCCCCCTTGCCCTCTTCCAAAGGCGCAGCCTCCAGCATCTTGGTTAACACAAGATCCGGCGTGGTCTCAGGAAGGGGGGCGGACACCTTATTAAATTTGCTTTCGCTATCCACTCCTGTTCAAGGGAAAGATCTTTAAAGGGCAAGTTTATGATAAGTGTACGGATAACGTGTCCGGGCATAGGACTACTTACTTGAGTATCTGGGCGATTGCAGCTCAGACCTGCGTCCTCGGTCAAGTCCGGACATATCTCTTGTGATCCGAAGAACAATTTATACATCTCCACGGGCGTTGCGCCCATGAAGTGTTGGAGAGCTCGCTGTCCATCCGAATTAAATTCCCACAGGCGGAGGGGGCGACGTTTGCAGGGCAGAAGGCGCCGGATCAGCATGACCTGCGCCACTATGACCAGATTGATCTCTCTCTCTCTTGGAGGTCTCGAATACGGCCCTACAGCAGAGGTACGTCCTTGGACGACCCCCAGTCAAGCCCTTTGTTGACCCATGACGCCAGCCGTTGTGGAGGACCCGAGCGGAAGGCAGGTGGCGCCACCCATTTGGTGCCCCTGGGAGCGGTGATGTAAAACCACTCCTGTTGCCACAAACCAAGCTCCTCTTGAAAAGAGCCCTCGGTCCATGGAGCGTCAGCACTCCTGCTTATAATAGCCCCTCCGCACTCTATGTGCTGCCCCTTGATCATCTTCGGCTCCACTTTGAAGGTCTTGAGCCACAATCCGAAGTGAGGGTTAATGCGGAGGAAGGCTTCGCATACAACAATGAACGATGAGATGCGGAGGCTGGACTCCGGATCCAAGTCATGGAATTCCAGCTCATAATAAAACATGAGCCCCCTCACGAAGGGGTCCGTCGGGAAGCCTAAACCCCGAAGGAAGTGAGACACGAACACCATGCTCTCACCAGGCTCGGGAGTAGGAATAACCTGCCCTTGGGCAGGCAGCCTATGCGAAATTTCACTGGTTAGATACCTGGCGTCTCTCAGCTTTAGCACGTCTTCTTCCGTGACGGAAGAAGGCATCCACCGGCCTTGCAGGTCGGAGCCGGACATTGTCGAAGGTCCGAAGCGCCTAAATCTGGAGCTTTGGGTGTTGGAACTCGAGGCAAGGGAAAGATTCGATTGAGATTGAAAGAAAGGAGCAGGCCTTGGTCTCGTTATAGAGAGGTTGAATACCAAGAGCCCTCCCCGTGGCCGTTTGGGACTCGCCTTCGATAGAGGGGGCGTGCCAACGGGCACGGTTGGGTTACCCATGCCCGTATTGATGAGAATCCCGGAATAAGGGGACATGATCTCTGCTTTGACAAGACGTGCCAAGGAAACCGCTTCGCTAAACACGCTGAGGTGGAACAGTAAAAACGATTCGAATAAAGGCCTGGCCGTGGTGTGATGTCACGCCACGGAATACGTTAGCATATTGAACTTGTGTAAATGTTATTCTCTCTACGGTGGTATGTGGAACTTATTTTGCAGAGCTGGACACTATCCTAGTGTTCAAAATCTTCTATGAAGTATTCGGAGGAGGAACCCGCCTTGCAATGCCGAAGACAATATGCGCGCCGGACTCGTTGTCGGTGTCAAAACCGGTGGATCTCGGGTAGGGGGTCCCGAACTGTGCGTCTAGGCGGATGGTAACAGGAGACAAGGGACACGATGTTTTACCCAGGTTCGGGCCCTCTTGATGGAGGTAAAACCCTACGTCCTGCTTGATTAATATTGATGATGTGTGTTACAAGAGTGGATCTACCACGAGATCAAGGAGGCTAAACCCTAGAAGCTAGCCTATGGTATGATTGTTGTTCGTCCTATGGACTAAAGCCATCCGGTTTATATAGACACCGGAGAGGGCTAGGGTTACACAGCATCGGTTACAATAGTAGGAGATCTACATATCCGTATCGCCAAGCTTGCCTTCCACGCCAAGGAAAGTCCCATCCGGACACGAGACGAAGTCTTCAATCTTGTATCTTCATAGTCTTGGAGTACGGCTGATCACGATAGTTCGGCTATCCGGACACCCCCTAGTCCGGAACTCCCTCAGTAACCCTTGAACCAGGCTTCAATGACGACGAGTCCAGCGCGCATGTTGTCTTCGGCATTGCAAGGCGGGTTCTTCCTCCGAATAATTTATAGAAGATTGTGAACACCAGGATAGTGTCCGGCTCTGCAAAAATAAATTCCACGTACCACCGTAGAGAGAATAATATTACACAAGTTCAATCTGCTGACGTATTTTGTGGCGTGACGTCACACCACTACCAAGCCTTTACTAGAATTGTTTTTATTGTACCACCTCGGCGCATTTAGCGAAGCGGTTTCCTTGGCACGTCTTGTCGAAGCAGAGATCGTGTTCCCCTTATTCCGAGATTCCCATCAATACGGATATGGGTAACCCAATCACGCCCGTTGCCACGGCCCCCCCATTGAAGGCAGGTTCCAAACGGTCATGGGGACGGCTCTTGGTATTCTTCCTCTTTATAATGAGACTAAGGCCCGTTCTTTTCCTTCAATCCTCTATCGAATCCGCCCCTCGCCCCAAGTTCCAACACCCAGGGCTCCAGATTCGGGTACCTTCGATCTTCGACAATGTCCGGCCCCGACCTACGAGGCCGGTGGATGCCCTCCTCCGTCACGGAAGAGGACGTGCTAAAGCTGAGAGACGCCAGGTACTTA
Organism: Triticum aestivum; assembly: GCF_018294505.1. NCBI lineage: Eukaryota > Viridiplantae > Streptophyta > Magnoliopsida > Poales > Poaceae > Triticum > Triticum aestivum. The sequence goes on along the minus strand of NC_057810.1, from coordinate 472,913,045 downwards.
ACCTACGAGATTTCGCATAGGCTTCCTGCCCAAGGGCAAGTTATTCCTACTCCCAAGCTTGGCGAGAGCGTCGTGTTCGTGTCTCACCTCCGTCGGGGTTTAGGCTTCCCGGCGGATCCCTTCGTGAGGGGGCTCATGTTTTACTATGGGCTGGAATTCCATGACCTGGCTCCGGAGTCCATCCTCCACATCTCATCATTCATTGTCGTCTGCGAAGCCTTCCTCCGCACTACCCCTCACTTCGGTTGTGGCTCAAAACCTTCAACGTGGAGCCGAAGATGATTGAGGGGCGTCAGGCAGAGTGCGGCGGGGCGGTTATAAGTAAGAGGGCCGATGCTCCATGGCCTGAGGGCTCTTTTCAGGAGGAGCTCGGCTTGTGGCAACAGGAGTGGTTCTATATCACCGCTCCTAGGGGCAGCAGGTAGAGGCTGCCGCCCGTCTTCCGCTCGGACCCTCCACATCGGCTGACGTCATGGGTCAACAAGGGGCGTGACTGGGGGCCGTCCAAGGACGTTCCCCTGTTGCAGGACCGGATTCGAGGCCTCCAAGAAAGGGAGATCAATCTGGCCGTAGTGGTACATGTTATGTTGATCCGGCGCCTACTGCCTGCAAACGTCGCCCCCTCCGCCTGTGGGAATTTAGTCCGGAGGGGCCACGATCTCTCCAACACTTCATGGGTTTAACACCCGTGGAGATGTACAAACTGTTCTTCGAATCGCAAGAGATGCGTCCGGACTTGACCGAGGATGCTGGCCTAAGCTGCAATCGCCCGGATACTCAAGTAAGTAGCCCTGTGTCCGGACACATTGTCCATTTATTTATCGTGGGTTTGCCTTTTAACCTGCTATCCCTTGGAGAGGAGTGGATAGCGCAAGCAAAACTGATACGGTGTCCGGCCCCCCTCCCTAAGACCACGCAGGATCCCGTGTTAACTAAAATGTTGGAGGTTGCACCTTCGGAGGAGGGCGAAGGGGGGCACAGGGGAACTACCACCTCTGCCCAGGAGGCTTTTAGTAAGGGAGGGATCGAGAGTCCCTCCTTCCAGGGGGAGAAGAGGACGGCTTCCGAAGACCCGGAGGCCAAGGCCTCAAAGCGGGGAAAGAAATCCGTATCGGAAGGTCCTGTGCCGGGAAGAGCCCCGACCGCACTGTCTCCTCGGAGGAATCAGCCCTCCAGCGAGTCGTAAGTAAAAAAGGGGGAATTTTGTAATAGTGGACACCCCTGCTCAACTTCTAAGGGTAACCGAAGTTTTATCTTGTAGTTCGGATCTCAGCCCATCTTAGCACAGCTCATCTTCGGGAGACCTTCGTCCGGAGATGATGGAGAGCGAAACGCCTCCATCTGCTGCCCCATCGCACGGGGCGGACGACCCTGAGGTGTTGTCGCGGAGGGTCTCCCCGAGTCCGGCGGGGCCAGAGAGTTTGGCACCCATTGGAGTGCGGCCGGTAGAGCTGCAGGATTTGCTTAAGAGGGCGTCTATCTCGGAAGATCACCGCACATTAATGAGTATGGTGATTGAAAGGATCTCGTCCGCCGAGAGCGGGTTGTATGAGGCCGTCGGAAGTTTGCTGACGGGGTTTGAGGTACGCAAAAAAAATGACATACCTTTTGACAGTTTTGCACATGAAGTGTGCCCTGTATAGATAGTAGCCCCTGAGACTGGGTATGCTGTCGAAAGCGACAGCATGCCGAGGATCATAATCTCAGTTGTAGATTGTCGCCTTTCCTATGCAGGTGGCGGAACGTTCGGTGGCCAGCCGGACTGATGGATTTGTCGAGCTGAAGAAGCAACTCGACGTTGCGGATGCGGACATCTCGCTGCTCAATAAACGACTTGATGAGTCACAAGGTATGTGGTTGCTCTGCGGTCGCCTAATAAGGGAGCTGACGCCCAGTCCTTACAATTTGTATGCTTGATGCAGATGGTGCAGCTTCTGTGGAAGGCCTTCGAGTAGAACTTGCTCGGGCCAAGGAGCAAGCCAGAAAAAGCGAGGCGGCTGCCTCGAAGGCAGCGGAAGAGCTAGAAGCCGAGAAGGCTGCTCACTGCCGAAGCAGGGAGGAGATGGACAAATGGCCGCGAAATTAAAAGTTGCTACCGACTGCCAGGAGGTTCTTGAAAGAGAATGCTGAGCGGAGCAAGAGGACCTGAAGAAGGTCGACGCCGAAGCCAAGGATGCCCGTAGTGCGATGCGGGCTATGAAGGAGGAACTGCGTCAGGTCGGAGACATTGTGGCTGGAAAGCCCTTTATGCTGCGTAGGAAGTTCACGGATCCGAAGTATGCTCAGCTGGGCCGATTGTATGGTGCGGAGGATCCTTATCTGGACTCGACAGCGAGTGCGGCGGACGCAGTCGTGCACTTTCGAAGCCAGAAGGATCACGAAATGGAAGAGCTTTTCTGGTCTCAATTCCATAGTCCGGATCGTCCACTTCCGTTGAGTGATCGACTGGTTGAGTGGGCTGAGCTGAATAGATTGTCCGGACTTGCCATGACGGATGTGGTCGCTCATCTGTGGCCGGAAAGGCCCAAGCCGAAGAGTTATTTTGGCTTGTTGCAGCAATTCCTTGGGGCGGTGCCGCGTATTGGGGCGATGAAGCGATCGACATGCATAGAAGGTGCACGGATGGCTCTCGCCCGTGGTAAGACATACTGGGCGGAGATGGATGCCACCGCTATTGCATCCCGGGGTTTGGACAAAAGCCGATTCCCCACCGAGCACTATTTTGAGGAAGTCCTGCAGGGCGCTCGTTTAATAGAGTCGCAGTGCTCGAAAGATGTTATGTTTGAATGACATGTATGGTTTCTGAGATCATGTTTATAATGCAATAGCTTTTTATACTTGTGTGTTCAAGTATTGAACTATCTCCTGTGCGGCCGTATATGTATGTATAATCTGAAAGATGGCAGTCTTTGGCTTCAGCCCCCACGCACATTGTGCGGGGGTGTTTGCAAAAAGAAAAGCGCTTTTTCACACTTAATCCAACGTCTTGGTCCTTTTAAGGAGGTGATAGCGTAGAAAACTAGGCAACTAGACTATAATGCTTTATCACTTTCACTTAGCCATAGGAGCTCGAATGTGGGGCTACTATATAGCCCCTGGTGGCACCGCCTTCTCCGAACTCGGGGCGCATATGTGCCTGACCGGGAAGCGGTCCTTCGTCAAAGCGGAGGAATTCTAAACATTCCAATGGTCGATCGAGTGGTTGACCAGTCTCTCGCTATATCATGACAGTCAGTTTTCGGCTTTCTCTACTGAGGTGCTCGCCCGGCCGAACCGGGGCACAATCACAATAGTTCTCCTGGTGCCGTGTTAGCCGATGATACGGAACGTAAGGCAGCAAAACACAGGAGCCGGGCAAACCCAACATTTGACCAAAGACATGATTCGGAGCTGATGCATATAAGGCCTAACTCGAGACGCCGAACACTCACTGAGGTGTTCGGTCTTTATGATACCGGGCAGAATAATGCCCTAAGCCCCTAGTGTCCAGGTACAGGCGGGAACCTCTGACGTGGCCGATGCCAAAACGCCAGCCTCCTCCTCGGCTATGGTAGGAAACCGGGGGATGTGTATCGACAAGAGACAGTAAGAAAGGTTTAGCAGGGTCTTAATCTGAAAAGAATCCTTGCAACGGGTCCCTGCTGCACGTCTGCGCCTGTGTCTCCGTTGTGCTGTATCCTGGACGGGTGTAGGACGTGCTTCATCTGTAAAAGAGAAGGACTTAGTTTCTAGGAAATATCGTGCAAAAGTTGTATTAAAATAAAGTATAATTTGGAAGATGAAGAAAGTTGAGCTTTATTGGCTCTCATCATTTACACGCGCGGCCCCCTTATAAAGGGGGTATGCGGCTGGGAAGCCCCTTGTTTATTTACGCCGGACTTGCCTAACCGTGTCCAGGGTCTGAATGACCTGTGTTTAGGGGCCTTGACCTGCAACGTCGGAGTGGCTGTCAAGGCAGCCCCACACTCTCCGTGGTCGAGGAACACTCGTAGTTACTCTTTAATGAGATTATGCCGCGTGGACCGGGCATTGTAAGTATAAGAGACGTGTAGTGTGGTATGGCGTTAAAGCGGGCGAAAGTTTTGCGTCCCAGTAGTGCTTGATGGCCACTGTAAAATGGGGCGCTACGAAGAGTGAGCCTTTCGCGATGGGGGTTATCGGATGAACCGAACACAATCTCTAGTGGTACATAGCCCGTATAATTGGCTTAAAGGCCTGGCGTCACTCCTTTGAAGGAAGTGCTGCTATGGCGAATTTTGGTAGGGTCTATCCCCATTCTGCGGGCGGTGTCCTGGTATTGCAGGTGTCGCGCTGTCTTTTCATGTTATCACATGAAGTGAGTTCACTGTTTTGACTTCTAGTGGGAAAGTCTTCTGTTTTCTGGAGTGCTGCTTTTGGGTTTCGTCACTTTCGCTTGGTGTGTCGAGCCCCTTGTGTTCGGCGTTAAGTCGGCCGGACTATTTGAAGACCCAACAATCTCCGTGGGTATGGTTTGCAGGCTTCCCGGAGGTACCATGTATTTGACATAATCTATCCAGAATTTTGTTTAGGTTGGATAGCTCGTCACTCTTGTCCTTGAGGGGCAGTGTTTTGTTGTTCGGCCGAGAGCTTTTGAATCCGGCGTTGACCACCGTACTATTCGGGCCATTTTCCTTATTCCGGCGCTAATCTTTTCTGCGTCGTGATTTCCCATTTCCATCCCTGACTTCGGATGTACTCAGGTCGCTGGTGCTGCATCTAGCCAGCCAGCTGTCTTCCCCCGCGCAAATGCGGGTCATGAGGCTTGTTAGTGCGGCCATTGTTCTTGGTTTTTCCAGGCCGAGGTGTTTGGCGAGCCATTCGTCTCGGACGTTGTGTTTAAAGGCTGCTAAGGCTTCAGCGTCCGGACAGTCGACTATTTGGTTCTTTTTAGTGAGGAACATGTTCCAGAATTTGCGTGCCGACTCTCCGGGCTGTTGAGTTATGTGACTTAAATCGTCTGCATTCGGAGGGCGGACATAAGTCCCCTGAAAATTTGCTCGAAACGCATCCTCAAGCTCTTCCGAACTTTCAATGGTATTTTCTGGGAGGCTTTTAAGCCAATGCCGAGCTGGCCCTTTGAGCTTGAGGGTAGGTATTTTATGGCATGGAGATCGTCTCCTCTGGCCATATGTATGTGTAGGATGTAATCCGCAATCCAGACTCCGGGGTCTGTTGTTCCGTCATATGCCTCTATGTTTACGGGTTTGAATCCCGCTGGAAATCCATGATTCAGTACCTCGTCGGTGAAACATAGTGGGTGTGCGGCGCCCCTGTATTTGGGTGTGCCGTTGTCTTCAAATGCTCGGCGGGTTATGTTGCTTCCTGGAGTCTTCTTTTTTGGCCCATAGATAGATCTAACTGGGTCGTCCTTTCTCCGAGGATCTTTATGCTGATCGTGTACCGGCTTCTGTGCGGCGCCCCTTGTTGCTCTTGGCCTGTCTATGGTCATCTATCCGGCCAGGTGGCTTCTTTCTTTTTTGACTGCGGGGGCTCTAAGGCCTCCTCGTCAAATTCGGGCAACAGCTTGCGCTTCGGGTAGCTCTTTGTCTCGTGACTAGCGCCATATTTATCTGCGGTGTTGAGTACTTTGCTCCATCTCATTCTGAGTGCGTCCTCCGCTGTTTTGAGCTTCCGCTTTTGCTTCTTCAAACTGCTTGCAGTGGCGACGAGCCTTTTATGAAGGTTCGTATGCTCTGGTGATGTGAGATCGTCTTCGCTGGGGATGGGTTGCTTGTCCAGTTCATCATGTCCGGCTGGCTGCTTGGTGGCATGTGCGTCGTCCACTGCTTCGCCCTGCTCTAGGGCCGGGTCCGTATGGGTGCCGTTTTTATCGAGGCCGGTCTTCGGGCGGCGCTTGCGTCGCCGTTTTAGTTATTTGTTGGGGGAGTTGTCCTTCGCCACATCCTGTTTTTCCTCATTATCGCTTCCTTTTGGTGTATCCACCATGTATACGTCGTGAGTTGGGGTGGCTTTCCCGTGCCCGGTAGGCGCTGGTTCTTGGTCGTCTCCGGCATCGTCGTTCATACCGTCGATGTCTTCGGAGTCATAGTTTAGCATGTCGGTTAGATCGCCGACAGTGGCTACTAATTGGGTGGTGGGTGGGCTTTGAATTTCTTCGTCGTCCGCATCCCAATTGTCCTGGCCGCAGTCCGGCCAGGGTTCTCCTGATAATGAGAGATACTTTAGCGAACTCAAGATGTCGCCAAAAGGTGAGCGCTGAAAGATGTCCGTTGCTGTGAATTCCATGATCGGCGCCCAATCGGATTCGATCGGAGGGGGCGCGGGAGGCTCGGAGTCCGGCACCTTGGAGTCACGAGCTTTATGAGGGACAAGGTCAGTGTTCGGCTCTATAGCCGTAGAGGCTGCAGCCCCCGAGGCGGTGTCTAGCCATCCGTCCTCGATCTGCGCAGCCGGCTCCGAATAGAAGATCGGAGCGGGTTCGAGTGCGGCCTCCAGGGTATTGTCCGGCTGCAGAGCTAAATCATGCTTGCCGTGACAGTGCGGCACGCTCGGCTGTGGCTCGAATCCATCGAGGATCAAGTCCCCGCGGATGTCGGCCGTGAAGTTCAAACTTCCAAATCTGACCTGATGGCCAGGGGTGTAGCTTTCGATCTGCTCCAGTTGGCCAAGCGAATTGGCCCGCAGTGCGAAGCCGCCGAATACGAAGATCTGTCCAGGGAGAAAGGTCTCACCCTGGACTGCGTCGTTAATGATGGTCGAAGAAGCCATCGAGCCTATCGGTGACGACACAGAGGAACTCTCAATGAAAGCACCAATGTCGGTGTCAAAGCTGGCGGATCTCGGGTAGGGGGTCCCGAACTGTGCGTCTGGGCGGATGGTAATAGGAGACAAGGGACACGATGTTTTACCCAAGTTCGGGCCCTCTTGATGGAGGTAAAACCCTACGTCCTGCTTGATTAATATTGATGATGTGTGTTACAAGAGTGGATCTACCACGAGATTAAGGAGGCTAAACCCTAGAAGCTAGCCTATGGTATGATTGTTGTCCGTCCTATGGACTAAAGCCATCCGGTTTATATAGACACGAAGAGGGCTAGGGTTACACAGAGTCAGTTACAATGGTAGGAGATCTACATATCCGTATCGCCAAGCTTGCCTTCCACGCCAAGGAAAGTCCCATCCGGACACGAGACGAAGTCTTCAATCTTGTATCTTCATAGTCTTGGAGTCGGGCCGATCACGATAGTTCGGCTATCCAGACACCCCCTAGTCCGAAACTCCCTCACTCATCGTCATTGAAGCCTGGTTCAGGGGCTACTGAGGGAGTCCTGGACTAGGGGGTGTCCAGATAGCCGAACTATCATCTTTGGCCGGACTCCTAGACTATGAAGATACAAGATTAAAGACTTCGTCCCGTGTTCGGATGGGACTTTCCTTGGCATGGAAGGCAAGCTTGGCGATACGGATATGTGGATCTCCTACCATTGTAACCGACTCTGTGTAACCCTAGCCCTCACCGGTTTTAGTCCGTAGGACGAACAACAATCATACCATAGGCTAGCTTCTAGGGTTTTGCCTCTTTGATCTCGTGGTAGATTCACTCTTGTACTATCCATATCATCAATATTAATCAAGCAGGAGTAGGGTTTTACCTTCATCGAGAGGGCCTGAACCTGGGTAAAAACATTGTGTCCCTTGTCTCCTGTTACCATCCGCCTAGACGCACAGTTCGGGACCCCCTACCTGAAATCCGCCGGTTTTGACACCGACAACAACCATCCATGCCATCATGGCTCACGCATGGCTTGGTTTGTAAGCTACTCAGATAGCTTACAACCAACGCCATGCCCCATGCCCTTACAATATATAAAGGGGCCAAGCCATCCATCCATCCACGCCAGGATCACACCCACGGGCATGAAGAACGCCCATCTAGCTAGCTAGCTCTCTGCTACTTCTTTAGATATACATGTACACCACATATATACAGACATGCAGGAGTAGGGGTATTATCTCTCTTGAGAGCCCCGAACCTAGGTAAACCATCGCGTGATACTCGCATACCCGTCCCCGGATATTTCACGGCAGTCTTGCCCTCACCTCAAGCCACCCTGTGGCATCTGTCGACTCGCGGTATCCCCTGCCGATTGACGCGAGAATACTCCGACAGTTGGCGCCCACCGTGGGGCAAGCTGCTGTTGGAACCGCGGTCCGGGCGGGACCCTTTCTCTTCATCGTCTTTGTCGCGGCGTCGTGCCGTCTCTCCGATAGCGCACGGGGGCTCAACATCGACCACCCCCAAGGCGGCCACACGGAGCAGCGCGTCCTCGTTATCGGCCTCACCATCTTCGTCATCCCCGCCACGGCGTCGCCGCCGTCTCTCCGGCGCCGGTCACGGGTTCGACATCAGCATCCACCGGCTCGACCGTGCGTCATCGTCGCCTACCCTCGGTCTACGCGCTGGCAGCTCCGCGGCTGGCCCGAGCACCTCCGGTACCGTGCATGCACGTGTTTGTGCATAGATAGCTAGCTAGCTAGCGAACCCAATGGATTCAGCAGCAGCAGCATGCCTACTAGCTTAGCTAGCTAGCTCAGCTCGTGCACGCGCCTCAGGCTCGCCGGCTGCGAAGCCTCGCTGTTGCTCTGGCCTGCAACTCCGTTCGCCTCGCCATCCGTCAACATCAACTCGCCATCCCGCCCGCTCGCCCGGCCATCTTTAGCGAGTTCGCGCCCACCTGCTTCGCCCCTGGTCTTGCTTCACGCGAGCTCCCCCGTCACATGGGCAGACAGGGTGCTTCGTTACTGCACCGCGGCGTCTTCGCCCTCGCCGACCGCACGCACGCCCCCGCGAGCACCAACCCCAGTGGGTGCACGGCGGCTGGCCTCCGCTCTCCTCTTCGTCCACGCGGGCCGCGCATCCTCCCCCGACGCGTTCGTTGGCTCTCGCGCCGACCGGCTTCCGCGGGCTCGCCGTCGCTTCGAGTCCAGCCGGCAGGCCACACCCAGCTCCGCCTTCTAGTCATGCATCCGGGACCGTCCGGCTCCACTTGCTCCTCCTGCGCGCGCCGGCCCTGTGTTACTCCGTCGCGACCGCACCAGCTCGCCGGCCGGATGCTCCGCCTCCACGCGACCTGCCCGCCTTCGCCCGTCGCCGACTGCTCCGCGCCCGGCTCTGCCTGTCGCCGGCTCCGTGCCCGGCTCCACTCGGCCCTGCTGTGCCTCGCGCCCTCGGCCGTCCGGCTGCTCCGCCTCGACCGCCCGCGTGCCGGCTGGCCAAGGCTGGCTCCGACCCCTGCGTGCGCACGCGCCCGCGCGTCTGCATCTGGCCCCAGGGCCGGCCATCCCCGTGGTGGCCTCCGCTCCCTCGCGCCACCGCGTGCCGGCCTCCGCCCCGCTGACCTCCGGCCCGAGCGCCCCCGCCTCCGGGTCGGTTCCGCCCGCGCCTCGGCGCCTGCCCCGCCTCACGGCCTCCTCCGCCGGCTGCGCCCCGCGCCAGCTCGCGCCTGCGTTGGCCGCTTCCCGCCTCGGCTGGAAGAGGCCGACTGCTCAGCCCCTGCCGACTGGTAAAAGAGAGAAAAGTCAACAGCCGGCTGCTCCACACGGAGATAAAAAAAGCAGAAGGGAGAGGCCGGCTGTCAGTGTAAAAAAGAAAAAAAGGGAAAAGAAGAAGAGCCGGGTAGAGAAAGAGTCCAGGCTGCTATAGCCGGCAGAAAGATATGTCGGGTGCTAAGAAAAAATAAAGAGAGAAAAGAAAGAAACGTAAAAAGGCCGACTGTCCAGCAGGTGGGGAGGAAAAAGAAAAGAGAGAGAGAGAAAAAGAATTACGTCCAGGTGCTCACAGCCGACAAGAGAAAACGAAAAATTGTCCGCCCGGCTGCTAGCAGCCGACAGAAGAGAAAAAGAAGAAAAAGGGCGTTGCCAGCTACCTCGACGCCTGGCCGGTCGAGCCTGACCAGCCGGGACCCCCTTCGAGCACCCGGAGGCTCGAATGACACCCGGCGGGTGCGCCGACACGCTTCGCGAGCGTTAAGCTGCGCCGACTATCTTCGTCAACCCCCGTGTGTGTCAAAGCAATGTGAGCTCCTCACCCACATATTTTTGCACCGTGCAAACACGGATAATGTGAGGGTGGATGCGGATTCACTTGATTACTAGCAACTCGGGTTCGATATGGTAGCGATTACAGAGAAGATTACATGAATGTGGAACTAGGGTTCGTAGCCAGCGAGAAAGAGGAAGGGGAAAAGAGCCAAGCCGCCGAAGCCGTGATCCACTGGATAACCCTAGCTCGCTGTCGCCCCTCTCCTTAAGTAGCTGCCGAACGGGCTTCAGTTAACCCACGCTGGGCCGGTGACGCGTGGGTTGGGCTTCTTGGGCCGGGCCGCACGCGGGACCGTGGGGACGAGATCCTTGGAGCTGCCTTGCGGGCCGGCCTCGTCAGGGACGCTGACATCCCCCTCTCCTTGAGCAGAGGCTTCTCCCCAAGCCTCCGCAAGCGGGAAACGCTCCTTGAGTCTCGCTTTGTCTTCCCAGGTTTCGCCAAGCGCCTCTGAATTGGACCAACGTGTGAGCACTTGTTCCCTCATCTTGCCCTTCTCCTGGCGCCATCTTGATTGCAGCAGTGCCACAGGGACTGTGAGCTCATCAGAACAATGGGGTAACTGAGGTTCAACAGCCGTCCGTGTTCAGGACGCGTCGAAGGAGCGAGACGTGGAAGACTGGATGGATAGTTGCTTGTGACGGGAGCTGTAGCTTGTAGGCGACATCGTTGATCTTGCCAATGATAGGAAAAGGCCCGTAGTACTTGAATGTCAGCTTGTGATTTGCTCGTGGTGCGACGGAAGTTTGGATATAAGGTTGCAGCTTCAGGTAGACTTGATCGCCCACTTCAAAATGACGGAATGGTCGTTTCTTGTCCGCCTGGCTTTTCATCAGTTGCTTTGCTCTGTTCAAGTGTTGCTGTAATAGCTCCTGCACCGTGTCCCTTTCCTAGAGCCACGAGCTTAGGGCTGGCACTGAACAGGTGTTTTCTTCTGTTATGCCCCAGTGCCGTGGCTCATACCCGAACATAGCTTTGAAGGGTGTCATGCCTATGGCCGAATGGTGAGAAGTGTTATACCAAAACTGCGCCAAAGGTATCCAGAAACTCCACCGCCGGGGACATGATTGTGTGAAACATCTCAGGAATGTTTCCACGCATTGGTTAACGCGCTCAGTCTGCCCGTCCGTTTGAGGATGGTTGGCTGTGCTGAGTCTGAGCTGAGTACCTGTGGCCTTGAAAAGCTCCTGCCAGAAATGACTAGTGAACACAGGGTCACGATCTGATACGATCGCCCCGGGCAGTCCGTGTACCTTGTAGACTTGCTGGATGAAGAGTTGAGCCACAGAGGCTGCCGTGTATGGGTGCGCCAAAGGCAAGAAATGACTGTACTTGGTTCTCTTATCCACGATCACCAGCAGGCAGTTGAATCTGCTCGATTGAGGCAAGCCATCCATGAAATCCATAGTAATCATGTCCCATGGCTTGTTGGGAATGGGCAACGGAGCTAACAGACCTGGAGAGGCCGCTCTGTCCGGCTTAGCCTGCTGGCACACGGAACAGCACTTCACATAATGTTTGATTTGCACCTTCATCTTTGGCCACACGAACAGACGTCGTATGCGTTTGTAAGTGACAGGAAATCCTGAATGACCTCCCATCGGGCTGTCATGGAAGCCTTGTATGATATGTTGTTGGATCTGTGCCCCCCCCCCTAGCCAAATCCTGCCTCTGAACCTCATGATGCCTTGCTGAAGCGTGAACCGCCCTTTGGCGTCATCACGCACTGCCAGTTGTTCCAAAAGTTTCTGCGCGTGCAGATTGCCATTGTAGCTGTTGATGACGTCTTCCAGCCAGGTGGGTTGGCACGATGTGACCACTAGCAGTGTATCTGTTTGGTTCGCTCGCGAAAGAGCATCCGCGCCGTGATTATCGGCCCCTTTCTTGTACTTGATCTGGTACCTGAGCCCTAACAGCTTGGTGAAAGCCTTGTGTTGCCACGGGGTATTCAGGCGTTGCTCTTCAAGATGCGTGAGGCTCTTCTGATCCGTGTAAATAACGAATTCTGCGTGTTGTAAATACGGGCGCCACTGGTCCACTGCTACTATGATTGCCAGGTATTCCTTTTCGTAGGTTCACAATCCTTGATACCTTGGGCTGAGTGCTTTGCTCATAAACGCGATTGGGTGCCCCTGTTGCTGCAGAATCGCCCCAATGCCATGGTCGCACGCGTCTGTCTCCACTGTAAATGGCTGGGCAAAATTGGGCAATGCCAGAACTGGCGCCAAGATGAGCTGCTGCTTTAAGACTTGAAATGCAGTTTCTGCAATGGATGTCCAAAGGAATGGGACGCCTTTCTTCAGTAAGTTAAAAAGGGGTCGGGCGATCACTCCAAAGTTGCGTACGAAACGATGATAGTAGCCTGCGAGTCCCAAGAAACTCCGAACTTCCTTGACATTTTGAGGTGAAGACCAATTTGCCACCGCAGCCACGTTTGTTGGATCTGTTGCAACCCCTTGCACGCTGATAACGTGACCCAAGTACGAGATCTTGCTTTGCCTGAAAGCACACTTGCTGCGTTTCACTTTCCAGTTGTCCCTTCGGAGAAGTTCCAGTACTTGCTTTACATGGCCTTTGTGGTCCTCCAACGTGGCATTGAAAATCAAGATGTCGTCGAAGAAACAGAGAACGCAAACGCGCATCACTGGCTTGAGAGTTGTTGTTAGCCCTTCAATGAAGGTGGAAGGGGCTCCAGCTAGTCCAAAGGATAAGACCTTGAACTCAAAGTGCCCCTGATGAGTTGAAAAAATTGTCTTGTGTTCTTCCCCATGGGCTAATCTGATCTGATGGTAGCCCACTCGCAAATCTAACTTAGAGAACCATGCTGCTCCATGCAACTCATCGAGAAGTTCTTCAATTACCGGCACTGGACACTTGCCGACCACCGTGATTGCGTTTAACTGTCTGTAATCGATGCAGAGACGCCAGGTACCGTCCTTTTTCTTCACGAGAATTACTGGTGAGGAGAATGGGCTGTTACTACGCTGAATCACCCCTGATTTCAACAGTGCCTCCACTTGAGCTTCTATCTCAGTTTTCTGCTCTAGTTCATAATGGTACTGCCTGACGTTGACTGGTCGCGCTCCTGGAATCAGAGGAATGCGATGATCGCACTCCCTCCTAGGTGGGAGTCCGGTTGGTTCTTCGAACACGTCAGGGAACTGGTTCAACACTTCCTGAATGCACTCTGGAGTTTGCTCCAAGTCCTCGAGCATAGGTGCTACCACGCAAAGGTGTATGACATGTGTGACAGAGCCCTTGCCGCACAAGTTTTGCAGTTGTAGACTGTTGATGGACTGGCAAGTTGTCGACACTGCGTCATGTCCCCGAAGACAAAGCGGTCCTGCTGGAGAAGGAATCTCCAGGAAGCGCGCGTGCCAATCGACCTGCATCGGACTGTGTTCTTCCAACCAATCCATGCCCAAGATGACATCGTACGTGCCCAGAGCCAATACCTTCAAGTCCGTATAGAATTCATGTCCTTGCGCATACCAGGCGCATTGTGTGGCCACTTCTGAACAGAGCAGTTCACTTCCGTCTGCCACTCGCACACGACTTGGCTTGGCGAGGGGTTGGACTCCAGACAGATGTTGGGCGAGCTGCTGATTGATGAAAGAGTTGGAGCTGCCCGAATCCACTAACATGAGAACTTCACGGCCTTGTAGCCACGCCCTGAGTTGGAAAGCTTTGGCTGACACACCTCCTGTAACTGCAGACAAAGAAATGGCCATGGTTGTTTCTTGCGGTGGCTCGTCTTGACCCAGTTGTGTGTCGACGAAGCTGTCGAGGCCGAAGACGTCCAGCAGTTCCTCCACCACATGTAGCTGGACGGTGGTGGGGCACACATGGTCGTGCCCCCACCTCTCGCCGCACTTGAAACACAGACCACGAGCTCGTCGGTAGTCCCGGAGTGACTTGAGCTTGGCTGTGTCTGTGCGGGCCGCGTCCGTGCCGCGGTGATCTACCGCCGGCGCCGCTGGCACCGAGCGCACCGGAGGGGGAGGAAGCAGCATGGGAGAGCCTCCTCGTGGGGGTGGCTCTGGTGGGCGAGTTGGACTGCCGAAAGCGCCATCGACCACCTCTTCCTGGAGTAATGCGAGTGCGCACGCCGTATCCAGGTCCGGTGGTCGTTGCACGAGGACCACCGCCCGAATATCCCTTCGCAGGCCCTCGACAAAACGAGTTAATAAGTAAAAGGGATGGATCGAGTCAGAATAAGATGATAAATGATTGATGATTAATTCAAATTGCTCTATGTAGTGTGCTACAGAGGACGTTTGTCGGACAGTGTAAAACTGTCTGATCAGCGTCTGGTGCCGATCGCGTCCAAAACGAGTGCAAAGTAATGAAGTGAAAGTATCCCAATCGAACTCCGCGAGACACTTCTGTATGGATTGCAGCCATACAGCGGCTGACCCGAAGAAATTCAGGGCCGCCATGGGTACCCAGAATGAAGGAAAGATGCCGAACATCTGGAAATACTGTTCGCACATAGTTTTCCACAAATTCGGGTTATCACCCGTGAATTGTGGAAATGTGATAGATGGGTGAGTTTGGCCTAGACCAGACAGCATCTGACTTGCGTGCGCGAACGATGATGGTGGGGTGGAAATTGCTGCGAGGGAGGAGGACGGACCTGTTGCCGGGGGTGGCGGCGGCGTCTGGAAGGATGCCGCCACGTTCCCCCATGGTAAGTTGTAGATGCCGTGGCCATCGGGCCCATGGGAGTCGTTGCCCGCGCCGCCACCGGCCCCATGGAGGATGCCGGTCGTCGTAGAAGGGCCTTGCTTCGAATTCACACCCGTAGGCTCCTCGCTCGTCTTGGGCGGGGGTGGCTGCGCTAGTTGGAGCGCCACCATCGCGTCGCCCAGATCTACCACCCGCTTCTCCATATCTGGTCACCAGTTGACGAGGTCGTCGATTTTGGCCGTGGAGGCCTGGATCTCCGTGATGGCCTTGTTCTGGGCCTTGAGGGTGTTGTCGAGCCTGTCGAGGAAGGCTTCGATGGCCGGATCCATGGCGACGAGGTGCGTACGAGCTTGCCGGAGACCTCTGGTTTCGATGATCTGCGCCAGGGTGGCACGGTGGTGGGGATTTGCTGGTCTCTGATACCAGATGTGAGGGTGGATGCGGTTTCACTCGATTACTAGCAACTCAGGTTCGATATGGTAGCGATTACAGAGAAGATTACATGAATGGGGAACTAGGGTTCATAGCCAGCGAGAAAGAGGAAGGGGAAAAGAGCCGAGCCGCCGAAGCCATGATCCACTGGATAACCCTAGCTCACTGTCGCCCCTCTCCTTAAGTAGCTGCCGAACGGGCTTCAGTTAACCCACGCTGGGCCGGTGACGCGTGGGTTGGGCTTCTTGGGCCGGGCCGCACGCGGGACCGTGGGGACGTGATCCTTGGAGCTGCCTTGCGGGCCGGCCTCGTCAGGGACGCTGACAGATAACCTCGAGCGATGCTCGGGGGGGCTATCTCCGCATTTTATTACAGTTGCACTACTATTCACAACGGTGCCAGCTAGTGTATCCTGGAGGCTGGCCGCTTGGCCTGAGACGTTCGTTCCCGCAGACGGCTTAGTAGCTTGCATGAAGCCGAAGGCCCACTCTCAGCCCCAGACCACATCGCGGCTGTCCGGCAAGCGAGAGCGAAAGTTGGAGGCCACCCCTGCGAAAAATGCTCGGGAAGAAAAACGGTTCGGGCGACCCGACCATTTGCTTTATGAGTATCTGCTCGGTTAAATCTGCTCCTAAAGTCTGAGTACTGTACACTCCACTCTGCGGCCCACTCTCAGCCATAGACTGCAGAGCGACTGTCCGGCTAGCGAAAGCATAAGCCAAAGAGCGGTGGGGACATGAAAAAGATTGAAGGGGGCTCAGACGAAACTGAGTCGGCACCCTCTGCATAGAACTTGCAATGCTAAAAGCAAACATTTGATATATCTGTGCAGACTAACTTTGTCCTTTGCATGATCATTTTCGTGGGGAACCCCCTCCTCACTTGGAGGCTCGGAGGCTACACCCAGTGGGTGAGCTGGCGCGCCCCCATTGGAAGCAAGCCGCGCCGGCTGCAGCCCACAGCCGGCTGTAAGCAACAACATCAGTGGGCGGACCCTCGCGTCCGTGCCCACCACCATCAGTCGACGGACTCCGCGTCCGCGCCCGACACCATCTGTCGGCGGACTCCGCGTCCACGCCCGATAGCGTCAGTCAGCGGACGTCGCGTCCGCGCCCGACATCATCAGTCGGCGGACCCTGCGTCCGCACCCGACAGCTTCAGTCAGCGGACCCCGCGTCCGCGCCCAACAGCACCAGCAGGCGGACTCCCTTTCCGCGCCCGACACCCTCAATGTTACCGTCGGCTTCATCATCAACAACAAGACCCTCCGCCCAACTTCTCCAAAGTTGCCCGGAGGCTCGGAGGCTACACCTAGTGGGTGCACTTGCGCGCCCCCACTCGGAACATGTTGTGCCTATTGCATGCCCGCCGCCGGCTACAACCAGCCCCTCGACGCCATCGTCTGCACCAACAACCGTGAAAAGCCTCCGCCCAACTTTTCCGAAGTTGTCCGGATGCTCAGAGGGTACCCCCAGCAGGTGCACTCGCGCGCCCCCGCCAAAAGCAAGCTGCGCTGGCCGCGGTCCGCAGCCGGCCGTCATCACGCATCTTCTACATCAGCACCCGCTAAAAACCTCCGCCCAACTTTGCCAAGTTGCCTAGAGCCTCGGAGCCTACTGTCGGAGTAATTGACCACGAGTACCCCGAAGACGGCGATACAATATTTCCCGACATCGGGACTAGCAAAGCCCCTCAGTCCGACTGCTCAGGCCGCCCAAGAGGACCCCCTGTCCGACTGCCCGGGCCGGCTCGCCACCCGGCTGCCTGGCCTACTCTCCGTCCGGCTGCTCCAGTCGGCCTGCCACGTGAAGTCAACTACGACGTCCCATCGGACACGACACAGACAAGATGGCTGTACCGCGACATCATCTACAGTGTACTTGTCCCCTTGGCACTATTTTATGAAGTGTCCAGGGGACAACCATCCATGCCACCATGTCTCACGCATGGCTTGGTTTGTAAGCTACCCCAGGTAGCTTACAAGCAACGCCATGTCCCATGCCCCTCACAATATATAAATGGGGCCAAGCCATCCATCCATCCACGGCCAGGCTCACACCCACGGGCATGAAGAGCGCCCATCTAGCTAGCTAGCTAGCTCTCTTCTACTTATTTACATACACAAAGTCAGATGCCCTTGGCACTGATCTCAGATACAGCTCCAGAAGCGACTCTGTACTGCCAGACATGTACACCACATATATACAGACATGCAGGAGTAGGGGTATTATCTCTCTGGAGAGCCTCGAACCAGGGTAAACCACTGCGTGATACTCGCATACCCGTTCCCAGATATTTCATGGTAGTCTTGCCCTCACCTCAAGCCACCCTGTGGCATCTGTGGACTTGCGGTATCCCCTGCCGACTGACGCGAGAATACTCCGACAACGGTTCTAAGATTACGAAACATGTCAATTTTCTCTTCATGTCTGGGTTGCAAATGATCAATAGGAGGCACATGAGGACTTTGAACATACTTACTCAAATCAAATTCATCAAAGATAGCAAGCATTTCAGTTTTCCAAGAGTTATAGTACTCTCCATCAAGAATGAGCGCTCTACGTCTAAGACTCCCCAAGGTAGACTCATCCATCTTCCTCCAAAGGTGATGAAACCAAAGCAATGGAGACAAAGCTTTGATACCAATTGTAGGATCAAAGAAGATAGGTCAAGAGGGGGGTGAATAGACACTTAACCAACCAAAGGTGTAGTTTTTAGTTTTCTTGAAACTTAGGCAAATTTTGGCACAAGTTAAGATAACACCAAGACTTTTTACACATGCATATCTAAAGATAGAGTAACAGAAATAGTTAATCATCAAATTGTGTGGAGAGTAAGGGGTACAGTCAAAAGATAAAACACAATGAAGACATGATGATTTTTGGTGTGGTACCACTGGAGGATGCTGTTAATGCGACACTACAATCAGAGACCCTTCGACAAAACTATGTGCGATGCATTAATCACAAATGGTGATGTAATAAAACAAAGAAAATTATACAAGACATTTGCGATGGCAGCGACAACAAACACAATTCAGATTATAGTTGCAGGTGCGATGCATGGCATGCGGTTAATCCATAAGAACTGTTTGCCATGAGCCAAAACAACAGAAACAGGCAGGCATCTGAAGGTGAGTGCGATATATGGCATACAGTTCACTCGGATGAACTGTTTGCGATTAGGGAACGCAACAAAAACGATCATCTAGATCAAGGTGTGTGTGATATACGGCATACAGTTCACTCGGATGAATTGTTTTGATAGGGAACGCAACATAAACGTTTCAACTCAACAAGATGTGTGTCATATGCGGCATATAGTTCACTGATGCGGCTTGAAACTATGTCGGTATTTCCCCAATGAGGAAAGGATGATGCAGGACAACTACGGGAGGTATTTCCCTCAGTTATGAAACCAAGGTAGCAATCCAGTCCGAGAACCAAACAACACTATGTAAACAGTACCGACACACAAAGAACGAATCCTCGCAACCCAATGCGTAAGAGGGGTTGCCAATCCCTCCTTGGTAAAAAGATAGATTGATTTGTATGTGTTTGGATAAATAGATCTGAATAAAGTGCAAAATAAAAGAAGCAAATAAAAAGTGCAGCAAAGTATTTTGGGTTTTTGGAATAATAGATCTGAAAACAAATGCGGTGAAAAATAGATCTGAAAGCAATATAATAAAAGATAGACCTGGGGGCCGTATATTTCACTAGTGGCTTCTCTCGAGAGAATAACATACGGTGGGTAAACAAATTACTGTTGGGAAATTGATAGAGATAAAATAATTATGATGATATCCAAGGAAATGATCAATATATAGGCATCACGTCCAAGATTAGTAGACTGATTCCTACCTGCATCTACTACCATTACTCCACACATCGATCGCTATCCAACATGCATCTAGTGTATTAAGTTCATTGAGAAATGGAGTAATGCAATAAGAACGATGACATGTTGTAGACAAGATCTATTCATGTAAGAATTGACCCTATCTTTTTATCCTTAATATCAACGATACATACACTGGTACAACAAGGTGCTATACAAATGGTTTTTAACCCCTTTCTGCGACGGCATTCTGAACCGTCGTCAAGTGAGTGTGTGCGATTGGGGGGGGGGTCCTTCCCACACAGCTCAGAAACCGTCGGGGATAGGCCCTCTTTGCACACACGCTCGGCAAAATGAGGTCGTGTGCGATGGGTGAACGATCAAATATGATTATACGTACAATTATGCTAAAAAATACAATTATACAGGCCAAATCACTTACGGTCATAAGTACATCCCGCACAGTCAGTCACCGCTAAATGTTTCCGTTCGTATGTACATTCCACACAGTAAATCCAAGGAATATGTTTCCGTTAGTATGTACATCCCACACGGTTAATCCAAAAAGTACATTTTTGTTCGTATATACATCCAACATAGTCACTCCAAGGAAAAGGTTTTCGTTCGCAGGTACATCACACACGATTTTCCCCATTAAATCGTTTGTGATAGCGTTGCCATTGCAGAGGATATTAACAATTTTTTCGTTTGCATTGTTGAATGCATCACACACGGTGCGTAGAAGAAACTGTGTGGCATAGGCTGTCCATCACACACATTTTTTTGTGGTAAACATTTGCGCCTGGTGGCCTAACGCAAACAGTTTTCAAGCGGAAGTCATGTGTGATTGTTCATTGATCCAACACGGTTTATTCCTAGAAACTGTGTGCATTGCCTGAGGTCATCGCCCAGGTGTTTTCTCAATAACCGTTTGCAAAAGAGAAATCCAATTAGCGGGCTAATTGGCCATTAGCAGGTTAATTGTCCTATTATTAATAATCCATTTATTAATCTAATTGACATTTCATATTAAGCACAAAATATATTTCATTTTCGTATTAAGGAAGTAGGATTTAATAATTGAAATACATCAGAGTACAACATCATATAGCTTCAGCAATCAACTACCCCATTACACAACTGCACCAGCACCAAGTTTCACATGCAACATCTATAACCTTTTGAAATTAGCATCATGGACGATACATAGATAGATGAATCTCATCTGGAAAGTTGCTGAAGCGGAAGGCGAATATGGAGCCTTCATCGATGTTGAAGGTCTTTGCAATTTTAGGCCAGTGCCTGTGGATGATTGACCATCCATCCTTCATCCTATTTAGGAACCCTTCAATACTGAATGGTGGGTATTGTATGAATACCTTCCTTGCCTCCTGACCATACAGGTGGTTTGAGAGGTAATCATGAGTGAACTACTTTGGAAAGGCGTGAAAACAAGGATGTGCATAAATATCTTCTCTAGATTGGAAATGGGGTAAAGGAATAAAAAAGGCAAGGTATAATAGTTAGTACCATCCTGTAGTGAGCTGATGTCTTGTTCATTCTGCAGAGGAAGATCTTGTTGTTTTTTGTTGCTAATTTCTTTATCATAACAATCTTTCTGAGTTTCTTGACTTGACTAATATTCATGGACAACTCATTTCCCCATATGCGAAAAGGGTCGAACAGTGGGTCAAAACCTCTGACAGCGGGACCTACATGTGCAAGACCAAATTGTTAAAAACCTAAATATTAGAATGGTTCCTGCAATTGCACAATAATGTGCTATTAGACAAAGTACCATGCATGTGCAAACCTCGATTGTAAACCTCAATGCTTCCCATTGTTTCCCTGCAACACATGTTAGGTAGTTAGTGATCAGGTTAAGTGAGGGTTCACATGCTATCAGTAAAATATGTTGATGAAAAATAAGCACATTGTTGATTCATCAGATTAATTCTAGCCACATGGAAAACCCACTTATCCAAACCAAGCATGATTAAGAACTAGGAAATATAGCAATTGTATATGTTTCTCACGTATTAAGTGCATCCAAATTCGATTTATTCCTCACATGCACAACAATACAAAATTCTACCCACGACAATTGGACATCGCATTGCAGAATTGAACCAAGCAGTTAACTAAACACCAGAACAAATGAACCAACCATTAACTGAGCACCACATTGCACAATATAACATACTCCTAATAGAAGATCGGATAGTTAACCAAACCAAGCATGCTTAATAACTTGGAAATATAGCAATTGTATTGGTTTCTTATGTATTTAGTATAGCCAAATTCGATTTATTCCTCACATGCACAACAATAGAAAATTCTACCCACAACAATTGGACATCGCATTGGAGAATTGAACCAAGCAGTTAACTAAACACCACAACAAATGAACCAAACATTAACTAAGGACCACATTGCACAATATAACATACTCCTAATAGAAGATCATATAGGTAACCAAACCAAGCATGCTTAACAACTTGGAAATATAGCAATAGTATTTGTGTCTCATGTATTTAGTACAACCAAATTCGATTTATTTCTCACATGGTATACAATAACAAAATGCAGCCACAAAATTGAACATTGCATTGCAGAATTGAACCAAACAATTAACTAAATACCATAACAAATGAACCAAACGTTAACTGAGCACCACATTGCACAATATATAACATACTAGAAGATCAGACAGTTAACCAAACAAGCATGCTTGACAACTTGAAAATATAGCAATTGTATTTGTTTCTCATGTATTTTGTCAAGATAAATTCGATTTATTCCTCACATTGAAGAAAATGCAATATTGCACCCTGAAGAATTGAACATCACATTTGCAGAATTAAACCAAACAGTTAACTGAACATGAGAACTAATTAACCAAACAGTTAATAAGTGAGCACCACATTGCACGACATGTAGGACATATACACTAGAGCAACAGATTGCATGGTAAAAGTAGATAGGACAATTCACTAGAATTTGTTAAGGAAAGGCCGGAGTAGCACATGCAACGGGTAGACCGAGCATGCTTAACCGGCATAGTTAGCAAACTGAACATAGGTCCTTATAGTGAGCTAATAAGACAAGCTACTCCTCATCGTCGGAGATATCGATGATGATTGGCTCCTTGGACATGGAAGAGGGCGAGGCCTCCTCATTGTGGGTGCCCTTGTCGTAGTGGTGAGTTGCCTGAGCCGCTACGGGAACCAACCTGCTGGCTCTTGAGTTGAGGTAAGCACGGGCACGGTGAGAAAACACCTCATAGTCTTCACCGAAGGCACTGACGATGGCCTCGAGAAAACACCACAAGCTGTCGTTTAAAGCAGCCAACCGTGTCGTGGCGTCGGCGCGTGAGGCGTCGACAATGGCCTCGACAGTGAGGTGCTCCTTCAAGATCTGAGGGTCGGCACGAATGGCATCCATCGCGACTTCATCCGCGTGTGTGGCCGCAATTTGATTCTCCATTCCCAAATGCTCCTAGAGTTCCTGGCTATACTGCGTGCACCATGACTTAAGGCGGCTCTTATTTGGGGAAGGGGTCGGTGATTTGGGTGGAAGGTCTCATGCTAGCGGTCGGGGCAAGTGGGATGTGGAAGGAGGAGGAGGATGGGGGTTGGGTGTGGATTACCTACTGGGATCGACGAGGCCGAGCAGCGTGAAGGAGGGGCGCCAGTGAGGAGGCGACGCTGCAAGCAAGGAGTGAAGGTTTCAACTTGGAAAGGAACGCAAAAATACGGGAAATGTGGCTTTTGGTAGGGGGGGAGGTAGATATTTCCACGGAAGCCGAAAATTTTGGATCCGCGCAGCAAAAAAACTGGCGCGCAAAGTGTCATCAGACACGACCCCTTATTCAACATGGTGTACGATATGTGAACATCACAAATGATTCATACAGCTTACCCCGTGTGTGATGAGTTTGAACGTGCAACTTTTTGTCCGAATTTCCCTGGTTATAGTGGTCATCCACGTCATTGCATAATTTGGGTACACAAAGGAGACTACAACACCCCCACACTTCTTAATCGAGCAAGTTCAGCAATTAAACAGAGCTAGCTGACATAAACTTTACTCTAAAAAATTAAAGACCGGCACTCTTGATTAAACAAAACAAAGAGTACCACTATGGCTGGTGCTCGTCGATCTCCGCCGCCTCTTTCATGTCCAGCTCGCGCCCAATGATCTCCTAGGGAAGGGGCTCGATGACATCCATCACACCATACTGGGCAAGCATCTCTCCATCCACGTCCGCCATCTCTTTGGAAAAGTCCGCCACGAGCTGGGCGTGGGTGGCCAAGATCTGGGCTTGGACGGGCTTCGTCGTGGCAAGGTATGCCGCGGAGGAACAGACGGCTGCTCGAACGCTCTCGGTGATTGCGAACTCTTCAGTCGTGGGTTGCCGACCGTTGTCGGAGAAGCTTCGTTCGATTTGTGTGGTGACCGCCACGAGCTAGGCGTGGGCGGCCTCGTGTAGGATCGAAAGTAGGTCTAGAGGGGGTGATTAGACTACTTGACCAAAAAAATCTAACCTTTTCCCAATTTTATTCGTTGGCGGATTTTAGCAACTAATACAAGTCAAGCAAACAACCTACACATGCAATTCTAAGAGTGTAGCAGCGGAAAGTAAAACATTGCATATGAAGGTAAAGGGAAGGATTTGGAGAGTGCCAACACAATGATGACACAAAGATTTTTGGCGTGGTTCCGATAGGTGGTGCTATCATACATCCACGTTGATGGAGACTTCAACCCACGAAGGGTAACAGTTGCGCGAGTCCACGGAGGGCTCCACCCACGAAGGGTCCATGAAGAAGCAACCTCTTCTATCCCACCATGGCCATCACCCATGAAGGACTTGCCTCACTAGGGTAGATCTTCACAAAGTAGGCGATTTCCTTGCCCTTACAAACTTCTTGATTCAACTCCACAATCTTGTCGGAGGCGCCCAAGCGACACCTAACCAATCTAGGAGACACCACTATCCAAAATGTAATACATGGTGTGTTGATGATGAACTCCTTGCTCTTGTGCTTCAAATGATAGACTCCCCAACACGCAACTCTCTCTCACTGATTTGGATATGGTGGATAGATGATTTGAGTGGAAAGCAACTTGGGGAAGGCTAGAAATCAAGATTCCTATGGTTGGATTGGAATGTCTTGATCTCAACACATGAGTAGGTGGTCCTTTCTCAGAAAATGTAGGATGGAAGTGTAGGCACGTTCTGATGGCTCTCTCACAAATGGAGAAGGGGTGGAGGGGTATATATAGACTCCACACAAAATCCAACCATTATACACATTTGACCCAGCTCGGTCAGACCGAATAGAAGAACTCGGTGAGACTGATTTAGTTCAGAATGTGAACATTAGGAATCTCGGTGGGACCGACTAGAACAACTCGGTGGGACCGATGTGCTAGGTGTTGGGGACACACATAACAGGTAGGCCCATGAAGGGTCAAAATATATTAATCTATGGGGCCCACACATGAGGTGGGTCTAGATAAATTTCATACAGACATACTATCCACTCGGAGAAGGAACGTACTATCCACTCGGACAAGCAACATACCATCCCCTCAGATGACAGTCCACCACTCGGCCATATGACTCACTCGGGTATGCGAAGACCAGCGGGCAACAAGGCAGTCAAATCATCATTCTCATAGTGGAGGCTTTGTAGTGGGTTGTTCTACGTCTCGAGCTAGCGTTGGTTTTCCCCGAAGAGGAGGGGGTGATGCAGCACAGTAGCGTAAGTATTTCCCTCAGTTTTTGAGAACCAAGGTATCAATCCAGTAGGAGGTCATGCGCAAGTCCCTCGTACCTGCACAACACGATAGCAACTCGCAACCAACGCTTAGGGGTTGTCAATCCCTTCACGGTTACTTATGAGAGTGAGATCTGATAGGGATAATATTTTTGGTATTTTTGATATAAAGATACAAAGTAAAAAGTAAAGGCAAAGTAAAAACAAAGCAAGTAAATAAAGTAATATAGATTAATATGATGAGAATAGACCCGGGGGCCATAGGTTTCACTAGTGGCTTCTCTCAAGAGCATAAGTATTCTACGGTGGGTGAACAAATTACTGTTGAGCAATTGACAGAACTGAGCATAGTTATGAGTATATCTAGGCAATGATCATGTATATAGGCATCACGTCCGTGACAAGTAGATCAAAACGATTCTGCATCTACTACTATTACTCCACTCATCGACCGCTATCCAGCATGCATCTAGAGTATTAAGTTAAAAACAGAGTAACACCTTAAGCAAGATGACATGATGTAGAGGAATAAATTCATGCAATATGATAAATACCCCATCTTGTTATCCTCGATGGCAACACTACAATACGTGCCTTGCAGCTCTTTCTGTCACTGAGTAAGGACACCGCAAGATTGAACCCAAAGCCATGCACTTCTCCCATTGCAAGAACTACCAATCTAGTTTGCCAAACCAAACAGATAATTCGAAGAGACTTGCAAAGATAACTCAATCATACATAAAAGAATTCAGAGAAGAATCAAATATTTTCCATAGATAATTTGGATCATAAACCCACAATTCATCGGTCTCAACAAACACACCGCAAAAAGAAGATTACATCGAATAGATCTCCACGAGGGAGGGGGAGAACATTGTATTGAGATCCAAAAAGAGAGAAGAAGCCATCTAGCTACTAGCTATGGACCCGAAGGTCTGAAGTAAACTACTCACACTTCATTGGAGGGGCTATGGTGATGATGTAGAAGCCCTCCATGGTGGATGCCCCCTCTGGCGGAGCTCCAGAACAGGCCCCAAGATGGGATCTCGTGGATACAGAAGGTTGCGGCGGTGGAATTAGGTTTTTGTCTCCTGTTCTGATCATACGGGGATACGTAGGTATATATAGGAGGAAGGAGTACGTCGGTGGAGCTTCGAGGGGCCCACGAGGCAGGGGGCGCGCCCAGGGGGAGGGCGCACCCTCCACTCTCGTGACCGCCTCGTGGCTTTCTTGATGGAGGGCCCAAGTCTCCTGGATCTTATCTGATGAAAAAATCATGTTCCCGAAGGTTTCATTCCGTTTGGACTCCGTTTGATATTCGTTTCTTCGAAATACTGAAATAGGCAAAAACATCAATTCTAGGCTAGGCCTCCGGTTAATAGGTTAGTCCCAAAAATAATATAAAAGTAGAAAATAAAGCCCAATATATTCCAAAACAGTAGATAAAGTAGCATGGAGCAATCAAAAATTATAGATACGTTGGAGACGTATCAAGCATCCCCAAGCTTAATTCCTGCTTGTCCTCGAGTAGGTAAATGATAAAAAAGAATTTTTGATGCGGAGTGATACTTTGGCATAATTTCAATGTAAATCTTCTTAATTGTGATATGAATATTCAGATCCGAAAGATTCAAGACAAAAGTTCATATTGACACAAAAATAATAATACTTCAAGCATACTAATCAAAGTAATCATGTCTTCTCAAAATAACATGGCAAAAGAAAGTTCATCCCTACAAAATCATATAGTTAGGCTATGCTTCATTTTCGTCACACAAAGATGTTCCCAACTTCTATACCCCCGATGACAAGCCAAGCAATTGTTTCATACTTAAATAATCTCAAACTTTTTCAACCTTCACGCAATACATGAGCGTGAGCCATGGATATAGCACTATGGGTGGAATAGAATATGATGATGGGGATTGTGTGGAGAAGACAAGAAAGGAGAAAGTCTCACATCAACTAGGCGTATCAATGGGCTATGGAGATGCCCATCAATAGGTATCGATGTGAGCGAGTAGGGATTGCATGCAACGGATGCACTAGAGCTATGAATGCTCAACAAAATAAAACTAGTGCGTGTGCATCCAACTTGCTTGCTCATAAAGACCTAGGGCATTTGAGGAAGCCCATCGTAGGAATATACAAGCCAAGTTCTATAATGAAAAATTCCCACTAGTATAAACAAGACTACTTATGAGACTCACTATATCAAAAACATGGTGCTACTTTGAAGCACAATATATGAGACTCACTACATGAAGAACAAGGTGCTACATTGAAGCACAAGTGTGGAAAAAGAGATAGTAGCATTGCCCCTTTTTTTATTTTATTTTCTTTTTTTTGGCCTTTCTTTTTTTTATTTTGGCCTTTCTTTTTTTTGGGCCTTTCCCTTTTTTTGGCCTTTCTCTTTTTTTGGGCAATGCTCTAATAATGATGATCATCACACTTCGATTGATTACAACACAAGGATTACAACTTGAAACTTAGAACAAGATATGACTCTATATGAATGCCTCCGGCGGTGTACCGGGATGGTGCAATGAATCAAGAGTGACATGTATGGAAAATAATGCATGGTGGCTTTGCCACAAATACGATGTCAACTACAAGATCATGCAATGGCAATATGACAAAAGTAATGCATGTCATGATGATGATGGAAGTTGTATGGCAATATATCTCGGAATGGCTATGGAAATGCCATGATAGGTAGGTATGGTGGATGTTTTGAGGAAGATATAAGGAGGTTTATGTGTGATAGAGCGTATCGTATCACGGGGTTTGGATGCACCGGCGAAGTTTGCACCAACTCTCAAGGTGAGAAAGGGCAATGCACGGTACCGAAGAGGCTAGCAATTGCGGAAAGGTGAGAGTGCGTATAATCCATGGACTCAACATTAGTCAAAAGAACTCATATACTTATTGCAAAAATTTAGAAGTCATCAAAAATCAAGTACTAGGTGCATGCTCCTAGGGGGATAGATTGGTAGGAAAAGACTATCGCTCGTCCCCGACCGCCACTCAAAAGGATGCACAAGCTAGGTACACTTCATGTTTCAAATTTGTTACACAACTTTAACCATACGTGCATGCTACAGGATTTGCTAACTTCAACACAAGTATTTCTCAAATTCATAATCACCCAACTAGCACGACTTTGATATTATCACCTCCATATCTCAAAACAATTATCAAGCATCAAACTTATCTTAGTATTCAATGCACTCAAAAGAAAGTTTCACATATCTTGAATACCAAGTATATTAACATTAAGCAAATTACCATGCTATTAAAGACTCTCAAAATAATCTAAGTGAAGCATGAGAGATCAAGTTTATTTAAAACAAATCCACCACCGTGCTCTAAAAGATCTAAGTGAAGCACTAGAGCAAAAAATTATCACGCTCTAAAGATATAAGTAAAGCACATAGAGCAAAGCTATCAAGCTCAAAAGATATAAGTGAAGCACATAGAGTATTCAAACAAATTTCAAATCATATATGGCTCTCTCAAAAGGTGTGTACAGCAAGGATGATTGTGTTAAACTAACAAGCAAAGACACAAATAATACAAGACGCTCCAAGCAAAACACATATCATGTTGGTGAATAAAAATATAGCTCCAAGTAAATTACCGATGGAAGTGGACGAAAGAGGGGATGCCTTCTAGGGCATCCCCAAGCTTTGACTTTTTGGTGTCCTTGGATTATCTTGGGGGTGCCATGGGCATCCCCAAGCTTAGGCTCTTGCCACTCCTTGTTCCATAATCCATCAAAAGAATTCACCCAAAACTTGAAAACTTCACAACACAAAACTCAACAGAAATCTCGTGAGCTCCGTTAGAGAAAGAAAACAAAAGACTAATTCAGGGTACTGTAATGAACTCATTCTTTATTTATATTGGTGTTAAACCTACTGTATTCCAACTTCTCTATGGTTTATAAACTAATTTACTAGCCATAGATTCATCAAAATAAGCAAACAACACATGCAAAACAGAATCTGTCAAAAACAGAGCACTCTGTAGTAATCTGTAACTAACGCAAACTTCTGGTACTCTAAAACTTCTACCAAAATAGTAAGTCCTGGAAAATTTGTTTATTGATCAGCAGCAAAAAGAATCAACGCAAAATCACGTTCCTGTGGTTTATCATAACTAAATTCGTGCATGCAAAGTTTCTGTTTTTCAGCAGAATCAAATCAACTATCATCGTAGGTTATCCTATAGGTCGTACTTGGCACAAACACTAATTAAAACATAAAACCACATCCAAACAGAAGGTAGATGGATTGTTTATTCCTAAACAGAACAAAAAACAAAAAACACAAAAGAAAATTCAGTTGCCTCCCAACAAGCGCTATCGTTTAACGCCCCTAGCTAGGCATAAAAGCAAGGATATATCTAGGTATTGCCATCTTTGGTAGGCAATCCATAAGCGGATCTCATGATAGATTCATATGGTAATTTTATCTTCTTTATAGGGAAGTGTTCCATACCCTTTTTTAAGGGAAATTGGAATCTAATATTCCCTTCCTTCATATCAATAATTGCACCAACCGTTCTAAGGAAAGGTCTACCAATAATAATAGGACATGAAGGATTGCAATCTATATCTAGAACGATAAAATCTACGGGCACATAATTCCTATTTGCAACAATAAGAACATCGTTGATTCTTCCCATAGGTTTTTTAATAGTGGAATCCACAAGATGCAAGTTTAGAGAGCAATCATCAAAATCACGGAAATCTAGTAAATCACATAAAGTTTTGGGAATAGTAGAGACACTAGCACCCAAATCACATAAAGCATGAAACTCAAAATCCTTAATTTTAATTTCAATAGTAGGTTCCCACTCATCATAGAGTTTCCTAGGGATAGAAACTTTCATCTCAAGTTTTTCTTCATAAGATTGCATCAAAGCATCAACAATGTGCTCGGTAAAGGCCTTATTTTGACTATAAGCATGAGGAGATTCTAGCACGGATTGCAACAAGGAAATACAACCAATCAAAGAGCAATTTTCGTAATTAAATTCCTTGAGATCCAAAATAGTAGGTTTAGCAACATCACAGTTTCTATTTATTTCAACCCTACTTTCATCAATTTCATCATCAAGATCTAGAAACTCAGAATTCTTAAAACACCTTCTAGGTAAGGGAAGATCATATTCAGATTCATCAAGATTCATATTGAAAAATAAAGATTTAACGGGGGACGCATCAATAACTTTTAGATCTTCATCTTGATTTTCATAGGGATTCGGTTTAGCGGCCATCTTATTGACTAAGGTGGCTTGCATATCCGAAATTTCAGCGGTCATCTTTTCAAGACGAGCAATTTGGGCTCTTATGCCATCAAATTCTTTGGACATATCATCGAGTTCTTTATTCATATAACACATAAAACTCTTTTGTTCATTAAGCTCGTTTCTAAAGAAATTATTATGCTCAAATTGCAAAACCATAAATTTCCTGACATTGTTTTCGATCTCCTCTAGCCTTTTAAGGTGAAGATCACCAAATTTAGGTAGGGCCATCACGACAAACAAGCAAACTAACACACGAGCAAATAAAAGGCAAACGAAAAAAGGCAAACGGGAAAGAGAAGGCGAATAAAACGGCAACGGTGAAGTGGGGGAGAGGAAAACGAGAGGCAAAAGGCAAATAATGTAATGCGAGAGATAGGGATTGTGATGGGTACTTGGTATGTTGACTTTTGCGTAAGCCTCCCCGGCAACGGCGCCAGAAATCCTTCTTGCTACGTCTCGAGCTAGCGTTGGTTTTCCCCGAAGAGGAGGGGGTGATGCAGCACAATAGCGTAAGTATTTCCCTCAGGTTTTGAGAACCAAGGTATCAATCCAGTAGGAGGTCACGCGCAAGTCCCTCGTACCTGCACAACACGATAGCAACTCGCAACCAACGCTTAGGGGTTGTCAATCCCTTCACGGTTACTTACGAGAGTGAGATCTGATAGAGATAATATGTTTGGTATTTTTGATATAAAGATACAAAGTAAAAAGTAAAGGCAAATTAAAAACAAAGCAAGTAAATAAAGTGATATAGATTGATATGATGAGAATAGACACGGGGGCCATAGGTTTCACTAGTGGCTTCTCTTAAGAGCATAAGTATTCTACGGTGGGTGAACAAATTATTGTTGAGCAATTGACAGAATTGAGCATAGTTATGAGTATATCTAGGCAATGATCATGTATATAGGCATCACGTCCGTGACAAGTAGATCAAAACGATTCTGCATCTACTACTATTACTCCACTCATCGACCGCTATCCAGCATGCATCTAGAGTATTAAGTTAAAAACAGAGTAACGCCTTAAGCAAGATGACATGATGTAGAGGAATAAATTCATGCAATATGATAAATACCCCATCTTGTTATCCTCGATGGCAACAATACAATACGTGCCTTGCAACTCTTTCTGTCACTGAGTAAGGACACCGCAAGATTGAACCCAAAGCCATTCACTTCTCCCATTGCAAGAACTACCAATCTAGTTTGCCAAACCAAACAGATAATTCGAAGAGACTTGCAAAGATAACTCAATCATACATAAAAGAATTCAGAGAAGAATCAAATATTTTCCATAGATAATTTGGATCATAAACCCACAATTCATCGGTCTCAACAAACACACCGCAAAAAGAAGATTACATCGAATAGATCTCCACGAGGGAGGGGGAGAACATTGTATTGAGATCCAAAAAGAGAGAAGAAGCCATCTAGCTACTAGCTATGGACCCGAAGGTCTGAAGTAAACTACTCACACTTCATTGGAGGGGCTATGGTGATGATGTAGAAGCCCTCCATGGTGGATGCCCCCTCTGGCGGAGCTCCGGAACAGGCCCCAAGATGGGATCTCATGGATACAGAAGGTTGCGGCGGTGGAATTAGGTTTTTGTCTCCTGTTCTGATCATACAGGGATACGTAGGTATATATAGGAGGAAGGAGTACGTCGGTGGAGCTTCGAGGGGCCCATGAGGCAGGGGGCGCGCCCAGGGGGAGGGCGCGCCCTCCACTCTCATGACCGCCTCGTGGCTTTCTTGATGGAGGGCCCAAGTCTCCTGGATCTTATCTGATGAGAAAATCACGTTCCCGAAGGTTTCATTCCGTTTGGACTCCGTTTGATATTTCGTTTCTTTGAAATACTGAAATAGGCAAAAACAGCAATTCTAGGCTAGGCCTCCGGTTAATAGGTTAGTCCCAAAAATAATATAAAAGTAGAAAATAAAGCCCAATATATTCCAAAACAGTAGATAAAGTAGCATGGAGCAATCAAAAATTATAGATACGTTGGAGACGTATCAAGCATCCCCAAGCTTAATTCCTGCTCGTCCTCGAGTAGGTAAATGATAAAAAAGAATTTTTGATGCGGAGTGATACTTTGGCATAATTTCAATGTAAATCTTCTTAATTGTGATATGAATATTCAGATCCGAAAGATTCAAGACAAAAGTTCATATTGACACAAAAATAGTACTACTTCAAGCATACTAATCAAAATAATCATGTCTTCTCAAAATAACATGGCAAAAGAAAGTTCATCCCTACAAAATCATATAGTTAGGCTATGCTTCATTTTCGTCACACAAAGATGTTCCCAACTTCTATACCCCCGATGACAAGCCAAGCAATTGTTTCATACTTAATAATTGAAATACATCAGAGTACAAGATCATATAGCTTCAGCAATCAACTACCCCATTACACACCTGCACCAGCACCAAGTTTCACATGCAACATCTATAACCTTTTGAAATTAGCATCATGGACGATACATAGATAGATGAATCTCATCTGGAAAGTTGCTGAAGCGGAAGGCGAGTATGGAGCCTTCATCGATGTTGAAGGTCTTTGCAATTTTAGGCCAGTGCCTGTGGATGATTGACCATCCATCCTTCATCCTATTTAGGAACCCTTCAATACTGAATGGTGGGTATTGTATGAATACCTTCCTTGCCTCCTGACCATACAGGTGGTTTGAGAGGTAATCATGAGTGAACTACTTTGGAAAGGCGTGAAAACAAGGATGTGCATAAATATCTTCTCTAGATTGGAAATGGGGTAAAGGAATAGAAAAGGCAAGGTATAATAGTTAGTACCATCCTGTAGTGAGCTGATGTCTTGTTCATTCTGCAGAGGAAGATCTTGTTGTTTTTTGTTGCTAATTTCTTTATCATAACAATCTTTCTGAGTTTCTTGACTTGACTAATATTCATGGACAACTCATTTCCCCATATGCGAAAAGGGTCGAACAGTGGGTCAAAACCTCTGACAGCGGGACCTACATGTGCAAGACCAAATTGTTAAAAACCTAAATATTAGAATGGTTCCTGCAATTGCACAATAATGTGCTATTAGACAAAGTACCATGCATGTGCAAACCTCGATTGTAAACCTCAATGCTTCCCATTGTTTCCCTGCAACACATGTTAGGTAGTTAGTGATCAGGTTAAGTGAGGGTTCACATGCTATCAGTAAAATATGTTGATGAAAAATAAGCACATTGTTGATTCATCAGATTAATTCTAGCCACATGGAAAACCCACTTATCCAAACCAAGCATGATTAAGAACTAGGAAATATAGCAATTGTATATGTTTCTCACGTATTAAGTGCATCCAAATTCGATTTATTCCTCACATGCACAACAATACAAAATTCTACCCACGACAATTGGACATCGCATTGCAGAATTGAACCAAGCAGTTAACTAAACACCAGAACAAATGAACCAACCATTAACTGAGCACCACATTGCACAATATAACATACTCCTAATAGAAGATCGGATAGTTAACCAAACCAAGCATGCTTAATAACTTGGAAATATAGCAATTGTATTGGTTTCTTATGTATTTAGTATAGCCAAATTCGATTTATTCCTCACATGCACAACAATAGAAAATTCTACCCACAACAATTGGACATCGCATTGGAGAATTGAACCAAGCAGTTAACTAAACACCACAACAAATGAACCAAACATTAACTGAGGACCACATTGCACAATATAACATACTCCTAATAGAAGATCATATAGGTAACCAAACCAAGCATGCTTAACAACTTGGAAATATAGCAATAGTATTTGTGTCTCATGTAATAGGTTAGTCCCAAAAATAATATAAAAGTAGAAAATAAAGCCCAATATATTCCAAAACAGTAGATAAAGTAGCATGGAGCAATCAAAAATTATAGATACGTTGGAGACGTATCAGGCTGGCCTTATGGCATCCATGCCCGACTTTGTAACATAGGAGGTGATGGGGTGGCGCACTCTATATAAGCCACCCGCACCACTAGACTAGGGGGGCTGATTCTTCTCTCATTTTCTTCCCCACGCTCTCATTCTTCCCATCTCTCTCTCTCTCTCTCTCTCTCTCTCTATCTCACCACTAGTCTCATGACTTAGCTCAGGCATGGATATCTGATCTCCCCTCTCTCTCAAATACACCATGTAACTTTTTGTTCATGATAGATAAAAGAAAGCCTCTCCACAGCACGAGACATATGTCTGTTATATCCACCCTGAGAGGCTCGAAGTCGCTAAAACCACTGTCACCCATCGTCATCTCGATAGATCATGCTCCCTTACACTACCCCTCTCTATTGTCGGAATCGTTCCCACGACACTATGGTTAGGCAAAAACCTCATCTCAGTGAAGCCGATTGCTTGAACTCGGTGATACCGATTTTAGCGAAGATCAAACAGAGAGTTGGTCAAGCAAACTAGGTGGGACCGATTGCACATTTTGGCGAGACCAAAATAATTGCAACAAGCAATAGAGAGTTTGCAAGCCCATCTCGGTGAGACCGAGATTCGTATTGCTGTGACCGAAGTGTTAGGGTTTCTGGCAGTGGCTATGTCAAGTGAACTCGGTGGTGCCTGATAGATCAAATCGGTGGGGCCGAGTTTGACTTTGAGTTTTGGACATATTTGGAAATGAGAAAGTGGTTGAGGGCTTTGGAGCAATATCGCTAAGCACTTTGAGCAAGTAGACCACTAAGCAACACCTCATCCCCTTTTAGTATCATTGGCTTTCCTATGGACTCAATGTGATATTGGATCACTAAAATAGAAATGAAGAGTCTTGAGCTTTTGCCAATATGTGTCCTTAACATTTTTGAGGGGTCCACATCTCTAGTCCATGCCATGCCAATCATTGAACTTTCTGAAATATTTAACTTGAATGGATATTAGTTCAATGAGCTATATGTTGTTATGAATTACCAAAACCACCCAGGGATTAGTTGCACTTTCAATCTCCCCCTTTTTGGTAATTGATGACAACATATATATCAAAGCTTCAACAAATGATAATATGAATGAAATACATTGTTGCTTTAAGAAGTATGTGATAAGTAAGAACCCCCCCCCCTAAATTTGTGCATTATTTAAAATTTGCTTTTTAATGCAAATGCACAATCGATGAGGTTGAGCTGCTCTTCAGACCTATTCTAACTATCACTACCCTCTGGCATAGCTGCAACTGACCCTGTGAATAGTTGGGTATAGATAGAGTAGACGAGCATCACAAAGCACAACTTGTTTTGCAAAAAATATTGAGACAAAAACTTAATTTTAGTTTTCTGTAGAAAGCATTTCGGAGCTATCGATTTGACACATCGAAGCAATAACAGAGTCTAAACATGCAATTTTGGTCATACCGTAATGCAGTTCAGTGACTCCGAGATGCTATGGTTTCACAAAGAAAGTGATTTCGGTCTCACCGATTAGTACACTTCGGTCAGACCAAGTTGTAATTGTGTAGTGGCCAGGGCCAATCGGTGTGACCGAGATCCTCAGATCGGTCGGTCTGAGATGGGTTCGGCGGAAACCTAACCCTAAGTTTTTGCATCAAATCTATTCTAAGGAGTTCATTTGGTGGATAGATCAATCACATACATGGGAAGAGCAATCACAATATACTTTGTGTAAGACGGAGCAATGGAAAGCACAAAGGGTCAAATCCGTACCCTAACTTGGCGATGGATTTGCTACGGCGGCTACGGCGGCAGAGACTAGCGGCAGAAGGTCACTGGCGACAACGGCGACGATGCAAAGACCAGGGGCAGCAGTGCTGGGGCGCGTGCTCACGCGGTTGAAGTGATTTTCAACTGTACGGGTATGCAAAGTATATACCCAGGCGCTCTCGGTGTGGCCGAGTGGAACGACTCGGTGGCACCGAGATGCAAAACTGCTAGCAGTTGCTGCAACTCGGTGTGACCATATGGTTCTAATCGGTTGCACCAAGATAAAACCTAGACCGACTTAATGATTTTGGTGAGACCGAGTAGGAATGAGTTGGTCTGACCGAAAGGCGCTAAGAGGTTTTGGAAGTTAAGCCCTTGATGGATTGGTGGCTCCAAGTGCTCCTCACCCGGAGGGTTCGAAAGTGACTTGTTCAAACTTTGTGATGTAGCATGAATAGAGTTTGAGACGAGTAAAAGCATAGATAGCTAGAGGAAGTACTTAGGCATTCACTACAAAAAAATACACTTTCGTGATGATACGTGTTTGTCACAGTAGGTCGCGTTTTTTGTCATGCATGTACATTCATGACAAATTTATGAAAGAATCAAGATAGTCATACATGTGCTGTCGTAGAAGTGTTCCTTGACATTACCAAAATTATCATCACGGAAGTGTCCACTTCCATGACGATAAATCGCGCGTCACAGAAGTGCTTTCGTCAAGGGTGACCGACACATGGCATCCACCGTAACGGAACGCCGTTAAGCT
This sequence comes from Triticum aestivum, assembly GCF_018294505.1. Lineage (NCBI taxonomy): Eukaryota > Viridiplantae > Streptophyta > Magnoliopsida > Poales > Poaceae > Triticum > Triticum aestivum. The sequence goes on along the minus strand of NC_057810.1, from coordinate 472,876,444 downwards.
ATCGGGTCGAATTTTGGATCCGATAACCCGTTAACAGCCACGACCAATGACGATTTTCCTCATGTAAAACTCTCATTGGCTGACGGATCCACGTGTCAGCTCCGCGTTGGCACAGGTGTCACTCATCGAACAGTCGAGATGGGCCTATCATATGTTGACACGTGGACTGGCCCAAAAGTGGCCCACAAAGTTTAAATGGGCCGGCCCAACCGAAGGCCCATAAGATTTAGCGGACCATAATGGGCTGGCCCAGCTAAAGGCCCACAAAATTTAGCGGACCATAATGGGTCGGCCCAGATAAAGGCCCACAAGATTTTGTGGACCACAATGGGCCGGCCCAGCTAAAGGCCCACAAGATTCTGCAGACCATAATGGGCCGGCCCAGCTAAAGGCCCAACATTCTCTGTCAGATTGTCCCGTCAACGGCCTGGTCTAAACTTGTCATCAATGCAGCCCATGGTCACTTCTGGCCCGTTAACAGTCCGCTAAGTAGTTGGGCCGAATTACGGCCCGGTGTATTTCCGGCCTGTTAAAGATCCGGCTTCATTTGGGCCCATTTACAGGCCATCAAAACTTTCGTCCCATAAACGACCGTGAAGGATTTGGGTCATATTCGGCCATGTCTGTCATTCGGCCTGTTAGAGGCCCACTATAGATTTGGGCCACTTTCGGCCTGTTGTCATTTTCGGCCTGTTAACGCCGGGCGTAACCATGGGCCATATGTGGCCCAACGTCATATTGGGCCCATTAACGGCCCATATAAAAATTACGATCATCTAGCCCGACCGAAGTTGCCTGTTAAAGGCCCGTGTATTAGGTCGGCGCATTTACGACCCGTCCAAATTTCGGCCTGTCAAATATCCGCATCGTAAATGGGCCACAAATTCGGCCTGCTAAGTCCAGTGGGTTATTTGGCACAATCAGGGCCCAATCTCACTTTCGGTCTATTAAAGGCCCATGTTTTTTATGGGCTCGAGATATTTACACCTGTAAACGGCCTATTTTTACTAAGGGCCCAAATTATGTTTAGGCCTGTTAAAGGCCCAGTATGGGTACAGGCCTACCAGAAAAATTTGAAAGCTTATGCTAATTTAAGCCCAAATATTTTTAGTGGGCTACATGCCAATTTTGGCCCATAATCATTTTAGCCCAATTGGAATGGGCCCGAGGAATGTTGGCATGTTGCGCTCCTACGAAGCTTTTATCCGAATACATTACTAAGATAAACCTACACTATACAAAAATAGCGTCATAATTACTGCAGCCTATGGCGGCATCATAAATGTTGTATCACAACAAAATAAATTCCAATCATACAACAAAAGGCGTATTGGCATAAAGTTTACAGTCCTTCCAGATAAAAGCACCATCAGATGTATAGAAGCACATATCATTTGACATGAGTGCTAATGTTTCAGGCTGTAGAATCTGATGGAGCAGCACGATCTCCACCTTTTTTCCGCCATTGCTCTTCAACAACGAAGCGAATGTCTGATAGTATGGTTTCAAAACCATTCATATCTTGACGACATTTCTCAACCACTATTCTTGTTTCCGAAACAACGTCCATTAGGGATTGGACTTGTGTCTGGAGCACAGATATATCACTCTTTCTAGCAGGAAGATTTTGTTCAGTAGGCGATTTCGATGAGGTTACCTTGACAACCAACCCAAAATTACGCAGGAAGGTGCTTTTTGCACTGTTAGTGGCGAGATACTGACGCACTGCAGCAAGAGGTGACATTGTGCCTGTAGTAGCCTCATCACCTTCAGGTGGTTGTGGCTGTTCAATCATTTGTTCCATAGCTTCCTGAAAGTTTGAGCTTGTAGATTAGTGTACCAGTGAGTTACTAATAAGACAAAAATAAACAAAGTAGGTTAAAAGTTTATATATAACTTATTTTGGTGAACTACTGTAATACATTAGCATGTATTGTAGTGCCAACTACATAATAAAATCACTTTCGGAACATATGTCCATGTAGCATGCCTACTGTATTGTCTATTTCCTCACATTCGTTGACATCTAAGGATAAAGAGACATGGTTTAAAGTAGGATCAACATAGTATGACATCGTTCATATCATGGGCAAACAGATATAGAACAAACAGGCTATTTTATCATTGTGTGCGCACGTGAACATAACAACTAGATTACAAATCAAGACCAAAAGAATATCCTTCATCTCTTTTAAACCATGTAAGGTGAAATGATACGTTAAGACAACTATGTATAAAAGTGAACAGAGTAACTGACATTGGCTGCAAACCAAGTAGTTAAATGAACTCATCACAGTACCAATCAGTTCAAGGCAGGAGGAGTAAGAACTTACAACAGCGGCTTGAACTGGTGTGCTCATGCCCTTCATCTTGCTGGTGTGGCAATCCTTGAAGATTTGCACTGCATTCGGTTCAGGTTCTTTTTGGTCCGCACGGGATTTACGCTGTATTTGGAACAAGTCAATATAGATACGATAATATGGCACAAAAAAAGTAGGAAGTAGCAGCTATTTACAAGAGCCTGCAGTGTGCAATATAGCTACGAGATCCTATTGTCTGTTGGAATTTCACTTTAGAACGGTTGGTTTTGTTCTTCAAACAGTTAGCCTAGAAGAAGATACACTTGTAAGGCACATACTTAAATACAAGTTCAATATGTGGTCTAATCAAATACATATAGCCTACCTGATACTTTGGATCAGACCAGTGTTTAACAAGGGTTGTCCAGTCTTCATCTGAATATATTCCACTGGAGATGTTTGGGTGATTTCATTGTTAGCCTTGCCTTCAAAGTGAGATTTTCTTAGGTGGTACCGATACTATCGCAGAGCAGACTGAAAAACATGAGTGCATGCTTGTTTAGTTGCATCATCTTTCGGATCCAACTTGAACCACATCTGTTGAAAAAAGAATGTGAGTCTTATTAGGAGGAAGCTAGAAAGTATGGGACAGAACAAGACAATATTACTAATTGCGATGAATAACATTACTTACGGATAAATGGTCAAGGAAGGTGTTAAACTGGGTATTGTCTTTCTCATTCCTGTACTGGATCCACGTTGGGAGGATACGCGCATGACACCTAACGGCAACGACTGCCTCTGATACTAACTTGGCTGACTCTGTAGCATCACGTGGCCTTTTTAAACCTGCCTCAAAATGGATCTCCATTCTTCCTCCTTTAGATTTTGTTAATCTGTCAAGCATTATCCCTGATGTCTGTTTCCGCTTGCGCCGTGGTGCTAGTTCAACAACGAATATGGAAAGTGTTAGTGTACATCAAACAGTGAGAGTACATATAAAGGAGCATGCAACTGCAACTTGACTCGGTCAGGTACCGTCTTGGTGTTGATGCTCATGAGGTTCATCTGATCTTGCCAAGTCTTGTTGTGTCAGCAGTGCTTCGAAAGTAGTGTTAGGTGTGAAGGTAGCTCCGGAACTGGCCAGTTCCGGAGCAAACGAACGAGTAACTGGTTGAGATGCTGGTACAGTTGAAGCGGATGCTGCAGCTGGTGGAGCAGGTGATACTATGTTTGTAGATTTAGCCGGTGGACTTGGACCTTCTACTGCACTATAAGTACCAGCAAAATCTCGACGGCAGAGCCTTTTCCATTTCACCCGACGAGTAACAACACTCCCTACTATATTATTTTCCTTGCTCTTTTTTGACTTTGCCATGTGAAGCTGCACCCACAACACAAAAGAATAAAATCACTCTTCATAACTCATTGATGCATGATACAGACAAGCAATACTTTGATGTAAGACAACCGTATGAGGATGGAATATGTAAGAAAAACAGGACGGCATGACATATTCACAGCTACGATGTGCAAACTAAGCAGAAGGATTTTCAAGAAAATAGAAGTAATGCAAGCTAGACACCATATGAAAGATGCAACCAATATTACTCTGCCAAGTTAAAAGTGTCTTGTCATAAGTGGCAATTCGAAAAATTAGAAGCAGTACAATGTAGAAATCAATGCTAGATGCAACCACTATCAAACTGCCATGTTAAAAGTGTCCAATCATGAGTTACTAATGCAGGATACACAACAGCAGTACTTTGATGTAAGAACATGGTATGATAGATAGATGCAGTGTATTCTAGACACAGAAAGCCATGTCATATGCACATGTATAACGTATAAACTCAGCAGGTGCAATTTAATCAAAATAGAAGAAACACAGGCTAGACAACATATGCAACATGAAACCAATTATCACACTGTCAACTTAGAGCCAGCACCTGCGATGGTGGAGTGCGGGAGATGAACTCATCATGTAGACTTGGGACTTCAACTTCATTAGCAGTAGTAGTGGCAAATTTAGAGAGTCTCTGTTTGCGTCGGTGCAGAGTACCACCAACATCCCCTAACTTACTCTTTTCCTTCCTATTTTTTGATATTGCCTTATGAAGTCAAAACCACAAGAAGATGAATAAAATTAGCTCTGCATAACTAGTTGATGCATGATACAGACGAACACTACTTTGATGTAAGGCAAGCATAGGAGGATGGAATATATACAAAAAAAGACAGTGTTTCATATTCAACCGTACGATAGGAGGATGGAGTATGTATGAAAAAATAGTAAGCGGAAGGCATTTCAACAAAATTAGAAGAAATGAAAGCTAGGCACCATATGAACATGCAACCAATATCACTCTATCAGGTAAAAAGTGTCTCGTCGTAAGTGCCATTTCAAGAAATTAGAAGCAGTACAAGCTAGAAGACAATGCAAGATGCAACCTACATCACAGTCCCAAGTTAAATGTGTCTTATGGGTAAGTGATCATTGCAGGTATAAGTTGTAAGCTACGCAGATGCAATTCAACATAATCAGAAGCAATACAAACTAGATATCATACGGAAAATGCAACCACGTATAACAGTTCCAAGTAAGAGCAAGCACCTGTGATGGTGGAGTAGGGGAGATGTGCTCATCGTGTACACGTATGTTCTAGAAACAGGAACACGTGTCATATTCACAGGCATTATGTGTAAAGTAAGAAGATGCAATTCAAGTTAGAAGAAATACAAGCTAGACATCATACGCAACATGCAACCACATATAATAGTGTCAAGTTAGAGCAAGCACCTGTGATGGTGGAGTAGGGGAGATGTGCTCATCATCTACACAGCTACGTTGACTGTCCAGCCTTGTGTTGTCTTACAAATCTTGTTGGGAGGATGGCGGAGTAGAATATGTAGAGACCCCCTGTTTGAGTTGCTCCAAAGGACCACCATCATCCAGTGCTAGACTAATTTCCTTCAGTTGTAATGATTTTGCATTGTGAAGTCAAACCGATAAGAAAAAGGAATAAAATTCGCTCTTCAGAACTCATTCATGCATGATACTGACGAACACTACTCGGATGAAAGGCAAACACATGATGCGAGGACGGAATATGTATAAAAAATAGGATGGTGTCGCATATTCACACCTATGATGTGGTAACTAAGCAGAAGGCATTTCAACAAAGAAGCACTGCAAGCTAGACACCATATGAAAGATGCAACCAATATCACTCTGCCAAGTTCAAACTGTATGGCGTTTCAACAAATTAGAAGCAGTATATGCTAGAAATCATATGGAAGACACAACCAATATCACAGTGGCGACTTAAAGGTGCCTTATCATAAGTGACTGATGCGGGATATGCAAGAATAGAAGTCTGATGTAGAAACAGGAACACATGTCATATTGATAGGCATTATGTGTAAAGTAAGCAGATGCAATTCAACAAAGTTAGAAGCAAGACAAGCTAGACATCATATGCAACATGCAACCACATATAATAGTGCCAAGTTAGAGCAAGCACCTGTGATGGTGGAGTAGGGAAGATGTGCTCATCATCTACACAGCTACGTTGACTGTCTAGCCTTGCGTTGTCTTGCAATCTTGTCGGGAGGATGGCGGAGTAGAATCTGTAGAGAACCTCCGTTTCAGTTGCTCGGAAGGACCACCATCATCCAATGCCTTGCCAATTTCCTTTAGCTTTATTGATTTTGCATTGTGAGGTCATACCGACAAGAAAAAGGAATATCATTCGCTCTTCAGAACCTATTCATGCATGATACTCACGAACACTACTCTGATGAAAGGCAAAGTCATGATACGAGGATGGAATATGTACGAAAAAATGGATGGCTTGACATATTCACACCTATGATGTGGTAACTAAGCAGACGACACTTCAACAAATTAGAAACACTGCAAGACACCATATGGAAGGTGCAATCAATATCACTCTGCCAAGTTAAAACTGTCTCGTCATAGGTGGCGTTCATCAAACTAGAAGCAATACATGCTAGAAATCATATTCAAGACGCAAACCAATATCACACTGCTAACTTAAAGGTGTCCCATCATAAGTGAAAAATGCAGGATACACAAGAAGAGTAGTTTCATGTAAGAACATGGTGTGATAGACAGATATAGTATGCACCAAAAACAGGAAAGCGTGTCATATTCACATGTATCATGTGTAAGCTAAGCAGGTGCAGTTTACACTAATTAGGAGCAATACGAGCTAGACACCATATGCAACATGCAACCAGATATAACACTGCCAAGTTAGAGCAAGCACCTTGGATGGTGGAGTAGGGGAGCGGAGACTTGGACCATGTAATGCACTATCAGTACAAGGAGAATCGGTACAGATGCTCTGTTTATGTTGCTGCAGAGGACCACCATCATCGCCTTCCTTACTCTTTTCCTTCCTCTTTCTTGATTTTTCCTTGTCAAGTCAAACCCAGAAGAAACAGGAATAAAATTTGCTCTTCAGAACTTAGTGATGCATGATACTGATGAACACTACTTTCATGTAAGGCAGCCACATGATAGGAGGATGGAATATGTATGAAAAATAGGACGGCGTGACATATTGACATGTATGATGTATAAAGTGTAAACTAAGCACAAGGTGCTTGAACTTGTTAGAATCGATGCAAGCTAGAAACCATATGGAAGATGAAACCAATATCACTCTGCCAAATTAAAAGGGTGCCCTAACAAATGTATTTGACCAAATTAGAAGCAATACATGGCAACAGGCTAGAAATAATATGCAATATGCAACGAATAAAGGTGACTCATCGTAAGTGATTGATGCAGGATACAGAAGAGAGGTAGTTTCACGTAAGAACAAGGTTAACACATAGATGTAGTGTGTACCAAAAATAGGAAGGCATGTCATATTCACAGGTATAGTGTGTAAACTAAGCAGATGCAATTTAGCCTAATTAGAAGCATTACAAGCTAGACACCATATGCAACATGCAACCACATATCACACTACGAAGTTGGAGCAAGCACCTGTGATGGTGGTGTAGGGGAAGTGCTATCTTCAGGTACAGAGCAACGTTCAATATCTTCATTTAGGCTTGCTGTTTCTTGAGAATCATGTGGAGAGGATGAAATTGCATTCTTTATAAGAGTATTGCATCTCATATTAACCCACGCGCGTGATTGTCTCATCATAAGCGATAGACGCAGGATACACAAGAATAGTAGTTTGATGTAAGAACATGGTGTGATAGGCAGATGTAGTATGTACCAAAAACAGGAAGGCGTGTCATATTCACATGTATAATGTGTAAGCTAAGGAGATGTAATTTAACAAATTAGGAGTATTGATGAGGGATACACAAGAGAAGTAGTTTGATGTAAGAACATGGTTAATAGAAAGACGTAGTATGTACCAAAAACAGGAAGGCATGTCATATTCACAGGTATAATGTGTTAACTAAGCAGATGCAATTTACCCTAATTAGAAGCATTACAAGGTAGACACCATATGCAACATGCAACCACATATCACACTGCCAAGTAAGAGCAAGCACTTGCGATGGTGGTGTGGGGGAATTGCGGTGATCAACTAGAGAGCTACGTTGACTATCTTCATTTAGCCTTGCTGTTTCTTGAGAATCATGTGGGGAGGATGACACTGCACTCTTTAAATGAGTATGGCGTCTCACAGTAACCCACCCGGGTGACTGTCTCATCCTAAGTGATTGACGAGGGATACAAAAGAGCATTAGTTTGATGTACGAACATGGTTAATAGACATATGTAGTATGTATCAAAAACAGGAAGGCATGTCATTATCAAAGGTATAATGTGTAAAGTAAGTAGATGCAATTTAACCAAACTGGAAGCAATACAAGCTAGACACCATATGCAACATGCAACCGCATTTGACAGCGCGAAGTTAAAGCAAGCACCTGGGATGGTTGTGTGTGGCAATTGAGATCATCAACTGCAGAGCTACGTTTACTGTCTCCAACTGCTGATACTGCACCCATTAGAGCGCTGAAACGCTTACTGCTTATCTTTGAATTACACTGGAGAGACTTCTGTCTTTTATTTTCTGCATTCATCAACACTGCATCAGAGTCTGAAATACCCATGCATAAAAAAACAATAGTGTGAGTATGGGTGAAGTGTGTGCACAATTAGTACAGTGTAAAGGTAGCAGATAGCAGGTCGGCGAGAAATAAATGACGGGAGACATATGATATCTCTACAACATGCATGGCACACTCCATTACTACAGGATTCTATGAAAATAACAGTCGACTGAAAGCAAATAGGTCAGTCCATTTTTTCTGCATCGTCCGATGTACAAAGAACGGGCAGATCGCCTTCATCTACCTCCAGCCAGTCAGTGTTGACGATCTTCCTCGAAACGCCAGCGACCACCAGCCCAGTATTCCTCCCCTGCCTGCGCCCTCCCCTCGAACTCACCGCACCGCCCCCCGGCCATCCATTCAAGCCCCGCCGACCTCCAGATCGGGCGCAAGCAGCTCCTGCTCCCCACACCCATATGATAGACACCAATGCGCCGCTTCCCCGGGGAACAGGCGGACTAGGTGCTCTGCGCACCTAAGCGGGTGCTGCTTCTTTTAATTGTGGTTCGACTGACCCTGAATTGAAATCCAGGCGGGCTACTGACCTCTAGCAAAGATGAAATAGTAAAAGGAAGGAAACCTTGTGCATTTAGTATCACGAAGAAGATGAAGTAAGAAGCGCTCAACTAGTTTCTTTCGTGGGATGAATACGGTGTGAGCGGAGACGTAAGATTTGCACGAATAAGGGAAGAGGAGTACCTCTTTCTGCTGGCAGTGCTGTGTCCTCCTTCTGTTTTTCCGACGATCTTGTTGTTCGCCGGAAACCAGAAGTTGTGGAGGACGGTGCAGCCTTGGACGAACCCATGGCCAAGTTGATGAGTGTGGTGCGGTGGCCGTCTGTCGGCGGCGGGGAAGCAGATCCGAGGCGGCAAACGACGGCGTAGTGGGAACAGCTCCGGTGCGGTGGACGGTTGCGACAGTGGAGCCGCAACAGTGAGGCGCAGGACGGCATGGTCGGAGTGGTTCTGGTACGGCGCACGTCGGCGTCGGTATCGTGGAGGCAGCTCTGCCTCGGCTTCAGCTGCTAAGTCCTTGAGGGCATTGCGGTTGCGGTTGCGTTGGACTACGACATCGGGGTACCGGCTCCGGCTTTCTGGAGGAGGGCGACAGTGGACTGGCCGCTATGGGGTGGAGGACGGAGGAGGCTGGGGTTTCGCGGCTGGTGGAGAGGGCGTTTTCGCACCCATGGAGTATGAATGGGGAAACGGAGGGAGGCGGGGAACTAAGGGGGAACAATGTTTCGGTTTGAGACGCGCTTGCTTGAAATTTGGGGAAAGTTACAAACTTTGCCCCCATCTAAAATTTCAGACATATTGCGGGTTGGGGGTAGGACAGTCATGTCAGGTGTCCCAAATGTGGGCGGGATAGATTTTGGCCGAGCGCATGGGTGTTTAGGCACCCATGGCGTATGAATGCTTCTCGGAGGCAGTTGAGACTGGCGTCTTGGTGAAGTTACAAACCTACCCCGGTTTAGACCTTTGGACATCGGGCCGATAGGCTACACGGCCCAGAGTCAGGATAGTAATTTCCTACCACCAAAATATTAGTCTCGCGTGGTTTCGGGTGACCAGAGGCCTATTTGGCGCTTCGTTCAATATTTGGGAGCAGAAGCATTAACGTTTTCGGTTCTCTTGAATTAAACTTTTAGGATTTGTCAAACTTCACAAATCTTTACTCTTGAAAATACTAAAGCTACGATTATTTTGGAATGGAGGGGTACATTTTAATATACATTGTACACGAGTATATATTAAAAAATATGCAACTTACCTCAGTTCATGCATGGTTCCAGGTATAATCTCCTTGGTTGCAAAAAAAAGTTAGATATGCGTATGATTATATATGCCATGTTCAAACTCACAACAAAGATTGATGCCCCCTTTTACATCTGATTTACAAATGCCATTATCTCGGGTTCAAATAGATGAATGCACTTCCTATGAATTCGAATCTTTGAAACCCCCTTTATGTTGAATTCGACATGTATTTTATTTCGTAGCTAGCAATTTGGAATGTATCCATGCAAGTGACAAATGTATAAAGTGCTTCACACTAACAACATGGAGTGCACTAATTAATGTTTATATATGAATTGCAAAAGCATCCATTGCCTGTATTTCAAACCGCTCTCACTCTATGGATCGATAATATGAAATAAACACATGCACATGCTAGAATTCAATAGAGTATGGGTGTCTGATAGACCGATTTTCGTCCATACACAATTTTGCAAAATTCATGATCTCATCCAAAAATAATAATGCCATTTATATTTTAATTTAATGCGTAGAACCACCTTTTACACGTAGATGCACTATGCCTCGCCCCGTTCTCACAAACGCGTTATATATCTCTCTATCTAACGCATAAGTACACACACTTTATATGCATCGGCATTTCTCTTTCACACATGCTCACAATCTCTCTCAGGGTGTCGGGGTGTCTCACGCACATGCTCTCTCTGTTTCTCTATCTCTCTTTTTGACTACTATGTACCACTCTTTTCACTAATCTCAGTTGGAAAACACTATTTCTCTCACATGCATATATACACATGCACGGTCTCTACTAGCCCTCTATACGCACATATATGTGCCTACGTGTCTCCCGCATGCACATTATCTTTAGGCCTCTCTCGCACACATTGCCCCCTCGACACACCTCTCTAATAGTAGTTGGTAGATATGATTTCATCATATCATTCGGTAGGATATCCCTGGCTGTTAGGCTGGATGGTAATACGAGGCAAAGTTTTACCCTAGTTCGGATCGGACCCTTGCAGTTGAAGAAAGAGCCTACTCCTAGTACTGTATATTAGTGTTAGGGGTGTGTACAAAGTACATGTGAATACCAGGCATTGTGCGTGTGTGTATACTATCAATGAACTAGCCCCCAAGCTTGTATAACATACTAAGGTCCTAGGGTTACAAATCATATATAGTCGGCTTATCACCAGTGGGGATAGAGTCCTCCGCGACTCTGGTAGCTTTGTGTTGTACGCCGAGTCCTCCACATGGGTCTCCGTATAACACGTCTCGATCCAACCTATATGTGGCGCAGGATGGAACCGACCCATGAGTCTTCATGTTGACGCACCACAACTAGAAATGATGTGCCCACCACACCACACACGCAATCGGCCACTAAGAAATTAAGCATATACAATAGTACAACAGTATCTGGCTCACGATACTTCTCCATATTTTGTTGATGACACTGACGGACTTTGCATTTGATGTGTGCTTCGTATTTTGTTGACGACACTTACGGTCATTGTATTTGAAGCGAAAGCATGATATGGTCACTGGACTTCAGAATAAGCTCATCACGGTCACCACATACATTTTGTCGTGCTAAGCAACATGTGGTTGGATGGTTAGAGGACAGTGGTTTCTTGAGCCCAGGTTAAAGTCCCGGTGCTCACATTTATCTTGTGTTAATTTCAGTATTTTCCAGCGATGTACGTTCAGTGGGAGGAGACGTTCCACTCGACTACGAGGCACCTATGGTGACTTCGTAAAATCTCAAGATCATATATGCTGGCCCACTCTCTCGAAGGTGCTCATAGGGGTAGGGTTCGCGTGTGTGCGCTTATAGCGGTGAGTGCTTGCGCGTATATATGAGCCCTTGTGTCTGTACCGTGTTAAACAAATACATGTCATGATTATACTGTCACTGGCTCACCCGTACAGCTCCGTATTTTGTTGATGAAACAATAAATTGACCAGTCAAACGGCACAACTAGTGTTGCACCATCGGGGCGCGTAACCGTGGGGCCCACCTGTCAGCCCGTATACGAAAGAAAGAAATGGTAGTTTGAGTCTGTACTGTGTTAATAAAATAGGAGTACATTTTAGGGTGATCATACGGTCACTGGCTCACCATACAGCTCTGTAATTTGTTGATAACACGATCAATTGACCAGTCAAACGGTCCACACTCAGCAGTGCACATTACCATAGGGCCCACCCATCAGCGCGTATATGAAGGACAGAAATGGTAATAAACTAGTGGTCGGTGGGTATTCGAATTCGTGAGACCTCTGGTTAGCAGTCACTGGCGGTTGGGGGGGCATTCATTGGGCGGTGGGGTGGGGATCCCCGGAGAAAAAGCTCGGC